>NC_064853.1:98227844-98865344 GCF_024139225.1 Suncus etruscus
AGACTGAGCCATTTGTGGCAACGGTCCCTTTAGAAACTCCCCAGGAATGCTGCCTCCTGATCTAAATGACAACTCCAGGCAAAAACTTCACCACCAGTGCTTTATTCCTTCTTCCATGAAAGGAGTGAATAGGTCCCCAACACTGCTAACAGGGGAATTCTCTGACTGAAGGCTCATTCCCTCGCTGAATATTGCACATTGCTATTAGGGAAAGTTATTTATTTTTTTTTTAGAAACAAAGACAAAATAATCAAATATCTTAATAATTTTACAAATCCTCAAATCATCAAGAAACAACCTTGTGCCCTGAAATGAAGGATCTCTGTGCCTCTCCCAGGCGCCCTGGAAGGTCCTGAACACAACTAAAATATTTGATTGTGTTGGAGGACAAAGGCAAAAGTCCCTCTCTCTGGAACTACTAGCACTGGCTACAAGGCAGCTTGGGGCACGGCTTGCTATAGCTGCAGATGCAAATGTAGAAATTGCTCGCTCGGGGGGGGGGGGGGGAGAAATTGCTCGATCTGGCCTATCTACTCCAGGTTGCTCGGCCTGGGAAACCTATGAACAAAATGACCACACTTTGCTCCTGTCCATGAACTCAGTACCTAAGACAGGATATGACAGCAGTACAGTCCCATGTTAGATGAAGACGGATTGACATGAAGAATCTACACAGGCAAACAGAGGCACCATGACAAATAAGACACCCTGTGTCAAATAAGAAGAGAGGAAATCTATGGAGATCTGCCTTCGGGCTGAAGAATCTCCTGAAGAGCCACTTTTACTATGAATGTCCTGGGGGCCGGAGCAGTGGTGCAGCGGTAGGGTGTTCGCAGTTGACCTGGGATGGACCGAGGTTTGATCCCCGGGCATCCCAAATGGTCCCCCAAGCCAGGAGCGATTTCTGAGTGCAGACCCTGAGCATCACCAGGTGTGGCCCAATAAACCAAAAAACTGAAGAGGGGGGAAAACAAACCTATGATTGCTCTGGTTGGGAATGAGGTAGGTATCAATGTGAATCCAGACAGTGCTTGTCCCAAACTAGTCTCTGATTCCCCTTGAGGAAAACGAATGTTGATGTCTAATTGGAGTACCTCCCAAATGTCCCTTCCAGAGATGGCCAGGGAAGAGGGCAATGAAGTCACTTGGAGGGCTAGCCCAATGTCCCAGGGAGGGACTGTCCAGTGTCTCTTTGGGGGCAGGTCAGAAGGGAGGGGGATAGCAGGAAGAGTGAGGGGATGGAAAAGAGACACTATGAAAACTTTGAGATGAGAAATGAAGTCATCATAGACTTGAGGACCTTGATGAGTTAATTCATGTCTGATCTATTTTAAAATATGGAGACCCCTAAACAGGGTTGTGACATATCTGCTTCATGCATCTCTTTGTTATCAAGCCCAGGACAGTTGTCTTTCTGGGCCTTGAAGCAGGCTGGGTTCTCCCCCATCCACACAAGGAACATATTTTCTTTGTCTTCCTAAAGCACTCACAAGCTGGTGCAGGTAACCCCTGACCCTCCCTTCAAGTGAAGTCAGGGGTAATCACACTCACTCTGCAGCCCTGTCAAGAGCAACCAGGGCCCATTGGCTAGTGGGGCAGTGTGGGCTCAGATGGAGGACTGCAGGGCAAATGTTAGAGCACAACAGACAGGACGGCAAATCAGTTTTGCCACTCAGATACCAAGCATCCCGGAGTCCTGACAAAGTGGCCTTTGGGGCCCCCTGCTGATGGCGAGAGTCAGGTTAGATTTCCTGAGCTGTCTGTCCAGGCCCCAATATGGTCTCTTCTCATTCCATCCACAGGTCAAGGAGAGGCAGTGTGGGGATGTCCTAGTAAAGTCTACGCATACATGCCAGTGTGTTTATGCTCACATGCATCATAGCCATATGCATGCACGAGAATATGCCAGTTGAGTTGTGTGCTGTGTGGGTACATGTGTGGGCATTGCTGTGCACACTTGCATTGGTGCATGCCAGTCAACTATTTGCACATATGTGTCTATGCCAGTTGAATGTGTTGCTATGCGTGCATGCCAGCTGAGTGTATGTGTGTAAGGCCATATACATCAGTGTCAGTAAAATGTGTGTTATGTATGTGCATTTGTGACACAAGAGTGTGTGTTTAGGTGCAGGTGTATGACAGCGATGTGTGTGCCAATGGCCATGCATGTACGCCATACATACATGCAGGCGTGTGCATGTCAAAGACATGTGAATATGTGCATTGTGTCAGCAGAGTGCAATCCGTGTGTATATGCCAGTATAGTGCATCTATGCTCATGCATGTGCTCATATGTGCAGTGTTTGTGGGACACACTGACATGTCCACACATTGCTGTGACACATGCAACAACTTCCAGATCAAATTGTGAGAACGTGTTGACCAAAGGTGAGGGCAGAAACCTGTCAGCAGGTGTTCTGAGTGGCCATTTGAAATGAAAACAAAATCTGCTTCACTCTGAGAAGCACATAATTATGAATGAAGAGATTTTCAAAAACAATAAATCTAGGTGCTGGAGCAACATTACAGCAGCTGGGGTGTTGGCCTTGAATATGGCTGACCCAGGTTTGACCTCTAACACCATATATGGTCTCTTGAGCACCACCAGGAATGAACCCTGAGCACAAAACCAGGAGTAAGCCTGAGCATAAGAGACTCAAAAATAAAAATAAATATATTAAAATGAAATTTTAAAATGTCAATCTTAAAAAAAATCATTTCTTCATGATCGACCCCAGAAGACAATTATAGCCAAAACCATGGTGATATACTCAAACACAAAGCATATGATGTGTTGAGAATGTGTTCCCCATATCAGGGCAATTCTGTCCCAGCTTCTTGAATGCCCTTATTTCATTACAAGAGCTGACTTTAAAACCCAAAGTCACAGGGCTAAACAGATAGTACAAAAGGTAAGGTGCCTTGCATACAACTTACCCAACTTTGACCCCCTGCACTGCATTTGATTCCCTAGCCTTGATCAGAGCCTGGAAGCTCTGAGCACTGCCAGCTATGACAAAAATAAATAAATAAATAAATAAATAAATAAATAAATAAATAAATAAATAAATAAAAACATGAACAATAAAAGAAAATAAAATCCAAAGTCACACAACCCCTTTTGGGTGCTGAGATTTCTGCTTTTTGAGGCACAATCTTCTCTGACTTCTAGCAAACTAGCAAAGTAGTGGATGGGTGTCAATCTGCATAAAAAATGTCCGTAGCAGCATCCTGATAGGTTTGCACATTGGGAAGGTTGAATTCAAAGGTGGGGGGTGGGCGGAGCGGTGGCACAAGCAGTAGGGCGTCTGCCTTGCACGTGCTAACCTAGGACGGACCAAGGTTCGATCCCTAGTGTCTCATACGGTCCCCCAAGCCAGGGGCAATTTCTGAGCGCATAGCCAGGAGTAACCCCTGAGCGTCACCATGTGTGGCCCAAAAAAAAAATAAACAAACAAAAAATGGTTGGGACTACATGGACTCCTCTAATCCTCTAGACTGGGGTTTGGGTGTCCTCCAGGGGGGGTTGGCATGGTGTAGCAGCATCACACTTTATTTTTGTTTGTTTGGGGGTTCTTTTGCTTTTAAATTTTGCTTTTTTTTTTTTTTTTTTTTGTGGGAGGCTACACCCAGCAGTGCTTCAAGACTTACTCCTGGCTCTGAGCTCAGAGATCACTCTGGTGGCTCAGGGGACCATAGGTGGTGCTGGGGATCATAATGCAACCTCCCTCTACCTGCTCTCCAGTTCTATCATTGTACTTTCTCAGGGAGGCCAGCTGGTTTGGGAGGAAGTCCTCTTTCTTATTGGGGCCTATGAGAGGTATCACTCCATCTGTGGTAAAGCAGATTAAAAGCCAGCTCCCCAATTCTATTGAGCTCTAGATGCTGGAAAAATATCAGCTCACATGCATTATTAGCTATCTTTGAGTTGACAAGAATGCAGGATTAAGTTTCTTTAAGGCAATTACACTTTTGATGACCCCTCTGCATATAAAACATGTTAGCTAATGGGGGTGCCGAGGGGCCGGCTTAAGTGTTTGATCAGGAAATCCTGTGTGAGCATATTGGATGGAAATTTGATTAGTAGCTCAGTGACGGGTGATCAGATCCTTCAGGTCCTCACAATCAGATCTGGCAGCACTCGCCTTCTTGCCTCTTTGAAGGAGGTGAGTATTTGCACAGAATCAAGACAGTGCTGGGTCCTTTCATTGTTGTTGGTTATTTGGTTATTTTGTTTTTTTTTTTCTTCTCCCCTGGTTCCTTTTCTTTAAATAATTTTCCGTAAAAATCCTGAGAAGAATCTTTCTCTTTCTTTCTACAACACATTTATAGTTATTCTAATGTTGAAGAACGAGACAAAATTCATCCTTTTCCTGATTATTTCAGGATACAGGAAACAAAAAAAATCAGACCAAAATAAAATTCAATTTAACCCAAAGGGCTTTATGGAGGATATAACTGAAAGAATTGGAGCAAAATCATGCTTGTCACATATGCATGTCACATACACAAAGATTGACATAGTTCTCATGGTCACAGCTCCATTTGAAAGGGGAGAAAATATGCGCATGGGTCTGCAAGGTGGTCCCAGGTCACATGACCAGGATTTGAATTTGAGTAGCTGGTCTCTGGATCACATTCTTGAGCATCTTCCGGACACCCCAATGTCCTCCATGGGAAAATAATCTCAGAGAGGAGACATGATTCTCTCCAAGGGGTTCGGTGATGACCAGATCACCATCTTCTTCACTCCTCTTTCAAATCTCATCTCTTCTGCCAGTAAGTCCCTACCTCTGTATATAGCCTGCTGTTTCTAGTTGGCCCAAACAGCATGTGCTAAGTGCTTTACATCCATCTTAATATACAATTTTGGGATTTGGTTGGTTGGTTGGTTTTGGGGCAACACTCAGAGTTATTCCTAGCTCTGCACTCACAAATTGTTCCTGGTGCTCATATAGTTTCAAAATAATTCTGAGAACCAGAGAGAGCACTCAATGGGTTGAGCATATACTTTGCATGTAGGAGATCCAGTTTCAATTCCAGGGACCACATGGTCCCTGAGCATTGCTAGAAACAACCAAAGAGCACAAGGTCAGAAGTAGCAATGCAAGAGTGTACTGTTGGATAGAATCCTCCCAAATTAAAAATAGTATAAACTGACTCTGGAAAATGGGTGGCTGTTTTTATTTTTACAGATAAGAAAAACGATGGCCTTTGGGCATCACTGTGGGGAAAAAAAAAGTCGAGGAAGAAAAAGTAATCCACATAATATTTTGGGTTCAAACAGATGGGTGGTTGAATGTACACTGCAAATTTAAGGCATTTTATGTAGCACAAGAAACAGGTGTCCATGACTTAAATAAGTATATTTCCACATGCCTGACACCAATTGGCCAGGTGAGGGTCAGCATTAGCATGATCCCAAATCCTGGTCATATCCAGCCTGGGGCAAAAGAAAAAAGACATAGACTTGTGTGCACAGCACACACAGCCTGGAATTATGGCTTCACTGCCAGCTTTCATTTTCACACACACTGAAGTTTCCCCTTCAAGTGCGAACTGAAAAACTATGGATCCATTTACAAAGGATGTGAAACCAAACAATCCCACAATTGCTCCCTAGAAAAAGTGATCCAGGTAGGTTCTGGCATCCAATTGACCCTGAGTCAAAGAAAAGTCAATGAACTATGATGGCCATAATGGATCGATTACCCTGGGAAACCTACGACATGACTTCAGCACAGCAAACTGACAGGGAGACACTCATCAAATGCGCTAGCCTGTTCTGAACTCACCAAAGGGGGTGGGGGACCAAGCACACCCCCTAACTCACCTCGTACAGTGTAGTTGGCTTGTGAGTCAAGGTCAGCGGGTGCCCAGCTGAGAAGCAGCAGGCTTTGTATCTAGTATACTCACAATCCTGTGATGAAAACTCATTCTACAACACCATCTAGTCCTAAATAAAGACTGCCATGTGTATATTACAGCAGGAGCAGAATGGCATAAGTATGTCCATCGATGTCCACACGGATTGAGTTGTTTCCTTATGGTTTTGTCTTTCCTTTTCTTATTACTAATTTTTTGTTTTGATATGTGTGTCTATGTTTTATTGAAACACTGTTGTTTTTATTGAACAAAATTTGCTTAGAAAAGAGTGAGAGAAGAGACAGAGGAGAAATGTGTTCAAGAGAGAATACAGGTCTCCAGAGTGAAAATCAACAAGCCAAGAAACATACACAAGTGAGATCTGTTCCAAGAGAGCAAATCTCTTCTATGTGATAATGATGACAAAAATCACCCACCTAGGATGGACCGAAGTTAGATACCCTGCATCCCAGATGGTACCCCAAGCCAGAAGCAATTTCTGAGAGCACAGCCAAGAGTAATCCCTGAGCATCACCAGGTGTGGTCCAAAAACAAACAGAAAAATAAAACAAAATTTAAAAAATCACCCACCGAAGAACCTCTGAGTCATACCAGCCCCAGGGAACCATCCTTCAAGCTAATTGTGCGTTTTTCCCAGTTATTTCCCTCTGATAATGATGATCACCACAAATAATCAATATCACTGCTCTACTTCTTTAGACAAAGCCTGGGTAATATTTCTTTTATCTGATTACGGGACAAAGCCTTTAGGCCAGAAGTGCGTGGAGAAGGTGAGCCTTCTCTATAACTTTCCTCCTTGGCAAGATGCCTGCTTGTTGCAGATTCCCCAATCCTGACCTGCTCCTCTCTCCAATCCCTCGGTCTTCAAATCCAGGACCTGGTGGGACAAATTATAAGGGACTGACTGTCTTTCCATAACAGTTACAAGAGCCTCCACCCAAGTGCAGGCTAAAAGCCCCTAACCCGGAAAGTGGAGAGTACATACCCACTGGCCATCACTCATCTTCTTGGCTACTTTATGTCAAAATATTCATACTTTTTTTTGACGTATTAGCTAATGTCCTTTGCATGCCCCCATGTGCCACACCCCCTATTAAATATTATGGTCTTAATTACAGCGGATGATTATGGAATGACCAAATGGGAAGGCAGACCCAGCTCACACTTGGAGCCTCTCTCATACAAAATGGTACTTTTTTTTTTTAACACCATCCAATGATGTCACCCGTTTGCGGTTTCTCTGGGACTTTATTAAAATGTTTGTGATGGAGCCAATGTAAACCATCCTAAATCCAACACAGAGCTGAAAGGACTGATTTTAGGGAATGTGAAGATATGGATCATTGGGCCTGTCGAAGCCCCATCTTGAGCCAATTATTGGTGTCATCTTGAGCCAATTTAATCAATCCAAGAGGGACTGGTGGGGTAGGGGGTGGAAGGGGGCTCAGGCAGAGGTTGAGGGTGTTGGTCAAATGTGCTGGCTCCAATGCGTATGTCGTGAAAGCAACCGAGCTCCAACTCTGGGGGGCTCTGTTTGACTCGAAGCTGCTCTTCATCCCACAGACCCTCTTGTGCCTGCTTACCACCTCCTTTCTGGGTTGACTTGAAACCTCAGAGGAACGAGACCCTCATTTTACAAGAAGCCCCAGAAAATTTTCAAGGCCACTTCTTACTATCAATGATACAGAATTCACAAGCACTGTTGACATCTAAGCCCTTCTGGGGGGCACCTTGGGGACCCCCTTCAGCTCTCCTCAGCATACAGGCAAGGGCTGAGAACAAGCAGGGTGGCATGCTTTGGGTCAGAAGCAGCCCTTGAATATTTACCGCTTGTGGAATTACTGCTTTCCTGACTGGGCCTCCAGCTCTCCAAGTCATAAATGGGACATTCTCCTCCACTAAAGCTCTCACTGAACAGAGCAGGGCAGAGTCACCCATGGGGGTGACACTGGACTGGTCAACCTGATGTTATATCAGCTTCAAGTTTGCCCTCTGTGCTGCTCACACAGCATGGAAAAGTTTATTTTGTCATTGCACAGATCCACAGGATACAGTGATGTATATGACCTGAAATTATTACTTTGAATATTTATTTGTGGGGGTGCTCCTCGAGCAGCACTCAAGAGGTCTGGAAACCCCACTCTGCACCCCTCCAATTCTTGACCAACCAATCTAGTGATTCAAGCAAGTGTCTGATGATGCTGGGCTCTTTCGGGGGTCTCCACGGCTAGGGGGGCTCTGAGGACCACATGGTATGGATGTGTGCATTAATCACTATTATATCTACCAGTCTCTGGCCTTAAATGATGGCATTTATGAATATGTAGTCATTTCTCCACATAGTCATTTCTATTTTCCACACTCCTCAAAGATACGAAGGGCTGGTATACCCAAATCTGCTGTTTTTAATAAACTGCCCCATCCTCTCGACCTGGACCTCCTCCCCATCTAGGCTTCAAAGAGCTGACTTCCCTCACCTTCCGCATTTTTTACAATAAAAAAGCAGGCGAGGCTGCCTCGTGCGTGTCCATGGTATGTTTGCATGGCTAACATCCATGCGTATGCTCCATCGCTTCTCCTGAACTGGCTGTTTGTCTTGGATGGGGCACTCGCAAGCCGGGTGCAGTCTGGAACACACAGTTAGGCTGTGGCGAGCCTGTTCATGGAGTCTCTCCCTGCACAAGCTCAGGCAAAGTGCCTGGAATGTGTGCCGATAACCCAATTGTTTGCAAGCCCCAGAAATTGTGAAGAAAGGCCCTCTTGCATTCTGGGACACGTGGCTGCTGTCAGTTCACAAAGGACATTTTCAACATCTTAAGCCAGGAACCAAAGAATGTATATATACATTTCCTATAAGAACTGCAGTTTCCCTCGTCATTGAATTATTTCCTGCAAATAATAAATGTGGCATCTACCCCTGCCCATTATGTGCCAGCTGAATGCTATTTAGATGAAACTGGCTTTTCCTTCAATCTTCACTCATTTCCAATGATGGCAATGACCAGACTCATCATACCTATACACCTAACTCACATCTGGCCCGACACAGGAGCCCGGCTATTGGTGTGTTTTCCCAACAAACCTGAAATGAGCTGGGCTCGTTGCACCCACTGAGAAAGTGCGGGAAATGTCGCTTGGGAATGGGCTGGCATGTTTCTCCATGTCTGTATCTCTACTCGAGAACGTGTTAGTCTGTTTAGAAGCCAGACTAATCCCACCTTTCAATTACGGAAGGAAATGGGGTTTAGATTCAGGACACAAGGTGGGCCCTCGGAGTGCGAGGATCAAACACTGGGGCTTTCAACAAGCCAATGCTACCGCCTTCTCTCCAGGAGGAGGCCGGCTGGGCCTGCCGGTTTATAAACAACACTCTGCTATTTATTGGAACTGCCCACCCGAATCCAAATCTTCAATAGCGGCCTCTTTACCACAGTTTAAACCAGGTTCTGCGGCCCTGCCGGGGTCTGCAATTTATTACTTGCTGCAAGAGCTCAGCCCCAGAGTTTAAATGTCCTGAGTTGAAAGTTTATACCAGTCAGGACAGAAAATTATTCTCTCTGCCTAGGTTGAAGCACATTACTCCTTTATTGAATTAATTATGATAAGGATCATAACTTTAAACGAGGGGTGAGGTGCTGGCTTTCCGCTGGGATTGCTTGGAGCAATTTTCATCCAAGCATTTTTGTGGAGTTATTGAGTCTGGCAGGTCTGAACTTTGGAGAGGAGTAACTTTCTCCAGAACTTGAAAGCGGTTGGACATTGATTCAGGCAAAGCTGCACCAAATTCCATGTCTTGAGACAGGGAAATTTGCACTGCATGCTGAACAAATCACTGTGGGCCCGGATGAAAGACAGCTTTGGGACTCCTCATGTGCCCTGAGCCTGGCCTTGCCCTGCAGAGCTGGCCCAGCGAGGGCAAGGTACAGACAGACACAGATGGCCCCACAAGCCCATCTTTCCCTACCCTCAAATCTGCTAAACCTCGCCTGGGGAGCAGGGCCAGGCAAGCAAAGCCAAAGTCCACCATATAGGGGTCAGTAAGCTGAATGACCAAGATCACAGGCTCTAAGTGAACCTGGGTTGCTTCCTGTGTCTGTACTGATGACCTGTGTGGCAGGAAAAGGTCCCTTTCACATGACCAGACAAATCTCAGGAAGAATTTGCATACATATCAACCTCAATAGTATATAAAAACCTTTTTTTTTGGGGGGGAGGTTTGGGCCAACAGGTGATGCTCAGGGGTTACTCCTGGCTAGGGAGACCATATGGGACTCCGGGGATCGAACCAGGTCCATCCTGGATCTGCTGAATGTAAGGCAAACACCCAAACACTGTGCTTTCACTCCAGCCCCTGTAGAAACCTTTCTGATGCACAAATGCACCTAGCGAGACTTAGGTCAAGATGTTTGAGATGGTAACAGTCCTCATGATATGGAAAATGAAAGTGTGAGGCCAGGCCAGTAATGTCAGGGCCCTTGTGGAGTGACAAAGTGACACTGGTGACACAGGTCTTTGGAGATCGGCCTAGGCTTCCACATGGCCTATTAGACAGAAGTCGAGGCCAACTTTGGTTCTCTCACACTTGCGCTCCTCAGGTCTTGGGTTTGTTGCCTGGACTCTGAGGTGCAGGGAGGTTTCACGGCCACCAGCACCAACTCTAAGGTGCAGGAGAGTGACTTTGGGAGACAGGTTGCCAGGGAAGAAGAGCACCTTCTCTGACACACCCAAGAGGGACAAGGCCAGCTGGATAAAGTCTGGACTGTAGTTCAAAATGTCATATAACTGGCATGCTTATGGCAAGAGGGCTGCACTACTGTGAATTTCCTTGAATCCCAGCACAGTCAGGAACAGTCCTCCCTCTCTCCCCTCACAACCTTCTACAGAAGCTTATGAGAATATGCTTACACACCATTTCTTTCCAGAACTTCCTTTTCCATGGTCCCTGACTATTCCAGGCCAGAGTTCCAGCAGCCCCACTAAGCCATGCCAACCTTCAGTTATCCATTTGTTCCATCCATTATTCGTTTTTGGTACCTCTCTGAGTGACTCAGATGCAACAGTATCTAAATAATCTCTAGGATGGAGGAAGCCCAGGCTCACTGAACCCCTCAGAATTAGTCTGTGGGTCCCCACACCAGTCCCAGCATGCTCATCTTTCATTCCAGCTGACCTCAGCCACTTCATGGCAGTGTCCCGAACACATCCTTGCTCAGGGTCTCCGGTGGAGCCTCATTTGAACCTCCCTGGGATCCCAAAGGAGACTGCAATCACTAACACTAATGGCTAGGGACGCTGAGGCAGGGCAGAGCTTTCCGTGTAAAGGTGATTTGGCTCACTTTAGAACCCCAGAGGCCTATGACAGGTTTTGACACTCAAAGGAGAGAAATGGTCTTAAGGTTAGAATCAAAACAGGGCTTCAGGGCTGGGGAGGCAGTTTCCAGGTTTGGTCCATACAGCGAGGCTCCTGGTTTAATCCCTGGCACCACATGGTCTCCTCCCATATCTCTGCCTAGCTCATCCCTTGTGGACCTCAGCACTTCCAGACCTTAGTATTTATCTAATACTAATACTATCACCAGAGTGACCCTGTGCCCCTGCTCAGGAACCATCCTGCCAAACAATTACAAACCTGGCCCTGATACATAAAGAAACCATATGTACCCAAGGGAGATCCTAAGATATGGCCCTCAAAAGTGCATCACAGCATGGGCCTGTTATAGTATTCCCACCCCCACTGTATTCATCCCCATAATGCTGACCCTCAGGAGGGCAGCTCTGTTCTGATGAATCTTTCCCCTGGTGCGGAGACCTGTTGGGGGCTGCAGGAGCCCCTCGGGATGCACAGGTAGTTATCTTCCTCTAGGGCCCAGAGCTAGGGTGGCCAGTGATTGGCCATTTAGCCCATCAGGCAACCAGAGAGTGGAGAAGCCTGAGGCTTCCTTTGAAATGGCTCCCTTTGAAAATTTACCCTGGGGTGCTCTGCTAGATAGGTTCCCCTTATGCTTTTCTATCTCCCAGTAATGTGCACTTTTCATCACACACACACACACACACACACACACACACACACACACACACACACACACACACACTCCACATGGATTGGGTTACTGGAGCCCTCCTCTGAAGAGGGTGATCTATTGTTTTCATCTGTCCAAGGGAGGGACCCACAGCTGGGAGCCTGGCATGGGCCAGAGGCAAGGACAGCGGGAGGACCCAGGTGGTCTGGCCAACTGCCTGCCCAGCAACAAACACCCTCCCCTTTCTGGTCCATGGGGACCTGCCCAAACCTGGGTAAGAGGAGGTCCCTCCCCTCCACAGGGTTAGCCAGAGGTGAGTGTGAGACAAGTATCAGGTTTCTCAGCTTCCTGCAGCGCCAGGCAGACAAGATTATTACACCTCCAAGGGGACAGGCAGAAAATGTCAGCAGGTTCTGGGAGGTTCTGGGAGCTGCACAGTCTGAGACAGAGCATAGCTGGTTGGGAATAGAGCAGAGTGGCCAGACCAGGCTTTCAGCACCCACCCTCATCAGGGTGCAGGCTCCTCTAAGAAAAGGACAATTGAACTTGTTCACACTGGGATGTGAATGACTAAGTGGTTTCCCATGCAAAACTTCAGAAGAGTTTTTCCTAGAAAACATGGAAACGGAACATTTTCAATGTGACTCTTCAAGTTACCAGCTTCCCTGAAACACAAATGTGCATCTATACATCCATGCACATGCTCACACACACACACACACACACACACACACACACACACACACACACACACCTGCATAAGCAAACACATGCAGGCCCAGACAGACACTATAGGAGTTGAGGTCCATGTCTTGAATGTGGCCAAGCCCACTTGGATCCTCAACACCACATATGATCCATCAAGCACTGCCAGGTGTAATTTCTGAACACAGAGCTTAGAGTAACCCCTGAGAACCACTGAGTGTGAGCCTCCCCCCAAATAGCCTTTCTTCCAAAAAACTCATACCTCCCTGAAAAACTATAAGTCAGGACTTAAGACATTTTTCTCATATATAGATGACCTATTTTCAATCTGTGACATCACATATGGTCTTCCAAGTTTTGTCAGAAGTGACCAAATGGGTGAAGTCCTGAGCACCATCAAGTGTAACTCCTAAAAAAAAAAAAAAAAAAAAAAAAAAAAAGCACACAATACAAACACACATTCCATAAACACGCAAGACTCCCTATTCAGATTAAACTACTTGGTATTGATTGCCACAGCACACTGATATCTCTCTCCCAACCTGGCTTTGCTTCCAGTTACAGTGCATTAAGCCATTCCCCCAGCTTGTTTACCCAGTCACCTCACCTTCAAGGTGTGCTTTAAATCTCAGCCCCCTGTCACCTCTTCTGGGAAGCCTTCCCTGGGCTGCATTTGGGGTTGCTCCCTGATATGCCCTCTTTGTGCCCCGGCAGCAGAGTCCACTTTGTCCCAGGCTGTCAGATTCAATTTCCTGATCTGAAGCCCCTTCATACTCAGCAGCTGAGGGCAGGACCTGGCCTCTCTCTCTGTTTCCTCCCTTGTGTCCAGCACACGGCCTGGCACAGAGCAGACTAGGGTGGGAGCAGTCTGGTGAAGTAAATGAGGGACAGTCTGCACTCGGGAAGTTTTCTTCTGACTGGTAAAGTTAGAGTCACCTCTAGAGGCAGGAAACAAATGGACCTTCACTGCATACCAGGCTCCTCAAGATAGAGGCATTCACCAACTTTGATGAATCACCTGACCACAGCTGATGTGGGGGATCAAAAACATCTAAAGTCGCAGCATGGGTGAGAGACGCTATGTCCCCCAGCATGAATTTGGGGTCGTTGGAAATACACTATCTTTCAAATCAGCCAGAAGAAGACACACCTGCTGTGACCCTCTGAACTTCACAGTCCCAGCCACTGCCTCAAGTCCCCCACAGGCAGGAACGCTATGCTGGCTTCAGCACATGTTTCTCAGGCACCTTCCTGGACCCCTGATCCTAAAGTAGCAGGTCTAGCGTGGCCTGCTGGGGACCAGCACACAGCTGAACATGGGGTGCTCCCAGAGCTGCCACAAGTCACTTGTGGCTAATGAGCTAGCATCATGTGCAGCACTGTCTCTGAGGGGCTCCTCTGGGCTTTGAGTTTGACTCTACTCACATGATTAGTGGGGTAACATGGAGCCAAGTATTAACCATCCAGGGCCTCATTTTCTCAGGTGCAAAAATGGACAAGTGATATTTCTGGTCTCCTGTGACTGCTGTGGCTGCTGAAGCCTATCCAGAGAGTTCCTCTTCCTTCCCTCTTTCCTCTTCCTTTGACTCCCCTTCCTCTTCCTCCTTTACCCCTTCCCTCCCATCCTCTCCTTATTCCCCTTACCCACCTCCCTTCTTCTTCCTCCCCTCCTCTCCCTCCTCCCTTCTTCTTTCCTCCCTTCTATCTCCTCTTCAGCCCCGTCACACTCCTCTTCCCTATTCTTCAACCTCCTCTCCTATCGCATCCTCTTCTTACTCCTTCTCCTTCTCCTGCTGTCCAACTGTGCATCAATAAGAGGGGCCCTCACTGTTCAGGAGTCTGCACTACAGCCCTGGATGCTCCCTACAAGCATCCCTACAAGGATGTTCCCATCCCTGGATGCAGTTCAGACTAAGCAATGCTTCTCCCACAACTCAGAGTGGAACCACAGTGCTAAGAGAAGGATTGGCATGCACAATTGTTCATTTACTCAACAAACATCTGATGATCATCCACACCATCCCAGTGAGGAACAAGGTCCAGCCCTACCTTGAGGATCATATTTCCTTGTCAGGATACAGGCTGGAGGCAGGTTATTGATGGGAAAATGAGTACCCTCATGAAAGGTGGGGAGTGGGTGGGTGGGAAGAGGATCTAGTCTCAGGTATTTAGGGATGTTTTCGTGTAAGAGGAAGCACCCACACGGGAGATTGAGAAAGCACAAATCTCACAAAGAGGTGAGGAGGATGGAAGAAGGTCTTGGCTGCATGTAGACCCAACAGGACTCACAGTAACAGCCCTCATAACTGTTTGGGTCTCCCACTTCTGCTTTCACTGAATCCTGCCTCTCAGCTGCAGTCAATGAACACTCTTAGCTCCCCATCTCTTTCCTGGGGTCAGGCATGGGGCTACCCAAGAGACAGGTAGAAGACAAGTGAAGGGCAAGCATCCCTATGATAGCCCAGCCCAGCCCAGCCTGCCCCTCAGCTGCCACAGCAATTGCCAACCCACATTCCAGAGGGAGCTTGTCAGAGGATACCCCAGTTAGCCCCACTCTCCTGTGAGTGCTCCATGAAGGGCAAATCTCAGGGAGCCCCAGGCCACCAACCCCACAGTCTGTGTTTACATTTCTTCCTAGTCTGGCCAGGGAGAAATTATCTTCTCTTTGCATGTCAGCCTGTCCTGAGTCCAGCTTGGGGCCATAGGCCCTACTGGGGGACTGATAAAGATTATGCTGCCCCTTGCATCTTTGCTGGGGTGCAAGGAAGAGTTCCTTCATTGCACACACACACACACACACACACACACACACACACACACACACACACACACACACACACACACACACACGCACACACACCCTGGCTGAAGCAGAGAATGCTAAGAAGGCAGTGACCTTGGCCACTGGAGCATGGGGGAAGCGAAGAGATTCCTGCTCTAACTAGGGGATGCCAAGAAACCCCTATGGCCTCTGCACACAGCCCAGCTCAGCCAGTGAGGGCTGGGCAGGTGACATCCACACTGAGGTGTGAGGGCTCTGCTTGATTGGCCTTGCTCACTATCATTCTTCTGAAGGTATTTGCTGTGCATCCATGCCAGTTCCTGGCCCTTTTTTGGGCATCTATCTCTCAATCTTACAGTGAGCAATGGAGGCTCTATGTGACACATAAGGCTTTACCTCAACCCAGGCCCATTCATATTCCCTCAAACTTCCCACCCATCAGACCAGCCACGCCTCCCCCTGCAGTGCCCAGCATTCTGCTTAGAGACTGTTGAATAAATGTGATCAGTTCTTATCTTTCCTCATTCTAATTGCTCTTTCCAAGCTGTTAGGGTCTTCATGATTCACATTAGACCTTAGAACTCCTCTTCACATCCCTTTGACCAGTTCCAAACACAAATCTCTATCATTTTGGTGAGGTTTATTTTCATTTAATTTGGTCTGGGGGCCACCCATGGTGGTGCTCAGAGACTATCTGACTTGGTGTTTGGGGGTTATCTTCAGTAATGCTCAATGAGACCTTGTGATTTTAGGGATAAAATCCAAACCTCCCACGTGCAAAGCCATTGTGCCAACCTCCAGCTACATCTGTATAAAGTATATAAAGGATGCAGAAACAGGTTTCTTACCTAAAGACAATAGAACTGTTATGTGGGAAGCTCGGTGAAGACAAAGAAAGGACCATTATGACAATAATGATTGAAAATGATCACTCTGGACAAGAATTGGGGATTGAAAAAAAGTAAAGTAATATGCATGATATTCCTTCAGTAACAGTATTGCAAACCACAATGCCTAAAAGGAGGAGAGAGAGAGAGAGAGAGAGAGAGAGAGAGAGAGAGAGAGAGAGAGAGAGAGAGAGAGAGATAGAGAGAGTTTGTGTGTCTGCCATAGGAACAGGTTGGAGGATTGGAGTTGGGGGTAAAGAGTAGAGGGTAACGGGATATTAGTGACTCGAAATGAATACTGGTGAAGGGATGGGTGTTGGAACATTGTATGATCAAAACCTTACTATCAACAACTGTTTAATTCATTATCTCATGGTAATTTAAATGTTTTAAGTTTTTTTAAAATTAAACACACAAAATAAAGTGATTTTCCTCTCTTCCAATCAGTGTAGGGACCCCAAGAAATATGCCAGTGAAATTTTAATAACCCACAAACCTGACCTAAACTCTTTAAGGGTCAGATATGCTCATTCATACCAACATTTGTGATCACGGAAGACATTCGGGTTTCTTTCTAGAAGAATTTGAGAAGAGGCCCCTCAGAACTACCTCCAGACATTCCTGCAGGGACATTGGGTCTAACATCAATATAACCTCCCTCTATCTAATCAGAAACTTATCAGAAGGCCCACTGAGAAGTCTTCCCTCAGCATGGATGGCTGACCAAGATTTCTTATAGTGAGGGTGATATTTCTCCTGTTTAGTAACATTTATTTGGCCTAAATATGAATGTCCCTTCTTCTATAGTAAGTGTGTATATAGTTGAACTCTACTTCCTAACATAAGGATTTTTACAGGCAAATATAACCTTGATTAATTTTCTCTTTACCTGGAAAACTCAGCACAAAAAGATACTTAAAAACAACTTCTATTCCTCTTTATCTTTAAAATATTCTTGCAGTTTTAACAGAAAGTAATGTTTTGCTTTTGGGACATCTCTAAAGGACTTTGAGTACTTGCTAACTACTTTTAACCTCAGAGTTAATGTCCAAAATGTTTGGCCAGGATATAGCATTGGGCCTTTGAGAACTTTTACTAGGTATAGATTTGCATCCCTTTTAGATATAGTTTGTCTCCTATATTTGCCTCTAATACAAAACCTCTCCCCTCAGAAATAGAAAGTTTGACAGGAAAACCCAGCTCCTTGCTAAATCCCCTAATATACTTCAGAGACTAGCTGGACAGGAACTGCTTTGAGATGTTAAAATTTACCTTATCTTTTTTTTTTTTTTTTTTTTGTGGTTTTTGGGTCAGTGTTCAGGGGTTATTCCTGGCTCCAGGCTCAGAAATTGCTCCTGGCAGGCACGGGGGACCATATGGGACTCTGTATTCGAACCGATGACCTCCTGCATGAAAGGCAAACGCCTTACCTCCATGCTATCTCTCCGGCCCCTTACCTTATCTTTTTAACTCTGGACTCTGTATCTATTCATCAGGTCTGCTTATCACGTAAAGCAGGTGAATTGTTTTGTAGATCAAACTATGTATATTGACAAAAATCCTCCATTTACAAGAGAGATGTTGTACTTAGCATAGAAACAAATGTGAGCTTTTTTTCATACCTGTGACTGGCAAAATCTCCAATATATACACCTGATTCTTCACATTAAAGATCAGAATGCTATTCTCACATATAACCTTGTGTGGTCTCTCATTTCTTCATATTTTGCCACTATCTATGCACCCACATTCCTGAAGAAGATTCAAAGAAGTTCTCTAATGTAACAGGACCAAAATAGCCATAGCACATCAGGGTCTATGTCTCCAAGAGAACAGTCAGCAAGGACAAGCCCATGTCCCTACCATCACCTGCAGTAGGAAAAGAGCAGGAATGAGACAGAGGGCTATGGGAACACAAAAAGCTCTGCAATAGGAAGCTCCCTTGGCCTAGAACCAGGTGCTGTGTCTGAAAAATTTACCAAGATCTAAAACCTAAGATTCCATAATGTGAAATAAAGCAGACAAATAGTGTCATGGGAAAAGAACTTGCCTTGCATGAAGAAGACCCACATTCAATCCCTGACACTTCTAAAAGTCCCCTGAATCCCACTAGAAATGACCTCTAACCACTGCAGTGTGACCCCCAAAAAACAAATAAACAAATAAACAAAAAAAAAGAAAACAATTACAGACCCAAGGCAACCTGGTCCCTATTGGACATCTTCAAAATTCAGATAAGTACCCTACATATATACAGTGATTTGACCTTTTTTTTAATTTTTATTTTGATCATAATGGCTTACATATCTTTCACAGTAGTATTTTAGGTACATATTAACATTGAATCAGGGGAATACCCATCACCAAATTTGTCCTCCCCCGATCCCAGTTCCCTTTCTGCAACCCATCGCCCCCCCCCCCCCGGGCTGCTAGAGTAGGTGGCCCCCTCTTTGTCTAGCTTACTATTAGTGATCATATAGCTGTTTGGTCCTGGTACCCTCTCTGTCTCCCCCACTATTTAAGAGGCAGAGCTAGATAAATCGAGTTACGTGGTTTTGTTTGAAGGAAAGAAAAGCAATAGAATGGGGTACAAAATAAGAAAAAATAAATTAAAAAAAAGAAGTCAAATACGCTGAAAATGGGCAGAGTCCTTCTAGAGGCTTTCAACCTCAGTTTGAGAGAGGACATGAAAAAGTTAATTGAAACACCACAACAATACAGAAAGAAACATCAAACTAAATATCCAGTGAGCATTACAGCAATAAAGACAAGTACCACACAATAGTCTCAGTTCTGAAATTAGTGATTTGACTTTTTTTTTTTTTTTTGGTTTTTCGGGCCACACCCATTTGATGCTCAGGGGTTACTCCTGGCTAAGCATTCAAAAATTGCCCCTGGCTTGGGGGGACCATATGGGACACCGGGGGATCGAATCGCAGTCCTTCCTTGGCTAGCGCTTGCAAGGCAGACACCTAGCCTCTAGCGCCACTTCACTGGCCCCCAGTGATTTGAATTTTAATTCAAAAAAAGAAACTTTTTTTAAGCATCAACCCTAAATCTCAATTTTTTGGGTTTTTTTTTTTGGGGGGTTTTGGGTCACATCAGCGGTGCACAGGGGTTATTCCTGACTCTATGCTCAGAAATAGCCCCTGGCAGGCTCGGGAGACCACATGGGATACCGGGATTCAAACCACCATCCTTCTGCATGCAAGGCAAATGCCTTACCTCCATGCTATCTCTCTGGCCCCCAATATCTCAATCTTTTAAAAATGCATTAAATGAAGGTGAAGCAAGATAAGACCACCTCTAATGTCAGAAATGAAGAAAAGCTAAGAGTCCCACTGGAACATCCAGGCTGCACCTAGACAACTCCTGGATATTGCTGACTACCCTGCAGGTGGGATTCAGACCTACCTGCCCTGTAAATGCAAGAAGGATCCATCAGTCCAGAGACAAAAGTTGTCTCAGCCCTGGAATGAGCGCAGCAGAATCAGAAAAGAGTCTTCCAGGGGCACCACCATGAAAACTGGTCACATTTGCAGCCTGGAGTTTGCAGTCGTAAGGGCAAATAGAGCTCATATTGCCAGAGCCATGTAGAGCAGTAGGGGGAATTATTAGAAATAATCAAGAGGGCCCAGAGAGATAGCACAGCGGCATTTGCCTTGCAAGCAGCCGATCCAGGACCAAAGGTGGTTGGTTCGAATCCCGGTGTCCCATATGGTCCCCCGTGCCTGCCAGTAGCTATTTCTGAGCAGACAGCCAGGAATAACCCCTGAGCACTGCCGGGTGTGACCCAAAAACCAAAAAAAAAAAAAAAAAAAGAAATGATCAAGAGTGGACTTCTTGCCATAAAGGTCAATTACACCAGACTGACTTGATACAATACATGTGACAGGCACATTTAAAATGGTTAACAGAGCAGGAAACTCAAGATCAAATCTATTCAAAATTACCAACTCTATTTCATTGGCCAATCAGTAGTACTTCTTGAAACAGAAACTAAAACCACAAATATTTATTTAAACCTAAGGGAATTTGTAGAGAATTATTTGTGTGCTGTCACTTGAAGAGTGACTTAGAGTACAACAGAGAGAAAAGGAGATGAAGACCTAAGTGATATGGAGGCTAGAATGAGACCAGTGACTGGAGTCACTGGTAAGCTATTCAGAAACAGACAACCTTTGAAGAAACAGTAGCTGAAACGTTTTCCAGTTTGAAAAAGGATGTGAATTGTCAGAGTCAGAAATCACAGAAAATCCAAGCAAGAAAAATATGAAATGAACTCACTTTGACAGATGATAAGGAAATTTCAGAAGACATAAGAACAATCTTTTAAAAATGCCACCAGGGAAAGACAGCTTACTTATGAAAGAACAATACACAGACCACAAACCACAGCAATGGGGCCCACAGGCAGTGGGGAGTTCCAGACACTACAAGATGGGACTACCTGCCTGGAATTGTAAAATTTAACGAAAGCAGCTAAGTCTCCTTCAGCAATAAGAGGGCAATTCTGCACATAGGAATGGAGATACATCACAAAGACAATATGCATATGTGATATGTAGAATCATGGTTCTTCCCCACTTTGTTATTTTTTGTTAGACATTTTTGCTATTATGAGTGTAAAAACCTAGAAAAGCCTCCTAAGTATTGATGCTATGACAGAGATCCCCTGAGAACCAACACACACACACACACACACACACACACACACACACACAATCTTATTCAAGTTTGAAACGATGAAAATCCTGTCATTTGGCATGACATAGATGAGCTTAGACAGTATTATGCTAAGTGGGAAAAGCCATCTGCAAAAAGACAAATACTTCCTGAATCTTATATGTGGAATCAAAAACAATCAAATAGAAATAGCAGTGAGATTTTCAGGGACTGGAAGGAGGAAGAAAGGAAGAAATGTTGAGGCGGCCAGAACAATTGCACAGCAGATAGAGCATTTGTCTTGTACAAGACCAACCTGGGTTCAGTCCCCGACATCTCATGTGGGCCTCAATACCTGCCAGGAGTAATTTCTCAATATAGAGCCAGATGTAACCCCAAGTGCCACCAGGTATGGCCTAAAAACAAAAAAATTAAAATGTAAAAAGTTTCAGCAACGCAGGGCCGGGCGGTGGCGCTAAAGGTAAGGTGCCTGCCTTGCCTGCGCTAGCCTTGGACGGACCGCGGTTCGATCCCCCAGTGTCCCATATGGTCCCCCAAGCCAGGAGCAACTTCTGAGCACATAGCCAAGAGTAACCCTTGAGCGTTACCGGGTGTGGCCCAAAAACCAAAAAAAAAAGTTTCAGCAATGCAAGATAAATTGTGGTACTTTCGTGTATTTCAATGGGACAATAGTTTAATAAAGGTTTACCTAAAATTTGCTAAATAGCCTGAACAAGTATTATGGCTCGGCATACATACAGATAGTAACAGCTAGAGCAGGGTCCTAAACTACACAGCCAGCTGAGGACATTTATCTAGTGCACCAGCCGGCCCACCAGGTCAGCTGCTGCCTGTCATTATTTATTTATTTATTTATTTATTTATTTATTTATTTATTTATTTATTTATTTATTTATTTATTTATTTACAGAAGACCAGTCATTGGTGGGAGAGGGGGTGGGGGATTATGGGAATTGATGTCAGGCCTTCAGGCAGTGAGAGGATCCTAACATCACTGTCGGATTACAACTACCCAGGATTCAGAGGAATCATTTGGGAGGGCTGCCTGCACAGTGGCTTGTGGGCAGTGAAGGTCAGGTTGGAGAGTGGGAGAGAGAGCGGGAGACAGAGGTGCAGCGCAGAGGCAGCTTGGAGGAAATTGGCGGAATTATTAAGAGGTGAGTCCCATGGTCACTACCAGAAGGAATAGAAGAAATTGTGGATAAGAAGAAGAAATGTAGTTAAGGGTGAAAAGAAGGAAACATTAAAAGCTGGACAGAAGGAAGGGTAGAAGGGAGGAAAGAAGTTATGGTGTGAATAAGGAAAGGAGTAAGGTGGAACAGAAGGAAAAGGGGGAAAGGAGGAAAGGTATAAAGGAGGAGAGAAGGAAAGATGTTAAGCTGGATGGGTGATCTCTGGATGGGATGCCTGCTGTTTTCCCCTGCTGGTCAGTGACAAACAGCTGAGGACTAGCAAAACCCAACTTAAAATACATGGGGCCGGGAAGGTGGCGCTAGAGGTAAGGTGTCTGTCTTGGAAGTGCTAGCGTAGGACCAACCGAGGTTCAATCCCCCGGTGTCCCATATGGTCCCCCAAAGCCAGGGGCGATTTCTGAGTGCATAGCCAGGAGTAATCCCTGAGCGTCAAACGGGTGTGAAAAAAAAATACAATGAGTGCATTTATATTCAGTTGTATGTTGTGTAAGCCTCAGTTTATACTGTTCTGTTCTATGAACAAAACTGCAGGTGTAATTAACTTTTTTACTGCTTAGGGACTGCTGTATTGTAAAAATGATAATAAAAAATAACATTTACTATATACTTTTTTATTAATTTACAAAAAATATAGAAGTCACAGAAGCGATATAATAGTCTTAAATGAAAGCTCTATATGTGGTGGGGAAAGTGCATTGACCTGATTGCTCGTGTTATGTGGTATGTCTGTGCAATAAAGTCTCAGTGCAAAATTTCTTAAAAGGATCTAGTCATTAAGGAGGTGGAACACTGCAGATGTCAAGTAGTTAATGGCACCTGCACCAGTGTGAGACTGAGGTAAAAGAGAAGTTTCAGTCTGATTGGTGAAACTCTACATTGCAGTCTGTATGTCTCTGTGTGAGCAAAGTTATTGCTGGTATATTGTTTTTGTAGCGCTGTGTGTATATATCTATATATATATATATATAGATATATATACATACATATATAGGATATATGTATATATATACATATATATATTGGTATTTTACTAATAGTAATCCCTGGGAAACAATGATGTCACAAAAGAGAAAAATTGACTCAGAGTATAGGATATTCAAAGAAAAATGGACTTTAGATTACTTTTTCATGCAGTACAAGGAAAGAGCTCTGTGTCTGATATGCAGAAAATAGTGTCTATGTTCAAAGAATATAATTTGCTTTGACATGATGAAACTCAACATAAAGATAAATATGATTGTTTGGTCAGAGAAGTGACAAAAGATAAAAATATTAAAATTGAGGGGCCAGAGAGAGAGCATGGAGGTAGGGCATTTGCCTTCCATGCAGAAGGACAATGGTTCAAATCTCGGCATCCCATATGGTCCCCTGTGCCTGCCACGGGCGATTTCTGAGTGCAGAGCCAGGAGTAATCACTGAGCAAAGCCGGGTGTGACCCAAAAACCAAAAAAAAAATATATATATTAAAATTAAAAACTGCATTGACAACTCAGCAAAATACTTTTGTGAAGCAGAAGCAGCTAAATATTTCATTACTGTGAGCAAGTTTCAAGTTGCCAAACTAATAGCACACAGCGGCAGACCATTCATGGAGGGAGAATTTTTGTTTTTTCTGTAGTCTGGCCCTCGAACAGTCTGAGGGGCAGTGAACTGGCCCCCTGTTTAAAAAGTTTGAGGATCCCTGATCTAGAGTGATTAGCTTAATTGTGGTATTACACAATGGATACCTCAAACAAACCATCAAGTTGTACATCTATTTTTTCTCATTTTTATTTATGTTATCTTATTAAAACATTGTAATTTACAAGGTCCTTTATAGTTGACTTTCAGACATACAAAGAATTAAGTCCAATCCCACCACCAATATCTATCTCCCTCCACCACATTTCAGAGTATATACCATATCACCACCCTTTGTCTCCCAGCCCACCAGTATAACAGCTATTTACAGTTTAGATAGAGTTTGGTTCTTTTGATTCCATTGTTGTTGACTTTGGCTTGTGGAGCTGTAGGACAGAAGCTGCCCACAGCAGCTTGGGTATTTAGTTCTGTTCACCCCCCTTCCTGTCCAGTTTTTATTTTTATTTATTTATTTACTTTACTTAAGCACCTTGATTACAAACATAATTGCAGTTGGGTTTCAGTCATAAAAAGAAAATCCCCCTTCACCAGAGCAACATTCCCATCACCAATATTCCCAATCTCCCTCCTCCACACTATCATCAAAGATTTCTTTGAGGTCTAAGTCTTGGAGTGTTCTGCCTGTTTTCCTCAATGAACTTTATGGATTTGGATCTAATCTCAAGATCTTTAATCTATTTTTCATTGACTTTTGTGTAAGGTATGAGATATTACTCAATCTTTAGTTTCTTACACATAGTTACCCAATTGCTCCAACATCACTTGTTGAAGAGACTGTCTTTATTTCATTTCAAGTTCTTGGTTCCTTTGTTAATGAGTAATTGACCATATACCTCAGGGTTTGTAATAGGATATTCAATTTTTTTGTTTTTTTGTTTTTTGTTTTTGGGCCACACCTGGCGGTGCTCAGGGGTGACTCCTCGCTGTCTGTTCAGAAATAGCTCCTGGCAGGCACAGGGGACCATACGGGACACTGGGATTTGAATCAACCACCTTTGGTCCTGGATTGGCTGCTTGCAAGGCAAACACCACTGTGCTATCTCTCCGGGCCCCAGGATATTCAATTCTAACCCATTGGTCTGAGAGGTTTTTTTGTTCCAAAACCATGCCCTTTTGATTACTATGTTAATGAGATGCCTGCCAGTATTTTGTTTTCCAATATAAATTTGACTATCCTAGATCTTTTATGGTTTCAAACCAACTTTATAATGGATTGTTCTAAGTCCTTGAAGAATGTTGTCTGAATTTGGTTAGAAATTTCATTGAATCTATAAAGTAGTATAGGTAACATGGTCATTTTTGATAATATTGATTCTTCCAATCCAGGAGCATGTTATGTATTTTTTTCATTTCCTTAGGACTTCTCCAATTTCTTTCTTAAGAGTTTTGAAGTTTTGTGGTATAGATTCATACCTGGAGAGATTTCTTTTCAACCCCTTTTCTCCTACAGGTGTTATTACTCAGTTGTCAGGGACTCTAGAATGGGTTTATTTACACAACAAGCAACCTCTTGAGTTTGGACCTTATTTGGAATTGGTTGCTGCTCTTATCATCAAAGCAAGGCTCAGAGCAGTTTCTTTGATAGATTTTGATCCTGAAATAATAGTGCTGCTAATTCCAGCAAAGAAAATAGAATGCATACTACCTCTCAGTGAGCCCATTCAATGAGCCCTATCTGATTTTTCAGAAGATGTTTCCTTCCATTATCCTGCTGGAAAAACCTAGGATTCGTTAAAAGGTCACACTTTGTGACTTCCTCTATTATTCACTCCTCCCCTATACCTGATGCCCTTGTATTTTACATTGACAGGTCATCATCAGTAAAAGGCAGTATCACTGTCCCTTCACTGACCAAAACAGTGCATACTAATCACAAGTCTGCACAACAAGTAGAACTTGCTACTTTAAATTATTTATTGTCACATGTGTTAGAACCATGCAATGTAATAAGCAATTCAGCTTATGTAGTAGCTTATGTCTCTAGGCATAGTAACTGCCTCTTTAAATGCTCATAATGAAGTTTTTCAAGATTTGCTGCAGAAATTACAAGCACTTCTGTGAAAATGTTCTGAGCCAATTTATTTCATTAATGTGAGAGTGCACTGTGGCCTCCCAGGGCCAATGGCTCTAGAGAATGAAACTGTTAATCATCTGACCATGCCAATATTTAAGTCACCTGCAGAAGAACATATGGTGTTACATACAAACTCCCACCATTTGCATGTGAACTATCATATTCCATGAAGAAAAGCCAGACAGTCAATACATGTGCCATTTGCATGCCCTTGAATTAAAGAAAATCATGTAGGTGGAGTCAATCCTAGAGAGTAACAGACTAATAAAGTATGGCAAATGGATATTACACATGTTGACTTCTTTCCAAAGAAACCTTATCTCCATGTAGTGGTGAATACATATTCTCATTTCATATGGGGAGTTCCAATGACTACTGAATAAGCTAAAACTGTTTGCACCTTCATGCTACAGTGTTTCTCTGTCATGGGAATCTCCCAGTCCATAAATATGGACAATCACTCTGCTTACACCAGTAAAACTTTTCTATCATTTTGCAAAGAAAGGCAAATCAAACATATCACTGAAATCCCCTATAATCAGAGACAAGGCATAATTAAAAGAGCTCACAGAATCCTCTAAACTCAACTATTAAAAATTAGAAAAAAGGGCATGCCACCCACGAACATTTTATCCTTAATTTCACTATTATTAAATAAAAAATTTTATTATTAAATAACAAAAATTATATGATTTATCTATGTGATTATATATTATTATAAAATTAATAATTATTTGATAATAAGTTTAGTATTGAATGATAAACATATTAAACAATAAAATTTATTATTTTCACAAAACTTCTTAAATTTGACTCAAGGAGAGCCCTATACAATTTCAGAAAAACACTTTCAAGAAGATGCTCAAGTAGAAAAAAACAATTAATTCACCTATTTGGGTAAAAATGGATAAATTAATGGATTGCTGGTAATCTCATTTGAGGCAAAGTATATGCTTATGTTTCTACAAATGGTAACCCTGCCAAGAAACTCTGGGTCCAACTATGCCTTGTCAGAAGCAGGATTCTCACAAATAAAAAAATATCAGACAAAAGTGCATAATAAGACTGCAAACCACTCCTCAGAACCAATACAGATGACTCAAAAGGACCCAAGCAGGAAACAAACTGACACCTCAACAGGTAAGCGGGGCAATAGCTGACACCACACAATGAGGCAGAGATTATTGGGAGTAGAAATGAGCAGTTCCAGAATCTTGGTTCAGTAGATGAGGGAAATGGTCCTGCTCTCACAGAACTTCATAATTTAGGAAAAACTTGTTACAAAAACTCAATACTACAATGCCTGTATAATATACCAAGTTTGATTACTTTTACCAGAAGAAGGACATTAACAGGTCAAATTCATTGGGACATAAAGGCAGTGTGGTAGAAGAGTTTGGAAAGGTTATAAAAGCCATGTGGACAGGACAACACAGGTATATCAACCCAAAAGACTTTAATATGACCATTGGAAAGATAAGTAATCAGTTTGCAGAAGACAGTCAACAGGGCCCACATGAACTACTTCTATTCTTGATGGAGGGTCTTCATTAGTACTTGAACAAAACTGATATGCAGAATAGATATAAAGGAAAATAGTAATAATCTTGTTGACTCAAAAGCAGTAAAACTAGCTTGGCAGGGAAACAAGCAGTTTAATGAGTCTATTACTGCTATACCTTTCTGCAAATCAATGCCTCACCTTCCTCCAAGAATCTTCAATATTGAAAATCTTTACTCATTTATCCTTACCTTTGACATCTGCAGATGTTGCAAGGTTGCTTTAAAATGTTTTTAAAGAAGAGGAACTGAGAGATAATAATAGAGTTTATTGCAGCCGTGCAAAACACAGAAGGATTCCTTTAAAAGGAAAGAAATTTGGAAATTTTAGCACCTGTGCTCTTAATACATATGAAATGCTTTTTCTACAATGGCAAGACTATGAAAAAACTACAGACCTACATGGACTTTCCTTTAGAAAACTTTGATCTAGCACAGTACACCATGAACTCTAAGAATAACCCCGAAGAATACAACTTATTCTTTGTTTTGAATCATTATGGTAAAATGGAAAAAGGTCATTGCACAGTCTATTGTAAAGATACAGCAAGACAACATTGGTTTACTTTGATGATCAAGAAGTTTCAGAAATCTCCAACTCATCAGTAAAATCTTCAGTAGCCTATATTCTTTCTTTATACCTCAAAGAGACCTGCAGCAACAGATACAGTTGTTTAGATCAAGCAGCTGTTAAACTAACTGCCTTTTTTTTTATAGATGTCTATATGTTCTAATGTTTTTACCAAAAACAAACAGCTGCAGGATGAGTTTGGAAGACATGAACTCCCACTACAGTGCTCATCATTAGAATGTTTTTGTGTCTTAATTTCTATTGAGTTTATAATAACTTTTTAATGTTTTTGCTCACAGTGATCCATGGAGATATAGTTTAAATGCCCTAATTTTGCAATACAGTGATATGTTCCATTGGACTCCTAATACAGTGCTCATTATGATAATATTTTAACAAATATTTTAAATATTCGTGTTCCATGTGTCATGTGGACCCAACTTAGACTCCATGTGATCGGGCAGCGACCGTCCAATCCCGAACCCTAGATTCCAGACATAGAACCGACACAGTTCCCTGCAACAGCAACAGGAACCAAACTCCCCATGGGAAATACTAATTCCTAATACTGCTCTGGCACCAACTAGCACCAGTTTTGATATGACAACGAGGAAACAGCAACAACTTGATCTAAGCGCAGATTGTCTTATCTCATCACATAATGCTAAGATGAACTCAGAAGATACATCGTCCTTTGATTTGTGCAAAGACCAAGACCACTAACTACCAAAGACTGACTTTGAAACCATAACTTGGCAGAACTTAGCCTGGAACCAATAATAAGCCCAGGATAAGACTAGACTTCAGCCTAGGACTTGTACAATAACCAAGATCTCTAATTCCAGAGGTCTGACTTTGACTACTGGCGACTGAGCAGAACTTCTGGAACCATAATGAAAGATTCTATCCTAGGCTTTGTCCTAGGATCTGTGCAAAAACCAAGACCACTCATTACAGAAGACTGATTACAACAACAGTGATGAAACAGAACTTCTAGGAAGACTCTATCCTAGGCTGTGTCCTATAATATGTGCAAATACCAAGATCTCTAATTACAGAGGCCTGATTTTATCATCCACACTGAGCGGAAAGTTTCCTGGCACCATAAAAAGACCTTGGGTTGTGAAAATGAGCGTGTACAGAGCCTGTAGTTATTCCCATGACAGTATGCTTCAAGGGTGAAGAAACCCTGTATCTCTGAGGCCAAGAAAATTCCCTTTCTAATTTCCTCAATACTTGCTGTACTTATGCAAAAACATCAACAACAACAACAACAACAACAACAACAAATCTTGCCACACCAGCCCTCCTTCCTCTTTTTTTTCATTCTCATGGTTATTATTTGGTTATTTTTGTTGTGTTTTTTGTAGTTGCTGGTTTTGGTATTTTGTTTTTTGTATTTTTTTATTTTGTTTGGGTTTTATTGTTATGTTTTTCTTCTTTTTCTTTCTTCTTTTAAATTGATATTTATAACCTCTAGATGGATGCCTCCCAGTTTTTTCTTTTCTTTTCTTTTTTTCAAACAGAACAACATAACTTGAATCATCTTGTTCTGCTTCATAAATTGAGGGGGGAGGGGGAAAATGAATAGAGCCAGGACCAAACAGTTGTATGAATATTGAGTAGCAATAAAAAATAATCAGTCTTAAACATCAAACCCAAAGTCAACAACAACAGAATCCATACCCAATCTACAACAAGCTATACACAGAGGGGAACCAGTTACACTAGCAGTCAAGGGGGCAAAGGAGGGTATGCATATGGGATGCATGCTGGGGAAAGAGCCGGAGGGAGGACAACACTGGTGGTGGGAATGTCCCTGATTCATTGTCACTATGTACCTTAAATATTGCTGTGAAAGATTCGTAATTCACTTTGTTCAGAATAAAACTTAAAAAATAAATAAATAAAATGGCATGACTGCAAAAAAATTAAAATAAATACACATGTTCTATTTGATTACACCTGCTTGTATGATCTACTGTCTCTCTCCACAAAGATCCTTGGATAAAGAAATTGAATACCATAGACTCTTGCTACAGTGCTCAGTCATTGAGTATGTTTTTTGCAACGAACTTTTAATTCTTGCTAGTTTTTTTTATATATTTTTATATAGTTTTATATCACATGCCTTTGTTCTCAGTTTGCTTTCAGGAATGTTCCAAACATGTGATACTATATTCCAAGGTGCAGATATTTTTACGGTGTTCATTACTTAGTGTTTTAGACTTGAAAATTATTATTGTTTTGGAAATTTTCTGTGCTCATTCTAGACCATGAAGCCTTTTTCAAAAAAAGTTCCCCTCCATCAACATCAATTACTCCAAGAAACTAGAAAACTTTTACACTTGACACACCACTTTATATTTTGAAACTTTTTGATCCATTCCACCTGAGTTTATGGATCAATCCTTTTGTCTGTCTATGTCGTGTGTGTGTGTGTGTGTGTGTGTGTGTGTGTGTGTGTGTGTGTTGGCCACATCTATGTCTGTTTAATGTTCATTTGTATTGTACATTATTCTGTCTATATTGTATATAACCTTTCTATCTTGTACATGGCCATTTCTTTCTCCTGGGAAGAAGATGATGCTACTGCTGCCACAGTGGCCATACTGGTGGTTGTGGTGCCGCTCTGGGATAAGTTTGAAGGATAAATATAAATATATATAATATAAATATTCCACTCTAGGATAAGTTTGGAGGATAAATACCATATTTTCTGACATATAAGACGACTTTTGAAACAAAAAAAGTCAACTGAAAATCGGTGGTCATCTTATACGCTGAGTATATCCCAAAAACCGTTTTTATATGTTGCTAAATGAAAATCGTCTGGATATTGCCATGAAACAAATTTTCCAACTCAATCCTGCACCAATCACTGCAAGGCTGCTCAGACCGCCTCTCAAACTCAGCCAATCTAAGCAGGCTTTTTATGCATGCAAATTAGACAATGTTCTGTACCCGAATCTACACTGTAATAAGTCTGCTCAGATTGGCCAGAGTCAGAGAGGAAGTCTAAAATTAGGGGGTCTTCTAATATGCCGAGTCATCTTATACGCCGGAAAATACGGTATAAAATATATATATATATATAATATAAAAATAAATCCCATTAAACTTGGTGCAGACCACTCTCTGCATGGAGTGAGTGGCTTGGGTGGCACTATTGGCATGCAAGCTGCTTGTGGTCCACTTGACTGGCTCATCCTGCATGAAGGCCGTCTGCTCTAGGTCATCACTCTGGCTGCTGTTACTGTTGGAGTTATTCGAGTCATTGGACTGCCAGTCATCCTCAGAGAAGGCAGGCACAATGCTATTGCTGATATATTCTCAGCGGTCACTTTTTTTTACCACTTCACTTCACTATAGACTGTTGCTCACAACTGGTCTTGGCTTTTGAGAGATTCTCAGCTCTAGTACATTTCCTGATCCGTGAGTACTGCGAACTGTTTTTTAGACTCCACAAGACTGCATTGCCAACTGAAGTTGTGATCCAAACTCTATCCTTTCCTCAGAATATTTCAAAAAAAAGGTATAGGGATGTGTATATCTCCTTAGTATATTTTAATTGTATTTCTTTAAAATGTATATTCTTTATTGTATATTTCATTATGTAGTTATAACTTTCCCACTTTTCTTTAGATTTTGCAGTAGGAATTTATGGAAGATAGTATAGATCATATCCTTGGAGTTTTGTGCTTTTGATAGAACTAGTTTGGTTTGTTATTATTTTCCCTTTAGGCTCCAATAGTATCCTGTGGCACCATTTTTTTGCATAGGTGCATTAAAATCAGAAAATATTAGATACTAAGAGAAGTTATTATTCATTATGGATGAGTCATCTGTCTACAGAGCAAGCACCTTAACTGCCAATCTATCTCTGCAGTCAAGACTCCTCAGTGGGACACTGACAGCAACAAACTAAGGTCACAATCTTAGAACCAGGTCACAATCTTGGAGATGACAACTCAGTAGGTGTAAACCTGGCATCAACTCCAAAGATCAGTTATAAGGCCAGTCCCCGGTGTGATGTGCACAGAAGGGTCAACACATTTTTGCCTCCTGAGCCCTGCCAGGAGTGATCCCTGAGCACAGAGCCAAGAGTAAGCCCTGAGCACTACCAGATATGACCCAACCCATCCACCCTTCCCCTCAGTAAAGTAAAATAATTTAGATTTATTATGTTGTGTTATTAAATGCCTACTTCTACACACACACACACACACACACACACACACACACACACACGCACTCAATCTCAAGATGGTATTATGATTACCTCACAGATTCACTGTCAATACAAACTGAACAGAATTGAGCACAGCACTATGGAGAGAGGTTCAGGGTGTTGTGTATGTAAACATTTTATGGGATTATTATGTTACTGACCCTACCCTGATCAGTGATTGTGCCCTACCCTAGGGTGTGACCTGGCATTCTGCCCCCACCCTAGGGTGGTACCTGATTCTGCTCCCACCATTGGGTGGTATCTGATCCCACCATTGGGTGGTACCTGATTCTGGGGGATAAAAACAAGGATCTGTGGAAGGCGAAGGGCTTTTTGGCTGGAATTGATGCTGAGATGTTGGACTTCAGTCTTGTCCACCGAGTAAAGCTAATATTTCCACAAGCCTGACTGCGAGCTGTTAACCCGCCGTTTCACCCCAGAACCGCTGGCAGACGTGTGCTCCGAGCTGGCGGGGAAAGACCTCATCCTCCATTCCTCCATCAGTCAACCTCTTCAGGGGCTGACTTGCAACACAGGGGAGTAGGTTTTGAGCCTGAGAAACTTCTAGCAGGAAGAGAGTAAGCTGGGAGGTAGGTCTCTGACCCTTAAAGAAATCTTCCTCTAAAGGAGATAGAAAAGAGAGCAAAGTAACAGCCCAACACACCTGGTTCCTGGGGCGCCCAGGTCAGGAGCCCACACCAGAGGACCCTGGAATCCAGGATAAGACCCAAATGATCAAGTGGAGCAGACTGGGTCTGGTGGCTAGGCAGTCCCCGGCCCCCCGCCCACACATGCCTCCTTCCCTCACTATCAGTCCTTGTCTTCCTGTTTGATGATACTTGTCAAGTGTGTTTTTGAAAACCCATATCTTTAGAAAGAGTTATGGGGACAGGGGTCCAGAGCTCTCAAGAGGACACAGTGACCACAGCTCTGCACTCCCTGCCGGCTGCTTCCTCTAAGAGTTCTCTCCCACGGAAGTATGCAGGGGTAAGGAACTCTCCCATGCCTATTGCTCCAATTTGATGGTTATTTGACTACACACCAGATTTGTGTGAACAGTGCTTTTCTGGACACTGAAGGAAAATCTGCTCCTAGCTGTGTACTACTTCTGACTGCCTCTCACACCTACTCATGATAATTTCTGTATGATAGTCATTTTCCTAACAGGAAGCTTGCTCCTCATGGCCAAGCCTTTGCTCACCCCATTCCTCTCCTGAGGAATTTTCTGTCTTTTCTTTTGGGTCACACCCGGCAGTTACTCCTGGCTCAACCCCAGAAATCGCTCCTGGCAGGCTTGGGGGACCATATGGGACACCGGGATTCAAACCAATGACCGGCTGCATGAAAGGCAAACGCCTTACCTCCATGCTATCTCTCCAGCCCCAATTTTCTGTCTTTTCAAGTTAGTATTTATTTCTCATGAGATCACTACATCTAGAAAGTCTTTCCTGATACTCATTCATCCATTCCTATTAGGGATTATCTTTGGTATTTCCATGATGCCTTGGGTGGGGTGTGATTACAAAATTAATAACAGGGGCCGGGTAGGTGGCGCTGGAGTAAGGTGTCTGCCTTGCAAGCGCTAGCCAAGGAAGGACCGCAGTTCGATCCCCCGGCGTCCCATATGGTCCACCCAAGCCAGGGGCGATTTCTGAGCACATAGCCAGGAGTAACCCCTGAGCGTCAAACGGGTGTGGCCCAAAAACCAAAAAAAAAAAAAAAACAAAATTAATAACAATTCCAAACTCAATATTTATAGATTCTGTGCCTTAGGAGTGATCTTAAGCATTTCACATATACGCTTATCTTCAAATATGCTTAATTTAAATAGCTCTATGAAATGGAACAGCTACTAGTTACTCTTTGAAAAACTATTCTCTGTCTTTCCTTAAAAATCTTTAATTATGCTGGGGATAATTAAAATTATGACAATTATGTAATAAAATTATGGAATATCAATGTCCCAAGTTTAATAATTATATTTATTCATAACCTTGCTATAGAATACATATCAGTGGGATGAAAGGGGAAGTTGTCAAGGAAGAATAATAGGAAAGCCCTTTATAGAATGACTGATAGAGCTGAAAATCATGTTGTCTTTCCTCCATTGTTCTTACAGTTTGGAATTCTTAATATGAGGGCTTGAATCACAGCAGCCATTATACAACCAAGAGATGATCTGGAAAAAGAAAGCCCTATACTAACAGTGGTGGAAGAGAACAAGAGAAGAGGCTCCACTTATATGGCCAAGTGGTCTCCTATTGGACCAGACACTGGTTAATACCAGTGGTGATATTAACTGCACAAAATAAAAATTACATCCACAGGCTCTGGAGTGTGAACAAAAGCATACTGAGTCTGTGGGGGAGCTGACATTTGAAAGAAGGATAAGCACAAGCTGTTGCCCATTTTTATGCCTTTTATCTTGAAGACAGTTTGAAGTCTGTTCGAGCAGATGCTAAGCAGCAAGTACCAAGTGAAGTGACTACAATGTAGATAGAAAAGCCAGAGCTTTTATAAAAGCCAGAGGACAAACTCAGGGAACTGCTAGTTGCTGGAAAGGGAGGGAGGAATCAGAATCTGATGCATAAATGCTATCAGCTCTGGTGACTAGGAGAACTAAGCATGTTGGGAACAAGCTTCCAGCAGCCCAGAACTCAGCTGAAATCTGTGATGTTGACCCCAAAACAGTCATGCATTTGTGTCCAGCCTAGTGAATTTCCAGCTTTTATTTAAAAAGCTAACACTATTCTAAAATATACAAAATTTGGGAGTAGAGAGATGATACAGAAAGCAGAACACTTGTCTTGCATGGGGCTGACCCAAATTCAATCCCTGACACCATATATGGTCCCCAGAGTCCCATAAGGAGTGATTTTCTGAGTGCAGAGCCAGAAGCATGGCCACATATGGCCCCAAAACTAATAAATAAATAAATAAATAAATAAAGTTTTAAAGAATATAACAAGGTTTGGTGCCTCCATATTCACTATGCCTGGGATACATTTAAGATTTTTTGAACAGGGAAAATTTCTATAAGAGAAAAGAAAGGTAATGGAAACCCAGATATTGAAAATTGCTGACAAGAAGCAAGGATGATCAGGAGATGAAGGATGTAAAGAAAATATGCTAGCAATAAATGAAGGTGGAGTGGATCTTTATATTGTTGCCTCTAGGGTACTTGGAAAAGATAGAAGAAAAGGGGAGTGAAGTGAAATGAGTAAGAGAAAGAGAAGGAAAAGGAGAGAGAAAAAGCAAGAAGAGAATCATCAGGGCCAGGGAGATAGACAGCAGGTAGGTCACTTGCCTTGCACGTAACTGATCCAGGTTCAATCCCCAGCATCCCATATAGTACCCCCATCCTCCAAAAGTGATCACTGAGTGAAGTGATCACTGTAACCCCTGAGCACCACAAGATGTGGCCCCAAAACAAAAAAAAATGAAGAGGAGTGTAGAAATAAAAGTGCAGGGAAGAAATCCCCAAGGCTTAAATTTAATTTCTGGAAAGATATCATAAGATACCCTTACCTCCTAATTCCAAAATCTGAGAGTTGGTCTTCTTTAGGCTACCTGGGTCCTCCTCCTGCCATGTTGGTACCAGGCTCAGTAGCACTGCTCAGCCAATGCTCATCAACCACAGCCTCCTCTAATAAATAGTCTTATGGGAGCTGAAGTTTTTTACTGAGCTGAGGCACTGGAAGCATCCCAGCAGTGTCCTGGAATAGGGTTCATTCTGTACAGCAAAGTCCCTCCCAGCTCCCATGTGGGTAAAAGTACTTGGCTCCCAGAAAGAGCCACAGCCAGCACTAACTAATCATAGCTTCATCCTGAAGGACATTGGAACTGTGTATGAGTGGTCTTAGAATTCTCCAAGATAGGGGGAGGGGAAAAAAGAATTCTCCAGGATCCTGGGGATCAATATGCAGAGAAATAAATTCAAGGTACAGTTTCATCACATGCAGAAGCAAAGACCTTACTTAAGTGGCAGTAACAAACAAAATATTGGTAGCTGATCTACATTCAGACCCCTAGACCCCTTTCACAGCTAATTTTCCCAAGTAAGGGGCCTATGGGGTTTTTCCAGATGACACTCTTCCCTCCTACTTTTCATTAGAAGACTAAGGGGATGGAGCTGTAACACATTAGGTAGGGTGCTTGCCTTACATGCAACTGACTGGGTTTGATTCCCAGCATTTCATAAGGTACTTCGAATTTTCTAGGCGTGATTCTTGAGCACAGAGGCAGGAGTAAGCCCTAAGCATTATCAGATGTAGCCCCAAAACAAAATAAATGATTAAGAGTAAAGTAAAAGAGGCCAGAGCGATAGCGCAGTGGGAGGATATTTGCCTTGCACGCAGCTGACCCAGAACGAACTTCAGTTTGATCCCCGGCGTCCCACATGGTCCCCCAAGCCAGAAGCAATTTCTGAGTGCATAGCCAGGAGTAACTCCTGAGCATCCCCAGATGTGCCCCCCCTCAAAAAAAAGAGTAAAGTAACAATGCATATGTACAACCCAGGAATCCTGTATCCCATGAACCACTGAGGCAAGTACCTTCCTGTATCCCATACCCTTCTCCCACACCCTTTCTCTTATTAGTGATCCAGGCCTCACACATTAGCATACACCTATGAGTGCTTGTATCATAGAGACAAGGTCTTGCTCTGCTGTCTGCAGAAGCACAGGGCAATTAGTTGGAAAGTCTAATGAAACATGTAAGCAGGCTTTGAGAAGAGCAGAGCCAAGTACAGTACAGGGCAGACACACTCTAGTCATTCACCCCTTCTCTGACTGTAAAAACAATACCTCAACCACACCAGCCTGGAGACCACTAACAGAAATGCACCCAATGATATCTTTAGGCAACGGATATTAAAACCCACTGAGTTTGTGGGTTTTATTTATTTATTCATTCATTTGGTTTTCTCTAGCATCTCTCGAAAGAACAGGCAGGTCAAACAATTGGCTCAGATTTGGGGGGACTGGAATGCATTTAGGGACCCCAAAGTTGTTCAATCAGTACACACACCTTCGAGAGTTTCATTTCATATACTGGCACCCCTGACACAGTGATTGAGGCAGGCAGGAAGAGTCACTGGTGGATGATTACAGACTATCCAGTGTCACTGTGTCCCAAAAGGAAGCTGTCAGGACCAGACCTCCCTGGAGACCCTGAGGCCTCTGGTTCTGATTTGTTCCATTGTAGATGGGAGGGAGTAGGGTGGAGACAGGGAGCCACCCTCCTCTTCCCTCAACCAAACTCTTCCAATCAGCTATCCTAGCCTAGGGTCCCCTCACTCCCAGAGACTAAAGCTCCCACAAGGGCAGCAGGGAAGAGGCAGGGGCATCTAATGTTGGGTATTCCTAAAGTTCCCTTCAAAACAAATGTTGTGAGCTGATTTATTATAGTAAAAAGACAATTTGAGATCTTTTATTTTATAGGGGCTACACTCAGCAGTGTTCAGGCTCCACTCCTAGCATAAACTTCCCAGTGGTGCTCGAGGAAGGAAAGGAACCAAGTGGTTCCAGGGACCAAACTGTCCCAAAGCCTGAGACATCTTCCCAAACCCACAACATGAAATCTTAAAGAAATTTTGTGTATGATTAAGACAAAACAGTAGTTACTTTAGCCATTCATCTGTTGTTGGGCATCTGAGTTGTTTCCAGATTCTGGCTATTGTAAATAGTGCTGCAATGAACATAGGCGTGCAGAGGGCATTTTTGTATTGCCAACACTATGTTTTAAAATGACTATCTTTTCCTAATTATTTATTTTTTGCAGGGCCTTTTGATGATCAGTTGATCATAATATGAGAAATTTATTCCTGAACTCTTTATTCTGGCCCATCTGTCTAGATGATTATTTAGGTTACATATATTCTATGTCTCTGTTGAAAACAGTATACTTCATGCAAGTACTATGTTGTTTTGATTATAATAACTTTGTAATACATTTTGAAATACCTTAACACAATAAAAGTCATATAAAAAGCTCATAGCTAACTTAAAGTTTTCCTGTTAAGATTTGGAGCCAAGCAAATATACCTGTTTTCACGACTTTCACCACTTTTATTCAACCTAGTATTAGAAGTCTGAGAAAGAACACTTAGTAATTAAAATTATAATATAGGGGCCAGAGTGATAGCACAGCAGTAGGGCATTTGCCTTGCACTCAGCTGAACCAGGATGAACCTGGATTAGATTCCCAGTGTCCTCTATGGTCCCCTGAGCCAGGAGCGATTTCTGAATGCATAGCCTGAATGTCACCAAGTGTGGCCCAAACACCAAAATAATAATAATAATAATAATAATAATAATAATAATAATATAATGCATTCATAGGGAAAATAAATTTTAAAATTGCCCCATTTGAAGATAGCATAATCTTTATTAAAGAAGTAAAAGACTAAATATATTAAAAAGTACAAAACAGGGGCCGGAGAGATAGCATGGAGGTAAGGCATTTACCTTTCATGCAGAAGGTCATCAATTCGAATCCTGGTGTCCCATATGGTCCCCCGTGCCTGCCAGGAGCAATTTCTAAGTACGGAGCCAGAAAAAAACCCTGAGCACTGCCAGGTGTGACCCAAAAACTACAAAAAAAAAAAGTACAAACAGGAGCCAGAGAGATAGCATGGAGGTAAGGCATTTGCCTTGCATACAGAAGGACGGTGGTTCAAATCCCGGCATCCCATATATGGTCTCCCGAGCCTGCCAGGGGTGATTTCTGAGCATAGAGCCAGGAGTAGCCCCTGAATGCTGCTGGGTGTGACCCAAAAACCAAAAAAAGAAAAAGTACAAAACATTTATTAATAATATTAAAGAAGACATGATAAATGGAGAAATCTATCATATTCATGTGTTATAAGCTACTGTTAAAATGTCCATACTATACAGAAATATACAGGTTAAATGCAATCCTTATCAAAATTCCAATGGTGGTTTTTACAGGTAAAGAAAAATAAATTCAGTAATTCAAATATAACCATAAATGGCAATAAAGTAAATCAAACTGGAGACAGAAGTACAAAAATAATGACACTTTATTTGCTGGTTAAAGACATTTGTTTATAGAAAGATCCTGAATTGGATTCACAGTTCTGTCAAAAAGAAAATATTCATAGTACGTAGAAACAAATCACATAGAAAGTGAATCTCGGGCCGGGCGGTGGCGCTAAAGGTAAGGTGCCTGCCTTGCCTGCGCTAGCCTTGGACGGACCGTGGTTCGATCCCCCGGTGTCCCATATGGTCCCCAAGCCAGGAGCAACTTCTGAGCACATAGCCAGGAGTAACCCCTGAGCGTTACCGGGTGTGGCCCCAAAACCAAAAAAGGATAAAAAAAAAAAAAAGAAAAAAAAGAAAGTGAATCTCTTGTGAGAAAATTTTCTATGTTTCTGTGTTCTACCTTATATTAATTTTAAGTGGTATGAAAGAGAAATCAACATTTTTTTTTCCATAAATGCCTGCCTTTTGGTTTTTTGTTTTGTTTTGTTTTCTGGTTTTGTTTTGTTTTGTTTGCTTTTGGGTCATACCCGGCAGCGCTCAGAGGTTACTCCTGGCTCTATGCTCAGAAATCGCTCCTGGCAGGCATGGGGGACCATATGGGATGCCGGGATTCGAACCACCGTCCTTCGGCATGAAAGGCAAACGCCTTACCTCCATGCAATCTCTCCGGTCCCTAAATGCCTGTCTTAATTCAAACCTCTGTAGGAAGGTGTTTGATATTTCACCACTAAAAATTATGCTGTGAGCAATATGCTGTTCTCCTGTAGAGTGACTTTGTCTTAATGAGGAAGATGTTTCATGTGCTAAGTTTGCTGAGGTCTTTTTTGGGGGGGGGGGGCAGGGGATTTAAAATAACTTTATTGATAGCCTTTGTATATCAGAATTTCATGTTTTAAGGGCACTGGAGGTCTCAGTAATGCCATACACTTATTCTGCCATGATATGACCACCATCTGCTTCTAGAACTTTCTATCAACTCCAAGATTCCTTCTGCTTGTATGTAGTCAGACCTGGCTCTTTACCTCAATCCCAGGCAACCAGTCCTATTTCTGTCTCCATAGTTTCCAGCTGCTGAACTTCATCATATATTATTTTTCACTGAACACAATAGTAATGCATATTAGAAGACACTCTTTGGAGAATCTTAAAATAAAAAATGATGGGTATTGTTACCATCACCCTTTGGAAATGGAAAGACTGCTAGCTATGGAGGTGGAGGGGAGTCAGTAAGTGTTTGTTACTGAGAGGCCTTTTCCTACAGGGACTAAGAGTAAATGTCCTTCCATAGAGTCAACTTTCTCACATATAAATATATTGACACCAGTGTTATCTGCTGTTGCTAGTGTTCATAATGCCCAGGCATTAAATACAGTTTCATTTCTTGGCTCTCTCTCCTCTTGCAGACTTGAGCTTTGATGTTCTCTGTGGTATTTTAGTGCTTTGAGTTTCCATACTGTTTTCGAGAATGGCTTCACTAATTTACATTCTCAACACCCTGTTTTCTTTTGGAACCAAAATAGGGTTCTTCTTTTTTTTTTTTAATTAATTTAATTATGGGGCAGCGTTAGACTTTGAGCTACACCTGTCTGTGCTCAGGGCTTACTCCTAGCTCTGTTCTCAGAGATTGCTTCTGATGTAGATCAATATGAGTATTGTGGATCAAACCCAGGTCAACAACTTGTCTGTACCCTACTTCCCCCCCCCATTTTTTCCACACCCTCACCAATACTTGTTATTATTTTTAATGTAAACCTTTCTCACAAGTGTGAGGTGGTATCACACTGTGGTTTTTAATCTGCATTTCCCTACTAAGGAATAAGGAGCAAAAAGTCATGACCAAAATACCTCTGTGCAGACACTGCTCAGGTCAAATAAATCCCATATGGCTATGGCAGAAATAAGCCCAGTGTCCTTACTAAACTAGAATAGAACTACATCTCCTCTTGGGGCTGAATCTTGCCCACCATATTCCCCATTTCTGGGCACAGAGCCCTGAACTCAGAATTCTCTTCTTTTTCTTACTCTCCCTTGCTCCTAGATCCCAGGTCCATGTCCTCATTGGGTCAAGGATCAATGGATTGCTTCCCACCCTCAAACAAACAAATAGACTTTGGGAGTTAGAAGGAGGAGCACATCTGGCTGTGTTCAGGGATTACTCTCGTGGGCTCAGGGGATATACCATGCCTGCTGTATTAACTTCACCCTCTTCATCCCCATATGCACAAATTATTTTTGATAGCAACTTCCACCCTTTGAACATTTCCTAGGACTGTTAAGGAAGAATGAGGGACTAAGCGCTGCTTCTTGGGTTATTTCTGGCCCTCACATGCTCGAATGTCCTGAGGGGGGGGGGGGGACCTGTATTTAGGCCCAAGCAGGGACCTATAATGTTCATATTGACCATGGGACTTACCCTTCAGGCAGTGGAAAACTATAAGAGCCACACTGGGAGAGACAGCCCACCTGTGACGCACAGTCCCCATGAGTCATTTGGACCAGTCTTAGTTGGCAACTCCTACGAGCAGGCAGGAAGCTTCTGGAACCTCCACAGGAACTGTGTGTGGACATAGCATTCAGCCCCCTGAATGCCAGGGGCATCAGGCCAGCGAGACAGTCGCCCGGCTGCTCCACGGGCCACGCTCCTCCCTAGTGCAGAGCATTAGCAAGGCCAGGAGCTTGGCACAGGCAGCGGCGGTCCTGGCAGTCGGTTTATGGCTATTAAAATGTGCTGATGTGAATCGCCATGCAAACACGCTTCACTAGAGGGGCTCCTCACAGGAACACTGCTCCTTTTATCATCTCCCCCACCTCTGCTGGGAACGTGCGCCCACAGATGATGCGGAGATTAGTGGGGCGTCGGGCTGCTGCATGCTTTCGGGTTGCCTGTCAGCTCCCATCAGCTACGGCGAGGGCTGGCAGGCAGGCTGGGACCCACCTCTGGGCCCCTTTCTGGGGCCGAAAATGATAGTGAGAAGACGTGTGCTTGCAAGACGTTGGCTCTGAAGCCGGCCCAGCATGCCTTAACAGTCGAGGCCGAGCTTGCAAAGGCTATTCCCACCCAAGCCTTTCCTGCTCTGGGATGTCACTCAGCCTCCTGCTTGCTGCCTGCCCTCTGCAGCGGCTGTGGATGAAATCCCGCGGGGAAGATGGGGTTGTCTCTTCCAGGAGATCTTTGTACATGGGAGAAGATGTCAGACCTGGGGGCAGGCTTTCTGGAGACGCTTCTCAGCAGGAAGATCGGGGTGCTCTGGGAAATCCGAAGTGTGCTCTGCAAGCTGAGAGAACGTGCTCGCCTTGATCCTGGCATCTGACAAGCCAGCCCAAACTCTGTCCCTCCTCTGAGTCCCTGTCCCCGAGTGGCCCTGGGAGATGCTGGCCTCGGCCCAGACCCCAGATCCAAAGCCAATCAGGCTAGATACCCACGAGAGTTTCCTGTACATCCAGAAGCATCAGGAGGGAGACGACAGTGCCTGTCTTGAGACACTCTGAGCAGTGTTCAGCTGCATCAGAACCCAGATGGGACCCTTGCAGGGCTCATTGTGCTCCGGATGCACCAATCATCCAGGCCCCAGGGGACAGTGGTTGTGTCTCAGCCTCAGCCACCCTGGGCCTACTTGGGATGAGGCCCAGGTCAAGCTCCAAACAGAAATGGATAGGACATGCACACTCGCTGTCCTACTCGCCACTTCCTGAAGGCCCAGCTGGCCCGGAAGCAGAAGGGCCACAGTTCCCCCCAGAGTGGCCCCCACTCCCCCAGCTCACACCAGGGGGCCACCCTCATCAGTTGTGGAGATTAAGCCTCACTGTGGAGGAGCACTCGCTTCTCCTCACATGGAGAATCTAACTGAGGCACAGAGATTAAGAAGCTCCTCAGTGTCCCCCCTCCGGTAACTTGTGCTAGTCTGAATTGTGACACACACACCTCACCAATGGTCTCAGCCTGGTTCTACATCCCTCTGCCTGCTGTACCCCCCAGGCAACCCTGCATTTTATACTTCCAGGATCCAGCCTTCGAGCCACTGCAGGTTGGACAGAAAGGCACAGCAACAGAGCCAGGGAGGACAATGTCAAAGCCACACTCTCAGAGAAGTGCCCAAGTCTTAGCTAAGAAGCAAAGTCGCAATCACTCTTCTGCCTGGCTCCCTATGGCAGTGTCCTGTTCCTGGATCCCACCATCACTTGCACTCTCTATGAGGCGGGGACACCAGGGACGTTTTGCACGGAACCCAGGGAGGCCTTTGGCTGATGATGACCTAGCATAGGTTGAGCAATGGGTTGCTGACACTGGTCCCAAGGTCCCTTCCCCTTGCAGCATTTTCTGGGGACTTTCATGGAGAAGTCAGTTTGTCTGCAGAGGCAGGGCACAAACTCAAAATGCCACTGTGAGGCACTTTCCTGTGAGTGAGTCTAAGACCACTAGCCACAGCTTTCCTAGACATTAAGTTCTTCAGACAGACTTAGGTAGAAGTCCTACTTCTGATTGCCTACAGTTCACAGACTAGCAGCATGTTCACTACAATCAACAGGACACCTGAGACAGGGAGCCACGAAACTGCAGGTGAGCGTGAGAGCATTCCCACTTAGCAGCGGTGCCCACACTAACCACCCTTCCTGCTGCTCCCTCCATTTATGCAGTAAGGCTGGAGGGCACCCCAGTCTGTTCCTGTCTTCTACCATCTTCTTTTCTACCTCAGGGAATCCTCCAGGGCCACTTCCTCATCCTCAGCCCAAGGCCCCAAGCTCCAGGCAGACTCAGGTTCCCACGCCCTCTGGTTAGAGGCCCTGATTCAATTTAGGGGTCTCAAGTCCTGGGGCCAGGAAAGGTGAAGTTCTTGAGAAACCCCAGGGGACTGGGGGTTGGGGAGGGGAATCTATCTCACAGGCTGTGGAACCTCACATCCTGGGCCAGTCCCACGCTCCCACACAGACATGCAGGGCAGGAGGTTTTGAGGTATTCATGGCAAATGCAGATTTGCCAGTTTTGGATTAAGAGAGTAACCCTTTTTAGAGCCTAGGAGATCATATGTATGTCTTGTGTATGTCTAACCAAGGTTCCAGCCCCAACGCTCTGGGGTTCCCTCCATCAGACCTGGATATGCTCTATGAAGTCTGAACCCTGGGTTGGCATATTGGGAGTGGCTGCCTCCTCCTAGATATCTCACTGTTAGGTGATAAATACCAAAAAGTCATTTGTCAGTGAACATGTTGGTGGTCTTGTCTCCAGTTCCTTGCAACCACATGCAAGCCTACGTGTAGGGTTCTAGCCTATGAATATATTATAGGAGAATCCGACATTTCCTGAAGGCTTACTGCTACAACTGTTGTGGCAATGTATATCCTGGAACCCTGGTTTTGAGTGTCTTACCACAGTTGTGTTTTTATTCCTAGAAAAATGAAAGAGGGGCCCCAAAGACAGGTTGGTTTTCTGGGGGTTTAATCTCTTGCTGCATCATTCATGGGTTCTGTATCCACCAAGAGGAATATCTGCATAACTTACAAGCCACTGCCCATAGCAGGAACAAGGTCAGTCACTGTGGATAAAGGGAACTATTCCCATGAGGCCCTGGCAGGGCTGAGCATCAAAGGGGAAAGGGCTCCCCGTTGTAGCTTCTGCTGAGGATCCCACCTCCCAAAGCTGCAGATGCTAGTCCTGTTGCTCCCAGGGGTCCTCAAACTTTTTAAACAGGGAGCCAGTTCACTGTCCCTCAGAGCATTGGAGGGTCTGACTATAGTAAAAACAAAACTTATGAACGAATTCTTATGCACACTGCATATATCTTATTTTGCAATGAAGAAACAAAACATATACAAATACAATATGTGGCCCATGGGCCATAGTTTGAGGACCACTGCAAACCCTCAACATGCCACTTGGGTTGGATCACTTTTGTGGTAGGTGCTTATGCTGTCCTTCAACGACTTTCCAATTTTTTTTTTTCACTCCCAAATCCCCGGGTCTGAGCCTTCCTGGCATAAACCTGTGTTCTTGTCTGTCTGATATTTTGTAGCATTAGTGGCCCCTGACCACTAGATGTCACTCATACCTTCTCCTGGGTGTGACAACCCAAAAAAGCCTCAATACTGTCAAATCTCACCTGGGAGTGTAAAACCAATCCTGAGTGAGAAACTCAGGATTTCCTATTTAAGAAGCAGGTTTAATATAGGTTATGTATTTCCTATAACCTATTCAAAAAAGCATCTCACAATGAACTGAGAGATAGTGTAGGAGATAAAGCATCTGCTTTTCACTCAGTGGACTGTGGTCTGATCCCCACTATTGCATATGATCCACCAAGCACCAGCAGGAATGATCCCTGAGCATATAACCATGAGCACTGCTGGGTGTGACACTCCCTCCCCTAAAGAAAAAGAAAAATCTCACTTCTCAAAAGAGAGAGAGACGTGTGGGCGAAGGCAGAATCAGGAGGGTTGTCTATCCTCTGTCAGGCTCCATTGAAGAAAGACAAGCCTCCACTCAACTCTAACAATTGGAGTGTCTGTGACTAAATGCCCTCATGGGACAGTCACACAGCTCAAAAGATCATATAGGGAAGGAGCCTAGAATAGTTGGAGGGGGTCTCAAGGACATGGGCTGCAACCATGGTGACCAATGTGGCAGTGGCTGCCTCCTGTCATGTTGGTTGGGATCTTTCCACACCTCCAAATTACTGCACCAAGCAGTTTTCCATTTGAAGATGAACCAGGTGGAAAGCACAGTTCCAGCCTGAGAACTGCAAGGGTCTTTTGTTAAGGGAAACAACATCCTTAACAGTCCAGTCCCACAGAGGACACTGGGCTATCATAGAGGTAAGGAAAATTACACTCTTGACAGGGTATACTACACTGTTTAGAAGCAAGTTGTAATCTGGAATCTTGGTGTCAGGGACATCAAAGAAATCACAGCACGGGGCCGGGCGGTGGCGCTAGAGGTAAGGTGCCTGCCTTGTCTGCGCTAGCCTTGGACGGACCGTGGTTCGATCCCCCGGCATCCCATATGGTCCCCCAAGCCAGGAGCAACTTCTGAGCACATAGCCAGGAGTAACCCCTGAGCGTTACCGGGTGTGGCCCAAAAACAAACAAACAAAAAAGAAATAACAGCAGGCCTGGGACTGGGCAATGGGTGGGAAAGAAGTGGTAATCACCCTGGTAGCTCATAAGAAAGCACAGGGAAAGGTGAACCCCATTTGTCACTACTGGCTGGGATTTGGCATCACCAGTTATGCTTTAGGTGTCAGGGTCTGTCAAAATAATGGAAACCAGGGGGCAGGTGAATGACAGAAAACTAGGGCAATGGAATAGATTGAGACAGCAAGTGCACACCTTTTCTGCCTCACTCTGCAGACTCTTCATCAGGGTTTCTTCACCAGCCCTAGGGAGCAGCCTGCTTCTAGGTTGAAGTAAGAAGCTATACAAGTACCTCGTTTCTCTCCTGATGGACTCTCAGCTTCATCTTCTGGGGGAGCGCCCCTAAGCCAGAACTAATTTGAAGGAGGTGAGCATTCACTGTGCTCTCAATAAATCTCAAGACCAGATGGAGCTCTCCAGTCCCCACATGCTTTTTCCCTGGTGTGTCCTCAGGGCTGACCCTCTGCTTAGTCTGTGTTGCAGCCAGCATGGACAGAAGAAATGGAGTATTGCAGCCGAACCCCACCGGGCCCATGATCTGAACATCTCCAACCCACGTTCATTTCCGACGTAGGCCACAGGGTGAGTATTTGCCTGGAAATAGGCTAGCGTGACCACAGGGACTTGATTCTCACTGAGGAGCACGTTGGAAAAGTTGCGTGTGGTACACCCTGGTACATGTGCTGGTGAGAACAGTGACAAGGTATTTCCTGAAGTGCAGAGGAGCAGCTGTGTGTCCCTGTGCCAAGCTGCAATTCCTGCCGGGAACAAGGCAGTGCGAACAAGAGTGGAGTTGATAGGGGGCCACCCGGTTTGTTGGAGGGAGGCTGCCCAAGAGAATTGATGCCACATGTGGACACCTTTCAGACAGATGTCTTAGCAGTGGTCCAGTGACTCCTCATAGCTACCCTGCTTCTGTGGTGCACACACACCAATTGTGGTCTGATAGTGCCCAGAGACAGCCTTTTCTCTCTGCTGTAGGACCTGTCGGGGTTCTCTGTGGGTGCTCAGGGGCCCTTCTCCAGACCTATAGGTCCTGGAGACCCAAGACCCAAGGTCCTGCTGAGGGATCAGCCTCTAGCAGGTTCCTTCCAAAATCCTTCCATTCCACTCAACCTTCCCTCTCCTTTGATGCCCCTCCAAGAAATCCTTAGGAATTTTTTTGGGGGGAAAAAATGGACATTTCCTAGATGCTTGCCCTGGTGAACTGTGGGGTTTGTTCCCACACGAGGCTCCAATGCCACAGCTGGGTTCCCCAGATCCCCTCCTATGCTGAGCTGGTGAGCAGCTCATGAAGTCATAGATACAATCAAGTCCCAGATGGGACTGGGAAGTGACAACCAAGTGGGTGGGGGTACTCTCTCAGCCTGTGTGTCATCACAGGGGTCTCCTCACACTGTTTTCTGACACCCCTAGTCTATCCTGCACCTAAGGAGACTTTTCTTAGATCCAGCAAGAGAGGCTCCTGCCCTGGCCCCCAGACGTTTGGGTTTGGGCTTGCTGTTCCAGCCCTTCTCCAGCTGTATCCCTGTTCCCAGAGAGGGGATTCCAGATCTATGAGAAGCAGATGCTCTACACTCACCTGCCAGAACACACACAGGTACCTGGAACTCTGGAAGATTTCCTGATAAGCTCTCTCCCTGCCTCTACCCTCCCACCCCAGAGTAGAGGGTCCCTCCTGCCTGTGTGGTGACCTGGCTGTTTGATGAGGGTGTTTGCATTAGCTGGTTTAATAATTGGTGTGCCCCATAAGGCAGTAAGAAACATTTCCTTGGAGCACAAGGCTATGCCAGGGTGAGAAGGAACAGGATGGGCCATTCTGGGGTTCAACTGCGCTGCATGACTATGCTCCTGGGCAGAATGCTCAGGAGTCTGGGGAGTTGACATTTCCAATCAGTCTTTAGGAGTGCTCTAAAGCAATCTTGGGCTTGATTTATTACATGTAACATAAAGACATGCGGTACAAGAAGCTCCACTTGGACACTCACCCTGGCTTCCAAGTATCACCAAGCCCACCTCATGTAACTGTGGTCCACCTCAGATCACCATGGTACAACCCATGTCACCATGACCCACCTCATGCTGCTATGGCCTGCCCCATTAGGCTGCCCTCCTTTGCTCCCATGGTTATTGGACCAGAAAACCAATGCTGTGCCATCCTGCCACCTCCAATCACTACAACATCAGACTGGCCAGGACAGTAGCAATGCCTGGTTTGTGCAGCCATGACAGAGAACCTATGCATGACCCTAACTCAGTCCCTGACACCACACAGTCCTCTGAACATCAGTGGGTGAGCCCTGATGTGAGTAGTCCTAGTGGCACCCAGCACCCCCAAAGCCCAAGCAGCATCCTCAGGCCTAGCACTGAATTGCTGGTCATGTTAGCTTAGCTCCTAGGACCTCTAAGCACTGCTATGGGAATGTCCCAAATAAATTAATGAACTAAAAAGTGAAAGCATTTTCTGGTTGCAGCTGTAAGGATGTTTGCAAAGCATCTTCACAGTGGATTCTCTGGAATGAGGAAGAGCAAGTTTGAACTCAATTTGGTGGAGATTTTAATCAAGCTGGAATGACAGCTTGGGAAGATGAAAGGTGGCAAAAAGTGCCAAGATTCACCATTCTGGGGCCGGAGAGATAGCATGGAGGTAGGGCATTTACTTTGCATGCAGAAAGATGGTGGTTCAAATCTGGCATTCCATAATGTCCCCCTAGCCTACTAGGAGTGATTTCTGAGCACTGCCGGGTGTGACCCAAAAACCAAAAAAAAAAAAAAAAAAAGATTCACCATTCAAATGTTTGGCTCATCAACAGAGAGTACCCATGTTGGAGAAGAACCCACAAGCATGGGGTAGATAGTACAGCAGGTAAGGAAGGCACTTGCCTTGCTCACAACCAACAAGGATTAAATTCCAGGTTCGGCCCCAACACCGCATATGCCCCTCCATTCCTGTCAGAAGTAATCCCCAATCATGAAATTAGGAGTGAAAGCACAGCCAAGTGTACTCCTATTCCCAAAAGAAGAACACAAAAAACATTCTGAATTCTATTCCAGCAATTTCCCTTCTTGGGTAGGCCAATAATCATCTGTCAGGATTAGGCATTTTATTATTTTGATTTTCTCTAGGCAAGTTATTTGCCCTCTCTCACCTTCACCTCCTCCCCTGTGTACTGAAAGCCAGCTTCTCTGCCTGGTGTGCAGATGAGAGTATGCCAGCCATTGGAGGGCACTTGTGGACTAAAGGAGCCCCCCTGCCTCAGTGAAAGGCAGTAATCATCCGGGTGCTTGGGACTCAGTTCACTCCTCAAGGGCAGGAATGTTTCCCAGCCAGCCTCATCATGTGGGACAGCAGGCAGTGCTGATGAGTATCCCGATTCTTGTTTTACTTCATCATTCATTGGGCAGCTCTCCCCATGCCCACCTTCCAACAGGGCTTTCTCTTTGGGTAAAGGTGTTTTGTGCCCAGGGGTGCAAGTAATTGACCCACAATGACCCCAGGCAGAGTCAGAAAGGACTTGGTGGTGGCCTTGTGGTAGCTTCAGGAAGTGGGGGTCAGAGAGGATAAGGAGCTCATTTTTGACCTAGCAGCAGACAATAGGGCAGAAAGATAGGCCTGTCTTTCTCCCAGGCAGACTTAACAATACTTCCAAATAGTAAAAATGGGGCTTGTAGAGCTGTTGGAATTAGAAATAGAGCCAGAGGAGGGTTTGACCTAGAAACCATAGAGCATCCAGTCAAAGCTCTGCCTCACCTTCTTTAGGCTGGTGGAAAAGAGAAAGTTTCCACCATTTAAATCTCGCTGCTTCCTCTCCTGCTTCATTTCCTGGGAAAAGCTTTGTGAAAAAAGAACTTTGTAAAATGTGCAGTGCTTAGGCCAAATGACAATGCTGACACAAGGGCCTTCCATCCACCATCCCCTTCCTGCTCCTGCCTAGGAACCAGGCTAGGGCTGAGCATTCCCCCTAAGGCCCCACTAGTTCTAGTTTTTGTGTCTGGGCCTGAGGCCTGAGCTGGGGGTATGGAAACTGCAGCATGTTCAAAGATATGTCACCCGGAATAATGGAATGCCCCAGCCTCGGGCCAGGCTGACCTCCCCAAGTATGTGTTTGGGAGTTTGCAGCTGGAGGCCAACTGCTTGAAGAGAGCCAGGCCCACCCTTACGATGGAGCATGCAGCCCTGCCCAGAGCCGGTGTGCCTGACCCAGTACCACAGAGATTGGCCCTGACCGCCGGGGGGCCTCAGACTTCCCTATGTGGAATCCCTCTCCTTCAATCAAAGGAGCCCCACACCCTAAATCCTAAATCCACCCTGCAGCCTGAGAGGATGTGAGGGCTGGTGTCACAGACAGTAGGGTGGACACAGATAAGGACAAACATGACTTGGGAACCCTCTACCCTCTCTTTCTTGTTCTTCTCCCCAAGATATGTGCTCATTCTCTTACTCATTTGAGGCATCTTGGGCATCCTGCTGAATGGAGGATTCTTATGTGGGTAAATAGTGTGGATAGTGGGGTAGGGATAACGGAAGTGGGGTTCCTGAGGAATCAGATGTCAGCTGACCTCTAAGGCTGTCAGAGGTGACCTTGGGGGGAGCAAGAGCCTCAAGGTGCAAGGAAAGCAGTGTGTGCCCCCCCCACCCACCCACCCCTGTTCTGTGACCCGCAGCTCACCCCTGCCTGGAATGCTACCCCAGACCACCACCTCTCAGGCAAAACCCCTGTTAGAGAGGCAGCTCTGCTGGGCCCAGCACACACAGTTCAAAGGCTAGCTCCACCATTTCTTTTATTTTGAGGGAAAGGAGATACCCAGGGTTGCCTGGTGGCTTCTCCTGGAGCATGCACTGGGAACCATACAGTGCTGGGGATCAAACCCAGGGCCTCCCACATGCAAGTCATGTGCTCTTGCACTCTATCCTATAGCCCAGGTTCCTGTTCCACCATTTCTAATAAGCAAACAAGGGCAACCTTGAAAACATCTCTTGGCCTCAGTCTCTCACCTAAAAAAATAAAAACAGCATGGTCCAAGAGATTGGTAATGTTGGTAAAGTTGTCCCCGGTTTGATCCTCAGATACCCAAATAGTCTACCAAGGAAAGCCAGGAGTGATCTTTGAGCACAGATGAATGTGCACCCCACCCCCAGAAAAAATAAGGAGATGGTAAAAAGTGAAGAGAAAATAGAAGAGAAGGGGAGGAAAGAAAAAAAGAAAGGGAAAAGGAAGAGGAAAGGAAGGGAAGGTCCCTATGGGTGTTTAGCCCAGCAAGGGATCTCTCTCCATTTTACCACACAGCTTCTAGTTCACACCTCACAACCCTCACAGCCCAGGGCAAACCAAAGAATTCAACCTATCCCCCGCCCACCCACCAGCCCTCTCTATGTCTGTTCCCCTCATGTAGTGCCCCAGGGTGCAGGACATCTTTGATTAATAGGAAGCAGACAGATAAGCCTCGTGATCACTAATAAATCATTAGCAGCATTACTTTTCATCAGATAAGTCGATTAATTGTTCCCATTTCCTTACTAAAATCCCAGGACCGGGGCCCCTTGCAGCGAGTTGATTTTATGAGATGCTCAAGCCCGAAAGAAAAAGCAGGTCCCTGGTGGGCTGGGGTGCGATGTAAGGCAGCCACCTGCAGAGGCGCCAGAGAGCAAGTGCATTTGAAGCCAACTAGGACCTTTAGAAGGATCTCCCGCCACTTCACCCCTCTACCCGGGCAGGGGTCTAGGGGACCAGGAATTTGGTTAGTGCTCTGGAGTCCATGGGTTGCTATACGAAGAAAAGGGTAATCTGAAGGGAAAGAGCAAAGATGCTGATGGGATGTAGTAGGAACATGGGGGCTTGACAGGTAGGAGTCGGGGTGCCAGCCCACAAAGAGGCGTCCCTGTCCATCTCTCCATCCTGGAGATGATGTTCTGTCCGGGGCTTGCAGGTAGCTGGGAGATGGGGTGACACAAAGATATGCAGAGTAATATTTGCATCCCTGAAGTTCTTTTTCCTTCCCAGTGGAAGAAACAGATTAGGCAGAGCCTGTTACAAAGCCAGATAGAGTTTCCCCAAAGCCCTTGCCCAGTCCCTCCGGCCTCCCCATTCTGATGCTCTGCAAACATCTCACGTGTCCCCTCAAGGAGTGGCAGCACATTCCAAGAAAGGGTTTGAACGCCTGATTTATAATATATATAATAATATATACGATTTACAATACATTCAGGTGCCTCTGAGCTGGCACAGACAGACTGCACCCCAGAAGTTGGCTGGCTGGTAAAATAAAAAAAGGCTTTTTAGAAAATAATAATAATTATGAAGAAAAGAATCTCGGTATAGTAGGAGACATAATTAAATAAAGCACTCTGTGAGATTAACACCATAAAACATCCCAGGAAGATGGAAGTATCCAGGAGGGCTTTCTGGAGAAGGTGATAGGGTAAGAAAGAAATTGGAAATATGGTTTGGAGACATCTTGAAAGGTAATATTATGGATTTTAGATTGTTCAGTAGGTCCCCTTTAAGACATCTGTTATCACTGGACAAACTAGTTTATCTTTCTAATCTTACATAGATATTATTGGAAAGGGAATGTTGTTTTTAATTGATTTATATATAATAGAAGTATGTATTGTTACAGGCTAGCTTTGGTCCACCAGATCTCGTGGACTGGCTCTAGGGGTCTGGATGCATTAAAGGGCTTCTTTTGACTCCCCTTTTAGGAGAGTGGATACTTGGACGGTGAAATATAAAATGAATAATACCACACAAATGAATTGTATGGGGACCCATGTTCTGGCAAACATGTGGCCCCATAACAGGGAACTCAAAAGAACCCCTATAATGCATCTGGACCCCAAGAGCCAGTCTATGAGATATGGCAGACCAAAGCTAGTCTGAAACAATGTATGGTAAAAGTTTTTATTGATGTGTAATTGACAAGAAACATGTTTCAGGTTTATAACATTCAATATTGTAATACAGTAAACATTGGGAAAAGATCATCATGGTAAGTTTAATAACCCTCAGCAGAAGGGAGGTGTTCTTTTTATGATTGAAACTCAACTACAAACATGTTTGTAATCATGGTGTTTAAATAAAGAGATGATTTTAAAAAAATAAATAAAATAGGGGCCAGAGTGGTGGCGCAAAAGGTAAGGCATCGCACATGCTAGCTTAGGACAGACCGCTGTTCAATCCCCTGGCATCCCATATGGTTTTCCAAGCCAGGAGTGATTTCTGAGCACATAGCCAGGAGTAACCCCTGAGCATCACCAGGTATGGCCCAAAAATCCAAAAATTAATTAATTAATTAAATAAATAACCTGCACCAGGGACTGGAGATATATTTTAGCAGTAGAGCTCTTGTCATGTGTCTTGACTGTTCCATCTCATTAACCAAACAAAAATCCATCTCTATGCATTACAAAACAATTTTTGAGTTGAAAAACATAATATTTTGGGGGGCCAGAGAGATAACATGGAGGTAGGGCATTTGCCTTGCATGCAGAAAGAGAGTGGTTCTAATCCCAGCACCCCATATGGTCCCCGAGTCTGCCAGGAGCAATTTCTGAGTGTAGAGCCAGGAGTAGTCCCTGAGTGCTGCCAGGTGTAACCCAAAAAACAAACAAGAAAAAAACCCATACTTTTCTCTCTTAGCAAGTTTAAAATACATAAATCAATGTTGTTAAATGTAGTTACCTATACATTTTTCCTATCCCTCATTCCTCCTTCTACCATCAATCCAGAGTCTGTATCTAGAAGCTTGGTGTGTTTGTGTTTTATATTCCTCATATAGTGAAGTCATGCAATATCTTTGACTTGTTTTTCTCAGCATTTTGGCCTCTGGGTCTAAACATATCACCAATAGTAAGATCTCCTTTTACTGGCTTAGTAATATTCCATTGGGTGTATCTATGAGCCATATTTCTTTTATCCAATCATCTGTCTGTGATCACTTTGAACAGTGGCTTGCAACCTCCTAACCTGCCTTACATATTGGATGATAGACAGTTATAACCAAGGTAGTTATAACCAGAAGTTTTCAACGTGAGCCTTGAACTGGCATCATCTGTGGACCACTGATTAACAAGTTCTGGCTGAGCTTATTTCCATATCTGGGTATGGGAGTAAAAACATCTTATTGAATTAGTTTTTTTTCTTCATATGAATACCTTGTAGTAGAATTATCAAATAATATGGTAGTTTAATTTTTCATGTTTTGGGTAAGTGGTAAAAGGGACAGAAGTCAGGAAGGAAGTCAGACCACACAAATTTACATTTCTACCAAGAAATCCCAAGGGTTCTTTTTTTGTCAATACTTGTTGTATCTTATCTTTTGTATCTTAGCACTCTAACAGGTATGAGGAGCTCTTATTGGGTCTGGGCTTTCATTCTTCTGAGGATTATTAAATTTGAGCACCTTTTCATGTACCCATTGGCCATCTGCATATTCCTGGAGATAAATACCTATTAAGAATGTTATTTTCAAGATGGATAGTTTGGTTTCTTGCTATTGACTTTTATTAATTCTTTTTCTACTTTAGATTTTATCTCTTTCTTTGTCTTCTTTTTTGTTTTGTTTTTTGTTTGTTTGTTTGTTTTCTGGGTAATATCCAACTGTGTTTAGGGCTTACTCCTAGCTCTGTGCTCAAGGATCCCAGGGATTAAGTTCTGTGCTTTACACATGACAGGCTTGTGCTCCACTACTTTGGACCACATCACCACAGAACCTCTTTAGTTTTATGTAGTTCCACCCACTGATCTCTGGTTTTGTTGTCTTGACTTTTGGAGTCAATGTTTTCAAAACCATTTCTAAGACAGATATAAAAGTTCTTACACCCAGAATTTCTTCTAGTTATTTCATGGCTTCAGGTCTTACATTTGAATCTTAATGCCATTTGAGTCTGTTCTCTGTGTGATGCAAGATAGGGGTCTGTTGTGTATGTAAACATTTTATGGGATTATTATGTTACTGACCCTACCCTGATCAGTGATTGTGCCCTACCCTAGGGTGTGACCTGGCATTCTGCCCCCACCCTAGGGTGGTACCTGATTCTGCTTCCACCATTGGGTGGTATCTGATCCCACCATTGGGTGGTACCTGATTCTGGGGGATAAAAACAAGGGTCTGTGGAAGGCGAGGGGCTTTTTGGCTGGAACTGATGTTGAGGCTTTGGACTTCAGTCTTGTCCACCGAATAAAGCTAATATTTCCACAAGCCTGACTGTCTGCGAGCTGTTTACCCGCCGCTTCACCTCAGAACCACGGGCTGAACTGAGTGGCAGATGCGAGCTCCGAGCTGGAGGGGAAAGACCTCATCCTCCATCCCTCCATCAGTCAACCTCTTCAGGAGCTGACTTGTAACAGGGGTCTTGTTCCCTTCCTTGGCAGGTGGTTTTCCAACTTTTCCAACATTTATTGAAAAAACTGTTCTTATTGCAACATATATTCTTTTTTGTTTGTTTGTTTTGGGTCTCATCCGGCAGCATTCAGGGTTACTTCTGGCTCTGTGCTCAGAAATCGCTCCTGGCAGGCTCAGGCGACCATATGGGATGCCGGAATCAAACCAGGGTCTATCCTGTGTTGGCCACGTGCAAGGCAAATGCCCTACTGCTGTGCTATCGCTCTGGCCCCCTCCACTATATATTCTTGAATCCTTTGACATAAATTAATTGGCTATCTACACTATTTGGAGCAGGGGTTCTTTCTACCGGATTTCAACCAGAAACTACTATAGCTGCTTTTCTGCACAAAACAGCCAAGAAAATGCCATCGAACACAATCTCTAGGGCCCAAACCCAGTAAGGGGCCCACCCAATAAGGTGGATGCTGGTCCCTGCTGTGTGTTTGAGCATAAGAGAGCCATTATAAAAGACTGTTGACTTGCTTCCTGTCTGCTTGCTCCGCTTTGCTCCACGGCCACATGCATCTTCTAACCCATGAACCCCAGCAAAACACATAGTAAAAACCACTATACAAGTGTTGCAATGGGGAAACAGTACAAGACAACACCACGCATAGAGAATGAAGATGACCTGAAAAGTACCAACCATCTACTTAGCCTCTCAGATAAGGAGTTTAGAGTATTAATATGGAGGATGCTCAAAGAACTCAAAGCAAGCATAGATCAAGCTGAACAGACCATAATGATAGAACTCAGAAAACTCCAAACTGAAATAAGAGGTCTGAAAAACTCAGTGGATAAAATAAAAACCTCAATGAAAAGCCTCTCCAACAGAGTAATAGCAGCAGAGGACGGGGTCAGTGAACCAGAGGATGAGATGCAGAACAACTTCATACAGCAGAAGGGATTGGAAAAGAACCTTAAAGCAAATGATCAGACAATGAATAAACTACTCAAAAATGTGAACAGATGAAAAGAGAAGTCTTTGATAAACTCAACAGAAACAACATGGGAATCATTGGAGTCCCAGAGACCCAAGAAGAAAATATTAAGAAGAAAAGTTGGAGGAAGTGTGAGAAGAGGAAGATGAATAAGAAGACAAAGAAGGGGAAGAATATTAAAAAAAGAAAGAAGAGGAAGAAGAAAAAGAAGAGAAGGAAGAAAGAAGAGGAAGAAAGTAGGAAGAAGAGGAGGAAGAAAAAGAAGAGGAAGAAGAAGAAAGAGGAAGAAGGAAAAAGACAAGAAAAGAGGAAGAAGGGGAAGAAGAGGAAGAAGAAAATGAAGAGGAGGAGAAAGGAAAAGAAGAGGAAGCATTAGAAGAGGAGGAGGGGGAAGAAGGGGAAGAAGAGGAAGAAGAATAAGAGAAAGAAAAAGAGGAGAAAGAGGAAGAAGAAAAAGAAAAAAAGAAAAACAAGAAAATGGACTAAACATTTATTTTTAATTCCTTTTCTTTTTATTATTATTATTATTTTTTTTTTTTGGTTTTTGGTTTTTGGGTCACACCCGGTAACGCTCAGGGGTCACTCCTGGCTATGTGCTCAGAAGTTGCTCCTGGCTGGGGGACCATATGGGACACCGGGGGGATCGAACCGCGGTCCGTCCAAGGCTAGCGCAGGCAAAGCAGGCACCTTACCTTTAGCGCCACCGCCCAACCCCATAATTCCTTTTCTTATAATAGTGTCTTTGTTTAAGCACCATGATTATAAACATATTTGTAGTTGGGTTTCAATTAAAATAAATAATTAATTTTAAAAAAAAAGTGAGAGAGTGAGAATCCAGGCATCCCATATGGTCCTCATGCCTGCCAGGAGTGATTTCTGAGTGCAGAGCCAGGAGTAACTCCTCAGCACCACCGGGTGTAACCAAAAGAAAAAAAAAGCTACTATATCCCTCCCTAGACTATAATAACCAAAAATATCTCCAACATTGCCACATGGATATTGGGGAGCCAATCCATCCCACCTGAGCACCACTACTAACAACCCAGATATTAACCCCATCCTGCTGAAGAAAGATATAATTGAAAATTAAAATAACAGTAAAATGTTATTTTTTTCTATTAGATTGGGAAGATTTTAAAGATTGCTAATAACTCCTATGACAAGAACTTGGGTAGAATGATGTGTTCATTCTTTGCTGTTGGGAACATAAATAGATAAGGTTCTAGAAGACAATCTGGAGCATCTATCAGATTTGGAGATCTACAAGCTAGTTGACACAGAAATTCCACTTTTGGACTCTACACCACATAACTATGCAAAAGAGATAAAAGAAAATTGTCTCTAGAGACTTTTGTTAATCATGAAAATCCACATAAATAAATAATAATATAAATGTAAATATAAATCTAGCAATTAAAAGACTTTTCATGACATATAACTGAGTTTTTAAAAAGCTAGTTGCAAAATAATGTGCCCTACTTATATTTTACTTAAAATTACACACTTTTTAAGTGACACACATGTGTTTGTATGTGCTGCTAAGAAGACAGAAAGATTATTTTAAATTACAAATTAAGAAAATGTTTTAGTTCTAAGGAATGAAGGGAATGAGATATGGAAAAGGAAAACCATTTAACGATTTGTTTTGTAGAATTCTGTACTGTTTAACAGTGAATACATATTATTTTTATAATTTTTAAATGTGTTTTAACGTGAGTTTTAAGATGAACAAAAATCAAATAATCACAAGGAAAAAATCAACAAAATCCCACTGATCTCTGTTGATTTGTGTCTTCTTACTCAAAGGCTGGATCATATAAAGGCAGTATGTGATGTGAGAGAGGGAACATTCTGTTGTCCTAGTTTGGAAAAATCAATACTTTCTAGGTGAAGAAGCAAACATATTACTATGACAAAAGGGTTGGGTCAAGGTCTCAGCTACAGGAGAGGGACAGGCTGGCCCTGACTTTTTTCTCAGCAATTCCCTGGAAAGGTCTGAAAAGGAGAGTTTCCAACTCAGAAACCAGCTTTCTTTTCACTTTGACAACTTGAAAAAAACCCACGGACCTCCCAAATCTGTTCAGCTGCTTACTATTGTTTGCCTTGATCACAGAGTCTGTTTATAAATACCGCTGGGCACCCTTCCACGTCCCACCACAGAAAATTTTCCCCAAACAAAATGAAATCAGAAGTTTTGGAGCTGGGATGGTTTTTATCTTCTCATTTACATAGTCTAGTAAATTTATGTTTCTCGCTGAGCACATGGATTTGTGCTTAAAAAATGGGAGGACCAAAGCATCAGTTCCTAACCAATGAAAATAAGAAGCTTTGGAACAAGTTCAAAAGAGCAATGAGTCCGAGGGTCATGGGAAACAAGCTGTTGACCTTGAGACCCTGCACATGTCCACTGTGAGGCCCAGTGCTCCAGCCAAGCCCAGTTCAGTGAGCTCCTCAGAAGAGAGTGACTCCCTGAAATTCCATCCTGTGTACAGGGTATTCCCATAAACTTTTATTTCAGTGGTATTACAGATGAGCATGTGAAATAATGTTCTACAGGCATCATTATAAGTTTACCAAGTGGTGCTGTGCCTACAACACATCACAGACATGATGTTTTACACTTTAAAAGTGGGTGGCAATCTGGGCTGGAAAGATAGTATGGAAGTTTAGGCATTTGCTTTATATGTGGCTGGCCACAGTTTGATCTTCAACATCCTATATGGTCCCTCAAGCAGTCCCTGGTGTGATCCCTGAACACAGCCAGTTGTAAGCCCCAAATACTGCTAGGTACAGGCCACCCCATCCAAGCAAAATAAAAACAAGCAAGAACTTCAGTGGCAATCCTATCAATATCATTTTCCCAATAGTTCAGATGACACTGGAGTCATTTGTTGTTGTTGTTGTTGTTGTTATTGTCATTGTTAGAAATAAAATATTCTGGAAGCCAGCTTCACTCCACAACAAATGGCTGGGTCTCATCACACAGACCTCTAGGTTTCTGGGCCATCACATTATCAAAAAATGCCCCTCTCCATTTTCCTTGGGACCAGCCATTTTTTTTACAAAACCTCAAGGTTATTTCTATGAAATTTCACTAGTTCATTTGCTTTTGTTATTAATATTCCATATGAGGGGCCAGAGAGATAGCATGGAGGTAAGGTGTTTGCCTTTCATGCAGGAGGTCATCGGTTCGAATCCCGGTGCCCCATATGGTCCCCCGTGCCTGCCAGGAGTAATTTCTGAGTCTGGAGCCAGGAATAACCCCTGAGCACTGTCGGGTGTGACCCACAAAAAAAAAAAAAGAGAAAAACAAAATATTCCATATGAGTCATTTTGGGCTTATTTAATTCAGCATCATCTTCGTGAGTTCCATCCATATTGTCCTAAAGACATGACTTCATCTTCCTTAACATCTCATTGATTGTATAGACCACACCTTTTTTTTAATTTTTTATTTTTAATTATGAGAACAAAGATGCAAAGAAAGAGGACAAGGTAAAGTTACAGTGGAAGGACAATCACCCATAAACAGAATTCTCAGTAGTCCCATTGTTGATATCTTAACTTTGAACTTTCAGCCAAAGAACATTAAGAAAAATAAAACAGAACCCATGTACAATTACTTTGTCCCTCAAGTCCCCAGATTGTAGTACATAATATTTCTTGGCAGCACACAAAGCAATCTAAAGGCATAAACTTTATGTAACTCCTTAAACATTGAAGGCAAAGTACTTTTTTACATTTCCATGCACATGCATATTAGTTTAAGTTAACCTCAAAAGTTTAAGTGGGTTGTTTTTCTTAAGAATTAGAGTCAAAGGAGCACAGTAAAAACGGTCTTAGAGTGGCAATTATTGTTTGCATAGGCCCACCAAAATATGAGGGACATGGAAAGTAAAAGCCTTGGCCTAAATACAAGGAGACCTTACCCCTGAAGTTTCCTGGCAAAAGACCAACTCTAGGCTTCAGGCAAACTAGTTTGTCCAATCCAGTTCATTGTCTGTAGTGCCAATACATTTTTATTTTTCACACAGTCTCTGTTGTTGGTATCATGTTTCTGTATTAAAGATCCTGGAATCTGCATTTCCTACATTGCAGTCAGGATGATGCAGAGTGTTCTCTCGTTTCACCTCACAATTAAAGGGCAATGCAGAGAACCCTGTCCTGTAAGCAGGTCGTTGTTGTTGTCAAGTCTTCTGAGTGTTAAGGGAAGTCTCTTTTGAGCAGGTCGATGTCAGAGCCGTGGTAGTGTCTTCCCTGGTAGAGGATTGCTTCCAGGTGTTGTTATAAAAAACTTTGGATGTTTCATAGATAGCTTCCCTGGTTCAGGGGTGAATGGAGGATGCCCATTCTTCTGAGGCTTGTGCCAGGTCATTATATCAATGTTCAGGGTGTAAGGTCCCATTGCACTACAAGATTTGTGTGTTCCAATCTCTATTAGATAAGAACTTATTTGTATGTATAGTATTTTCCCATTTTAATGTGTCTATGCAAACCAGGAACAATGCCACATGGTGTTATCAGCGCATATGGGGGCCATAAGAACAAATCCAACAATCCCCATGACATGGTTCAATCATAAGCATTAAACGAGGGACTCTTCCACCAAAATTCCTTATTGAACAGCTCACAAAGAGAAGACAAGATAAACAGTGGGTATAATCATCACGGTAAAAGAATATTTAGAAAGTGTTATATAAAGTTATATAAAGAAAATACACATAAAATATTCAAAAGACATATGGGTTCATGTCTTTTGAAATAGCTGGGGGTTGTTAAATCCAATGCACGACTTTGGTCTGTGATTAGAACTGTGTAGTACTGAAGTTAAAAAGGGTAAAATGTGAGGTACTGATGGTTGGGGGTGGGAGAGTTATAGAGTAATAATGAGCTTTGTAGGGGTGCGCGAAAGGGCAGAATCTGTTGGGGCAGGAGGTCGGTCTTGGTGCCTAACAAATTAAAGAACTGAGGGTAAAGAGGGTTAATTAAGGGGAAGATAACAAATCCAAATTGGGAGATGAGGGAGTAGAAGGGGCTCTGTGTGGAGGAGGGAAAATATATCAGAGGGGATATATGCATTGTATAGATGAATTGTTTATGGATTAGGCTTGGTAGTCAGAGAGGACCACTGTATAGGAAGTCATGTCTACATATACACTGATTTTAGAGACCTATTTGAATATTATCCTCCAAATCTAGGGAATTTTATTTTTTTCCCGAAAAACAGTTGAGAATTAAGAATATTTGTGGGTGTTGTTAAAAAGTATATATGTCACGCGGGTGCATTTACACCTGCACGCTTTTGAAAATGAATAATAGTAAGAAGAGAACTCCTGAATGGGGTCCAATCTGGAGTGGGGGGGATCTCAGTCCCCTGGACTAAGTGGTCAGCCCAAGGGGCCTATGGCTAGCTGTCCTGCCCAGAGCCCCCAACATACCAGCTGAAGAGAAACAGAAGAACTGGCATGTGGAGTCTTCTGGGTCCTGCCTCTGTAGTTTGTGGATGCATGGGGAGGAATTTCTCTCCCTAGGGCCCAATTAATCAGGCGTGGCCCTGAAGACCCGTCTGATGTGGGGGATCTCAGTCCCCTGGACTAAGTGGTCAGCCCAGGGGGCCTATGGCTAGCAGTCCTGCCCAGAGCCCCCAACATACCAGCTGAAGAGAAACAGAAGAACTGGCATGTGGTAGACCACACCTTTTTAAGCATTCTTTGGTTTAGAGGTCTGTGTTCAGGGGTTATTTCCTGGCTGTGTGCCCAGGCGTGATCCATGGCTATACTTGGGGTATCTTGTGTGGTACCAGGGATTAAACCAGCAACCCCAGCGAGGCAAGCAATTTACCAACTGGTCTCCCTCTCCAGTCAATAGACCACAACTTTCTTTTTTTTTTTTTTTTTTTTGGTTTTTGGGCCACACCCGTTTGACACTCAGGGGTTACTCCTGGCTATGAGCTCAGAAATCACCCCTGGCTTGGGGAGACCATATGGGACGCCGGGGGATTGAACCGCGGTCCGTCCTACACTAGCGCTTGTAAGGCAGACACCTTACCTCTAGCGCCACCTTCCCGGCCCCAGACCACAACTTTCTAATCCAGCAGGTTAATCCCACCTTACCTAGTTTAGTGGGGTGCTTCCTTGAAAGAGCTCTGGATTCTAGGGGCATTTCTGGTTCTCCAGGGCCTTGCAGTGTAGGCCTGAACGTCTGATGCTCAAAGTGGAGATGCAATGCTGCTCAGACCTAGCAGACATGGGGCCATCATGGCTGTACACAGTGGTATATGAGGGACCATGTAGTGCTAAGGACTGAATTTGTGCATGATTTGGTCCTTTGAGCTATATAACCCTGGCCCTGAGTCTGCTGTTCTATCAGAGCAATGTGTTTTTTTAATTAGTGAATTAGTACATTCACATTTAGGGTAATTATTGATATATAGATCTTAATCATTACTTTCCTATCTAAATATTTTAATTAACATTTAAACACTGGATTTATAGGCATATAACTATCACACACTTAATCCAATACAATATAAGCATAACTTTTATATGTATTGGAAAGCAAAAAATTTGTGTGTGACTCACTTTATTGCAATATTTACTTTATTGGAATGGTCTGAAACTGAACTCTTGTTATCTCTAACATGTGTCCTTACTATGGTGACTTATACTGTGGTTACTGTACTGTGGTGACTTGAAAAAGTCAAGGGCTGGAATGTGACTTCACAGTAAAGCAGTTGCCTTGTGTGTGTGTGAGACCCTGTACTCTCAAAATCTGTCCTTTTTATAGTGTTTTACATTAGTTAATAGATTTTTCCACTTGTCTAGGCCACAAACCAGAAAATCATTCAGTCTCACTGATGCTATATCCAAACATAAGTACATTCCTATCATCTTACAATAACCCTATGTGGTGTACCCTAAGACCCACCCATTTCTGGGAGGGGTCTTAACCGGATAATAGGTGTGACCCTACCTGCAAGACCTCCCATTCCTGGGAGGGGTCGGGAAAAAGTTAGATAAGCCTGGGACGAAAGGGATTCGGCCCTTTTTGCCCTTTTGCCGTTTCTCTCTTGGCCCGGCTTGGCTTCCTGGCTTTTGGATCTTTGGGCCACATGGAGCCCAAAGGGAAGATGGCTAACAGGAGATAAGATGCAGGGCTAGCAAAATATAGCTGAATGCTTGAAAGGTTGACATAGGCCACACACCTGTGGTGGCAAGGGCATGAATAAAGATGATTCTTCCTGATGGCTGCGTGTGAGTGAGTAATTTCACCTGGGCCTGGAACTCGCCGGCTGCATGGAGGTTGCAGAGCCACGTGGGCTGGATGGCATCCTTCACCATCCAGCCCCATCGTTATTTATTTAACACAACACCCTATCACTCTCACCTGCCCCCAGATCACAAACTTTCAAGCTAGATCAGTGCAGTTTTCCCTCCCAAGCTTCTCCCTTCAATCATGTGAATCCTCGTGACAATAAATATTCCCACTCAGTTACTCCTTCCTAATAAAAGCCCATCAAAAGCCATCTCAGTGTAAAGTCCTATGTTTATCCAATGGGACTAAACTGCCTGGCCCTAAAACAGCCTTCAGCCATTGATAAGGCTCAAGAAACATGAGTTGTTGACCCAAACCATTTCTGCTGAAGATTCCAGGAGAGATCCCAGGTGTATGATTCGGGCTAAGCTAGGAGATACACTGGATAACCAGTCTGCCTCTCCTTGTCCTTCCCAAGATCAATATTAACCAAAGGACCATCCCAGAAGTCCTCCAGAATCTTGGTCCTAACTTCTATCCAGATTGTTCTCTGCTCACTGTTATCCTGTATCCCCATGTTGCACTCATTCATCTTATCCTCCAGAGGTCTGTTCAAGCTTTCCAACAGCAAAATAACCTTCTCAAAGAGACCATATTCCTTTACTTTGTCAGTTTTGATATTTTTGAGCACTTATTCAGGTTTGTGCATGATTCTGAATGGGCCGAAGGAAGAAAAGCTTCACCGATCAATAACAGAAGCTCTTTAAACCTAGGAATGTCATCTGTGGTTCCTGGGCCTCAGTTCCCTCATCTGTTAATGGTGTCCTTTCCCCAAAAGAAGTGGCAGCTCAATACATGGCTGGTGACAAGGTGCTAGAGCAGAATGAGTCATTACTTAATGTGCTGCAGTCCATGTGTCTTCAGCACACATCAGTCATGGTTGTGGATCTGTGGGTCATGGTTCTGCAATTTGGGGGGATGCAGAATTAGATGCTGCATGACAGCTCCCTGCTTTCCATGGAGAATAGAGACAGGTGCTAGGCTCTTAGCTGCAAGGAGATGAGGGTTTAGTGGAGAAAGACTGTACAGGCTGTATGTGTTGTACAGGCTCTGAACTGTGAGAAGTTTAGAGGTTAGTGGAGAAGAGAGGAGAGGCACATCAATCTATAGGTCTCAACAGTGAGGCCAGGTGGGACAGATGCAGCAAATGATCAACTCAAGGAAAGACCAGGTCACCATCCCTAAAGGTCAAAGTGGGTGGAGGCCATGGTTAAACCAAGAAAGGGAAAGCTGATTTCTTTTTGGAGGGCAATAGGTGAGTGAAGATAGGGTAGCATGAAACCATGTAGCAGGCATCAGTGATCATGAGCAAAGAGGCAGAGGACTGAAATAAGGGCAGATGAAGGCTGAAGTTCCAGGCACAGTTGGACCAGGAAGGGCTTGAGGCTGAGTAGGGTGGGGAAAAGTTATACAGTTGAGCATCAATTTGAGAAGCCTAGGGAGGTTTAAGCTGGGGTGGTGCCTAAGGAAATGAGAGTGGGACTCAGCACTTTTTTTTAATTTATCTTTATTTAAGCACCATGATTACAAATATGTTTGTAGTTGGGTTTCAGTTATAAAAAGAACATCCCCCTGCACCAGTGAGACATTCCCAACACCAATGCCCCCCATCTCCCTCCTGCCCCACCTCCTACCTGTATTTGAGACAGGCTTTCTACTTCCCTCACTCACTCACTAACATTGTTATGATAGTTCTCAGTGTAGTTATTTCTCTAACTGCACTCACCACTCTTTGTGTGAGCTTCATATCATGAGCCGGTTCTTCCAGCCCTCATCTCTATTGTCTCTGGGCATTATTACAATGTCTTTCATTTTTCTTAAAACCCATAGATGAGTGAGACTATTCTGTGTCTATCTCTCTCTATATATATATATTTAAAAAAGAAATAGCACCCTTTATTTTCAGAAGTTAAGTGAAACCTATTAATATATATACATATAATCTTTATTGTGAAACCTATTAATATATATAATCTTTATTCAAGCTCCACGATTACAAGCATGGTTATAGTTGGGTTTCAATCATAGAAAGAACACCCCCTTCACCAGTGCAACATTCCCACGACCAATGCCCCCCCTCCTTCCAACCCCTGCCTGTATTTTAGACAGGCATTTTACTTCTCTCACTCATTAAGTTTGACATAATTGTTAGTGTAGTTATTTCCCTAACTGCACCACTACTCGTTGTGAGCCAGTCCTTCTGGCCCTCATCTCTATTGACTCTGGGCATTATTACAATAATGTCCTTAATTTTTCTTAAAGCCCATAGATAGTGAGACTATTCTGTGTCTATCTCTCTCCCTCTGACTTATTTCACTCAGCATAATAGTTTCATGTCCATCCATGTATATGAAAATTTCATGTTGGGCCCAGAGATAGCACAGCGGCGTTTGCCTTGCAAGCAGCCGATCCAGGACCAAAGGTGGTTGGTTCGAATTCCGGTGTCCCATATGGTCCCCCGTGCCTGCCAGGAGCTATTTCTGAGCAGACAGCCAGGAGTAACCCCTGAGCACCGCCGGGTGTGGCCCAAAAAAGAAAGAAAGAAAGAAAGAAAGAAAGAAAGAAAGAAAGAAAGAAAGAAAGAAAGAAAGAAAGAAAGAAAGAAAGAAAGAAAGAAAGAAAGAAAGAAAGAAAGAAAGAAAGAAAGAAAGAAAGAAAGAAAGAAAGAAAGAAAGAAAGAAAGAAAGAAAGAAAGAAAGAAAGAAAGAAAGAAAAAGAAGAAAGAAAATTTCATGACTTCATTTTTTGATGGCGGCATAGTATTTCATTGTGTAAATGTACCACGGTTTCTTTAGCCACTCATCTGTTGTTGGGCATCTGGGTTGTTTCCATATTCTAGCTATTGTAAATAGTGCTGCAATGAATATAAGTGTGCAGAAGGCATTTTTGTATTGTGTTTTTGTGTTCTTAGGATATATCCCTAGGAGTAGTATATGGATCATATGGGAGCTCAATTTACAGGTTGGGGGGAATCTCTATATTGTTTTCCACAAAGGCTAGACTAAACAGTATTCCCATTTGTGTGCACAGAATTAGAGTTTCTTTATCCCCACATTCCCACCAGAACTGATTGTTCTTGTTCTTAGTGGTGTGGGGCACAGTACTTTAAAAGCAGGCAATAGCATAGTATAGTAGGCAAGACATTTCCCTTGTACAGAGATGACCCGGGTTCGATTCCCAGCATTTTATATGGTCCTCCAAACACCATCAGGAGTAATTCCTGAGTGAAAAAGTCAGGAATAATCCCTGAGCAGTGCCAGGTATGCCCCCCAAAAAGGGAAACAAGTTGGTATAAGGAGAAATAGGAGAATAGGGATGGTATTTGCCTTATATAAGGCTGACCTGGGTTTGATCTCTGGCATCCATATGGTCCCTGACCACCACCAAGATTAACTCCTGAGTGCAGAGCCAGGAGTAATCAACTCTTGAACATCACTGAATATAGTCCAAATTGATTCCTCCCCCCCCCCAAAAAAAAGCAGGCCATTAGAGCTTCAGTCTTAGCTCTTGCCACATACAAGCCATGTATGGCAAAGTCATTTTGAGCCTGGTCATTCTGCCAGTTACATGGCATTTCCCTAAAGGGCTATTCCAAGAGCCAAATAAACTAATTCTTACGAAGTGTATAGAATCATAGCCCATCACATAATAAACTCTCCCGTTTTAGAATAAACATTAGTATTGCCATGTTTCCCCTGGCAGGAATAGTCTGGTTTGCTCATCTCATTGTCTCCACATCTAGAAAAAGGCCTGGTCCATAGTAGGTGCTCACTTCACAGTTGATGGAGGGGACAACTGGCAATCTGGTTTGCCTATGCCATGAACAGTAGCTTCTTAAGGTTCACAAGCACGATGTGATTTATAGTCCTACCAGAGAAGGGGATCCAGGCAGACCTAAGTCCATCCACATCAGGGGTCCAGAACTATTCAGTGACTCCCAGAGATGTCTCAGTTTTAGGTATAGTTATGTCCACCAGGTCTGCCTAAATAAGACACTGCCTTCCTTGGGGCCTTAAATCTGCTCTGGAGCCCAACTAGGCCACCCTGCTTCCCTCACTCAGGATCTAAAAACTTGCCATTCCCAAGGAAATTTTGCTTCCCATCAGGTCACAGTCACTGTGTGCCCAAGGTTGCCTTAACTACCTTCCTGACTGTGCCCAGGGAACCAACACATTAGTCAGAAAATTCCAGCCTCCAGGGAAAGTCCAAATATAGTTTGCATGCCCAGCAATACTGCATGACTGTCCCCAGACCCAATTTCCAAGTCTCCTGCCCAGGGTATAACCTCCTGCCTGGCCTTTCACATAAGTATCAGCCTCCAGTTTCCACCCCTAAAACCCCAATGCCTAGATTGGTGCTCCCTGAAAAGTTCTGTGACCCATCATGCCTATGTCAATACTCCTCCTCAGGGACCTTATTAACGCCTGATGAATTTATTCACTGCCACTTGCAAGGGTCTGTTTATTAATCTGTCTCTCTTGTAGTTCTGAGAAGATTTGAGAACTAGAAGCATTTCTTTTTTTTTGGGGGGGGGGGGGTCACACCCGGCTATGCTCAGGGGTTATTCCTGGCTCTATGCTCAGAAATCACCCCTGGCAGGCTCGGGGGACCATATGGGATGCCAGGATTTGAACCAGCGACCTTCCACATGTAAGGCAAACGCCTTACCGCTGTGCTATCTCTCCGGCCCCAACTAGAAGCATTTCTCAGTGAAATGTTCATTGGACTTCCAGAGACCTAAAACTTCATAGTCACTCAAGAAATGTTGATTGTAAAAGAGAAAAAAAAAAAAAGAAATGTTGGTTGCTTAGTTGGTCCATTATAATTAATAAATTATAATTTATAAATTATATAAATATAAATTATAAATGATTTAATAAATTAAAGGTACCCACTGTACCCACTGATGCTGGCTGTAGAAAGGGCTTAGCCAACAAAAGTTTTGTTTTGGTTTGGTTTGGTTTGGTTTTGGTTTTTGGGCCACACCCAGTGGTGCCCAGGGGTTACTCCTGGATATGCGCTCAGAAATCGCTCCTGGCTTGGTCGGGGGGGTGGGGGGAGGCATATGGGACACAGATGTCTGTCCTGGATCAGCCGTGTGCAAGGCAAATGCCTGACCACTGTGCTATTGCTCCAGCCCTTACCAAAAATGTTATGGGTGTTCACATGAACCTCTCCACTGTCTTCTCCATCTGATTTTGTTCCAGTCTTCCCAACCCACAAAGATACAATCAAATACACGCACATACACACAAAACTCATGCTTATAACTCACTCACATACTCCTTTCACTTTTCTAAGTGTTGACTCATTTGACTAAAAATAATGTTTCAATTCTCCAAGTTTCTAGAAGTTCTTCCCAAACACTGGTGATGAACTACCAGTGTTTGCACGAACCCCCTCCCAGACATCCCTATAAGCTCATGTTCTTCCTGGGGAGACCCAGGTGCCCCTGCCTACTGGCCCTCGAACTCAGCCTAGCTTCCCTTCTTGGCACTAAGCAAACAAACACCTGGGCTATAATCCCAGGTAATCCACCTAACCTGCCCAATACCAGTCCCTTGGCCCAGCCTTTGAATAGTTGGGTGCACCTGTGGGCCACTGATCCCTAAGTGGAACCTTCCAGGGCCAAAGCCTCAGCTTTTGAAGCATTGACAGAACTGCCCTGCAGAGCCTGACCTCTGACCTACAGGTGGGCAGAGCCATTGTCCACTCAGGTCCCAAGTGCAGTCTTTCCTGCTATGGGGACCTAAGAAGGGATCCATTTCAGGTCACTGCAAAGCAAAACAAACACGGGAGCCAAGGGCCAGGATTGATCAGGGTTTTGCCAGCCACGAGGTGCTGTTATAAGCACAGGTCTAATCCCTGCCTAGCAGGCCACAAGCTGGGGCCCCCACCTGTCATGAGGTCATTCATAAACATGTGGCGAGGTGGGATCTCAAAAACAAGAGACTCAGGAAGTCAGGGCTCTGTATATCTGAGAGGCCTTGCTGGTACAAAGCTGTAGTTTCCTCTTCCAAGCCTGTGAAGTCGGAACTAGTGCAGAGTGGCCCAGGTCCCTGCACCCCAAAGCCTGCATGAGCCCAGATACTGCAGACCCTGAGATCATTGTCAGGGCCCCGACATATGCAGAGGCTAAATCGACTAATCCACTGGGGCCATAACTGATCCAGCAATAGAACATGTTTTTTCTTAAGATGCACTAGGCTAGTGTTTCCTAATTCTGTCTTGTCAGCCCCCTTCATTCTCTTTCCTTCCTGTGCCTTCCAAGCTCCATCCAACTGGTTGACCTCCTAATATCATGTTGTGTTTCCTAAAATTGGTGTAATGTTCACCATAATCACCTTAGAATATACTGGGACATATGGTCCCTGGCTAAGGAACACTAGGGGCTCAAGAAATCATACAGAGGGCAAAGTGTTTGCCTTGAATGAACCAATCCTGGCTCAATACCTAGCATCCCACATGGTCCTCTGAGTACCTCCAGGAGTAATTCCCTGAACACAGATCTCGAAGTAAACTCCAAGTATCACTGAATATAACAAAAACAAAAAACAAAAAACAAAAAAACACCCTAGCTACTGAAAACACAGGGAAAGCTAACGTACTTTTCCTTCTCTGCATTTCAAGCATTCTCTGTCACCCTATATCGGACAGCCACTTTTCCCAAAGTGCCCAGTTCATCAGCAACAGAGGAGTGATATACAAGTCACTTCAATTCTGACACTCTGCCTGCAATTAGCACCAGATTCCTATAGAGCAGGGCTCATACAACTGTCCCACTACAGACAGGATACATAGGTACAGGGTACCTATGGTTCTATCCACTTAGCTATAAAGCAAACATTGCCAAGATTCCCTCCTCAGGTTCAATAATTTATTAGGATGTGTCACAGTACACAAGGAAACACTTATGCCCAGCACTTTAACCAGTAAAGACAAACAGATGACCAGTTCCATGAAAAGCTAAATAGGATGAAGTCAATCTCCTTCCTAGAATGTGAATTTTCTTATCAACCCACAAACTAAACAAACCTCTTTGTGAGAAGATTCCTATGATGGTATTGTGTCAGCGTAATACCAGTCTCCAACTCCTCTCCCTTTCTGAAGGACAAGTGTCATACCGTAAGCCCCAAGCTTCTAAGCATGGCTTTGTCTTTCCAGTGAACAGTTTCCATTCTGAAATTACTAGGAGCTCACCAGGAATCTCAATAGGAGTCTAGGAGTTTCATTAGGAAAAAGGAATCTTCTTGAAATCAGAGTGGGCGGCCTCCCCACCCCTACCTCCATAATTCTGAAAATCCTGACAGCCATATCCATGATCCAGAGAAGCCGCCATGTCAGCTCATAGACCCAACTCCACAGATTCTTGAAGTCCTAGATCACACTGTCACATATGTCATATTTTTCAATACTGACATCCTAGTAAGAAGGCACCAAATGAGATGTGAAATTATTGTAGAAGTCACCTAAATTCAACAAACAAAACCAACCATAGAATGCTCAATTATCAACAAATTGCCTAATAATCTTCTGGAATGCTGGAGATCAAACCCAGGTTGGTAGCACGCAAGGCAAATGCCCTCCTGCTGTGCTATCTCTCCAGCTCAGAACCACACACTGTTTTTTTTTTTCCTCCAGGATTGTCTTTGGATGGTCTATATATGCAAGTCTATCCTCATTAGAAACAGAGTTTTCATATAATCTTTTTTTCTCTGTTTCTCTGTCTAGAACTTTCAGAAAAATATCAAATAGGAGGGAGTACAATGAACATCCTTGCTTCATTGGGAGATAGGGGGTTAATATTTTACCTTTAAAAATGTTATTCAAGGCACCGTTTGTGTCTATGTATCTTATCAAAATGAGTTTCCTTCATTGCTAGTTTTTAAATTACTTTTTAATTATTTTTAATTACTTTTTAAAATCATAAATAAAAATTTGTAAAACACTTATTCTGAATCTATTGAAACTATCATAATGGTTTTCCATGGTTTGTTTTTGATGTTATAGAAATCTTTTGTTACTAGAATAAACTCAACTCGAAGATGTCTGTGTCAGCTATCTATTACTTCATTCAGCTTGCTAATACTGTGCCTTATACTTTTATTTTGCTATTCTTGTGGAAACAACCTGTTGTTTTCTTTTTAATGCTATCTATGGTTGGGTGTCAAGGTTATTGTAGTCCCATGTTAATGAGTTAGGGAATTCTCTCTTTTTTTATATTTTTCTGAGAAAGATTAAGCAAAATGTAAAATCTGTTTACTAACTTAGAAGTTGTCTATAATGTTTTCTTTGTAAAACTATTTTATCCAGCCTTCTGATAATCAGATTAATACAAAATCCAATTAATTTGTTAAATACCTAAGCTGATGACGTTGCATATTTGTGTCATTTAAAGCATAGAGAAGCAGAAGAAAGGTAAGTGTGGATTATAAGACAAAACTTGAGAGGGCCTTAGACACTTTGGTAATGTAAAGTGAACTAACTGTATACACCAAAAACAAAAGTGCCAATACTATTGTAAACATATGACATACACTGTAATAAATTTTTCAAATGAAATATGGACAATGTTATCTTCTTAATCTCAGAAACTTAATATTTTCAAATAGGATTATCTTTTATATGGACAATCTGAACTGATTCCCATATCTTTTTATGGAGGGACCATTTTTTATGTAATAAGTAGTTCAGTCTCCCTTTAAATACTAGAAATAACATTGCAGTGACCATATTCCTGCTTACTTCTTTGCACTATTTCAGAAACTACTTTATTGTATTTTGGGAGGGCCATACCCAGTGACCCTCAGGGTTAATCCTGGCTGTGTGCTCAGAAATCACTCCTGCTTGGGGTACCATATGGGACACTGGGGGATAAAACTGTGGTCCGTCCTGGGTCAGCCGCATGCAAGGCAAATACCCTGCCGCTATGCCATTGATCCAGCCCCTGTATTTTTTTAATTTTTACACCATTGTTTAAAATGCTGTTAACGATAAAATGCATAAATGTTCTAATGTCACACCCTCCAACTGAGTGCCCCCCAATAAGTCCTTCCCACCACCCATCAGAATAAAATCAGTTTGATAGAACAGGTTGTGTTGACTTTGACCATTTGTTGCTTCCTTATGCTATTTTTATATCCCACATATGAGAGATCATTCTGTATCTGTCTCTCTCCTTCTGACTTGATTCACTCAGCATAATATTCTCCAGATCCATCCAGCAGAAAATTGTATGATTTCCATCCATCAGCAATTGGTATGATTTCACCTCCTTTTCTTATAGCTTAGTATTCCATTGTGTATATACACCATCGTTTCTTTGTCCACTCATCTATCCTTGGTCACTTGGGTTATTTCCAGAGTTTAGCTATTTTGAATAATTCACAATGAATATAGGAATGCAAATATCTTTCCTGTAAAGATTTAGGGCCCTTGGGGTTGAATCTAAGAAGTAGAATCGCTGGATCATAAGGAAGTTCAATTCTTTGTTGAGAAATGAGGGGTATAGTGGCTTTGGTTTCGTTTTGGAGCTATATCTGATGGTATTCAGAAATTACTCATAGCTAGGTGTTCAGGGATTACTCCTAGCAAGGCTCAGAGGACCATATATGATGAAGTCTGGAACCCAGGTCCACCATGTACAAGGATAGCTCCCTACCCCTTACCTACTATACTAGATCTCCAGCCCTCTGGGTCTATCTGTAAAGTAGAATGATTATGCCAACATTTCTATCTTTTCCAAATTTTATTTTTAAAAACTTAATTATTATTGATTGATTGGTTTCTGGGCCACACCTGGTGGCACTCAAGGACCACTCCTGGCTCTGCACTCAGAAATTGCCCCTGGAGGCTAGGGGGCCATATGCTATGCCGAGAGCCAAACCAGGTCCCTCCTGGGTTGGCCACATGCAAGGCAAATGTCTTATCGCTGTGCTATCTCTCTGGCCCCCTTTTCCAAACTCTTAACACATATTGGCCTAATAGTCTTCCCAAGTTGCCTCCATTTTGAATTTCCACCAGCCATTAAGGATACCTTTTTTTCCTGTGCCTTCACTAAAACTGATCTTTTTCTCACTCTGTATTAAGCCTATGGGTTAATAATAGTAAATTTCTTTATGGGACCGGAGAGATAGCATGGATGTAAGGCATTTGTTTTGCATGCAGAAGGACGGTGGTTCAAATCCCAGCATCCCATATGGTCCCCCAAGTCTGCCATGAGCGATTTCTGAGCAGAGAGCCAGGAGCTAACCCTGAGCGCTGCCAGGTGTGACCCAAAAACCAAAAAAAAAAAATTTTGTTTTCTTTAACTGTTTGCTGACCATGGTCAGTAACCCATTTTCCTATGTCTGTCTGATCATTTCTTTGCTCTATATTGATTTTTGTTGCTGCTGCTGCTTCTGAGCCATGCTCAGGGGATAATACTCCTAGCTCTGCACTCAGGAATTACTCCTGGCAATGTTCAAGGGACCATGTGTGCTGCTGGGGATCAAAACTGGATCAGCAACATGAAAGGTAAATGCCCTACCCACTGTACTATCTCTAGACTGCTGTACATTGGCTTTACTTAATACTGCCTTCTAAAAATATTTCTCCATGATGCCCTTTTCCATGCTAGGAGACACACAGTCACTGCCAATCACCAGCAAGGTACCTGCTGGCTGAGAGACACAGGCTGGAAACCTGAGACTCACTGTGTAAACCACTTTCCTAATGACCAGCCCTCTGAATAAGCCAAGAGAAGAATACAGTGAAAAGGCCATATGTGAGGTTTCTTAGTTGCCACAGGAGTGGAAACACTATTACACTTGTTTTTAATCTCTTTGCTCTCTGTTCATCTTGCTCTCCTTTTAATTTTCCTAAATGGCCCAGGGACTGCCGTTGAGGAGAAGGTATTTAATATGGGTGAGGATTTAGCTGTTCCTCCAGGAACAAGCTGGGCCATTGCTTTTTAAATATCATCTTGATTTGCTGCTTCCCCACTAAGTAAGAGACTTAATAAGGCTTAGGGGATGATGTGGAAACAAACCTCCCTAATGAAATGGCCCAGGGCCTCGAATGGCCCAAAGCCCACTGCTATAGTGCTGGAGACAGTTGCCCCTGAGAGCAGGAGTCACTACAGAAAAGCATCTGGAAGGTGAAGGACCCCCCTCTTCCTTCATATTCCTTGGAACCCCCACCCTAACTCCTAGCATAAGGTGTGCCCTGATCTGCCTATGTCCCTCTCCTTCCCTGTGTCCTTTTGTCTGGGTTAGGGAAGTCCCTTCCATCATATGCCTCTGTTAACATGGATTCCATGATGCTGAGGTACCAGATGACCCCTGTTTACTTCCTTCTAACACCCACTCCTCACTTTCAGCAGAACAGGAGATGTTCTCCAGGACACTGTGGGCTCAGTAATAAGTGGTGAGGGAATAGATAGTTTGCTGGCCCTTACCAATCCATTGTCTTTGGTTTTCTTACCCTAAAAAGGATAGGTTTCTTTGCTGGTAGGGACACATTGCCAGTGCACACCTCTAACACAAGTTTTGTCAACTATTTGCAGAGGGTTTGTTCTTAAGGGAGTCAATAGTGAGCAGGACAGTCCTTCCCAAAGTAGCCAATAGTAAGCAGGAGGAGCTGGAGCAATAGCACACAGGTCAGGCATTTGTCTTACACATGGCTGACTTGTGCTCAATCCCTGGTATCTCATATGATCCCCGGCATCTCAAATGATTCCCTGAGCCTGCCAAGAGTGATTTCTGATGCAGGGCCAGTAGTAATCCCTGAGCACCACCATGTATAGCCCACAAACAAACAAACAAAAGTAAGCAGGAAAGTCGTTCCCAAAATAAGTGGGCTCAGAAGTCAGACCATTCATGCACTGTGTCAGACTCAGCGTTCTAGCAAAGAAAACATCATTCACCCCAGAGAGAGAATTTCACTGTAATTTGGCACTATGCAGCCACTGACATTGGCTACCCAGCACTAGCTCCACAAGAAATACCAAGTCAAAGACACCTTGCACCTCATTTCTGAACTGCTGGAATGTGCTGTCACTAGGTGGATCTTCCCAAATACATGCCTCTTCCTATCTGAATCCACAGAAGACTACCTAACATGGAGCTCTTTCTGCCGAAAGCTATGAATATAATCTTTTTCCATCAGGAATGATTTTCTAGCATACTTCTCACCAATACAATCTAAAATATCATAAATATTGTGGCCTACTGTCCCCAAATACTTGGAGAACATGTGTCCTATTATTATGTCCAAGGCATTTGCCATTTCCTGTTCTTAAGAAGAACCACTGTGATGTGATTTAGGATGCCAAAAAAAAGTCCAAGTTCCTCTGCTCTATTTTGTGGTATGAAGAAATGAGGTCTTCCTGGGACTATATGAAAGGAGACTACTGCCTGTCTATTTAGACCCTGTCTATATGATGGGAATAGAAGGACACACTCCATTCATTCCTGGCTGCCGGCTGCATTGAGCTTCTCCATACCTGCCTCTCCAGCTATAAATGCAGACTCTTCTTTGAGTCAAAGATACTGTTTATAGGCCTGAGCATATGCTTTGTGTGCAAGCACATCTGATTTGATCCCCCAGTACTGTCTGATCCCCTAAGTACAGCATGGTGTGATCCCTGACCACAGAGCTGGGAGTAGCCCCAAAAACTACTGGTTGCAGTCTAAAAATAAAAAATAATTTAATTAAAGTCTATTCCAGATACAAATAGCTGGATAGAAATATTTTACTTCTAAGTAGGAAATCTGACCCAGCACAAATTGTATGTAAGTTCTGGAGTTTGAGTTGCAAGGGGAAAGAAGAGGGAGCTCTGTCAGAGCGAACAGACTAGGAAATGTCATGTTCAAAGGAAGCCAATTGATTAGTGTTTATTTGGTTTTGATATCATGTGAGTGCATGGAAAATGACCCACTGTTTTGCTCTGCAGCTGTATGCATCTTCTAACCCATGAACCCCAGCACAACACATAGTAAAAACCACTATACAAGTGTTGCAATGGGGAAACAATGCAGGACAACACCACACATAGAGAATGAAGATAACCTGAAAAGTACCAACCACCTAGTTAGCCTCTCAGATAAAGAGTTTAGAGTATTAATATGGAGGATGCTCAAAGAACTCAAAGCAAGCATAGACCGAGCTGAACAGACCATAATGATAGAACTCAGAAAACTCCAAACGGAAATAAGAGGTCTGAAAACCTCGGTAGATGAAAATGAAAACCTCATCTCTCAATGGAGTAACAGCAACTGAGGGCGGGGTCAGTTGTCCAGAGAATGAGATGCAGAACAACTCCATACAGCAGAAGAGACTGGAAAAGAACCCATAAAGCAAATGATCAAACAATAAATAAACTACTGTAAATAAATTTACAGTGCAAATTCAGTTAATCCAACAATTCCATGATGGAATTCTGGGTCCTTCAGTCATGAGGGAACCCTAGCATCCCCAGCAGATTCCCCCACCCCCACCTCCACCCCCGTGGCTGTGGGCTTCCTGTTAAGTAGGTGACTGTGCTCTCAGACCATTTGGTGTCATTGTCTCTAACAACTATCTGGATCCCTTTTCTGGGTAGCTTGTAGGCCAACCACAAGATCACAGTCAGCATTTTGAGGCCAACCTTTTGGAACAAAATCATGTTTCAATTTCATCATCAAAACTGCCACGAATCTGTATCTTTTTGCCACCTAACTTGCTTTGGAAAATTGGATACTAAAAAAAAATCTCACATAGACTTGCTATGCACTCAGATCCCTGCCTAGGGAGGAAAGCTCTGCAGGTCCTTTGGAGACCAGGGATACAGGAAGCCCAGAGAGTTAAGGGAAGTCCTATGATCAAGAACACTGGCTTCAAAATCATCCTGGAGGCGCCAGAGAGATTGTACATGGTTAAAGCTCTTGCCTTGTATACTACCAACCTGGATTTGATCCCCAACCCTGAGCACAATCAGGTGTAATCTAAAAACAAACCCAAAAAGTGCACTTTTTTTTAATAAAAATGAACAAAAAATTATTTACTTTTGGTCACTTCTGGCAGTATTCAAAGTTTACTCCTGGCTCTGTACTCAAGGATAACTTCTGGCAGGGTTTAGTGAACCATATGAGGTACCAGGGTCAAGCCTAGATCAGCTGCATACAAGGCAAGCCCTTTAATTTCTTTCCAACCTCCTCATCATAGAGGTAGAACCTGAATCCTAGAAGTTTGAGCATCTGACCCTATGTTACCCTACCTTGCAGAAGCACAGCCAAATGCCCTGGGTATATAATAGGACCTCCTTCTGGCTCACTTCCCACATTGATAGCTCAGCTAGAAGCTGGCAAAGCCTGTCATCCTTACTGCCCTATCTCTCTGCTCCTACCACATTGCCATTGTCTTAGGAGCTGCTGCTCTCAAGAGAAAAGCAGGAGGGAGGGACCCTGACATCCCCTCTGGGAGACTCTGTGGATTCCCAAGACAGAGGCCAAACCCAGAGATAGGGAAAGAAAAAGTGACCAAGCTGAAAGTGACCAAGTGGGAGCCCACTCTGAGTCAACATTACAATCTGCCTCCCTTTGATGACTTCTTGGCCTATAGGATGATGCCACAAGATGTGGTTTCTCCAAGTCCGACTTCCTGAAAACAGGGCTGCCCCTCTCACTGATCACACAAGGATAGGGGTGTGGGGGATTGAAACCTTGTACATTCATTTTTGTTTCTCAGCCACACAGGAACCTAATTTTCAGGGATGTGTGAGAGAGTTTAACTGTCTCCTAAAGATTTCTGAGAAGTGGGACTTCTCAAAGGAAGAAGGGTAATGACTTCAGGATAAAGGAATCAGAAGTACATAGCATGCCCTTCGGGAGGCACACACAGACCTAAAAAATGAAGAGAGGAAATTTTGTGAAAAAACAGTTTTGAATTTCATTGATACAACATTAGAAATATGCAACAAAACACTTTCTGCCTCTGTGGGAAACTCTTCTCTTCTGTTTTTGTTTGGGAGGGGACACACCTTGAACTCCCCACTGAACTCAGGATTGACTCCTGGTAGAGCTCAGGAACCAAGTGGTTATGGGTATTTATCCCAGATCCACCATATTTAGGAGGAAAGTCCTACCATCGTTCCAGCTCAGGAAACTCTTGTTTCAGAAATTCCCAAGTTCCTCTAGGATATTCTATCAACATGTCCACTTTCTTCTGACTGAGAAGCAGAAGTCTCACAGTATTGTCTTTGACTCCAAAGTCCCTTCAAAAACAGGTAGTACTTGTTTGCAGAATATTTGTTTTTCTACTACTTCAAACTCCACTTTCAAGAACATAGGTAGGCTCTGAACTCACTAAATTCCACCTAAATCAGTTCATCTAAATGAATTGACAACTCCAGACCAAGTTCCACTTAAAGCTATGTGAAGTCATGCATGCTCTGGAATGCAAAAGTCGGTATGTACTTCCAGAGATCTGAGTATCTCCAGGCTTCTGCCATGTCAAAACTCACCCCATGGTCCCATGATCCCCACCTCCCAGGGCTTCTGCGAATCTCTTGACATCTGCCTTTACTCTGCCTGGCTGTTCTAGACCCAAAAGAAGGTAGTAAAGGCAGATTCCTAAATCACCCATGACTCCAGATACTAAGGAGGAAAAGGACAGAGAAGAAAAAAATCAAGGCAGGAAGGAAGAAGATGAGAAAGAGAAGTAATGGGGAAAGGGATCTGGGCTTTGAGGATGAGGAAAAGTGGTATACCTAGACATCCAAAGCACAGATTCAACAACATTGAAAACATGAGATCTAAACTGAAACCAACAAATTTTAAAGTGCCTGCCAAGATGGCAGGCAGAAGGTAAGGTTGGTTGGAAGGTAAAGGATGAAAGAGCATGGGAGCACTGGTGATGAGAGTCGACACTGGTGGTGGGAATTGTGTTGAACTGAGCCTAAAATTCAACTATCGTAACTTTATTTTTTTTTTAATTTTTTTATTTTAATTATGACAACAAAGATGCAAAGAAAGAGGACAGGGTAAAGTTACAGTGGAAGCCCAATCACCCATAAGCAGAATTCTCGGTAGTCCCATCGATGATCAATAACTTTATAAAGCACAATTCTTTAATTAAATTTAAAAATATTGCTAAAAATAAAATCAAGAGGGGCTGGAGCAGTGGCACAAGCAGTAAGGTGTCTGCCTTGCCCGAGCTAGCCTAGGATGGCCTCGGTTCAATCCCCTGGCATCCTATATGGTCCCCCAAGCCAGGAGCAATTTCTGAGCGCATAGACAGGAGTAATCCCTGAGCGTCACCGTGTGTGGCCCAAAATCCCCCCCCCAAAAAAAGACTCAAGAGACCCAAACTGTAAAGTCTAAACTTAAAACTGGGCCTTTTATACTTGTAGGCCAGGGGCAAAGGGTGTGGTATAGGATGCACACTGGAAACATTGGTGGAGGAAGGTTGACACTGGTGGTGGGACTGGCCCTGATTCATGGCATGTCTGAAATCCAGCTATGAAGGACTTTGTAAATCACACTGGTTTCAATAAAAATAAAAAAAATTAAACTATATTGTTTTTTTTTTTTTGGTTTTTGGGCCACACCTGGTAACGCTCAGGGGTTACTCCTGGCTATGCGCTCAGAAGTTGCTCCTGGCTTGGGGGACCATATGGGACACCGGGGGATCGAACTGTGGTTCGTCCAAGGCTAGCGCAGGCAAGGCAGGCACCTTACCTCTTGCGCCACCGCCCGGCCCCTAAACTATATTGTTAAAAAATAAAACATAACTTTCCTCTGTCAAGGTTATCTCAAAGTCACAATTATTTTATTTTAAATAATAAATAAAATAATATTAATTAATACTAATTTATTAATAAATAGGTATTAATTAATATTATTGTTAATAAATAGATGTTTAAAATAATAATTTTTTTTGTTTTTGGGCCACACCCTGTGACGCTCAGGGGTTACTCCTGGCTATGCGCTCAGAAGTTGCTCCTGGCTTCTTGGGGGACCATATGGGACGCCGGGGGATCGAACCTCGGTCCGTCCTAGGCTAGCGCAGGCAAGGCAGGCACCTTACCTCCAGCGCCACCGCCCGGCCCCAATAATAATTATTTTTAAAAGCCACAATGAGGGACCGGAGTGGTGGCGCTAGAGGTAAGGCGTCTGCCTTGCAAGCGCTAGACTAGGACTGACCGAGGTTTGATCCCTCGGCATTTCATATGGTCCCCCCAAGCCAGGAGAGATTTCTGAGCACATAGCCAGGAGTAACCCTTGAGAGTCAAATGGGTGTGGGCCAAAAAAAAAAACCAAACCAAACAAAATAAAAAGCCACAATAAAATTATATTGTTGATTTTGAAGGCACTTTAACTTTTCATTTTATTATTAATAATAACTATTATCATTAATTGTTATTGGTTTTGGGGAAACACCTGCTTGTGCTCAGGGGTTACTCTTGGCTCTGAGCTTAGGGGTCATTCCTGATGGTATGTAGAAGACTGCATGGGATGCTGGAGATTGAACTCTGGTCTGCAGTATGCAAGGCAAACACCCTACCTGCTGTGCTATTACTCCACCCCTCCTTTATTATTCTTAATTATAAAAAACATACACTTTTTATTATTGTAAAATTAAAATTGTATTTATATTTCTTAAAAAAAGGAAAAAAACAAAAGGTTTCATTGGACCTGAGTGTCTATTGGACAGCAAGCTTAGAAAGACTGCCCACAATCACTTACTAGTCTATATAAGGCTCCCTTTGAATCTGCCTCAACCGTGAAGCAGATTATGTAACTCAGCTTAAAGTAACCAATGGCAAAAGAGCTACCTTCTTGGGGTGGGAGAGCCTGAGAAGTTCATCTAGGCCCCCAGTGTGAAAAACCTTGAAACTAAGGGTCAGGATCCCAAAAAGAGCATCCGAAACTAACAACTAAGACTGCAGTCTAAGAAAGGCATCAAATTTGTATGTGCAGTGTATATCTGTATGTCAGCATACATGTAGGTGCACACATGTATGTGTGTCTGTGTGTAAATGCACATGAATGCTGTCTATAATCAGCAATGCTAAGCTTTCATTAAGGAAACCTGTTTTGTAATTTGGCCTGGCCTTTTAAATCCTAATTATCATGGAGGATTCTGCTTTCCAGGAAGTTATTTCCATGGGCAGTTGCCTCTGCCATCGTGGCTATTATGAAACCCTTTATTTTGAAAACACATTTCAAAACAAGGCTTCTTCCACACTCGTCTTTTCTCTGCTCTGTTAGGAGCAGAATGGCACAGATGGTTCCCTGTGGCCTTTACATGCAGATGTCCCTCCCACCCCCGTGCCACTGCCGTCCCTAAACCCGCCTTGGAGTCACCATGGAAAAATGCAGAGGTTCTCTGTGGGGTGGACGCCTGTCAACTCATCCCCAACACTCCCCCTCAGCCGACTGCACCCTGACACCAGCACCCTCTTCCAGAGAGTAACCCCTCAAGGAATGAAATGTGTTCACCAAAGCCCACTTTGGAGGGAACTGCTGACCTAATACCATTTAAGAAACATGACCAGGGAGGAGCCAGGCCTGATGTCAGGCCTACACCCCTACAAGTTTATATGACTTGTCACTGCTTGTGCCAGGGACCCTGTGAAAATGCTGGGCAGGAAACCAACAACACAGGCTCTTGAAGTAAGAACAACGTTTCTGGAACGAATGGGCTTGCTCAGGCCGAGCTTGTAGAGAGCCTGGGTGAGGTCATGGAAGGAGATGGGCTTGGAGCTGAGACCAATCTGAGTGTCCTCCCACTCTGGCCAGCACCACCGCAAAACTCTAGGCAGAAGCACTGGCTGTCCCTGCACCTCAGTTTCCCTAGTGGAGAGCAGGTTGGAACCACCCACCTCCTAGGGTATTAGGAGTAGGAGTACAAAGACTAGCAAGCAGGCAGTGCTCAGGAGGTGCCCTGGAGGGAGGTCCTGGGGACACCCATCTGCCTTCCCTTCCCAGTGTGAGGTTTGTGTCCACAGCCCCCTCAGATTCCCTGCCTGCCCAAAAGCCTCAGGAGAAGTTTCCTCTCTGCAGAAACTCCACACCCACCTGTAACCCCGACTCTTCCTGACCCTTCATCCTCTTTGCCACAACCATTCTCCTAAACCTCACTATTTACTACTAGTAGTAGAACACTTATTTAGGAAGCACAAGTGAGAAGTGAGTCCCATAAAAGGAAGTTACATGTCCAGAGCTGACATGGGGGAGACTCGAGCAGGGGTCCCTAAGCCCTGCTTGAGGGAGCAGCTGTGGGGGAGGATGCCACAGCTGCTGACCAGGACCATGAGTGAACACTGAGGCTGGGAGTGGGCAACGAAGGGCAAATGAGGGGCAGGGTGAGCAGAGGCTCAGTGATAGTGAGGCAGGAATGGGCCAGGGGTGGAGGGCAAGCAGCAGTGCTAAACAGCTCAGGCCTCAATGATGTATTCAAGATGGGATGCCCCACCCAGCCATGGAAAGAAGCCAGCATGGGGGACATTCAGGACACAGTGTCAGGAAGAAAATGCAGGGGATGCTGTGATGTGGAGGCCACCCAGCGGCCCACTGACTGCCAAGCCAGGCTTATCATTAATTTGGAATCTAAAGAAAAACCTATTTGACAAATGGAAAAAAGTCCCCTGCCAGGAATCAGGTTACCTAGGAGGCACATTGGACAGCCCGTGGAGGCCCCGGAGCCTAGGCTAGGCTGGCCCAGTGACGCCCAATGACGCCAGTCCTGGAGCAGACCTTCCCATTGTGGGTAGCAGAAGCGGGCGGAACCGGAAGCAGGATTAAGCACATGATGGAGCCACCTCAGCCCCAGCATAACCTCTGGGCCTGCTATACCATCTAACCTGTGAGGGTTCAGCCAGGTATGCTCACTTCAGTCATGACCCACACATCTCCCCCACTCTCCTCCCACCTGCCACCCAGTCCCACACCTGGGTGTCAGCCCCATGCCTGTGCCTCCCATGTGGCCCCTCTCTAGACCCTAGAATGTCACCATGGTGACTGAGGTGTCATTTCCCCAGCCCGGATTTCAGAGGAAAAATGAAGTTGGACGCCTACAATTTGCATCAGCTGGCCCGATACCCCTCACATTCTCCATCCCTGGCTGTGGCAGTGATGGCACCATCAGAAAACTTGCTTCTGTCTCAATGTGAAAGTCACACATTGTTTAAATTGGCACAGGTGGTCCCCAACGTTCCTTTAGAACCGGAAGACACAATAACTGAAATGTAGACTGGTTTTGTACATAGTTCAAAAGTACTTAGAAGCACTGAGTGTGTGTAGATGGTACGAGGTAAGGCACATGCCTCACGTGCACTCTCCTTTGATCCCTGGCACCACATAGTCTGCTGAGCATCATCAGTTGCAGTCCTGGAAACCCCCAAGTTCAGATACACTCCATTACCACAAACTCAAACAGCACCGTACCCCAGGGCCCTCTCTCTGAACTGACAGCCCAAGTTGGCTGAGAACTTCCAGGAGAAGCCTCAGTCCCCCAAGAAGTCCTTGGGAGGCCCCCAAAAAGAAATAAACAATGCCAGCCCATGCCATTCACACCTTTATCTCTCATACACTAAGCCCAACTCCAGGCTTTCCCAGCCATTAACTCATGACTATACCTTCCCCTCCCCAGACAGCATCTTCTTCCTTTCTCCATATGAGCTCTAAGGAAAAAAAAAAACCCTCAAGCTAGCCCCCCACCCCCTGCGGCAATAGTGATCCCGTCTACCCTGCCCACTGTCTTCCCTGAACAACCTCAGTCCCTGGGTGCCCCATCACCACAGAGCCCCTCAAAGGTAGGCACAGAGCAGATTTCCTCTCCTCAGCTGTGGACCCCACATCCGCCAGTCAGTTGGCAACTGAGATGCCTGGTCTGAGGAGCTAGAGCCAGAAGACCTGGCAGAATTGAGGCTCCCCAGCTGAACCTGCCTTGTACTCATCAGTCCAATACCAGACCCCTGGGCCCACACAGACCTGGCTCTGAACCCAGGAGCCCACAGGGTGCCCAAAAACCCCAACCAAGCTCAGGCTTATGTGAAGTCACCATGGGCATTCCCAGGAAGGAAGCCCTACACGCATGGAGAAGGCAAGAGTTGCAGTCAAACCTTTGCAGCTATCACAGTCCTCTCTCTGTTCCCTGGGTGACCCCACAGCTGTTTCCCGCCCAATGGCCTTGAGCATCATCCACCTCCACTCTACACTGCGCTCTCAAAACCTTCCAGCTGGCCATCTGGCTGCCCTCGCCGTGGAGTGCAAACCCTTTAGGCTTGTTCTCTGCATGGCCTGGAGTTTCTGCTTCTGTCCTCCTCCCTCTGCTAGGCTCCCCACACCCAGTCCCTGCTGATTGGGACCTTTCTCCTGCAAAGAAGCATCCACTAGCACCTCACTCCTGCGCTGTCCTCCTTGCAGCTGGTCCTTCCCTGAAGCCCAGGTAGCACATATGCCTCCCTCCAATGGCTTCAGGGCCTTCAGTGCCACTGTGACCTGCCCCAAGAGTTGAGACTGCAAGAACATGACAGCCTTGCTTAGTAGTGCAGCTGCTGTGTGTGCCCAGCTCTGCCTTTATGCAGTCCCAGGAACCACACATATTGGTCTGTCCTGGCAGGGAGAAAGGGGTGTCCTATTTACTGGAATTATGGAAAATGGTCAAATTCCCAAGGCCATCCCCATGGCCTGTAGATCTTTGTTTGTGCTCTGCAAAAATTTTAACCAGTTCTCAAAGAGCATGAGCCCAGCCTACAGGTTAATACCACATTGAGATCAGTACACTCACAGCCACCAACAAGAAGATTCTAGTAAAATAGCCCACATGATAGAAATTCATGTGAGGTTTAGAAAGAAAGACCCAGAGTCCCCTTGAGCTTCCTGATAATACAGGGCAAGGGGCACCTCAGCTCAGTCCAGAGTGGCTATTACATCAAGCCCTCTACTGCCCACTCAGGAAACATTCCAAAGGTACATACTCCAGGAGTGGAGTTTCCTCCAGAACCAGGTACAGTTCAGCTCTCCCTTCATAGAACAAGAAGAGGGAACCAATGGGAAGGTATTTTGTCCAGAAAGAAGCTAGCTGCTATCAGACACTCACCTTCACAGAGAGAAGACAGGATGGTAGTCATCTTTCTGCCTGGCCTCATGGCCTCAGGCAACTCATTTTGTCCATGCCTTGATTTCTCCAGTTGTGAAATAAACGAGTGAGTCAATTATTTCTGGAACCTCTGGCATTCTCTAATTTGCAGGCACACTTTCATGGACCCATGAACACTTACGAACCTCAGGGGAAGTATAGAACACGCATCACCAATCTGGCATCAAGCACCGCTGACAAAATTCCTTCTATGCCATACCTGGCCTCTGACCCGACACAAACCATCCCCCACATCTGGCCTCCATCTGACACAGTCCTCTACTAGTTATTTTCATGCAAGTGCATTTGCACTGGAAAGCTCACCCAAACCAAAGTCCTCCAGGGCTTCCCACCCTAGAGTGCAGCCAAAGAGGCTTCTGCTCTGTCTCTGGGCTTAGTTTCTGGAGAGGTCACCAGCCTTTCACAGAAGCCTTGGCCACACTGTAGGAGAGCTAGCTAACTAACACACTCTCCTGGCCACACTAACCCTAACTGGGCGTCATGTCCCCATTCCCAGAACCACCGGAAGCACTGGGACTGTCTCTGCTGCTGGAACTTTCCTAAAAAAAACAATTCCAGAGGAGCACAGGCAGGACAGAAAAATGGGTTATCTAGAGACACTAACAGGGATACCCACCACACTCACAGACCAAAGCCATCTACATGTACTAACACACACATAACACACACCCATGCATCAGACACGCGTGCATTATGCATCCACTCGCACATTCACACACACCTGCTGCTCTATATGCCACACACACTTGGACACTCACACAGTGTCCCCACTTACACATATGCATTCACACACATCTCATGCTCTACACATTCACACAATATACACCCACTGTTATGTTCATACATATGCTTTCCCATACCGCATATTCTCACATGCCACAGAACACCCACTACCCACTCATACACTATACATTAACACAATGCACCCACTCATACATACATTCTCACACATCCCACAACATGCATATGTCACATATACTCACACAAGTTCCCACACAATGCACCCACTCGCACATGTATTGACATGCTCACATTCACACATGGACACATCCACTCACCACACACAAATTCACATATACTGCAGGCACTCGCACATATATCACACACACCTCTTCACCGCACAAAATTACACACCCTCCCATATACATTCACATCAGCACATAGACCACACGTGTGTGCTCACACCCACCCCTCTGTCACCCCTATCGTCCTGACAGCCCAGGTGTGTCTGCCCCACCCTGCTCCCAACCCACACACCCAGGAAAACCTGGAGGTAGAAACGACCTGCAACAGTGCCATCTAGTGGGGGCTGGAGACTGGCCGGCATCAGAGGTTCCCAGGAACTCTTGTCCTTAAGAGTCTCCAATATGGAGATTCCTAAAAAAACTGGAAGCTGAGCTCCCATATGATCCAGCTATACCACTCCTAGGGATATATCCTAGGAACACAAAAATACAATTCAAAAATCCCTTCTTCGCACCTATATTCATTGCAGCACTATTTACAATAGACAGACTTGGGAAACAACCAAATGCTCTTCAACAGATGAATGGCTAAAGAAACTGGTACATATACACAATGAAATATTATGCAGCCCTCAGGAGAAATGAAGTCATGAAATTTTCCTATACATGGATGGACATGGAATCTATTATGCTCAGTGAAATAATAAGTCAGAGGGAGAGAGAAAGACGCAGAATAGTCTCACTTATCTATGAGTTTTTTCCTTCTTTTTTTGTTTTTTTAGGTCACACCCGGCAGCACTCAGGGGTTATTCCTGGCTCTATGCTCAGAAATTGCTCCTAGCAGGCTCAGGGGACCATATAGGATGCCGGGATTCGAACCACCGACCTTCTGCATCTAAGGCAAATGCCTTACCTCCATACTATCTCTCCGGCCCCATCATCTATGTTTTAACAAAAATTAAGGACATTATTGTAATAATGCCCAGAGACAATAGAGATGAAGGCCGAAAGGACTGGCTCACAATATGAAGCTCAGCACAAAGAATGGTGAGTGCAGTTAGGGAAATCACTACAACAACAACTATTATGACAATGTTAATGAGTGAGAGAAGTAAAATGCCTGTCTCGAATACAGGCAGGGGTTGGGAAGGAGGGAGACAGGGGGCATTAGTGCTGGGAATGTTGCACTGGTGAAGGGCGGGTGTTCTGTTTATGACTGAAACCCAATTATAATCATGCTTGTAATCATGGTACTTAAATAAAAAATTAAAAAATAAAAGAGGGCCTGGAGAGATAACATAGCGGCATTTGCCTTGCAAGCAGCCGATCCAGGACCAAAGGTGGTTGATTCGAATCCCGGTGTCCCATATGGTCCCCCGTGCCTGCCAGGAGCTATTTCTGAGCAGACAGTCAGGAGTAATCCCTGAGCACTGCCAAGTGTGGCCCAAAAACAAAAACAAAACAAAACAAAACAAAATAATAATAATAATAATAATAATAATAATAATAATAATAAAATGGAGTCTCCAGAGTCCTGGCCACTTCTTTTAGAGGAGATATTCAAAAGAGAAGAGACAACTGTCTCCTTTAGGGTCTCTCATTCAGGGCCCACCTCCACATGTTGCCTACTGGCCCTACCCTGACCCCCAAGGATAACCACACCCCCAAGGACCCACAGGCAGTGAGATTGTACCCCCTGGGGCCTGCTTGGGTTCATTCTTCATGAACACTACCTCAGCAGCTTAGACCCACACATCCACCACAGTGGGGCAGAACCTGCTCTGCACATACTCTCACATGCAACTGCCCCTGTGGCAGCTTCCTGACTCCAAACATCAGTTTGCTCTTCTGTGCAGAACCCAGAAGGTAATGCTTGGGGCAGCAGAAGTCATAGTTCTGGTTGAGAGCCCCTGAAAAGTCCCTCATTATCCCTCACTAAGATTGCCCCACTTTTCAGTGGTAGGTAAAATAGCCTCAGTCTTAAGGGTTCCATGTGATAGGGTCCTTCCCCAATCCCCAGCTTTCAAGTCAGGAGAAAGATGTCCTCACTTAGTTGTCTGAATGTGATTGTGTGACCCAACAGGATTGTTCTCATGGGTCATCCACATCCCTTCTCTGAGAAGGCACATTCCCAGGTGGCTTGAAGCAGCCACAAAAGAGGAACTTGTGAGGAGTCTGAGGCACAAAAAGAAAGCTTGAGGGGCTGGGAGGCTTCAGGGTGGAGGGAGGGTCTGGTACTAAGGTCCTGTGTGTGAAGTTGGCTGGCCTTTCTCTAGCCTCTCTCTATCACCCCAATCCTGGCCTCCAGGCTCAGCTGCTCTGTTGGCCAAGCCCTTCCTCACCACCTCAAATTTCACTCAGATCCACCCACTCCTCCTCATGGGCCCTCTAAAGGCCTGTTCATTGCCTGGGTGGGCTGTGGAAAGCAAGGGGTGTGGGGCTTCTCTCTAAGCCACTCAAATTCCACATAGTCCCACTGTGGGCACTAGGGGCCCAGGTGAGAGAGACCCTAGAACAGCTCTGGCCAAGGCAGGGCATGGGCAGTGAGTATAAGGATCCACCACAGTGGCTGAGTAGGCACTATCACTAAGTGTCCCCTTGGCCAGAGAGGAGAATGCTCGCAGGAGAACAAGGCCTGTTACTCCCTGGATGATTCATCAAGTCTCTTATGGAAGGCTGAGTCTGGGGGTCACATCCAGCCAGACTGGGCAATTCTCTCAGTTCTGTGTTCAGAAGGTCCCTCCCAGCACTGCTCAGAGTGCCACGAAACTGGCATTGGTTGTGTGTACGTCAAACACCTTAACCCTATGAGGTCAGAGCTTCGGTAGTAACCAATCCACCAGGTAGATGGCAAATGGGAGAAAAACACAGGAAGCAATAAGGCAGGGGGTGTCTCGTGGCCTTTGCAAAGAGAAGATATGGGCAGGCACTAAGATTACATCTGCCCCATGACTGGGGTTCCAATCCCTCTGCTCCTCAGACACCTCACCATCTTTGCCCACCCTTCCTCAGTTCAAATGTTAAGAAAATATGATTGGTTTGTGCACATCTATGACTGGCGTCCTCCATGTTCAGGTGACCTTCCTTTTCCAATTAGCTGTGTGTTGACCCCAGAGTAACAGAGGGGGAAGATGGTGGAGAATGTTTAGTCAGGCTGCACAAAGGAATGAGCCAGCATGAGAGAAGGAAATCTGATACATACAGTCACGTACCTTCATAAGGCATGCCCATCAGCCATAGCCACATGGGGCGGCTGTTCCTTGTTGTAGAAGTCTGTGAAAACCTCCTGTGATGCCAACACAATAGTGGACTAGTCCAAAGTTTAATTTCTCAGCACAAATTACAGAACTAAGCAGTGTATGGCCACATTCAAGTTTATAATGATAAAAGTATGAAAGCATGGTTTATGATGATAAAAGTAATCATATTTCTCTCACTCATCCACAGAAATCTATAGGTTCACTTGGTATTCACTGAATGTGTGTTGCTTTCAGGACTCAGAACTGCAAGTTCAGCCTCAGCACAGAGAAATGCTCATGCAGGACATAGGTAGAACACCAAACACAGCACCTTCTCAGAAATGCCAAGCCAAGACTGACAGGGATTCCAGAATAGAAAAACAAAGAATAAATATCCTCCCAACCAGATGACCTCTCCAATGGGAGAAATGCAGAGCAACTTAGAGGGCATGATATGCAATAGGTCGGTTCTTCCCAATGCAGTGAAGGACAGCATCCAAGTGTCACAGCTCCAGCAGGGCAGAAGCCATGAAGAGAGGTGACTCCTCTTTAGTTCTGCCAGGCCCAGTTTCCCAACTGGAACCTGCCTTTAGGCTTGAGCACCAGTAGACAGATACATGCCCTTGCCTCTACCTGAGCTTAATTCAAACCATTCTGTCTGAGCCTGATTTAGAGTTTTTATTAGGTTTTAGGTTACTCTATCTACGGCACAATAGTAATTTTTTTTATTTTAAATTAGAAACATACCACAGAGAGTTTTTCTTTTAAGCCTTTTACAACATTGTAGAGTAAAATGTCTTCAGCTTTCCAGCTAAAATCTAACTAAGGTAATCTTCCACTAGAAAAACTTTGGGATGTAGAAGAGCTTGTGTGGGGTGAGGGAGATGGCTCAAAGAGCTGGAGCACAGATTGGTGGAGGCCACAAGTTCAATCCTCCTGCATCACATGGCCCTCAAAGCACTACTTGATCACCTTGCAGAAAATAAAAATTGTGTCCTCTAGAATGTACCTTTCTTTCTCTTTTCCAAAAGCAAATGTCAGTGATTCTCATAACTAGTATGGAATATGTGATGCTTAAAGCAAAAATATTTTAGGGATGTTCCTGGAAGGACAGCAGCAGAGATGGGCATAAGCAAATCACCTGCTGACCTATTGTTACTAAGTGAGGCATACAGAGAAGGTTGTGCTAAAATGAACAAGGCATAAATGGTTTGAACTCCAAGTGGTCTTTTTCCAGGATGGAAAATGGTCCTATCTGCTCATTATCACAGTGCCTTCCTGAGATAAAGAAACACTCTAAGATGAAGGGCTCCAAGAGGTCTTTTGCATCCCAGTTTCATCCTCACTGGTCATCATAAGGCTGACTTCTGAGTAATCAACGATTCATAGCAATGACTGTTCACTGCTGAATTCATTCTTTTGACACTTTAGTCAACTTGGAATTCTGGGAATGAATGTGAATACTATTTGGGAAGAAATCCATGCAATAAATAAGAGGCAGCCAGAACATGTCAGGAAAAAAACGAGCAGGACAATTGCCAGAATATTCATAGATTTTTCCCTTTTGAGTAATCTAATTTCTTGATTTCCTCACATTGTAACCCAAATCCCCCAAATCTGAAAACCTGGGTAACACTCTCCAAGGCCATGCTTTATCTTTGGATCTGGCCATCAAATCTAGGACAAAGCAGCTGCCAGCTCAATGCCACTCTCACCACAATGTGCTATTGCAAGGACAGAGTCAGGAGACCAGATGCCCCTAAGGAGAACCAGGAAATGTGGGTGCATTTCTTAGTGCACCAGGTGGCAAGGGACAGTGCTTGCTTCTGCCTGCACAGGAAAAGCTGATTGAGTGAGAACAACTTGATACAAATGCCAAATAGAATCAGACCACTCTGGATGCTCGAGGCTTTGGGCCTGAGGTTTCAAGGACACCTCTGAGAGGCTCTAGTTGAGAATGAAGCCAGCCTAGGGTTCTGCCTATGATCTTTTAGGTTTTGGGGCTTCCTCAATGCCTGTAGCCAGTACAGAGTCCAGTCGGAATAGAAAGAAAATAACCTAGAGTGCAGGTACTACAGAGAAATGCAAAAGACTGAAAGGCAAGCAGAAGGCAGAGAAGGCAGGAAGTACAATTGATGTGAGGACAGAGCAGAATGCTTTTTTTGCTCATCAATATTCTGGTTTTAATTTTAAAGTACTCACTTAACCTTGGATTCCATGAAGTCATGTGAACTGTATTTAAAATGTCTTTTCATCTTCTAGTTAGAGCATTTTCTGTTCAAGATTTGGCAAAATTTAGATAAAAATTTTGGGGTTTGGGGGGCATCAGAAAGCATGGCATCATTGTACTCTTACAAAACACACAAACTCAATGGCTAGCTGTCTGAAATCAAAGAGTCATCAAAAAAAACCCTCTGTGGTATGTTTCTAATAACTGGTAAGGCACTTGCCTTGTGCATGGCCAAGCTGGATCAATCAGTATCTCATATCATTCGGTCCCACAAGGAGTAATTCTTGAGTGATTTTGAAGAACCAGTTATAACACCTAAGGAGCACTAGGTGTGACCCAAAAATAAAACAAAACAAAAGACTAATCTATAGGGCTAGAGTGATAGTGCAATAGGTAGACCATTTGCCTTGTACACAGCCATAACAGCTTTAATACCAACACCCTATAAGCTCCCCTGAGCCTCCCAGGAGTGAACCCTAAGTATAAAGCCAGGAGTTAGCCCTGAGTGCCATACTGTAAGTACCACAGATATGGCACAAAAACAACAAGAACAAAAAATACTAACCTATAGGTGGTACAAACAATAAGGAAGGTTTCCTGGAAGAACTGCAGCAGTCATAAGCTATGACCAGGGGACAGAAGGAAATGTGTGGGTAAAGGGGACAGGCACCCTGACGCAGGACCCAGAGCTATGCCCTAGCCTCTGTCACTCTGCCAGTGATCCTGGTTAAACACTACTATGGGCATGAACCCATAAGCTAACATGTCTCCATTTTTATTTAACTTAAAAAGGTTGACTTTGAATGAAACCTGACCTCTAGAATAGTAAAGTCAGGCATCTGGGGCTAGGCAGCCAAGTGCTTTAAAACTTCCCACTGAGCAGAAACACCCTCTTCTTCTTCTGAAGCCCCAGAGACATATGCAGTAGAGCTCTTGCAGGCTAGGGTGAGCTGCGTGGCCTGGTATTTAGGCCATCTATGGCTCTGCATCCAGATGACAGCCACCAGCAAACAGAAATGTGGGCAATGACACTGAAGTCTTGAGGGTTTGGACCAAGAGGTGAACTGCAAGACAGGGGTTCTGTGTGGGCAAGACCTAGGCAAAAGAGAGTGGGTCCAGAGCCCAAAGCACCTCCAAGTCAGTACCCCTACCCTATCTGTCCCAATTTTATCTCATCTTTAGCCTCTTTGGAAGGATCACTGCCCCTGGTCTCTTTCTAATAGGAATCAGGACACCCTATCACACACTATCATGGAACCCACATTATTGCTTCAGTTGTGGCATTTCACCCCCTAGAAAACAGAAACATATATGTGTTTATTATCTATGATCCTGCTAAAACCCCAGGCACCTGCTAAAACATGGACACCATCTGGAGTATCCCTCCCACCCCACCTCAGCATCTAGCACACAGCACAGAGACTGGGTTCTTGGGCATTCACCGAAGCCACCATGGGAGCATGGCTCGAAGATCCTTCATCCAGCATTCCCATAGTGCTACTGTGTGCCAGACTCGATTGGTAAAAAGATTTTCCCCAAAAATCTCTACCCGTGGGAGAGTGAAGCTCCAGTATCTATGGGTCAGACACAGGCTGAGTCTCTTTGGTGAGCACAGCAGCTGACTCTAGAGTGGCAGAGTTCCCACACAAGCTCAGATGAAGCCCTGGCAGAAGACAATAAGAACTGTGGATACTGGGGTACAGAAAAGGATGGTGATGCTGATATAGCTTGAGGTGAGGAGAGAATTTGGGGCCCAGGTATGTGCCAAGAGGACAGGCTTGAGGGCTCATGCACCTAAATGTTTGTAAACTCCCAGTGTGGTGCGTCCACTCAACCCCTGGCTCCACTCAGCCCAACCCATCCTGGGATGGCCCCCAGAAGAAAGCCCCCTTTTATCTTTGTAGAGGTGGCTGCTGGGGCCAGAGGAGACAAATAATTTGCCAAAAGGTAAGCAGCACCTACATTTTCAAGCAAGCTCACAACTTGCTTGAAACTCCCAATCCAATCTAGGGAGTCTTCAAGGTGGGGGTAGGGGAGGGGTTTCCTGAGCAGCATCAGGCAGCAGCTAAAGACTGAGGAATGGCCTTGCATGTAGCCTCTCCCTCCCCAGTCTTGCCAGTCAAGGCCCAGACCTTGCCTCACCACGAAGGGGCCTTGAGAACAAGGGGTGGGGCTGGAGATAGCGGGTTCTAACTCTTCCCACCAGCTGCCCTCCTAAAGGATGTGGGAGTGAGAGCAGGTCATTGGGAGCATGGCACCAAAGGACCTGGGGCAGCTCCCAAGCTAAGAGAAGGGTCAGGGGTGGCTCTTGAGTTGCATAGGAGAGGAGAGAAACACTGGGGAGCATATTCACCCTGCACAGAATCTTTTCCACCCCCACATCTCTGTCACACAGAGAATTTGCAAAGAGGAGAAAAGTCAGGCCTGGGCTCAAAGTTTGGCTGTCAAGGTAAAAAATGGGATACTCAAAGATGAGAGTTCAGACCCTGAACTACATAGTCATCCAGGTCATAACCCCATTTACATCTTGGACAATAGGCTAGGCAGGGTGGGACTCTGCATCTGGCTCCTGAAAGAGGAGGACTCTTTAGGGGCTGGCTCCACAGACCTGAGTCCTATATAGCTCACAAAGTTCACCAAAGAGTGGTCTGAGGAGGTTCCAAGTTCACTATAAAGAGGGCAAAATTAGCTGGCTAAAAGTGGGGCAAGACTGCCTTCAGGGATATGTGGCTAGAGCACCCCCACATGTGCTCTTTCTCATGAGCCATTTCCCACCTGCTCTGGACTGGCCACAGATCCCAAGACAATTTCCCCCAAGTTCTCATTTCTCAGGAGCCAAGAGAAAACAAATCAGGGCCAGACGAGGATCTACCTTGAAATCCTCTTCCAGATGTGCAGATCCCCAAGCTCAGCTGTCCAAGTTAGGACTTGCCTCACCCCCTACTCTTCTTCCATCAATGGTCCCAACAGGTCCCCAGCCAGGTTTCCACAAGATACTTCCTCATCCTTCTGAGAAGAACTATGAATCCCTGGGGAACCCAAAAAACATCTCTCTGCATTCTTCCCTGCCACTCAACAATATGGCCTTATCTCAGGGGAAGAAGACTCCAGTGGCTGGCACCGCTTATCTGAGCACTCTATGGGGTATATCAGAAGACAACCTGGGCTTCACTGTTAGACCAGGAATCATCAGGACTAATTTCTAGAATTAAACAAACTTAAATCCCCGTTCAAGCTCTGTTTTTCCATGTCAAACTGTGTGACCATGAGCAGGAAGCTTAACGTCTTTAATCATTCTTTCTTCTGCAATGTCAGGGATACCTCTCCCCAAGAATAGAAATGAGGTTCAAGCCATGTCTGTACTTAAAAAGGCATTTGGAGGGCTCTGCAGCTGCCCACACTCCAGTAGTAGTCAAAGGGCAGCCAGACAGATTGGACTTTAGGTCCAGATGGAGGTTCTAATCCAGAATAATGTCCTTCAAAAAGTTGCACAGAGATAGAAAACTCCACAGGAGCTTGTTTTCAAAGACAAAGAAAAATATGATTAAGCTGGCCCTAGAAGTCTCCCGCAAAAGAATGAAAATATTTTCCTTACCAGGGCATGTGTATACCAACAGTTGATAGAGGGGAGCAGCCACCACAAGGCCACTAGGCACTTCTAGTGGCACCATTTAGGGGTCCCTGGGGAAGGGCCAGCCAACCCCCATGGTCTGGGTGAGGAATAAGCCTCTAGACCTCCCATGTCCATGCTTGTAGATGGAACTGTCACATCTATCAATAAGAATTTTATACATGGGGGCCGGGCGGTGGCGCTGGAGGTAAGGTGCCTGCCTTACCTGCGCTAGCCTAGGAGACGGACCGCAGTTCGATCCCCCGGCGTCCCATATGGTCCCCCAAGCCAGGAGCGACTTCTGAACGCATAGCCAGGAGTAACCCCTGAGCGTTACCGGGTGTGGCCCAAAAACCAAAAAAAAAAAAAAAAAAAGAATTTTATACATGTGCTGGGGAGATAGTTTAAGGAGTAAGGCATAAGTAAAGTGCTGAGTTTGAACCCTGAGTACTTCTAGATGTGTTCCCTATTACCAAAAGCTTTTATACTGACAATGAAAGTTGGAAATGATCACTCTAGACAAGAACTGGGTGGTGAAAAGGTAAGATAGGGGCCGGGAAGGTGGCGCTAGAGGTAAGGTGTCTGCCTTGCAAGCGCTAGCATAGGACGGACCGCGGTTCGATCCCCCGGCGTCCCATATGGTCCCCCCCAAGCCAGGAGCGATTTCTGAGCACATAGCCAGGAGTAACCCCTGAGCATCAAACAGGTGTGACCCAAAAAAAAAAGAAAAAGAAAATAAAAAAGGTAAAGTAATTTACATCATACCCCTTCAGTAATAGTATTGCAAACCTACTACAGTGCCTAAAAGGAAAAGATAGAAAAGGAAGGAAGAAGGAAGGAAGAAAAAAGGAAGAAAGGAAGGAAAGAGGAAAGAAGGAAGGAAAGAAAGAGGAAAGAAGGAAGGAAATAGAAAGGAAGGGAGGGAGGGAAGGAGGAGGGAAGGAAGGGAGGGAGGGAGGGAGGAAGGAAGGAAGGAAGGAAGGAAGGAAGGAAGGAAGGAAGGAAGGAAGGAAGGAAGGAAGGAAGGAAGGAAGGAAGGAAGGAAGGAAGGAAGGAAGGAAGGAAGGAAGGAAGGAAGGAAGGTAAGAAGAAACAAAAGTAAAAGAAGGAAGAACCTGTCATAGAGGTAGGCAGGGGGTAGGGAAGGAGGAGGCAAACCAGATCATTGGTGAAAAATGTGCACTGATGAAGGGATGGGTGTTGGCTGTTGTATGACTAAAACTCAATCATGAAACATTTTGTAACTATATCTCATGGTGATTCAATTAAAAATTCTATTTTAGGGGCCGGGCGGTGGCGCTAGAGGTAAGGTGCCTGCCTTGCCTGCACTAGCCTTGGATGGACCGCGGTTCGATCCCCCGGTTTCCCATATGGTCCACCAAGCCAGAAGCGACTTCTGAGCGCACAGCCAAGAGTAACCCCTGAGCATCACTGGGTGTGGCCCAAAAACAAAAAAAAAATTCTATTTTAAAAAGAGAGCTTCTATAGTCAAGGTGTTCACCTTGATGACTGGGTATACATCTGTGCAGCAGGCTGATTCAGGTGTCATCTCACCTAGGTGCTTCTGTGTGTGTGTGTGTGTGTGTGTGTGTGTGTGTGTGTGTGTGTGTGTGTGTGTGTGTGTGTGCGTGTGTGTGTGTTTTGGGGAAGGTGGTGGTTGCAAGAACATCTGAAGTCAACTCTAAGAAATTTCCAATGACATTATTCCTTTTAGAAAATACTTGGTACAATTACTATAACCATCATACTATCACATGCATCGTCATCATCATTATTATATTTGGGCTGTTAGATGCAGCAGTATTATTGTTACCACCATGCTGTTGCCTGTAGCATTGTTATTATAGTCGCCAAGTTGTTCCATGAGCCGCAGCAGCACTGTCGCTATGCAACAGTAATATAAGGTAATATTAGTATTAATGTTAGCTTTTCCCTAGCTCCTCTCTCTCCTTGACTTCTCCCATCTGGTGACATGGGGTATCTAAGGCCAATATTGCCTCTTGGGAGATCAGGTGGTGTGTTTCTTTTCGTGACTGTTTCCTGGGTTCTGCACAACATCCTCTAGGCTCATACCTGTGCTGCTAACAGCAAGATCTTTTTATACACGAGAAATAATGTTCCGCTGGAGGCTGGGTAAACAGACAGGCCCCTGTGTGAGGGGCCTCGGGCCATTCATAGTCCAACACCGCTTCTGCCCCGTGGGAAGCACCGAGCACCCGTTGTAATGCCCGCATTGACCAGTGGAGGAGTCAAGCTCAGCAAGGTTGGATCTGCTCCTGGGCTCACAGAGCTGAGGGTGGTTGATGAAGCTGGGCGAGGACACATGGTCTCCAGGCAACCAGACCTTCCCGAGTAGAAAAGAGCCTTCACTTAGAATCAGCACTGGCACAGAGGCTACCAAGGGGTGCTCACCACTTCTGTGACAGGCCGTCCAGGGAGGCTGCCTGCTCTGCCCCTCCCAGCCAATGCAGACACAACACGGGGAGATTCATTTCAGCCTGTCTTCACCTGCACCTGGCTCTGAGGCTCAGGAAACCATGACCGGCTTTCGAGTCCCCATGTCATCTTGCACCTCCCTTTCTCCACACTGTCTCATTTCACTCATCTGGTCTCAGGTCGTGGCCTGTGCCCTCCTGACCTGAAACATTCTTGTGCTGAAGCCACCAGATAACCAGTAGAAATGCTCCCCTCTGTACTTCTCCCCCACACCACTGATGCACACCTAGCTGCACACGGGGGATGCTCGTAGGTGTGGCTAATGGTGAACTTTGCACAGGGCTTGGATATAGGCATTACTGGAGTTCTCTTTGGGGTTTCATGTGTTTTGCTGGGAGAGAGTGTTCCCAAATGGTGCTCAGGGGGCCCAGGGGCCATGCCCAAAACTGGCACCCAAAGGAAAAACCATTCAGTGCCTGGGCTTGTGTTATGGTTAAATGCAGGTTTGCAGGTGTGAATTGGCTCAGCGCTGGTGCCCACAGCAGGCAGTGCTGTCCTCCAGTTAGCGGCTGGGTTCTCATCTCTCCATTGTGTCCCTACCCTAAGGAAGAGCAGGGGAGGTCATTTGTCCACAAACTACTCCATTCCCCTGCAGTATTCCTCACTTGCTTAGTTCCTACTGTGTTCTAAAAATAGTTCAAACCAATAACCAGTTTTATGTAATTTCTAGTTTCTCTTACTTTTATCATTTTGCCTCAATTTACATTTCAACACTGGGGAACTTTGGCTGCAGGCAATTGACATGCAATATCTCATTATATTCTAGTAGGTACTGCAAGGAAAAGCTATTTCCAATTCTATGGCAGAAAGCTTCTTAGGAGGAGAACCATACTGGCCAAATGGCCTAATTTCTCCAGACCTCCTTTGCTGGATCTCTTCATCAAGGCAGAGGGGGTCACAATGGTGTCCCCTTAAGCAGCTGAGGTGAGGATTAAGTTACCTAACACTCACTTTTCAAGAACAGAGCAGGTAAAGAAGCCTTTTCAGGTCTGGAAGCATAAAGTTGGGAACTTACATACATAATGACTGACAGACATAATGACTGACAGACACACAGCAAGCCCTCCATTAAAGCTGTTGCTTTGGTGATTTCTTGAGACATAAAGCGCATTCTTGATGGTAAAGATAAGGCCTTAAAGACAAAATTTCTATGTTTGGGATGGATGAAAAGCAATAGTTGAAGCAACCATAGAAAATTCCCCAAAGCTTCAAATAATTAGAGACATATATTGGTTTGGTTTGGTTTGGGACCACAGTTAACAGTGCTCAAGGGCTAACTCCTGACTGCACCTAGGAATCATTACTTCTGGCAGTGTCCAACATACCATATGGGATGCCAGGGATAGAACTCAGGTTGGTCATGTGCAAGACTCTATCCTCCATACTCTGGCCTCTGATAAGGGACTATTGAAAGTAAAATGTATGGAAATTTTTACTTGAAGCTGATCTGCTTTAAGCCAAAATTCCCCTTACTGCCCAAATCTCACAATAAAATCTGCCACATAACTCCAGTGGGCCACACTGTAGGGTAAAATGGCCAATGGCCCTCGGACTGATGCTGCTCAGAAAATATGGACAACACATGCAGCAAAGAAAACAAAGAAGGGGTAAGAACATAATTTCTGTAGGAACCAGGGACCAGAAAAATGAACACAATACACTGTCATTTAAAAGATACTCAATCAAAGGAGTGTTAGAAAGTACTTGACTTCCTAGCTAACAGAAAATTGCATCACTAAACAAATCCCAAAGAGCAAGGCAAGACAAAATGACAGAAAAAAAAAAAAAAGCACATGGGGGGTGGTGGTAGAAAGCACACAGTAAGACAGCTGGATGTAAGTGAACTAAATGTTCCAATTTAAATATTCTGAAAGAGAACACAAATAAAATCAGAAATGAAAGTTATTATAACTGATACCATCAGGGGTCCTCAAACTTTTTTAAACAGGGGGCCAGTTCACTGTCCTTCAGACTGTTGGAGGGCCAGATTATAGTAAAAAACAAAAATTATGAACAAATTTCTATGCACACTGCATATATCTTATTTAGAAGTGAAGAAACAAAATGGGAATAAATACAATATGTGGCCCGTGGGCCGTAGTTTGAGGACCATTGCATAGATATACGAAGATTCATAAGAGCCCACTATAAACAATTATATGCTACCCAAATTGGATTAGCTTTGACAAATGGCTCAATTCATCAAAATATACAACCTACCATGTTTGCATCATAAAAAATAAATTGAAACTCTGAGTAGAACAATCACTAGTAATTACATTGACTTGTTCACCAAAACCCTCCTGACAAATGAAAGACCAGGGCCAGATGGCTTCGCTGGTAAATTCTACTAAACATTTAAAATAATTAACACCCATCTCTCTCAAGCTCTTCCAAAAAGACAAAGAGTTGGGAAAACTTCCAAATTCATTTTATGAGACATACTTTACCCCTATACCAAAACTAGAAAAGCATGTCACTAGAAAAGAAAAATTCAGGCCAATATTTCTCATAATACAGAAGCAAAATTCTTCAACAAATTAGCAAACAAAATTCAATGTTACAACAGGCCTTTGAATAACATAAATTTTATTCAATGATATTTGTCATAATAATTTTGTTCAGAAAAGTAATTAATTCCAAAGTGGAATCTAGGGGGAGGGCACTGACCTTATACACGGCTGTCCTGGGTTCGATTCTGGCATCATGTACACACCCCAAACATTGCCAGGAGTGATTTCTAAAGTCAGTTAAGTCAGAGGAAAATAAAATCTGTATAAAGAACATGACATTTTATTTAATAGACACAGTGAATATATTTGCAGTTGTCAATCATCACTAATTGAGTCAAAATGGGTGAAACCAAAAGGCACCAACTTCTAGATATCAAATAAAAATTTTGGGGGGTATAAAATGCAGAATGATGACTATAATTGACAATTTTATATTTTGCATTGTAAGTTGCTAAGAGAATTCATCTTAAACATTCTCATCAAAAACCTTTCCATATGCTGGAAAAATAAAATAGTGGGAAAGGCACTTTCCTTGCATGAGGCCAACACAGGCTCAATTCCTGTCACCCTGTATGGTCCCCTGAGCCAGTCATGAGTAATTTCTGAATGCAGAGGCAGGAGATATCCCTAGGCACCTCTAAATGTCTTTTAAAAACAAACAAAAAGATAAAAAAGACTTTTTCAAACTGGTGATCCATATATGAAGTAGTCTGACTGTGGAGATAATGTCACAATAGGTGAAAATATCTGAAACGAATATAATCTAAAACTAATGTAATGTTATATGTCAATTATACCTAAAATTTTTATGATAACTCCAAGAAACATATCTCAATCTGTATTTAACTGATCTGTTGAATCAGAAAGTCCACTGTAGACTAGTCATGTGGCACTGAACATGACTATCTTTCTTAGATGACCCACCTCATCTAAGCTCACCTCACCTCACCACTAAGCTGCCTTGAAATTAACCCATCTTCTTAGTTATTTCCCACTATTCTGGGGGTTTCCAGGGGTTTCTGACTATGGAATATCCTAGATTCCCGTAAGGCAGCCCAGCCATAGAAATTTTAGTAGATATTCTCTAAATTATAAAAAAAGAATCTGCATTCTGAAAATCCTCCTTTTTGCTAAAATTTTGTAATTCCCTGTGAATATTGGTAATGGAATCGATCTTCCACTATTTTCTTCTTTTGGGGGGGGGGAGGGGTCACAACCGCTGATGCTCAGGAGTTAATCCTGGCTATGCACTCAGAAATCGCTCCTGGCTTGGAGGACCATATGGGGAGTCAGGGGACCAAACTTCATTTCGTCCTAGATCAGCCAAGTGCAAGGCAAACACCCTTCCACTGCGCCATTGCTCCGGCCCCACTATCCATTTTCTAAATAGAAAGAGGGTCAAGCTTGCTTTGGCAAAGCTTGTATCACTAGTTGAGGACCTGAAGATCTCAAAGCCAAAGTCAAAGAGGTGGCTGTTATTAGGGAAAGAACTTGTGCAGTGGGGAGCTTGGGGATGAAATGTGGCCTAAGAAAAGTTCAGGAATTCAGGAAACAGGAGCATCTGGAGCTGGTAGAGCTACTCATGTGTCCAGCTGGCCCACCAGCTTTTCCTCCTCACTCCTGCCTATCCCCTTCATCCAGTTAACAGCATGGTCTGATATTCCTCCTCCTTATTATCTCTCAGATCCTCCACAACCTATTTTCCCTTTATCTGAATATTGTACCAATCCTGTCCAATATAGTGCTCTCCACAGGGCCAGACAGAGAATGGCAAAAAAAAAAAAAAAAAAAAAAAAAAAACTCTGCTTGAAGTCCTTCCCTGACATTTCATATACCCAGAAATAAAACCAACTCTCTTCCTTTGCTACCAGACTGAACCTGATCTGGTCCCTACCCACTTCTTTCCAGTCAGCATGCATTTCTTTCACTTTTTCTTTATATATTTTTTCTTCCTATCTTCTTTCATTTCTTCTTTCCTTCCTTCTTTCCTTTCCTTTTTTTTTCTCTTTCCCTATTTCTCTCTCTCTTCTTTCCCACACTTGCCAGTTCTCAAGGATTTAGGGCTTATTCCTGGTTCTGTTCTCAGGGGTCACTCCTAGTGGGGCTCAGGGGCCAAATGGAGATGCCAGGTATTGAATCTAGGTCAGCCATGTGCAAGGCAAGTTCCTTACCCACTATACTATCATTCCAGCCTCTAGCATGCATCCTTTCTCCATACCCCATAAGACTTCTCTCTGTCCTCTCCTCTCAACACACGCTGCCCTTCCTCTATTTGTGAATTAGGTATCACACCTACTCAAGGAGTCACGGTCAAGCCCTACTCAGTTATTACCTTAATTGGAAGATCTATAATCAACTTCTAAGTCAAAAGTATAGGGCCAGAGAGATAGCATGGAGGTAAGGCATTTGCCTTGCATGCAGAAGGATGGTGGTTTGAATTCCATATGGTCCTCCAAGCCTGCCAGGAGTGGTTTCTGAGCACAAAGCCAGAGGTAACCCCTGAGCACTGCTGGGTGTGACCCAAAAACAAAAACAAACAAGCAAACAAAAAAAGTATGGTTCCCAAATAATTTCTTTCCTAGATCCCAAAAATATGTATAATAATGCTATTTAAGGGGCCAGAGAGATAGCACAGCAGTAGGGCATTTGCCTGAAAGTAGCCAATCCAGGATGGACAGTGGTTTGAATCCTGGCATCCTCTATGGTCCCTTGTGCCTGCCAGGAGCAATTTCTGAGCGCAGAGATAGGAGTAACCCCTGAGCGTCACTGGGCATGACCCAAAAACCAAAATAATAATAATAATAATAATAATAATAATAATCATGCTATTCAAGCTAAGAGTTGTAATGAATCCAACAACAAAAGAGTAGATTATGAAGATGTGGTACATATATACAATGGAATATTACATAGCTATAAGGAATGATGCAATAATGCAATTTGTTGCGACATGAATGAAACTGTAAGATATGTTAAATGAAGAAAGACAGAAGAAGGGAAAAATATAGGATAATATCACTTATATGTGGTATTTAGAATAACTGCATGAATTAATACAATGGTTTAAGTGGGGGTTGTTGAGGAGAACACTCTAGGTTCCAGAGTATAGTGAGGAAAAGGAAATAAATTGAAAGGAATTGAAGAAAAACAAATCTGACAGGGACAGATACATTGGTGGTGCTAAGAAAGGACAGAACTAACTGTCCAAGCCAGAGTCAACAACTCTGAAGTCATGAGACACAAACTTTAACAACCAAAATTTGAAACAGACCTGTTATGATGGCAAGCTTGGGGAGGGAAGGGGTATGCGGTATAGTCTAGGAATATTGGTGAAGGGAGGTTGACACTGGTGGTGGGATTAGTCCTAAAACATTGTATGTCTAAAACCCAATTTGAAGAACTTTGTTAATCACAATGGTTTAATAAAAAAAATAAAACAAAACAATGATATTATTTATATTGGTTTACCTGGTTAATGATCTCCCATCAGGAAAGCAGAAAGGTGCTTCTCCGTCTTGACTGCTACAGTTGGGCACCTCCCACACAGTACAAGCACCAGGATGAAGAATTCCAAGTTGAAACAATGGTGGCAGAGACTTACACCACCTGCGGGAAATCCTTATACAGGCCTCACTGCAGGTGTGAATGAATCTGCTAAGAGATACAGACACCATGTGCCATGAGGCTAAGTCATGCAAGAAGAATGAAAGCCAAAGGCTGAAAGATGAACACTCTTCATGCAGTGATGAGAAGTCTTGGAAGTCAGTTCTGGAAGAGGACCTCTGACCTGAACAAACATTTCCCCATCCACAAGTCCACATTTGCAATAGGAGTCAGGAGAGTGGGGTGAGTCATGATAGAAGCAATTCAAATATTATCTTGCTTTCATGGGATGAAGGTGCTGTAACTTGTGGTTAGAGAATAGAGTAGCAAAAGTAAATAAAGCCAAATAAGTAGCCAAAAGAGATGAGCTTCTGTACAAATGGGAATAAATGATATCTACTTTGCCAGACTGTCTTGTTTTGAGGATTAAATGCCTTTTTTTTTTTTGGTTTTTGGTTTTTGGAGTCACACTCGATAACGCTCAGTCATTACTCCTGGCTCTGTACTCAGAAATCACTCCTGGCAGGCACTGGGGACCATATGGAATGCCAGGATTCGAACCACTGTTCACCCTGGATCAGCTGCATGCAAGGCAAATGCCATGCTATCTCTACAGCCCCGAGGATTAAATGCTTTTATATAGAGAAATCAGCTAGCACTTAACTAGACCTATGGCACATGCTCTTAAATCCCCACTTCCCCTTCACCCACCCCCTCAAGAATGACAGTAGACATGTACTATGTGATCACACACACACACACACACACACACACACACACACACACACACATCTACCCCGGACTGCAGTCTCTGAGTAGGAAACAGCTTTGGGCTGCAGATGATATGGCAGTATTGCTTAAATTGAATTATGTGGAAACCAGAGAAGCTTTCAGCTCTCCCAGGGAGTTCAGAAGTGTTCACCCCAAGAGTAACTGCACACTGCACAGGAAAAGGCATTCAACTTGATAAGGAGTCATTCAGATCACCATCTAAGGCAGCCTAAAGTCTTTGAAATAAACTCACTCTTTATTAGCACACACTTGGGACTTCCAGAACTGAGTATTATTTCTATTACACAAAATCCATTCTGGAGACTTTGTTTCATGCTGTCAATATCCTATGTAATTTTATCTCTCCACAATGTTGCCTCCTTTCACATGGTCAGAGACGTGGGCACTGATGAGAAAGGAAAAGGGAGAGAAAATGAACACGTCATTGAGCCAATCAAGGTTTGAAATAGAACACAGTGCTATGACAGGATGTGGAGTTCTACATGTGGAGTTCCACATCTCTGAGAGTCTGAGGCCAAAACCCCATATTTGGACTTTTTACTGAAAGCAATAAACCACTGAAAAACAGCTGAAGATTTAACATTGGTAGTGAATGATCAAGTTTCTCTATAGAAAATTCATTTTGATTATAATAGAAAAGACAGATGTGTGGGTAAGGAGGGGAAGAGTAGAAAAAAGTAGATAAGAAACTAAACAGTTATTCAGTGGATAAGTGAAAGTTTGTCAATATGTGTGACACAAAATAAATAATAAGAGAAAAGAATTAAACTTAATTAAATTTAAAATGTTTGTGCCTTAAAACACAACATGAATAACAATGAAAACTGTCTGAAAATGTCTAATAAGAGATTTTCACTAAAATCTAAAAATTGAGTTCCCATCTAACCAGAAATACCACTCTTAGGAATATACCCTAAGTTTCCAAAATAAATTTCAGAAAATCTCTCTGCACTCTTGTGTTCACTTCAACACTATTCACAGTAGCCAGAATCTGGAAACAACCCAAGTGCCTGAGAATAGATGAGTGGATAAAGAAACTGTGGTACATCTATACAATGAAATACTATAAATCACTGGGGTTTTTTGGGTTTTTTTGTTTTTTGTTTTTTTTTTTTGTTTTTGTTTGTTTTTTTGTTTTTTTTTTTGGTTTTTGGGCCACACCCGTTTGACGCTCAGGGGTTACTCCTGGCTATGCGCTCAGAAATCGCCCCTGGCTTGGGGGGACCATATGGGACGCCGGGGGATCGAACCGCGGTCCGTCCTACGCTAGCACTTACCTCTAGCGCCACCTTCCCGGCCCACTATAAATCACTGTTAGGGAAAATGAAGTCATAAAATTTGCTTATACATGGATAGATATGGAGAATACAATGTTGAGCAAAATGAGTCAGAGGGAGAGGAATAGACATAGAATGATTGCACTCATTTGTGGGAGAGGAATAAAAGGATAGTATGGTAATAACAATCAAAGTCAATAGAGACAAGGGCCAGGAGGACCGGTTCATGGTAGAAAACTTGCCACAAGCAGCAGGAGACTGCAGTTATGGCAGAGAAGGAACCACTATGACAAAGGTAGTTGGAAATGATCACTCTTGCCAAGAATTGGGTTCTGAAAAGAGATGGTGATATGAATGATACCCATTTAGTAACAATATTTCAAACCACAGTGTCTGAGAGAAAAAAAGGAAGAGAAAGAGAAGGAAAATATCTGTCTATAGGCAGACTAGGCGATAGGGAAGAAGGAAGAGTGGGAGAGAAAATGGGGACATTGATGCAAAGAAATGTGCACTGGTGAAGAGTATTGGGAAATAAAATGACTGAAACTCGATCATAAACAAGTTTGTAATGGTTTATTTCATGGCGACTCAATTAAAGAATTTATTTATTTTTTATTGTTTTATTTTTTTTTTTTTGGTTTTTGGGCCACACCCGGTAACGCTCAGGGGTTACTCCTGGCTATGTGCTCAGAAGTTGCTCCTGGCTTGAGGGACCATATGGGACACCGGGGGATCGAACCGCGGTCCGTCCAAGGCTAGTGCAGGCAAGGCAGGCACCTTACCTTTAGCACCACCGCCCGGCCCCAAGAATTTATTTTTAAAAAACTTAAAATTGGGGGTCGGAGTGATACCATAGCAATAGGGCATTTGCCTTGCACGTGGCCAACACGGGACCAAACCGGGTTCTATCCTCCACATTCTATATGGTCCCCTGAGCCATCCAGGAACAATTTCTGAATGCAGACCCAGGAGTAACCCCTGAACACCACTGGGTGTAGCCTAGAATTCCCCAAAAAAATAAAAATAAAGACAGAAAAAAATAATTCTACAAAGAATGCAAGAATAAAATGGCAAAAAAAAAAACCCACACAATTTAAAAGTGGGCAAAGGATTTGAACAGACCTCTCTATGAAGAATATATAGAAATGACCATGGGGCCGGGCGGTGGCGCTAGAGGTAAGGTGCCTGCCTTGCCTGCGCTAGCCTTGGATGGACCGCGGTTCGATCCCCCGGTGTCCCATATGGTCCCCCAAGCCAGGAGCGACTTCTGAGGGCATAGCCAGGAGTAACCCCTGAGCGTCACGGGTGTGGCCCAAAAACAAAAAAAAAAAAAAAAACCAAAAAAAAAAAAAAAGAAATGACCAATAGGTATATGAAAAATTCAAATAGAATTGGTCACTATATAAATGCAAGTCAAATGAGATTCCATTTCAGACCCACAAAGGTAGCTATAACCAACGACTTGGATGTTGGTTACAATGTTGGATATTGGTAAAGCAACTGGGCCCCTCACACATTACAGGCAGAAATAATGGTGCAGCCAGTTTGAAACAGTTTGAAAAGTGAACAAAAATACAAACTGATTTTCTTTATAAGATGGTAGCTCTACTACATTCTATAGTAAAGTAATTGAAAATATATTTTCAAATAGCCTGCATATGAGTGTTTTATTGATTACTGTCAAAGTGTGAAAATAAGGGGTTGGAGCACTAGTCCAGCTGTAAGGCCACTTGCCTTGCATGCAGCTGATCCAGGTTTAATTGCTGGTACCCTAACCCTTGCTAGGAGTGATTCCTGCTCACACAGCCAGGAGTAAGCCCTGAGTACTGCCAGGTGTGACACCTCCAAAAAAGTGAAAATAATCCAAGTATGCACTTATTGGTAAATAGAAAAAAAACTGTATGTCCATGCAACAGAATATTATTTTTATTAGCCTATCAGAATCTCTTTATTTTTTTCACTTAGATTAGGCAACTTCTTCGTCTATAAAATAGGCCAGATGAAAATTTCTATATTTGGAACATGTTTTACTCTCTTGAATGTAAGAATGTACCAGCTCCAGTCTGCCCTGCCCTAAGTTCTATATGGCTTACAAGTGCCTTGTGATACCTATCAGCGACAAGCTGAGTACCAAAAAAGCTTAATTTTGACTTGTAACCTGCAGCATATGGCTGTGGGCTATAAAATCTAATTGCAAATCTTAAATGCTGTGCCAGAGGACGTTAAAAAAGTCATCTCTTCAGGGGTGGAGAAACCCTGTATCTCCTAGGCCAAGGGAATTCCCTCTACAATATCCCCAATAGTTACTGTGCCTATGCAGGGGGAAAAAGAAAAGAAAAAAAGCACAAAACAATCATTTTTCCATATATTTATTTATCGATTGATCGATTTTTTTTGAGTCTTTATTTTGGTGAAGAGATTGAAGTTGATGTCTCCAATATTATTTTATTTTATTTTATCTTATCTTTCTCTTTCTTTTTGCACTCCAGCATGATTTGATTTCAGAACCGAGACTATTGTGTGGTGCTTGTCTTTATTGCTGTCGTGTTCACTGGATATTTAATTTAATATTTCTTTCTGTATTGTTGTGGTGTTTCAATTACCTTTTTCACATCCTCTCTCAAACTGAGGCTGAAAGCCTCTAGAAGGACTCCCAATCTATTGCTTTTCTTTCCTTCAAACAAAACCACATAACTCCATTTATCTAGCTCTGCCTCTTAAATAGAGGGGAAAACAAGAGAAGGTACCAGGACCAAACAGATATATGATCACTAATAGTAAGCTAGACAAAGTGGGGCCACCTACTCTAGCAGCCCGGGGGGGGGGGGGGTGATGGTGGGGTATATGGGTTGCAGAAAGGGAACTGGGATGGGGGGAGGACATATTTGGTGATGGGTATTCCCCTGAGTCAATGTTAATATGTACCTAAAATACTACTGTGAAAGAATGTAAGCCATTATAATAAAAAAAATTGTGTTTTAATCAGAAATGTTCTTTGACTTACATGTATTATTATATTATATTAATTACATTACATTATATGTTATGTTATGTTACTATATTATGTTATGCTAGTTTACCTCAATATGTTAATCAATTTTGTTTCTTGAATAAATCTTTCTTTAATATATTTTTTATTTAAACACCGTGATTACATACATGATTGTGTTGTTTGGGTTTTAGTCATGTAAAGAACACCACCCATCAACAGTGCAACATTCCCATCACCAATGTGCCAAGTCTCCCTGCTCCCCACCCAACCCCCACCTGTACTCTAAACAGGCTTTCTCTTTCCTTCATACATTCTCATCATTAGGATAGTTCGAAATGTAGTTATTTCTCTAACAAAACTCATCCCTGTTTGTGGTGAGCTTCATGAGGTGAGCTATAACTTCCAGCCCTTCTCTCTTTTGTGTCTGAAAATTATTATTGCAAGAATGTCTTTCATTTTTCTTAAAACCCATAGATGAGTGAGACCATTCTATGTTTCTCTCTCTCTCTCTCTCTCTCTCTCTCTCTCTGACTTATTTCACTCAGGATAATAGATTCCATGTACATCCATGTATAGGAAAATTTTATGACTTCATCTCTCCTGACAGCTGTGTAATATTTCATTGTGTATATGTACCATAGTTTCTTTAGCCATTCGTCTGTTAAGGGTATCTTGGTTGTTTCCAGAGTCTTGCTATGGTATATAGTGCTGCAATGAATATAGGTGTAAGAAAGGGATTTTTGTATTGTATTTTTGTGTTCCTAGGGTGTATTCCTAGGAGTGGTATAGCTGGATCATATGGGAGCTCGATTTCCAGTTTTTGGAGGAATCTCCATATCACTTTCCATAAAGGTTGAACTAGACGGCATTTCCATCAGCAGTGGATAAGAGTTCCTTTCTCTCCACATCCCCGCCAACACTGTTTGTTCTCATTCTTTGTGATGTATACCAATTTCTGTGGTGTGAGGTGGTACCTAATAGTTGTTTTGATGTGCATCTCCCTGATGATTAGTGATGTGGAGCAAGAAATCCTAAATGGAGCAAAGAAAGCCTCTTCAACAAGAGGTGTTGGCATAACTGGCTAGCCACTTGCAAAAAATTGAACTTAGACCCCCAGTTAACCTCATGTACGAAGGTAAAATCCAAATGGATTAAAGACCTCGATATCAGACCCAAAACCATAAGATATATAGAACAACACGTAGGCAAAACACTCCAGGACATTGAGACTACAGGCATCTTCAAGGAGGAAACTGCACTCTCCAAGCAAGTGAAAGCAGAGATTAACAAATGGGAATATATTAAGCTGAGAAGCTTCTGCTCCTCAAAGGAAATAGCGCCCAGGATACAAGAGCCACCCACTGAGTGGGAGAAACTATTCACCAATACCCATCAGACAAAGGGCTAATCTCCAAAATATACAAGTCACTGACAGAACTTTACAAGAAAAAAACATCTAATTCCATCAAAAAAATGGGGAGAAGAAATGGACAGACACTTTGATAAAGAAATACAAATGGCCAAAGACACATGAAAAAATGCTCCACATCTCTTGAATAAATTCTTACAATAAAAAAGTCATCTCTTTGATATTTATAACTGTGCAATTACAAATGATGTTAATAAAACCAGAAGTACAAAAAGGAACAATTTCTATTCAACAATATTCTTCTAATATTCCAGGAGTGACTAACCATGCTTGGTTTCTAAGCAACAAAGATGGGATTCTATTTTGTCTGTGTCTGTGTGTGTGTGTGTGAGAGAGAGACAGACAGACAGACAGACAGACAGAAAGACAGACAGAAAGACAGAGAGAGACAGAAAGACAGAGACAGAAAGACAGAGAGAGACAGAAAGACAGAGAGAGACAGAAAGACAGAGAGAGAGAGAGAAAGAGAGAGAGAGAGAGAGAGAGAGAGAGAGAGAGAGAGAGAGTGGCAATTGTTGTTGTTTGCATAGGCCCAGCCAAATATGGGAGAAATGGAAAGGAAAAGTGTTGGCCTGAATACAAGGAGACCTTACCCCTAAAACTTCTGGCATAATTGACTGGCTTTAAAAAATTTTTTTTCTCACAATAAAAATTAAAAAAAATTTTTTTTTCCTAGCATAAGATCAAGTCTGGGGGGCCAGAGAGATAGCATGGAGGTAAGGTGTTTGCCTTGCATGCAGAAGATCTGTGGTTCGAATCCCAGCATCCCATATGGTCTCCTGAGCCTTTCAGGAGTAATATCTGAGCATAAAGCCAGAAGTAACCCCTGAGCACTGATGGGTGTAACCCAAAAAAACAAAACAAACAAACAAAAAAAGACCGACTCTGGGTGCCAGCATACTGTCCCGGTAAACATTTTTACACATTCGCTGTTGTTGGTGTCAGGTTTCTGTAGTTAAAGATTCTGGTTTCTGTGCATCTCCTTCATCGAAGTCAGGATGATGTCGAGTGTCCTCTAGTTTCACCTAACCATTAGAGGGCAATGCAGAGAGCCCTGCCCTGCAAGCAGGTGCACCAGAACATAATTCAGTCTTTTTAAAGAATGAAATAATGACATGGTATAGCATGAAGCTTTGAGAATATGTTGATTGAAAGAAGCCAATCACAAAATCTCACCTACTGTATGATCACATTTATATAAATGCCTGGAAGAGAAAAGTCTATGAAAGACAGAAAGTAGACGAATGATTTCCAGAAGAAAGAGGAGGCAATAGGGAGTGACTACATTTATACAGGAATGTGTTCTAGAATTAGTCAGTGATTGATGCAGAGCTATCTAGTAAATACCATTGAAAATATAATTTAAGGGGTTGTAAAAATAATACAACAGTCAGAGCACTTGCCTTGGGTTTAGTCCCAAGAACCACCCCCTCCAGGAGTGATTGCTGTGTGCAGAGCCAGGAGTAAGCCTTGAGCACCATTGGGTGTGCCCCTCCAAAAAAGAAATAAAAGGAAAAATATTTAAAGGGTTAATTTTAGATATTTGAGTTATATATCTCAATTGACATATAATTTTAAATTTATTTATTTATTTATTTATGGTTTTTGGGTCACACCCAGAGGTGCTCAGAGGTTATTCCTGGCTCTGCGCTCAGAAATCACTCCTGGCAGGCATGGGGGACCATATAGGATGCCAGGATTCGAACCACTGTCCATCCTGGATCGGCTGCTTGAAAGGCAAATGCCCTACCACTGTGCTATCTCTCCAGCCCCATAATATAAAAATTTTAAATCATTCATTCAATAAATAAATTTCCAGGTACTGTTATAGGCAATTGGAAGATTTTGAATGAAGCAACAGAGTTCTGCCTTCATTATGGAATAATTATAGAGAAAGATGAAGGTCTTTATATCAGTGGCATTAGAAACAGAAAAAAGAGGAAGTAAGAGAAAGCAAGTAAGAGATAGGAAAAGAGAGAAAGAGAAAGTGGAATATGAGGAAGTGAGAGATAGGCAGATAGAGGGAAGTAAAGAAGAGAGACGAATGAGATTAAGAAAAGCTCAGAATTAAAATTTCTGTGTTTGAAGGATAGATGCCAAGAAATGGTAAATCACAGAACTTCAATTTTTAAGTGAAATATAAAATACTTTTATTTTATTTTATTTTATTTATTTTTGGGGGGCCACACCCAGTGACGCTCACGGGTTACTCCTGGCTATGCACTCAGAAATTGCTCCTGGCTTGGGGGATATATGGGACACTGGGAATCAAACCGTGGTTCGTCCTGGATCAGCTGCTTGCAAAGCAAACGCCCTACCACTGTACTATCACTCCAACCCCTCCAAAAGTTATTTTTTAAATGACTGTCTTTCTTTTTAATTTTTTTATGTTTGCATTTTTATTCTTTGATTTTTTATAAATTATCTTTATTTAAACACCGTGATTACAAATATAATTGTAGTTGTATGATTACAGGCATGTAAAGAACACCCCCTTCACCAGTGCAGGATTCCCACCACCAATTTCCCGGATCTATCTACTCCCCACCCCACCCACACCTGTACTCATGACAGTCTTTCTTTTTCCCTCATTCATTCACATTGTTATGATAGTTTTCAGTGTAGTTATTTCTCTAACTGCACTTATCACTCTTTGTGGTGAACTTCATGTCATAGCTGCACCTACATGGGAAGATGGGGGGAAATAAGGTAAAATACTTTTAATTGAATAAAATAGAGACTTGGAAGCTTATCATATTGAGCTAGCCAAGTGGACAGGAATTACGCCTGAGGTCCTTTCTCTTGAGACCCACAATGATAGTATCACTGGGAACATACTGCCTTCAGGATCATGATTCCCCACTTTTAAAGTAATGTGAATTTAGACACAGAAATCTTAACTATCCAGAAACTCCAGAAATATCTTAAAGCTGAAGGATAGGGAAGATATTATTTAAAATAGAAAATCTTGGCCAAACTCAAACTCAATAGGACTTGTACATAAAAGCACGAGGACCCTCAAAGATTTCCAAAGTTCAGAAATGGTAAAAGATGTGGGCTTTTACCCATTTTACCCATTTCAAAGAATGAAAACAATCAGTGCTGGCGGGGATGTGGAGAGAAAGGAACTCTTATCCACTGCTGGTGGGAATGCCATCTAGTCCAACCTCTATGGAAAGCGATATGGTGATTCCTCCAAAAAACTGGAAATTGAGCTCCCATTCCACCCAGCTATTCCACTCCTAGGGATATACCCTATGAACACAAGAATACAATACAAAAACCCCTTCCTCACACCTATATTTATTGCAGCACTATTCACAATAGTTAGGCTCTGGAAACAATCAAGATGCCCTTCAATAGACGAATGGAGAAACCGTGGTACATATACACAATGGAATATTATGCAGCCATCAGGAGAGATGAAGTCATGAAATTTTCTTATACATGGATGTACATGGAGTCTACCATGCTGAGTGAAATAAGTCAGAGAGAGAGAGAGAGAGAGAGAGAGAGAGAGAGAGAGATGCAGAATAGTCTCACTCATCTATGGGCTTTAAGAAAAATAAAAGTCATTTTTGCAACAATCCTTAGAGACAATGAGAGGAGGGCTGGAACTTCCAGCTCACTTCATGAAGCTCACCACAAAGAGTGGTGAGTGCAGTTATTGAAATAACTACACAGAGAACTACCATAATCATGTGAATGAATGAGGGAACTGGAAAGCCTATCTGGAGTACAGGTGGGGGTGGGGTGGGATGGAGGGAGATTTAGGACATTGGTGGTGGGAATGTTGCACTGGTGAAGGGGGTGTTCTTTACATGACTGAAACCTAATCACAATCATATGTGTAATCAAGATGTTTAAATAAAGAAAAAAAAAAGATTAAAAAAAAGATGTAGGCTTCCAAAAGCAGGCAAGTTTTGTGAGAGAGTTCTCCCTGGGTCTTTTTTTTTTTTTTTTTTTTTTTTTTTTTTGGTTTTTGGGCCACACCCGGCGGTGCTCAGGGGTTACTCCTGGCTGTCTGCTCAGAAATAGCTCCTGGCAGGCACGGGGGACCATATGGGACACCGGGATTCGAACCAACCATCTTTGGTCCTGGACCGGCTGCTTGCAAGGCAAACACCACTGTGCTATCTCTCCGGGCCCCTCCCTGGGTCTCTTACATTTATGCATGTCTTCTAAATGGATATTGTCAGACTATCCTGTCAAGATTGCTTGAGAAGAGAATGGTCTGAGAAGGTAGAGATAGTATCTCCCTCCAAGAGCAGCAGTAAAGTTTGTTGTCCCCAGCAATAAAAAAAAAAAAAATTTCTCTCCAAGGGCAAAAGGTGCAATTCACTATAAAAGATTAGGCATTCCTAAAAGCAGTGAAGGTTGGTTTTGGCACCAACCCATTGTGTGGGCAACATCTACCTGAGCTGGCTAGGTTGCTATAGTGGGGCTTGAGGAGGGAAGAAAAGTGGAATTTACTAGTAGTGAAGCTTGTGCTGCTTACTGAGCCATGAGTAAATAAAGTCTCTGATGCACAAAGCACGTGTCTCTGATATAAGGATCTTACTTTTCTGTCTGAGAATGGAGTAAAATAATAGGAATCATCCTCCCCTTTATCTTTTACCTGCTATTAATCCATGTTAGTTCCAAAACTGCAGGTAAATGAACTAAATAGGAAATCACATAGATAAGCTATATTTACAATGCAGACAAGTAAACACAGTCACAGGTGACCTGTTTCATTAGTTATCTGAGTTACATAAATTAAAACACAAGCAGGTAACTCATTATCACCCACTAACACTAGGCTAAAATATAAGCAATACTAAGCCAATTAGAGTCGATGTGAATCAAGTGAAACTCTTACACTCTGGAAATAAAAATTGTACATTTTAGAAAATTGAACAGCTTTGGAGAACTGACATTATCCATGAATACTGAACATCACAAACTCTGTGATCCAACAGTGTCATTCCTTGTCATATAACCAACAGAACAACTTTCTTTTTTTTTTTTCGTTTTGTTTTTTTGTTTTGTTTTTGGGTCACACCCGGCAGTGCTCAGGGGTTACTCCTGGCTGTCTGCTCAGAAATAGCTCCTGGCAGGCACAGGGGACCATATGGGACACCAGGATTCGAACCAACCACCTTTGGTCTTGGATCGGCTGCTTGCAAGGCAAACGCCGCTGTGCTATCTCTCCGGGCCCAACAGAACAACTTTCAAAGGTGTTTCCAAATATGAACATGGAACAATGTGGCAATAACTGTGTGGGGCAAGAGCATGAGTGTGTTTACATTGTAAAAATTCATCTGATTTGACATTTAAAGTTCTTGGAAGTTTTCACCTTCATTCCCCAAGGAAAAAAATGGGTCAAACTAATTTTCAGCAACTGTTTTGTCCATCAGAAAATTAAAGAGGCCCGAAGAGATAGCACAGCGGCGTTTGCCTTGCAAGCAGCCGATCCAGGACTAAAGGTGGTTGGTTCGAATCCCGGTGTCCCATATGGTCCCCCATGCCTGCCAGGAGCTATTTCTGAGCAGACAGCCAGGAGAAACCCCTGAGCAACGCTGGGTGTGACCCAAAAACAAAAAACAAAAAACAAAAAAAAAAGAAAGAAAAGAAAAAGAAAAAAAGAAAATTAAAGTAACAGGAAAAATATGCCACCTGAAAAGCTGGGGAGATGTATGACTATGTAGAATAACAGCCTGACCAGGAGCAGAAGATGCTAAAGTCAGGAACTGGTAGGAATATATAAATGAAAATAAAAACTGCTGAAGTGTGAACTTGATCATTTTAAAGCCCTGTGGAAGGACTTGGGGGATGGCTCAGGGTCTGGAGAACCTGAGGTGTATGTAGAAGCCATAGGTTCAGTTTCCAGTATTACATGGTCCTTCAAGCACTGTTAGGAGTGACTCCCAACTACTATACCAGCTGTGACCTCTGAACACTTCCCAGTGTGGTCCAAAAAGTGAACAAAACTCATAGTAAGTAGGAAGTAGGGCCAGAGAAATAGCATGGAGGCAAGGTCTTGCATGCAGAAGGACAGTGGTTCAAATCCCGACATCCCATATGATCCCTGAAGCCTTCCAGGAGCGATTTCTGAGCATAGAGCCAGGAGTAACTCCTGAGTGCTACTGGGATGTGACCCCAAAACCAAAAAAAAAAAAAAAAAAAAAGTAAGTAGGAAGGTCCACTTTTGAGGGTGCATCTTTCCAAGGTTCTATCTTACAAAAGCCCCTTGAGGATAGCACAACCCAGGAGCACAGATCCAGTAAAATGTGAAATCTATAGGTCTCTTAAAGTCAGGTTCTTCACCATGCCTTATGTTGTATAGGTCAACAGGTAGCCTACCTAATTAACAGAGGATACATACAAAAGAACTTAGATTCTTAGATTCTTCTGAAGAAGAGGTATCTAGGGAAACCCAAAGATAACTAAAAATGAATATCAGAAGTGTCAACAAATGGTGCTGGAATAACAACACAGCTACATACCAAAAAATGTAAAATCTAAACCTTTCTTTCAGTTTATTAAATATCACTTCCATGTCCTAGTCTTTTTCTAACATGGTGGATACAAACACAAAACTGAACTTCTTTGGATTCTTTGCAATATGTGTCATTTGACTAGGTTGGAGATTATAGTTTTTGTACCATAAAATGCACTTTTTCCCCAAAATGATGGGGGGAAAAGTCTGTGCGTCTTATGGAGCAAATACCATATGGAGCTGAAGCCTGAGTGCAGGGGAGGAGAACATATACTAACCACTTAACATCCACAGTGTTACACCCCCTTTCTTACACAGACATACCAGGTAATACAAGCAATCAGGTTAACACACTTTCACTGTCATATATAGAGTTTTCAAGTAAGGCTATTTGTAACTTTTATTTTTTTATGTTAATAAAAAAGTATTTTAAATGTTTTTATTTTATGATATTAAAAAGAGTTAGTAAATGTGTTTAATCAGCTGTGGACAGCATATTGTAAATATACTTTGGCCTCGCAGGCTGGTTGTTCCGAGCTGCCATCTCCTGACGGCATCTTGCGTTGCATTCATTAAATATTTTAGTACACCATTTGCTTTAGAATATTTTCTTCTTGTTTTCCTCGTCAAAAAGCTATGTTCGTCTTATGATCAGATGTGTTTATAGAGTGAAAGATATGGAAAGTCTGGTGTGTCCACTAGGAGGAAACTTCTTTTGGATATGTGCTGATGGCCATGATAAGCCTTTTGATTATCAGCTAGAACCTGCAGACTATGGGCAGGAAGAGGGGGAAGATCTGAGGCTACAAACAAGTTGGGACAAGGCAGAGCTGAGAGTGAGAGACTCTGCTGGCTATGCTGACCTCTAGAATGACTATTCTCAACTGAATAAGAAAAAGAACCTCTCAACCAAGAATTCTATACCCAGAAAAATATCCACTAAAAATTAAAAGAACAAATAAATTTCACAAAGACTGAAATAATATATAGGAATAAATTATCCTAGCATATCTACCTTATAAGAAATGACAAAAACATGCAAGTAAGAAAATGACACTCGCCAAAAATTCAAATTCATAGCAAGAAATACAGAACATTGATAATGAAAATATGTGAAGTGATATCAAAATGCTATAGAGATACTTACTCCCAGTTTCCTACCCAGGAATTATCATTCCATCCTGACATGTCACAAAACCTGACATGTAGTTAAAGGATATTGTGCTAAGTGAAGTCAGGCAGAAGGAAAGGATCTCTCTCATGATCTCTCTCCTGTGGCACTTAAAGATACAAGGCAAGGTAGCAACAAAAACCCAAAAGGCATCACTACAGGAGAAATGATCCACACAACCAAGTTTAGGGATGAGATGCTGAAAGGAAGAGGCATTTTGGTTCTTGGAGGAGAAATGGAGATACACTGATACACTGATGTGGTGTTGGAATTATATTCATAGAAAGACATCTTTAACAGTATTATAAATCACAGAACCTCAGTTAATGGTTAGTATTTACTAAGAACTACTATATTCCAAGAATAATACCTTCATAATCCCATAACTGTCCTCCACAGTTAGCATTTTCCTATTTACAAATAAGGAAAGTGGGGCTTGAAGAACGTGAAATAAGTTTCCCCAAATCACCCCCCAGGAAAACCAGATAAGGAAATTGGTCTGTGTCTATTTCAAGACTATTGCTAATTGTTTAAGTCTCAGGAAAGTCCCCAAATTACTAAGAGGAATTCCCAGTGAAGAGACAGAGAACCCAAGACAGAGAAGTCCCTGGGAAAACTGCTAAAGCCAAGCGAGCAGCAAACACCACTCAGGGCAAGCACAAAATTCTGAGCCCACTAACCTTTAATTTGTCCTTTCTGGACTCCTCCATTTGTCTTTTTCCACGGAATGTCCACCCTTACTCTCCTGTCTACCTTCTATTTACAGGATGAGGGTAAATGTTCAAGGACAGACAGAATTCATAGACAGAACTGTCAGGGACCAAACGAAATATTCTTCCAACTCACCCGAAACCCCTACATAAACACCAGGAACACAGTATCACCAAGGAGCAAGGGTTACATCATACCCCACTTTCACTGAAGCAGATTCCCCCCATCAGGGCCTGGTCCAGGTGCTTCCCCTACTAGCAGTGCTGTAGTGAAGAAAGAAAATTCAAGTCTCAGAGCCTTCCACAGATTCACAGAGCACTAAAGACACCCACAGAGTTTTAATTCCTGTTTAATTTGACTTCAACCAGCAGAGCTCTAACCATTAGAACAAAGCACTCAGTGTTTGAGCCTAATTGCTAGGTGGAAAAAGTTCAGTGATCTTTTAAACCTCGGCATAAAAAATTCTAAGACATGGGGCCGAGAGATAGCACAGCGGTAGGGTGTTCGCCTTGCATGCAGCCGGTTCATGACTGATGGCGGTTTGAATCCTGGCATCCTATATGGTCCCCTGAGCCAGCCAGGAGTGATTTCTGAGCGCCGTTGGGTATGACCCAAAAAAAACAAACAATTCCAAGACAGGAGTTCCTAGGTCTCCAGCTATAGCAATTCTGATCAAATTGTTCTGCTCTAGAACAACAACAACAACAAACTCTACATTTTAATTAAACATGTCAAGGAACACCACAGTTGCCTAGTAACAAAATACTCAAATATGCACCAGAATTTCCAGGTTTAAATTTAAAGTCCTGGGGCCTGAGAGATAGCGTGGAGGTAAGGTGTTTGCCTTTCATACAGAAGGTTGGTGGTTCGAATCCTGGCATCCCATATGGACCCCAGAGCCTGTCAGGAGTGATTTCTGAGCATAGAGCCAGGAGTAACCCCTGAGCACTACCAAGTGTGACCCAAAAACCAAAAAAAAAAAAAAAATTTAAAGTTCTTCCCTGAGGAATGATATGTAACCCTAAAAATTAGAGTATGTAGCATGCTATTTCCAAAAGGCAAGGTGAGGGGGGTAGCACAAGATTAAGAGAACAGACAGAAAAGGGTACCTATGGAACTCTGTGAAAATTGCTCTTACTCCAAAATCACTGTTGAGTCCTTTCTCCTTTCAGCACTCTGAGAAGCTGTCTCACCCTCCCTTCTGCAGCCCCCTCTGGTACATGGATACCAGCTTCATCTTCACATTCCAAATCCAATTCATGTGATTCTGGCTCCCAGACAAGTTCAAGTTCATTCATCTTTTTTTTTTTTAAGAAGGGAGTTCACTCCTGGCAGGCTCAGAGAACCATATGTAATGCAGCAGAGTAACTATTACTCCACCTCCTAGTTAGTTCATCATTTCTGGTTTTGTTTTTGGTACTTAATTTGATTGTTGGTTTCGGAGTTTTTTGGTGTGTTTTGGTGAGTTTTTTAGTTTGTTTGTTTTTTGGGTTTTGGGCCACACTCAGTCATCTACATCAAAGCATCAGGAATTGGAGAGAGAATGCAGTTGAACCCTCTTCTCAGCATTATTATAAATATAATTTAGCAGGGCTGAAGAGATAGCTCAGTGTACTGTGCTGCAGTGAGTGTTTTGCATGCTGGCAGCCTGAGTTTATATCCCTGATCACACATGGTGCTCTTAGCACTGCTAGGTGGGGAAGAGGCCCCCAAGTTTTTTTAATATTACAGTTTCTTCTACCTCTATTGAATCTTTGGCAGGAAGTCTGCTGGAGGCAGTTTTTTTTTGTTTGTTTGTTGTTGTTTTTTTGGTTTTTGGGTCACACCCGGCAGTGCTCAGGGGTTACTCCTGGCTCTGTGATCAGAAATCGATCCTGGTAGGCACGGGGGACCATATGGGATACCGGGAATTGAACCCGGGTGAGTCCAGGGTCTGCCACATGCAAAGCAAACGTCCTACCGCTCCATCCCTACCTAGTTCATCATTTCTGATGATAATTTCATGATCTGTAAATTTGTCAAAAAACATAAATAAAACAGTTACATTCCTGCAGTTGTATACTGAATCTGCTTAAATGAGGTGAACTTGTAATTCAATGAAATGGGATCATTCCTATAGTTATGTGTTACATATGAAGCTTTAACAGTATGGTAAAACACGGTGCCTATACTAAAATAAAACAAAATAATAATTCCTATAGTTCTGAGATAGACAGATAGACTGATGTTTATCTATCTGACGTGTTTAACTGCTATAAAACAGAAGACTAAGCTGATCCACCATGTCTAGCTAGCTGTGTCATCAAGACTTTGTCCTAATATTTTTTCCTTCTCATATCCCCAAAAGACCCTCCCTATTTTATAACTCGATGGAACTGGGGCTGATGAGTGATTCAAATCCTCTCCTGGTCTACCTAAAGAAGATTCCGGGGCACTTCTGGGATGAGGCTTCTTGGGACAACGGGCCCACATATCCTGGGACCCTGTTCCATGCCTGGATGGGAAACTTCAGTCTGTTTTCTGACGACTCCACTCCGAGGTAGCTCCGTGGAAGAAAGGCCAGCAACTGGCAACGAAGCCAGAATCCTCCCACCACCTTGGCTCACTGAGACCAGCCACAGAGCTGGGCCTGGAGACCTGGAAGCCCTGGCCGGGCCTGGCAGGATGCACCGCCGGAAGGGGCGGGGCTTCGCTGGCACTTTGCGACTTTGCTGCAAGTGGCTCCTTCAGTGCAAGCCTTGGGCGTTTCATCTCGCGTGAGAATCCAGCTGTTTGCAGAGCTCAAGGCCGATGGACACTCAGAACCCAGACGCTCCAGTCCAAAACAGGAACTTGCAGCGCTCTGAGGCCTCACTCGCCGACCAGAAACCCTAAGAATCCTGCACCCAGCGGCCTCCCAGTGCGCACTACTTGCTGCCCACCAGCACTGGGTGCACCAAGGACCACTCCACCAGCTCTCTGCCACGCTTCAGAAATACCAGCCACACGCAGTTCCACCTAGGTGATGGACAGCCAGCCCTGCAGCCCCAGCGCTGACCCTGTCCCCTGCTTAGCAACTCAGTCTACAGGACGCCCTCCTACCAAGGGACCCAGAGGCCTGGAGCCAAGCTGCCAAGACCTGCCTGGAGTCCCGGCCGCTGGTCCACTCATCTCTGTGCTGCTCTTGGCTGAGGACTCAGCCCTACAGGTGCTCCTAGATGACTTCGACCTGGTACTGGAGACCCAGCCCACAGTAGCTCTGCGAGTATGTCTCCCCGGACACACCCTCATCCTGATCCCAGAGGCCCTAATGAGTTGGGCTGAAGGCCAAACAGGGAGCAGCCAAGGCCGCTTGTCGGATGACCTGGAACTCCGAGCTTTCCTGGGCCCCCATGGGGAGGTCGTGACCATCCAGCTAGGAGCCTTACATGCTTGCTTCCCTGAGGAGCCCCAAGCCCCAACTCAAGGCCCCAATCCCTTTACCCGGCCCTGGGCCCACACCCCAAATCCTCACAGAAGCCCTGAAGGGCCCAGATTCAGTCGGCGCTTACATCTGCTCCAAGACTGCCTCAGTTCAGCGCTGCAACCTTTACCTGCTTCTCCCAGTCCAGAGGCCCAGATGCCTGCCGAAAGTTTTCCAGGTCGTCCTCCCTGCAAAGCTCGCAGACGCCTCTTCCAGGAATGAACTGACTCCTACCAGCCTCACAGACTAGCTGAGGACCAAAAGACCCTCCTCCTACACAGCAGCAGAATGTGCCTTGCCTGGCTGCAACATTGGAGAGAGAAGGAACTGGTGTTGTATGTGCACACTTATTAAGGCCTAATTGCAAAATGAAAGCTCATTCAGTTCATTTTTTTACTCTAAGAGTAAAAAAAAAAAATGACAAGAAGATAATGTGAACAAACCAATGCTGCTGACAATTCTGAATTAACAGATTTTTCTGTAGGTAATGTTTCTAGAGTGTAAATATTTGGGCAATTTCAGAACCCCAAGTTTTGCTTCAAACTTCAGAGCCAGCATTTTTTTCTGAAATTCTTATTATACACACACACACACACACACACACACACACACACACACACACACACACACACACACACATTTCTTGATTTAGGCCTCAGCTTAGTTTATAGAACCTTCACCATTTTGATCTCTTTATGGTGGGTCTTAGCTATCTTTGGGAGCCTAGAAACTATTGAGTGTGTGGACAAGTGTTTGTTGAATATAAAACAAACATTGTAATATTTTATTTGTGCCCTCTTAGTCCTATATCTCACTCAATACATAGTTTAATCAAACAGTTGAGTATGTGTGTTGTTTTATTTTCCAAAAGAACCAACTCTTTTCCATTCTTCTTAAAATGTTTTAGCATAATTCTTCTTTCCTTGAAAAATTTAGGGTTCAAACATTACTTTTATAGATCTGAAAAATATATTGCACATTGTTTTAAATGTCAAGAAAATTTTGTTTTATTAGTTTTCTCAGATAAATTGATTTATTTCATGGTTTATAATTACTCTTGTTGGTAAAGATAATAAAAGCAATCTCCAAAATGATACAAATTTGTCATTTTATACGTATCTTATATTTTATTTGCACTTTGTCTTTGGTTTATTTTCTTTTCTTTTCTTTTCTTTTTCTCTTCTTCCTTGTCCCCCTATTCATAATACAGACTAGGCAAAGGGCCTGGGCTGAGATGTATATGGGATGCATTTACTGTGCTTCCTCTTTCTATACAGTCGATAGAAAGCCCAGCAGGCCTAGGACTGGAGAGATAGTGCAGCGGTAGGGCATTTGCCTTGCATGCAGCTGACCAGGGAAGGACTCAGTTCGACTCCTGGAATCTCATGTGGTCCCCCATCCTGCCAGGCGATTTCTGAGTGTAGAGCCAGGAATAACCCTGAGTACCGCTGGTTGTGACCCAAAAACCAATAAATAAGTAAATAAATAAAGTTTTTAAAAAATTACTAAAAAAAAAAAAAGCACCAGGAGGCCAATGGTTTTGTTTTGAATCAAGACTAGGATGAATGGTATAAGTTCATCTCCCTATTGTTTTATATTGTTTTCTTCTTTTTTCTCTTTTTTGTTATTGTTTTGGGGTCTCACCTGATGGTACTTAAGACTTATTCCTCACTTTGTGCTCAGGGATTTAACCCAAATTGTCAGGGATTGAACCCAAAGTGGCTGCATGCAAGCAAGCACCCTACCTATTTTACTATGACTCAAGCCCCAGATGTGTGTGTGTGTGTGTGTATGTGTGTTTATAACAACTCTTTGTTCCTTCTAATTCCTTAATTCTATTATCTGTTATCAGAATTTTGTTCTTTTTTTTTTTTTTTTTTTTGGTTTTTCGGCCATACCTGGTGACACTTGGCTATGCACTCAGAAATCACTCCTGAGGGGCCCAAGAGATAGCATAGAGGTAGGGCGTTTATCTTGCATGCAGAAGGATGGGGGTTCAAATCCCAGTATTCCATGTGGTCCCCCGAGCCTGCCAGGAGTGATTTCTGAGCAGAGAGCCAGGAGTAACCCCTGACCACCTCTGGGTGTGACTCAAAAAACAAACAAAAAAAAGAAATCGCTCCTGTCTTGGGGGACCATATGGGATGCCGAGGGACCGAACCGAAGTCCGTCCTAGGCTAGCGCCTGCAAGGCAGATACCTTATCGCTTGCGCCACTGCTCCGGTCCTCTGGAATTCTTGTGTTTTTTGTTTTGGTTTTTGGTTTTTGGGTCACACCCGGTAACGCTCAGGGGTTACTCCTGGCTCTATGTTCAAAAATCGCACCTGGAAGGCTCGGGGACCACATAGAATACTGGGATTTGAACCACGGTCCTTCTGCATGAAAGGCAAATGCCCTACCTCCATGCTATCTCTTCGCCCCGAAGCCAGGAGTGACCCTTGAGTGCTGCTGGGTGTGACCCAAAAACCAAAAAAAAAAAAGAAAAGAAAGAAAGAAAGAAAGAAAGAAAGAAAGAAGGAAGGAAGGAAGGAAGGAAGGAAGGAAGGAAGGAAGGAAGGAAGGAAGGAAGGAAGGAAGGAAGGAAGGAAGGAAGGAAGGAAGGAAGGAAAGAAAAGAAAAGAAAAGAAAAGAAAGAAAAGAAAAGAAAAGAAAAGAAAAGAAAAGAAAAGAAAAGAAAAGAAAAGAAAAGAAAAGAAAAGAAAGAAAGAAAGAAAGAAAAAGAAAAAGAAATCGCTCCTGACAGGCTCAGGGGACTATATGATATGCCGGGACTTGAACCACCGACCTTCTGCATGCAAGGCAAATGTCTTACCTCCATGCTATCTCTCCAGCCCTGAATTTTGTGTTCTTAACAGATAGTACTCATTCCAAATACTGCCTTTTTAATCTCAATACTTCTAATCACTTGTTTTTTCTTAAAGTTCTTATATCATTTCTTATTATTTTCATATTAATCAACTTTTATGGAAGTTATTTCTTTATTTCTAATAATTGAAAGTTATTTTAAATTCTTTATAGGTTAGCTCAATAGTTATATGTCCTCAGAATTAAAATACCCAATCATAAGAGCATCTCATAAATATTTCCAGTTTGACTCCAACTCATTACAGCGCACTGAATCCTTTCATGTTTTTGCTTTTGCATGGGGCCACACCTGGCAATGCTTAGGGGTTACTCTGACTCTGCACTCAGGAATCACTCATGGAGATGCTCCTGAATTTTATTCATTCACAGAAAGCAACACCTCATCCTCCAAATTCATGGCATTGCAACAAGTCAGTCATATCTTCAGACTCCACTCTCTTATTCTTTTACCATTTCAACATCTTTAGTAACTTCTACCATCATAAAATATAAAGATTCACCTGTAAGGGTCAAAATAAACATCTTCCATTTTCTTTTTTTTCTTTCTTTGTGTGTGTGTGTGTGTGTGTGTGTGTGTGTGTGTGTGTGTGGTTTTTTGGGTCACACCCGGCAGTGCTCAGGGGTTTTTCCTGGCTCCATGCTCAGAAATTGCTCCTGGCAGGCACGGGGGACCACATGGGACGCCGGGATTCAAACTGATGACCTTCTGCATGAAAGGTAAACGCCTTACCTCCATGCTATCTCTCCGGCCCCACATCTTCTATTTTCTAATCTTGATACGTTTGTTTTGTTTTTTTAAACTGAAGTTCTTTTTTAATTTTTTAATTTATAAGTTAATTCTTTAATTGAATTGCCATGTAATACACAATTACAAAGTTGTTCCTTACTGAGTTTCAGTCATACAATATACAATACCCTCACCAGTGCACATTTCCTGCTACCAATATCCCCAATTTAAACTGGTCTTTAATTTAATTTAAAATTTTTCTTTATCATATGCTCCCCTTCAACCAGTGCTCAGCAGTGAAGACTGTCCAACATTCCCAGGAGGGAGTAAATGCTAAGAGCGCTTTTTTAAAAAATAAATTATTTAATTGAATCACAGTGAGATACAGTTACAAAGTTGTTCATGATTGGTTTTCAGTCATACAATGTCTAAAACCTATCCCTTCACCAGTTTACATTTCTTGTCACCAGTGGTCCCCAGTTTCCCCTTCCACCCTCTCCCCTGTCCTCACCCCTGCCTGCTTCTATGGCACTTTTTTTTTCTGGATGGGGGGGGTCGGTCTCTGGAGTTTGATATTTATTTTTAGCAGAAAAAAAAAACACGCTAATGTGAAAGACATCATTAAAAGATATGCCGTGTCCAATAACTGCAACAGAAGTGCCATAGAAATTAAAGAACCCATACCAAAAGACTAAAGACAAAAATTGCACAACACAACTTACCCTTAGTTCTGCTAATAAAACAAAAAATGTTTAAAATTAAAGCTCTGTCACAAGGGCAAAAACCTGATAACTGACTATCAAGTTTCTCTTTTTTAAGAACTCCCTTCTTTTTCCTACGCAGAAGGATGAGCACAGAGCTGAGAGTATACACTTACACAGACGGACTCAACTAAAAAGGATGAATGTGACACTAAGAGTTGAGAATCTGGGGAAGAAGCATTTATGATACTTAATCAAATAGTTTCTCTCACAGGCCAAAAAATAAAAAAAGCAATTATCTTTGGTAAAGCTAAACACTGCTCAGAAAATAAACTTTAAATGATTAAATCAGTTTAATAGAAGCAGTAAAATATACCTACAAACTTAGTAAGAACTGTCTAATAAAAGACTCCAGAGAAATTAGAAATTCTCTGATATATCATTAAAGTAAGAAATTTCTGTAACATTAAGGCATTTAAACAAGAACAAGTCAAATGGAAGATTTCTTTTTTAATTGAGAGGCCCAGGATTCTCTCTTAGTGATACTCCACCCAGCAATGCAGGCCCTATGATTTGATGTTCATCCTGGTAATACAGTGCTTGGAGCCAGCAGAGCCACCACACTGTGCTGAGGATCAAATTTAGGTAACGCTAGGGATCAAATATAGGGCCTTGCATATACTGGCCCTGTGTCCTCCAACTTTTGGTTCATACCAGCCCTAACAGCAAGACTCTCAAAACCAAATGCACCCTCGTAATTGGGAGGGAGATAGAGGGATAAAGGGAAGGAGGAGAAGAGAGAGTGACTGCTACACATGCAGATTTCTCATCTCTATCAATTACTTTCTCTCAAGACTCTGGAAATAAGGCTGATGATGTCAGATCCCTAGCGAGTAGAGATCTTACAGATTCAAAAACCATCCATGAGCCATTTCAGGGGGGAATAACTCCAACAGCTCTTTATTTTAGTTGGGTATAGAATATTTACAATGTGTCTCAGCCAATCAGGTTAGGAGGAAAACAGGATGTGTGCTCTATTAAGGGAAAAAGGAGGGGCCAGTGAGATGGCGCTAGAGGTAAGGTGTCTGCCTTGCAAGCACTAGCCAAGGAAGGGCCTCGGTTCGATCCCTCGTGTCCCATATGGTCCCCCCAAGCTAGGAGCAATTTCTGAGTGCTTAGCCAGGAATAACCCCTGAGCATCAAACGGGTGTGGCCCAAAAAACAAAAAAAAAAGAAAAAGAAAAGAAAAGAAAAGAAAAGAAAAAAGAAAAAAAAACAGATAAGAGCTCTATTTAAGGGAAAAATAGGATGTGCACTGTATTAGGCTCTGTGTGTTTAGCTATATCTCCCCCTTTTCTGTTTGCTAAGTACAAAAAAAAAATAGATCTTGTTCTCTATATGTACTACTGTTCTCGGGAAGAGGCAGGATCCCAGAATTAGCAGTACCAGGGCTGCCGATAGCATGGGTTAACAGATCCAATATACCCAGAGCAGAGCTTATTGCAAAGTAGTAAAGGTGGCTGTTATTTTGCATAGGCACAGTAAGAGCTGGGCTAAAAACTTTTAGCCTAGATTATATTAAAGCAGGGTGGCCTTTCCCAGGACCCATTTGATTATACCTTTCAATTTGCAGGCTTAAGGCCAATCTTTGATTTGCCTAACCCCAGAAGGTTCTTATTCTAGACCCAGAAGGTAGAAAGGAAAGGCTCCCTTTCCCTCATCTTCTCATTAGTGGCTGTCATTGTAAAACATCACACTTGAGCTCTTGGGCTTTCTCAAGTCCCATGTCATTGCCAGGGTAGTACAAAGCCTGCCCTGGTTCCATGTCATTACCAGGGTAGCCCAAAGCCTGCCCCAGTTCTATCTAAGTCCCTCAGTGGGACCCATCTTTTGAGGTATATGGCCAAATCTCAGAGCAACTGAAGCTTAAGTTAAGCTAATATGGCAAATGTCCAAGGGTTTGTAGGACCCACCTGCAACATTTGAATTTTAAAGTTCCCAGCTTTAATAGACAGGAACTCCCCTCTTTCAATAAGATATCCAATTTTACTGGATCTGTGCAAAAGAAAAAAAAGTAATGCCACAAATTATTAGATATGTCAAAAAAACCCTGGAGAGGGGAACTTTAGATGGTAAATTGCTGTAGTCAGAGTGCTGTAGGGAGAGAATGAAGTAGGTCCATGTGGGGTATATTATTATGGCACCAGGGAACTATGGCTGGTCCATAGTTGGTCCACTATCCCTGATTCATAGATATAGTAATAACATTGTTCCTCAAGAAATACACATATGCCTCCTTTGCAGTGATCAAGTTCAAAGTAGGTCAGTTCTGGAGGACTATTTCAGCTAACAAGGTAATCCTTCAGTGGAGAGCAGCCAGGGAGGCAATAGAAGTATCAATTATTTCCTGAAGCTGCTGGGTAGAGTCACAGGCTGGGATTAGTCCCTGACCCAGGACCCCACTCAAAAAGCCAATTAATATGGTCAGTCTGGTCACAAGTGGCAGTCCATGGTGACACATGAGGGGGGATAGGCGTGCACCAAATGTAGATGGCAGTCCTCTTATTTTAGTGATACAAGGTTAGGGAACAGAGGCAGTGCTCTAGGTCACAGGGGATGTTGAGCTGCAAAGGTAGTGGGTTTTAATAGGGACAGCAATAAATCTGGGATAGGGAAGCACAGGGAAAACAATAGAAATGGATTTGCAAAGGAGGGAGGAGTGGGGGTGGGAGATGTTAAATGGCAGGCAAAGGAGGATTGGGAAGAGCGTTGCTTCAGTACAACACACACAAACATAAGAATTGACTGCAGGGGCCAGGAAGCTGGCGCTAGAGCAGGGGTCTCAAACTCTCGGTACAACATTTTGTGGCCCGCGGCCGGCCTTCAAATATCGCACTATTCGCGATTATTCGCTTACCGAATAATCGCAATAAAAATCGCATTAGTAAGAAAAAAATCGCATTAAACATTCGCATTTCCTGAGCAGTTCCTTTCGGGGTATGCAAATGTTTAATGCGATTTTTTGCGATGCTTTTTCTTACTAATGCGATTTTTTATTGCAAATATTCGGTAAGCGAAATCCCTTATGCGGCCCTGCCTCACCCCGACTTTGCCTCCTGCGGCCCCCAGGTAAATTGAGTTTGAGACCCCTGCGCTAGAGGTAAGGTGTCTGCCTTGCAAGCGCTAGCTTCGATTCCCCACCCCCCCCCACCCCACCACCCCCACCACCCCCCACCCCCGGCGTCCCATATGGTTCCCCCAAGCCAGGAGAGATTTCTGAGCTCAAAGCCAGGAGTAACCCCTGAGCGTCAAATGGGTGTGGCCCAAAAAAAAAAAAAAAAAAGGAATTGACTGCAAACATAAAGGTGTCCACCACACATACACACATGCATACATACGCAATTGATTAATTGGCTCCTTTCCTGAGAAAGGAAAGGACAGTTTCAAATGCAAGATTAGCCCTGTTGGCTGATGGAACATATCTGATCTCAGCAGGTATCCCGTGGAAATGGGTCAAAGCGCTTCATTAATATAAAACCAGCAGGTATGGTCTAGTATGTCAATCTAAGACATTGAGAAGTAACATATCAGTTCTCCTGTTCTGAGGGAGAGAATTAATATTCTCTTAGATACAGGGAGAGGCTACCCAGCAGCCTCTGCCAAATGGCTAATAAAGACATTTTAAATCAGTTACTGTAATTTCTATTTTTGTTTGTTTTTGGTTTTTGGGCCACACCCGTTTGATGCTCAGGGGTTACTCCTAGCTAAGCGCTCAGAAATTGCCCCTGGCTTGGGGGGACTATATGGGACGCCGGGGGATCGAACCGTGGTCCTTCCTTGGCTAGCGCTTGCAAGGCAGACACACCTTACCTCTAGCGCCACCTCACCGGCCCCATAATTGTCTTTATATATAACAAAAAAACTAAGAAGTTCCAACAACTATGGAAAAGGTTAAGCTCTTTTAACTCACCCAATATTTGTGAATGAGGCCAGTGTCCCATCCAGATGTCTGAGTGGATTCTATACCAAATGTATGAGTTTAGGAGTCATGATGACAGTAGCCCCAGTTAAAGATTTTTATGTTACCTTAATTTTAATGAGGGTTCAGGTAATGAACTGGTTTGGACCAGAGTTTATAAAGAATCGTATTGGTTAAACAAAGGAATGCCATTTAAAATTATTAGACTCTGAAGCAGCAAAAGATCCTCCCTATCCTCAGGAGGCCAAAGCAGTTTGCTGTTTTAGAAGGTGCTCTCTCTGGGATGGTGATACAGAAGATAAAGTTTCAGAGCACTATAATATGAGTCTAGAACATCAGAGTTCCTTTTCCATAGATTTCTCTTAACAAAGACAATAAAACACTTCTGCAGATATTCATAATTTGAAAACAAGTTGCTAAGCATTTTTATACCTAGCAGGACAAAACTGTACTCTTCTTGAGTAAAAAAAAAAAAATTTAAATCAGTTCTACAGATAAACAAGTTGCCTTTGGATATACAGAATCAAGCATCATAGCATTTGGGAAACATTCTCTAAATTACCAAAAACCATTAAAAATTTAACAACATCATGCATTTCCCTGGAACTGTGAACACTAATTAACAATGCCGTCTAAAAAAAAAAAAAAGCTGATTATAGTAAATGGCAACATATCACACCTCTAGAATTAAATACAAATTACCTGTTTGCAATAGAGCACAGAGCAAAAGAAGAGCTGTTAAGAAGCTCTATAAATGGGACTGAAGAGATAGCACAGCAGTAGGGCGTTTGCCTTGCATGTGGCATGGATGGGCCAGGTTCAAGTCCCAGCATCCCATATGGTCCCGAGCCTGCAGATTTCTGAGTGCAGAGCTAGGAGTGACCCCTGCGTGCCACTGGGTGTAGCCCAAAAATCAATTAATCAATCAAGCAATTAATAAAGTTTAAAAAAAGCTCTAGGGGCCAGAGAGATATCATGGAGGTAAGGCGTTTGCCTTGCATGCAGAAGGATGATGGTTCGAGTCCTGAAATCCCATATGGTCTCCCGAGCCTACCAGGAGCGATTTCTGAGCATAGAGCCAGGAGTAACCCCTCAGCGCTGTCGTGTGTTACCCAAAAACCAAACAAACAAAGAATTTCTAACAGTTGTAGGGCATTTGCCTTGCAAGTGGCTGACCCAGGACCAAAGGTGGTTCGAATCTGGCATCCCATATGGTCCCCGAGTCTGCCAGGAGCGATTTCTGAACATAGAGCCAGGAGTAACCCCTGAGCACCGCCGGGTGTGACTCCTCTCAAAAAAAAAAAGAAGAAGAAGAAGCTCTATAAAAGTAGAACACACAATTTAATACAGTGAAGGATGTAAATAGGACCTAGAGAAAAGTTAAAAGAGGGTTTCTTCTTCATCCAGAAACTGATTCCTTAAGGGGCTGTAGGACATGACTACTTTTTTTTAAGGATGACCCAGGTGCTGGGGCTTCTGAGAGCAGCTTCTCCTTTTTGGGTCCCTAATCTGATCCCCAAACCTTCATGGTGTGTTGAAAGAGCCAGAGGTCTTTTTGATTCTCTGTGAATTCTATTTCTGATGAGGCATAATGGGACAGGGACCTCAAAGTTTCTTGGTAGGGCTGCTGCCGCCATAGTTTTGGTCCTTGTGTTGAGGTGTCTGTTCTCAGGTCTCTGTTCAGTTGCCAGGTGTATCTAAGGCTGAGATCCCTGGCAAGTAGAGAGCTTACAGATTCAAAAACCAACCAGGAGCCACTTTGGGGGGAATAATTTCAACAACTCTTTATTTATGGGCATGGGATATTTACAATGTGTCTCAGCCAATCAGGTTAGGAGGAAAATCGGATGTGTGCTCTGTTTAGGGGAAAAGGTGAAAAACAGAATGAGAGCTCTGTTTAAGGGAATGTGTGCTGTATCAAGCTCTGTGTGGTTAGCTACAGATTGTCAATTACTTTCTACTGAAGGGTTGGAGTGAAAACATTGAGTGGTGAATGTTGAGTAGTGAAACAGGGATGGAATAAAGAAATAATCTGAGACTAACTTTCTGGAGCAAAACTGATGGGTCAAGAAACCTGTTGCCCATCCAGAACAAATTCTAAGACCCAAAAGTCTTTCATTTCTTTTTGGAATGGGTGTCACACCTGTCAGTGCTCAGGAGTTATTCCTAGCTCCACATTCATAAATTACTCCTGGCAGGTACGGGGACATAATATGGGATATTGGGGATTGAACCCAGGTGGGTTGCCTGTTTGTAACCCACATGTACAAGGCAAATTTCCTACTCACTGTGCCCACTCTGGCCCCAGTCTTTTATTTCTTAATTGCAGTTCTAAGAGACTACATATTCTGAAAACAATAACTCTAACAATAAATTGCTGTAGTCGACAGAAAATATACCAACAGATTTCTTAATATTTTTGTTTTTACTCAGTAAAAACTGATAAATTGTTATTACTGGAATCTCAAATTAGTAAGTTCAAAATTAAATATATTCTATAAATACTAATTTTTAAATTTTTACTTAAGTTGTAATTCAAGGGGAAAGTAGCCCATTAATACACAAAGAAACTTACCTGAGCTACAACTTAAAAAGTGTCCAAGTCATAAATTAATAAAACTACAATGTATGCAGAAATATCTAGCTCATTTAAATTTATGGCAGATATTTTTCTTCTTTTTCTTGTCTGCACTGTTATATTAATTACTGCACTATTAAAAATAGCCATAACATGGAAACTGTGGTACATCTACACAATAGAATACTATGCAGTTGATAGGAAAAGTGAAGTCATGAAATTTGCTTATACATGGATGAATATAGAGAGCATCATTCTGACTGCAATGAGTTTGAGGGAGGAAAGACATAAATATTTGCACTCATTTGTGGTATATTAAAAAAGATAGTATTATAATAATGCCCAAAGACAAAAGAGAGCAGGGGCGAGCTATGGTAGGAGGCCTTCCACAAAGAACTTGGGAGTACAATTCAGACAGAGAAGGGACCACTATGGCAATGATAGTTGGAAATGATCACTTTAGACAAGAACTTGGTGGTGAAAGATGATGATGTGTATACATGATATCCCTCAGTAACAATATTCTTTTGTTTGTTTTTGTTTTTGTTTTTGAGCCACACCTGGTGGTGCTCAAGGATTACTCCTAGCTATCTGCTCAGAAATAGTCCCTGACAGGCACAGGGGACCATAAGGGACACTGGGATTTGAACCAATGACCTTTTGCATGAAAGGCAAATGCCTTACCTCCATGCTATCTCTCCAGCCCCTAGTAACAATATTCTAAGCCAGTGTCTAATCTTGATGTTTTGTCCTCCCATGAATCACAAATATTGTTCTTGGCATCTAGAATGCTGAACCTTTTTGGAGGTTTTTCTATTTACTTTGCTCAGATTAATCAAAGCTATGACTATCTGCTGCATCTACAGCTTTACAAATATAATTTAATGTTAAGACTTGAAAGTCAAAATAACTCCTTGATCCATGGGATATATAATGGATATTGTATTAAGAGGCATGAAAGCAACCTGTATACCTCCACCAGGTTCTTGGGTGACACTTTAAAAGGAATTTTATTTTCTGAGTAGTATATCTCAATAACAAGTTTAAGGTATTCAGTAATTCATAATAGATTCAGTAAACAGATACATGTATGTATATGTATATACATGAGATTACATGTAAATTGTGTTATCCATTTTTTGTTCTATTCAAAAAATAAAGATTAGTTAACATACTTCTGAAGATTTTCAGAATGATTGATTAAAACAGGCTTTTAACTCAAATCACTTATGTGACATTTGATTTGAAAAGTGGCATTAACTCCTGGGGCTAGAGAGAGCACAGCGGTGGGGCATTTGCCTTGCATGCAGCTGATTCAGGACAGATGGTGGTTCAAACCCCAGCATCCTATATAGTCTAGTCCCCCATGCCTGCCAGGAGTGATTTCTGAACACAGAGCCAGGAGTAACCCCTAAGTGCAGACACCTGTTACCCAAAAACCAAAAAAAAAAAAATGAAGAAGAAAAAGAAGAAGAGAAAGAAAGAAAGAAAGAAAGAAAGAAAGAAAGAAAGAAGAAAGAAAGAAAGAAAGAAATAAGAAAAGAAAGAAAGAAGAAAGAAAGAAAGAGAAAGAAAGAAGAAAGAAGAAAGAAAGAAGAAAGAGAAAAAAAGAAAAAGAAGGAAGAAAGAAAGAAAGGAAAAGAAAGAAAGAAAGAAAAAGAAGGAAGAAGAAGAAGAAAGAAAGAAAGAAAGAAGAAAGAAAGAAAGAAAGAAAGAAGAAAGAAAAAGAAAGAAAAGAAAGAAAGAAAGAAGAAAGAGAAAGAAAGAAAGAAAGAAGAAAGAAAGAAAGAAGAAAGAAAGAAAGAAAGAAAAAAAAGAAGAAAGAAAGAAAAAGAAAGAAAGAAAGAGAAAGAAAGAAAGAAAGAAAGAAAGAAAAAGAAAGAAAGAAAGAAAGAAAGAAGAAGAAAGAAAGAAAGAAAGAAAGAAAGAAAGAAAAAGAAAGAAAAAGAAAGAAAGAAAGAAAGAAAGAAAGAAAGAAAGAAAGTGGCAGTAACTCTTAACAAGACCCAATCTGTCTTTCAAACCTTTGAAGCCAGGCACCAACTCCTTTCCAAGTATGACAGAAAACACAAGTTATTTGCATGTTATTTGATACACATTGAAAACTTGTTTGGTGTGGTCATTTGCATCAATAAACTTTAATTGATCTGCTCAAGAACTTGCTGCACCTTCTCCATTAGCTTGTGCTGCTTCTCCTTGTACTGTACTTCGGAGAAAGATTCTTGCATTAAGCCACATGACCCAAAGTCTACTAGTTTCATTTGAAGCTTCCTCACCTTCCTCATCCTTCATAGACTTGAAAAAATAGTAAAGTTTCTCAGGAAATGGCTTTAGCTTAAGTTTAGGCATTGGCTTGTTTGATCTATCAAGACGGCTAGCATATTTTTTATATGAAAACTAAGGGAATTTTATTTTTTGTTTGTGAAGTTGCACCTTTCGTTTCCTTCAAGAGCTTTTCCTATTTATTTACAACATGGTTAACCCACTCAGCTCAGCAGGCCCAGCTTTTTTTTTTTTTTCTACCTTACTCTACAACTTGTCTCCCTCAATTAACTTAGTCATGTCTAGCACTTAAGTTAAAGTAAGAGAAGTCCTACTCTTCTTCCCACTTAATTCTTTAGGGACTATTGTAAGCTTAATAATTGAAATTTTTTAATGGTTGAATCTCAGAGAAGAAGGTGGCCTGAGGGAAAAAGTGAGTGGGAGATGTAGGGGAAGGTAATGGGTGATAGAACTGTCAGAACATGCAAGCATATATCAATATTAATCAGCATAATATTGGGGCATGGTTCACAGAGTCCTAAAGTAGTGACATTCAATATTACTATCACAGACCACCACAAACTATAAAACAATGATTTAAATATGTGAAATAGTGTGAAAATTAGCAAAATGTTACACAGAGACATAAAGAAATCACATGAGTGATTTCTGTTATAAAAATAGTACCATGTGCTATGGACAATACTGCAAAGGATAAACACCTATATAGATAGACCTCACTAACACAGCGGTCAGTACTCGAGACATGAAACATATACATATCCAAAAGTTGATCTTTTAGTTTTCTTTCCTTACAAGTACTATACTTACCTATCTTTCTGTACTCAGTGCACCTCTTGCCCTCCCCACCTCTCTACATTAATATACACCTAAGCTAACTTCTATATGTATATATGTGGGCAGGAGCACACAGAGATAGGAATCCTCCTTAAGGGACAAACCTAAACCACAAACAACCCATACCTATACCCCATATAACCCCTCCCATATATTATTCCCTCCCCCTCCTCCAGAAATCCAACTATCCTTTCACCCCTCAATCCCATGCCTGATATCCCCACCACATTGTAACTCTTTAACCCAGTTCTTAATCCATTAGACCAACCTCCTACCCCAACGAACCAGTACCCACTACTCAAGTAAAGAGACACCCACTCAAGCTCTCACCTCGTTCCCGGCAAGAAAATACAACCAACACCTGACTGACTCATGCAGTGTGGCCCTCCTAATCACCTCTCCCTAACGGGGACTGTGGCTTGATACTGGAACTAGCTCCAAAGGACCCCCACTGCAAGAACTCTACCCAAGACCTCCCTGCCTGGTCCACACACCTCACAAGAAAATCTCAAAAGACAATGGGGATGCCTATATTTTCATCATAAAGTATAGACCTATATAGCATTACCTCTTACCCTGTTTCTCCCCAAATGTAAAATAATCTCCTGTTTCACTTCCTCCTTGTATGTTTTTTTTCTTTCTTTTTCTTCTTTTCTTTTTTATTCTTTTAATATTTTTTTTTGTTTATTTTTGGGCCACTCCTGGCTATCTGCTCAAAAATAGCTCCTGGCAGGCACGGGGGTGGGGGGGGGGGAACCACATGGGACACCTGGATTGAACCAACCACCTTAGGTCCTGGGTTGGCTGCTTGCAAGGCAAATGCCACTGTGCTATCTCTCCGGCCCCTTTTCTTTTTTATTCTTGTCTGGTTTTTTTGTTTTGTTTTAGTTTTAGTTTAGTTTTTTTTTTTTATTATTTGTTTTTGCTTCTTTTGGGTAACTCCAGGCAGGACTCAGAGGGTGCACCTGGCTCTGTGCTCAAAGATCGCCCCTGATGGGCACGGGGGACCATGTGGAATGGCGGGATTTGAGCCACCGTCCTTCTGCAGGAAGGACAGACGCCTTGTCTCTATGCTATCTCTCCTGGACCCACTTTATTCCTTTAATTATGTCTTTTATTTAATCTTTTCTTTTTAAAAAAAGAAACTTTTTTCTTTAGATATGTGTGAGCATATATATTTTTAGTTTTTGGCGTGTATCTGTTTTCTTCTTTCTCCATCCCCAAAAATCCACCAGCAATATAATGTAGCACCACTTCTTCCTGCAAAGACATATTAAACAAAGGGGAAATTTTACGTGTAAAAACAAGCTCTTTTATACTAGGGATAAGAACTTATACTTCTGGGCCGGGCGGTGGCGCTAAAGGTAAGGTGCCTGACTTGCCTGCGCTAGCCTTGGACGGACCGTGGTTCGATCCCCCAGTGTCCCATATGGTCCCCCAAGCCAGGAGCAACTTCTGAGCACATAGCCAGGAGTAACCCCTGAGCGTTACCGGGTGTGGCCCAAAAACCAAAAAAAAAAAAAAAAAAAAGAACTTATACTTCTTTACAACACAGGGACATCTCCCACCCTGAACGTATGTCATGTGGAACCAACTTAGACTCCAGGGAACTAGACACCTACCATCCAGCCTTGACTCCTGGATCCCAGACATAGAAATGACAGAGCTCTCCGCAACAGCTTCAGGAACCAAATCCCCTCCAGGGCACTCATAATGCTGCTCTGATGCCAACGTGCACCAGTTCTAAATTTATAACCTGACAACTAGGAAATAGGAACAACTTGATCTAAGAGCAAGTTGTCCTTCCTCTTCAGCCAATGATAAGACAAAATCAGAAAACATGTCACCCTTTGACCTGAGCAAAAGCCAAGATTGCTATATACAGATGATGGTTGTTAAAACCAGGACTCGACAGTACGCATCCTGGGACCAACAACAACAACAACAGCAACAAAAAGCTCTAGCCTAGCTTTTGGTCTACGATCTGTTCAACAAACAAGATCTCCAACTCCAGAGGTCTGACTGAGACAACCGCAACTGAACAGGTCTTCAGGAAACATAACGAAAGACTATCTATCCCAAGGCTCCATCCTAGGAGCAACATAATGACCAAGACCACCAATTACAGAAGATGAATAAAAACGACACTGAAGAAGCAGAACTCCTAGAACCACAAAGAAAGACTCCATCATAAACTCCATTCCTTGAGATGCACAGTCACCAAGATCTCTTGATACAGAGGTTTGATTTTACCATCCAAGATGAAGCAGAAGTCTTCCATACACCACAAAAGCACCGAGGGGAGAGTAAATGATCATGCAAGGAGTCTACAATTAATCCCATGACAGTATACTTCAGGGGTGGAGAAACCCTGTAACTCCTAGGCCAAGGGAATTTCCTCTATAATATCCCCAATACTTAATGTGCCTATGCAGGTGGAAAAAGAAAAAAAAAAAACACAAAATAATCACCTTTCCACACATTTATTTATTGATTGATCGATTTTTGACGTCTTAGGTGTAGATATTGAAGTTGATATCTCCAATTTTATTTTATTTCATTTTATTTTATCTTATCTTTTTCTTTTTGCACTCCAGTATGATTTGATTTCAGAACCAAGACTATTGTGTGGTGCTTGTCTTTATTGCTGTAGTGTTCACTAGATATTTAGTTTGATATTTCTTTCTGTATTGTTGTGGTGTTTCAATTACCTTTTTCATGTCCTCTCTCAAACTGAGGTTGAAAGACTGTAGAAGGTCTCTGCCCATTTTCAAAGTATTTGACTTCTTTTTTTTATTTTTTCTTATTTTGTACTCCATTTTATTGCTTTTCTTTCCTTCAAACAAAACCACATAACTCGATTTATCTAGCTCCACCTCTTAAATAGAGGGGGAAACAAGGGAGGGTACCAGGACCAAACAGATATATAACCACTAATAGTAAGCTAGACAAAGAAGGAACCACCTACTCTAGCAGTCCAGGGAGCGATGGTGGGGTATATGGGTTGCAGAAAGGGAACTGGAATGGGACGAGGACAAATTTGGTGATGGGTATTCCCCTGATTCAATGTTAATATGTACCAAAAATACTACTGTAAAAGATATGTAAGCCATTATGATCACAATAAAAATTTTAAAAAAATAGTACCATGCAACTTTTCTAAATGAAAATTGTTTCAGACTTTATCCTTGGGGAGAGAGAAGAACTATAAAGTCATAATAAAGTGCAATAAAAATATTTTTATAGTTGTCTTGATTTCCTTGATAGCAATAGTTCTTGAATTTTTGAGTTGCATCATCCTACCTTCTAACATTTAGAACTTAGAATCAAATAATTGACAATAATTGGCAATTGAAAATTATGTATTTTGGGGCCAGAACAATAGCACAGTAAGTAGGGTATTTGTCTTGCAAACTCCTAGTTTCGATTCCTAGCACCCTGTATGGTCCCCTGACCCTGCCAGGAATAATTTCTATGCAGAGCCAGGAGTAACCCTTGATTGCCACCAGATGTGGCTCCAACCCCCCAAAAAATATATATATGTGTGTGTATTCTGGAGCCAGGAAGATAGTACAAAGGATAGGTCACTTGTTTTGCATGCGGCTGATTCAGATTCAATTTCTAAAACCCTGTACTGATCTCCTGAGCCAGGAGTAATGACTGAGCACCAAGCTAAGAGTAATTCCTGAGCATCTCTGGTGTGAATGCAAAACAAATGCCCAAAATTATATATTTCTATATAAATTCCATAAGTCCAAATTTGTGTATTTATTCACCTGCTTCTGTGTATTTATTTACACAAATAATACAAAAACACTAATTTGGGGTGGGAGAGATAGTATGGAGGTAGAGCATTTGCCTTGCATGCAGAAGAACAGTGGTTCAAACCCCGGCATCCCATATGGTTCCCCCGAGCCTGCCAGGAGTGATTTCTGAGCATAGAGCCAGGAGTAACCCCTGAGCACAGCCAGGTGTGGCCTAAAAACCAAAACAAAAAACAAAATACTAATTGGGGGGCTGGAAAATAGCATGGAGGTAGGGCATTTGCCTTTCATGCAGAAGGACCGTGGTTTGAATCCCGGCATCCCATATGGTCCCCTGAACCTGCCAGGAGCGATTTCTGAGTGTAGAGCCAGGAGTAACCCTGAGCGTTACCGGGTGTGACCCAAAAACCAAAACCAAAACAAAACAAAACAAAACCAAAAAAACACTAATTTGAAGACATATAGGTACTGCAAAGTTCATTGCAGCATTATTTACAATAGCCAATATTTGGAAACAACCTCAGTGTCCATCTATCAAAAAAATATTGGCATAGGGCCTAGAGATAGTAGATTGTAATGCAGGAAGGTTTTTCTAGCACCTCATAAGTCACCCCCAAAGTCCCACTATATGTAAGTAACTCCTGAGGGTAAAGCCAGCAGTAAGCCCTGAATACCGCTGCATGCAACAAAAGACAAAAATATTACATAATCATATATGTATTGTCATTTGGAATAAACAGCATGGATAGAGTTAGGAATGAATATGGTTAGTGAAATAAGAATGATAAAGACAATGCAGTGTGACAAATTATCCTATTTGTATATGGTACATATAGAAACAATATAGACAAATAAACTAAATCAAATACAACTAAAATTTGGGGCTGGAGCGATAATGCAGCTGTAGGGTGTTTGCTTTGTACGCAGCTGACCCAGAACAAACCTCTGTTCAATCCTATATGGTCCTCCAAGCCAGGAACAATTTCTGAGTGCATAGCCAGGAGTAACCTCTGAGCATCACCAGGTGTGGCCCAAAAAACCAAACAAACAAACAAACAAGAAATAGAACTAAGACTTTAGGGCCAAATTGATAGTTACAAGAATTGAAGAAAGAAAAGGGATATGAGTGATTCAAGTAAAGAAGTTAATGTAGGGGGCCAGTGAGATAGCATGAAGGTAAGGTGTTTGTCTTCCATGCAGAAGGACCAGCATCCCATATGGTCCCAGCAAGAATTGAAGAAAGAAAAGGGATATGAGTGATTCAAGTAAAGAAGTTAATGTAGGGGGCCAGTGAGATAGCATGAAGGTAAGGTGTTTGTCTTCCATGCAGAAGGACCAGCATCCCATATGGTCCCCTGTGCCTGCCAGGGGTGATTTCTGAGCGTAGAGCCAGGAGTAACCCTTGAGCAGTGCCGGGTGTGACCCCAAAAAAAATAAAAAATAAAAAAAGAAGAAGAAGAAGAAGTTAATGTAGGGATCAGAGTGATAATGCATAGTGGGTAGGGCATTGCCTTGAACACAAATAACCTGTGTTTAATCCTCAGCATCCCATCTTGTTCCCCCCAATCCCCTGCCAAAAGTGATTTCTGAGTGGAGAACCAAGAGTAACCCCTGAGCACCACTGGGTGTGGCCCAAAAACAAAAAGAAAAGAAGTTAATGCTAGAGATATAATTGTATTTTTAGGAATGAATTTCATGTAGCATTTGCGAGATTGATTTAGAATGATGCACTCTTAAAACACACAATGTTGGAACCCGGAGAGATAGCACAGCAGTGTTTGCCTTGCAAACAGCCAATCCAGGACCAAATGTGGTTGGTTCGAATTCCGGTGTCCCATATGGTCCTCCGTGCCTGCCGGGAGCTATTTCTGAGCAGACAGCCAGGAGTAACCCCTGAGCAATGCCGGGTGTGGCCCAAAAACAAAACAAAACAAAACAAAACAAAACAAAAAAACACCACACAATGTTAGAATGCAACACCACTTCGATTTAAAAAAAAGTTTTTTAATTACAGTTATCCTCAAGCAATCACATATGATTTCATTTCAAATTTCAATGTTATAGTCATTTTGAAATTAACTGTCTAGATCCCAACCCCATCATCACTACTAGGAACATTAACAAATAACATGAGATTTTTCTTTCAGAAATTATCTTGAACTTCTATTTGTTGTCTACTTCAAAACTCTGCAGAGGGCTGGAGATATAGTCTAGATAGTAAGGCAGTTTCCTTGCACACAGTCAATTATAGTTCTAGATTGGCACTATATATATTCTCCTAAATGCCATCTCTAGTAATCCCTGAGCATAGAGCAGAGAACACCACTAAATGTGTCCTAAAAACTGGGCCCGGAGAGATAGCACAGCGGCGTTTGCCTTGCAAGCAGCTGATCCAGGACCAAAGGTGGTTGGTTCGAATCCCGGTGTCCCATATGGTCCCCCGTGCCTGCCAGGAGCAATTTCTGAGCAGACATCCAGGAGTAACCCCTGACCATCGCCAGGTGTGGCCCAAAACCCAAAAAAAAAAAAAATGTGTCCTAAAAACGAATAAAAAATTGTATATTTTAAACTTCAATATTTAAAATATATGAACTTAAAAACATCATATTGAAATTTAAATATACCTTTAGCTAATAAAACATTATGTCAATTATATCTCAGTACAATCCAAGGCAAGCCACAGATTGGGGAAAATTAATTATCTCATAAAGGATTTCTATTCAAATGCATAAAGAACTCTTATGATTCATCAAACAAGCAACTTTTTGAATGAACAAAAGATCTAAATAGACACTTAACCATAGAGAATCATCCTTAGTTAATAATCTCAAGAGAACCAGTTCAATGTCATAAATCATCAGAAAAATGTACATTAAAAACACAATTCCGGAGAGATAGCACAGCGGTAAGGCATTTGCCTTGCATGTGGCCAATACAGGACGGACCCTGATTCGAATCCCAGCGTCCCATATGGTCCCCTGAGCCTACCAGGAACAATTTCTGATCACAGAGCCCGGAGTAACCCCTGAGTGCCACCAAGTGTGACCCAAAAACAAGCAAGCAAGCAAACAAACAAACAAAAAACACAATGCCGTGTCACAGCACATCCACCTCAATGGCTACTCAAAATAATAAAGACATCTCCAAATATTGGTGAAAATCTGAACATATTGCATCACACTCTTTTCTGATGGAAATATAAAAGGTTCCAAAGCTTTGCAAACCACTTACATTTCCCAAAACCACTACAGGATATGTTTTAAGTAATACATAAATATACCATCTAACCCAATAATTACAGTCATTGGAATCTGTCCAACATACATGAACTCATAAGACCACATAAAGACATGAATGAATATTTACAGAAGCATTTTATACAATGACAAAACAATAGAAATGTACTGTTGACGAATGAATAAAGGAAGAGGACCGTATCCCTCCATGGATACTATTTAGCAGATAAAGTGAGTGGAATACCTGCTAAATTTGTATACTACATTGATAACAACTGTCACAAAGGAATACGTCCCCAAATTGGGAATGATATGAAAGAAATCAAATGCTAAATGATACATGTTATAATACATTTTATGTGATATACATTTGACCTTAGCCAAAAGGCTGAGGAGCAATATATATGAAGCAGACACACATTAAAAACAAAGCATCATGAAGGTCCTAAAACTGGGTTGCAGTGATAGCTACACAGTCCATAAGTTTACTACTACTCAAAAATGGGTAAAAATAACATTGATTCTGTGGTCTTTCCTCTGGGACTCATTTTCTGGACATACATTCCTTCCATTTCATTCTTCCAAGTACACCTTTACTGTGTTTGAGAAAGCAACCATCTACTTCAAGTAATTCAAGCTGATGAATTGAGCACTATAGATAAATATCATGTAACTACAATCAATGTGTTTGGATAGACACATGGATAGTCAGGAGTAAAGTCAAGTCAGGTGGACTGAAGTGCTTCTGTTCTGCCTCCCAAATTCCTGAGACTTTACTAAAGCTATACCATGAAAACCTGGATAAGAAACTTCCTAACAGGTCAGGTGACACTTCTGAGAATCATGATAAAGAAAGTGATGTTCTTAAACCATTGATTGAGAAACTATTCAAATACTGAGGAACTCAACTGACACATTCAAGCAGAAAAGATATAGACATAGATATATAAGACACATATCAATGACTAAGTACTTAAAAAGTTCCTAGAGGGGCCGGGCGGTGGCGCTGGAGGTAAGGTGCCTGCCTTGCCTGCACTAGCCTAGGACGGACCACGGTTCGATCCCCCGGCGTCCCATATGGTCCCCCAAGAAGCCAGGAGCAACTTCTGAGCGCATAGCCAGGAGTAACCCCTGAGCGTCATAGGGTGTGGCCCAAAAAAACAAAAAAAAAAAAAAAACAAAAAAACAAAAACAAAAAAAGTTCCTAGAACACAATCCATCATTTCCTGCACAGCATTTTCGTTTAATGTGTGTGCAAAGACCAAGAAGGCAAAGTAAGTTCTCTACCAACTCTAGACCACTTATAACCAGAGAGCAAAAATTGGCTTAGGATAGGGATCCCCAAAGAGGCTCTCATTTTCTTGTATTCATCTCCCAGTAAAGAGGCACAAACCCAGAATAAAGATGAGATCTCTGGAGAAACTCCTGAGGGCATGTGAGTAACAGACACTGCACGAGGCTTACTCCACTATGTTGACGTTTATATTTGTGTGTGTGTGTGTGTGTGTGTGTGTGTGTGTGTGTGTGTGTGTGTGTGTGTGTGTGAGTGAGTGTGTCCTTGACACGGAGAGACTCAGATTCTGTGCTCTTGCAACATGGACATAGTACCTCCACCATAACTCTTCTCACTGGCACCCCCATTCTACCACCAATTATAGAATGCTCAAAGTCGCAGACAGAATTTTCAGAAGACAAACAGGGTTTCCTGCCAGCTTATCAATAGCAACGCACCCCCACAACCCCGACCCAGGCACCAGAAGCACATCATCTGACTCAGGTCACAGGCGACAAGGTTCACCATGATAGTCAGCCCTGGGAGCCCCCTCCTGGCAACTCTCAGCAGTGCTGCAGTGAAGATGGAAGTCCAGGCCTCAAAACCTACCATGAAAGTAAGCTCTGAAGGCTTCCAAAGAGTTTCAATGCTTCCTTGGCTTTGTCACCAACTAGCAGGGCCCTGACCAAAATATAAACCACCCTGTACCGGAGCCCAACTGCTCAGAGGAAAAAGACCAGTCATCTTAAACTTTATTCGTTAGCGGAGGCGGGGAGAAGATGGGGGGCTGGGGGAGGGGCACAGCGAGCTAAGCCCAGATTTATTCCTAGGTCTACACTCAAAAATTACTCCTGGGGGAACAAGAGAGATAGCACAGCGGTAGGGCGTTTGCCTTGCAGGACAGAAGGTGGTTCGAATCCCGGCATCCCCTATTGTCCCCCATGCCAAGAGTGCAGCGCCAGGAGTAACCCCTGAGAGCTGCTGGGTGTGACCCAAAAATACCAGAAAAAAAAATTCAGTCCTGGCAGTGCCCAGGAGGGCATATGAGATATTGAGGTTCAAACTGCGGTTGGGGGGGGGGCAGGAAGATGGCGCTAGAGGTAAGGTGTCTGCCTTGCAAGCGCTAGCATAGGACAGACCGCGGTTCGATCCCCCGGTATCCCATATGGTCTCCCCAAGCCAGGGACGATTTCTGAGCGTATAGCCAGGAGTAACTCCTGAGCGTCAAACGGGTATGACCCAAAAACAAAACAAAACAAACAAACTGCGGTTGGTCACATGCAAGAAAAAACACATTATCCACTGTATTATCTATCCAGCTCCATGATTTTACACATCAGCATAAATCAATTCGGGGAAAGATGTTTACAGAATTATTAGGTATCCTTTTTCAGCAGTTAGGAAATTTAAGTAGCACTAAAATTGAGAATATATTCTACAAAAAGTAACAAAGTGGATAAATATGTAGTTAATGCAGAAGAGGAGGCATAGAGTTTTTGGTGTTGTGTAACTGTAAAATTAACTCCTAATCCAAAATCAGTTTGGGTCCTTTCTCTTATCACTTAGGGGAGCTGGCTGCACCCTCCTGTCAGTAACCACACAGACTACGGAGCCACACAGACGACACACTTCATCTACACACACATCTACAGGCCAAAACCAACTCACTTTGGTTGATCTTTTCTGAAAGGAATTCATCCAAATTTCATAAAATTTGGGGGGGGGTTATATGGGGGGGTCACACCCGGCAGCACTCAGGGGCTACTCCTGGCTCTATGCTCAGAAATTGCCCCTGGCTGGCTCAGGGGACCATATGGGATGCCGGGATTCGAACCACCGTCCTTCTGCATGTAAGACAAACGCCTTTTCTTCATGCTATCCTTCCAGCCCCCAAATTTCATAAATTTAACCAAAAAAAAAAAAAAAAAAAGAAACATTTTGTTTGGTTGTTTGTTGTTGTTTTTTAAGCCTCTTTTTATTTTTTTTTGGTTTTTGGGCCACACCCGGCGGTGCTCAGGGGTTACTCCTGGCTGTCTGCTCAGAAATAGCTCCTGGCAGGCACAGGGACCATATGGGACACCGGGATTCGAACCAACCACCTTTGGTCCTGGATCGGTTACTTACAAGGCAAACGCCGCTGTGCTATCTCTCCGGGCCCCTGGTTGTTTGTTTTTAGGGTCACACCCGGCAGCGCTCAGGGGTCATTCCTGGCACTGTGCTCAGAAATCGTTCCTGGCAGGCTCAGGGGACCATATTTCCGGGATGCCGGGATTTGAACCACTGTGTCCGACCTGGATCGACTGAGTGCAAGGCCAAACACCCTACCACTATGCTATCTCTCCAGCCCAGAAACACTATTTTCAAAACTTTATTTGTTGATTGATTCATTGATTGGTTTCTGGGCCACATCCAGTGGAGCTTAGAGGTCACTCCTGACTCTGCACTCAGAAATCGCCCCTGACAAGCTAGGGGGACCATATGGGATGCCGGGAATCGAACTACTATGTCCGACCTGGGTCAGCTACATGGAAGGCAAACACCCCACCACTCTATCTCTCCACCCCCCATGAAGGAAACACTTTTGAACTAGTAGGTTAGGTCAGATGCTCGCAAGTGAAATTCTTTATTCAGTGCAAGAGACAATAATCCCTTCCAGCATGCAAGGAGTCAACAGTTCTTGGTTGGGCCGTTCTGACAGAATCAACATCAACATGGCTTCCTTGTAGCACCTCGGCGTAACATGAGTCAGCTGACTCATCCGAGCCAAGGCCTCAGTGGGCCCCCGCCGGTGACCCCTTGTGGCATCTCTACAGGCACTTCCGGGGCAAGGCCTCATGGGAGATGGGCTGCCTTTGGCCTGGGAGTCTCCCCATCGGGCACTTGTTCTGATTCCAGGCCTGCCTCGTCCTAGCCGGGTGCACTCAGAGCAGGTAAGAGCCAGGAGCAGTCGGAGGCTAAGTGGCCACTGGTGCTCTGCAAGGCCCAGCGGAGGAGCCTCCCCTGGTACCTGGGTCCAGGTCACCCTGCAGCCATCATTCCTGGGGACCTGCCGGAAAGGGTGGGGCTGGGCCTAATTGTGCTTCTAGGCTGTGATTGGTGCCCGGGGAGCCGAGGCCTGCTCCTCTCCTCTCGCGTGAAGACTCGCTTTTAAACCGCGGCCCATCACCCGCAGAACTCAGACGCCACTCCACACTCCGAGAAGGAAGCACGCGCGCTCTGAGGACTTGGTTGGAGCGGTTCCAGAGCGGGCTTCAAAAGGGACTCCATCCTGCAGCGCAACCCGCCTGGCACGAGGTCCACCGTGCTCAGGTCGTCTAGCTTTGCAGCCACCTGTGGTCCTGTCCGTCCGTGCATGTGAGTTATGGGGAGTCGGCCCCGCAGCCCCGGCCTTGACTCTGCTGCACCTCTCTGCACAGAGCCTGCATTTGGACCACGTCCTGCCAAGCGGCCCAGACGCCAGGAGCCCGCCCCAATGGAGGTCTGCACGGCGCCCGATGTGCAAGACTCTGTGGAAGCCCCAGCCGCCGGGCCGCGCATCTCTGTGCTGCTCTTGGCCAAGGACGCGGCCGTGAAGGTGCTGCTAGACCACGCCGACCTGCTGCTGCAGCCGCAGCCCACGGATGCCCTGCGAGTGTGCCTCCCGGGTCACACCCTCATCCTGATCCCCGAGGCCCTTGTGATCGGGGCAGAGCACCAGGCCGGGGGAAGCCAAGGCCACTTGCCCGATGGCCTGGAACCCCAATTTTCCCTGGGCCCGAACGGGGAGGTCTTGAGCATCCAGCTGGGAACCTTTCGCGCTGATTTCCCAGAGGAGCCCACCATGGCCCCGCCACACCCCTTCTTCCATCAGCAGCCTCTGGCCCCTCTGCCTGGGATGGAGCCGGCAGTGGACTCTGTGGTTGAGTATCCTGAGGCAGCCGAGGGGCCTAGCATCAACCCTACTGGTGCCATCCAGCAGCTCGGGCTTCGGGCTCCCACGCCGAGTCCACCCAGAAGATCTCGAGGCCCCTGCTTCAGCCTGCGCTTACACATGCTCCAGGCCCGCAGCGACTCAGAGCTGCAGCCCCTACCTGCCTCTCCCAGTCCAGAGGTCCAGAAGCCCCGCAAGAGTTTTCCCGGCCGTCCTCCTTGCAAGGCTCGCAAGCGCCTCTTCCAAGACTGAACTGGCTTCCACCATCTTGAAAGTCGTCTAGGGACCAAGAGACCCTCACCCCACATGGTAGCAGCATGTGCCTTGCCACTGGGGAGAATGGACAAAAGCAGTTTTCTTTGTCTGTGTGTGTTATTTAAGTAGGCTGTGTTACATAAATAATATATAAATACAGGTTTTGAGGCCGGAGAGATAGCATGGAGATAAGGCGTTTGCCTTGCATGCAGAAGGACGGTGGTTCGAATCCTAGCATCCCATATGGTCACCAGAGCCTGCCAGGAGCAATTGCTGAGCTTAGAGCTAGGAGTAACTCCTGAGCGCTGCTGGGTGTGACCAAAAAAAAAAAAAAAACCAAAAAAATAAAAATACAGGTTTTTAATTACCAGAATTAAACAATGACATGAAGTAATGTGGTCAAGTGCACGATTCTGGATTAATATTCCACCTTCAAATTGCACTTAATTGGAGTTCAAAGAAGTCATTTGGGCAACTCCAATAATTCGGCTTTTGCCTCAACCCTCAGCACTATTTTTTCTGTAAATCCAGTTCTTTACCAGCACTTCACTTATGAACAAACTATTCTCAATTAAAGACATTGTTAAATTTAGTGGATTTGGCCCTAGTCTTTATGATCTTGTGCACTCGCCATTTTTACCTTGTCACTTTTGGACAAATGATTGGTAGATACAAAATAAACAGTGAATTTGTGCTTCCCTCATGCCATGACTATGTGAACACATGGTTTCACTAAATTGTTAAGATATGTGCTCTTTTACCTAGAGAATCAAGTTGAGCATTTTAACAGAATTTTTGTGTTCTGTAAAGTGATAGAATTAGGAAGACTTATGTTTTTATAGTTCAAAACAATTAAGTACATTTTGTACAGATAATTTGTATAGAAATTATGCACTTGTCATGTTTATATGCTATTCAGAGCAATTTATTTTATAGTTATTATGTAAATTACATAAGTTTTGATGTTTTACTGTATCTGTAAAATTCTCATAATAAAGATTATGAGGTTATGGTTATTATGGTTAATAAAGATAATTTTGTATTCAAAAGGATACAATTTTTTCCTCCAGTTCTTTTCAGCGTCTCTGATAGTTTTTGATACCCTCACCAGTTTGAGCATGTCTTTAAAGTGACTGTAGCCCTTTTAGAGAATCTAGAGAACACTGTATGTGTTCAAATATTTGTTGACTACAAAACAGACGCTTATATGTGTATCCTGGTTCCATAACTCAGTGAGTACCTAGTTTAATAACACTTTGGGGACTTTATCTTTTCCAAAACAACCAACTCCTTGTCATGCCTCAAATAATTTTTGGGGTTTGTTTTTGGGTTTGTGTTTGTTTTTTTTTTTTTTTTTGGTTTTTTGGGGGTTTTTTTGTTTGTTTTTTTGGTTTTTTTGGGCCACACCCGGCGATGCTCAGGGGTTACTTCTGGCTGTCTGCTCAGAAATAGCTCCTGGTAGGCACGGGGACCATATGGGACACCGGGATTCGAACCAACCACCTTTGGTCCTGCATTGGCTGGTTGCAAGGCAAATGCTGCTGTGCTATCTCTCCGGGCCCAATTTTTGTTTGTTTGACCACACCTAGTAGTCTCAGAACTTAAACCTAGTTCTGTGCTCAGAGATTCCTTCTGGTGGTTCTATGTGATTTGGGGTTCAGCACCATCCTCACAGCTGGTCTAAGGACCAAGAGGCCCTCCTCTTACATTATTGCAGGACATGTGGTGTCTGTGTTATTTGTGTATTGCACAATTTTCTTTTATAGGTTGCCATAATTAATGAAATTATGGAAAAAACAATGCTGAAGAAAATTCTGCCTTCAGATTGCATTTAAAGCAATTTTTTCTGCAGAGGGAACACTTGGGCAATGACAATCACTGGATTTTATTTTCAAATATAAAACTAGAAGGGCTGTAGATAAAGCATGGAGGTAGGGCATTTGCTTGCATGCAGAAGGACAATAACTTGAATCCCGGCATCCCATACAGTCCCCTGAGCCTGCCAGGAGTGATTTCTGAGTGTAGAGCCAGGAGTAACCCCTGAGAGCAGCCAGGTGTGACCCAAATATATATAAAACTAGAATTTCTATTTCTGAAAATTATATAATTTTCTTCCCAAAGTATTATACTGATTTAATGCAATGCATGGGCCTGGAGAGATAGCACAGCGATGTTTGCCTTGCAAGCAGCCGATCCAGGACCAAAGATGGTTGGTTCAAATCCCGGTGTCCCATAATGTCCCCCGTGCCTGCCAGGAGCTATTTCTGAGCAGACAGCCAGGAGTAATCCCTGAGCAACGCCGGGTATGGCCCAAAAACCAAAAAAAAACCTGAAGCTAATGCAATGCTTATGAGGATACCCATGACATTTTTCAAAACAATAGATCAAACACTCCTGAAAAATCAATGGAAAAATAAGCCTCCATAAATAGCTAAAGCAATTTTTGGGGGAAAAAAAAGATGGAAGGCATCACTTTCCCCAACTTTAAACTGTGTTACTAAGTGGTCTTATGTAAAACAGCACGGTATTGAAATAAAGGCAGAACCTCAGGGGCCAGAGCAATAGCACAGAAGATAGGGCATTTAACTTAGCACATTGTCAACCCAGGTTCAATCCCCAGCATACCATATGATCCCTTGAACGTGCCAGCAGTAATTTCTTCTTTTTTTTTTTTTTTTTTGGTTTTTGGGCCACACCCTTTTGATGCTCAGGGGTTACTCCTGGCTAAGCGCTCAGAAATTGCCCCTGGCTTGGGGGGACTATATGGGATGCCGGGAGATCAAACTGCGGTCCTTCCTTGGCTAGCGCTTGCAAGGCAGACACCTTACCTCTAGTGCAACCTCACCGGCCCCGCCAGCAGTAATTTCTGAGTTCAGTGTCAGGAAAAAAAAAAACCCTGAGAACTTCCAGATTTGGCCCCCCAAAAAAACAAAACGAAACAAAATTAAAAAAAAAAAAGACAAACCCTTAGATCAGTGGAATAGACCTGATTATCCTGGGACTTATTCTCAGGTATATAATTTAATAACCTTTGATAAAAGGGCAAGAAATACTAATTAAAGGAGCAAGGAAAGTTTCTTTAACAAGCAGTGTAGTGAAAATTCATCAGATACACAAAAAGTGACCTCAAACTTCACTTTTAATGCCATGCACAAGTCAAAATAAATATGGATTAAGACCTTGATATCAGGCCTGAAGTCATAAAGTCATAAATCATATGCAGAACTTTCCATGACATTAAAGCTAAAAAACATTCTTTTTGTTTTGTTTTGTTTTTGTGCCACACCCACTGACACTCAGGGGTTACTCCTAGCTCTGTGCTCAGAAATTGCTCCTGGACTGGGTGACCACATCGAACCAAGGTTCATCCTGGATCAGCCATGTGCAAGGCAAATGCCCCACTATTATGCTATCAATCCAGCCCCTAAAAACATCCTTAAGAATAAACACCACTTGGAGCCGGAGAGATAGCATGGAGGTAAGGCGTTTGCTTTTCATGCAGGAGGTCATCGGTTCGAATCCCGGCATCCCATATGGTCCCCCGTGCCTTCCAGGAGCAATTTCTGAGCCTGAAGCCAGGAATAACCCCTGAGCACTGCCGGGTGTGACCCAAAAACCACACACACACAAAGAATAAACACCACTGATCAAGTAGATAGAAGCAAAGATAAATAAATGGGACTATATTAAACTAAGAAACATCTGCACCTCAAAGAAAATGATGACCAAGATACAAAGACTGCCCACAGAATGGAAGAAACTATTTACCCAATACGCATATGATTAAAGGTTTATATCTAAGATATATAAGGCACTGGTAAAGACATAAAAAGAAAAAAATCAACCCCATCCAAAAATGAGAAGAAAAAAATTTAAAAGAAAGTTGGGCTGGAGCAGAGGCACAAGGGTAGGGCATCTGCCTTGCACATGCAAACCTAGGACAGACTGCAGTTCGATCCTCTGGCATCCCATACAGTCTCCCAAGCCAGGAGCGATTTCTGAGTGCATAGCCAGGAAAAAACCCTGAGCGTCACCAGGTGTGGCCCAAAAAATGAGAGAGAGAGAGAGAGAGAGAGAGAGAGAGAGAGAGAGAGAGAGAGAGGAGAAGAAATAAACTTCCTCAAAAAATAAAAAAACAGTATCCAAAAAGTATATAAAAAATGTTCCACATCATTAAACATCAGGGATATGCAAATAAAAACAACAATAAGATATCCTCTCATACAACAGAAATTGGCACACATCAAAAAGAATAAAAACAGTGCTGGTGTGGATGCAGGTAGAAACGGACTCTTATTCACTGGTGGGAATGCTAACTAGTCCAACCATTTTGGAAAACAATGTTGATACTTCTTTTTTTAATATAATTTTTATTTTGATCATAGTGGCTTACATATTGTTGACAATAATATTTTAGGTACATATTTACATAAAATCAGGGGGGATTCCCATCACCAATTTGTCCTCCCTACACCTCCGTTTTTGACCTACCTCCCATATCCTCTTCCCTCACCCCCAGGGCTGCTAGAATATGTGGTCCCCTCTGTACCTAGCCTATTACTTAGTAGTCTTGCACCTGTTTGGTCTTGGTACCTCCCTTATTTCCCCCTCTAACTGGGAGGCAGGACTAGCTAGTTCAAGTTACGTGGTTTTGTTTGAAGAAGAGAAAAGTAATAAACTGGGGTAAAAGTCTAATATGCCGAAAATGGGCAGAATCCTTCTAGAGGCTCTCATCATTGATTTGAGAGACAAAGGAGAAAAAGAAGGTGAAACACTCCACCAGTACAAAAAGAAAGAAAGAAATTGGGGCCGAAGTAATAGCACAACCATAGGGCATTTGCTTTGCATGCAGCCAACCCAGGACAGACCCGGGTTCAATTACTGGCATCCCGGCATTCCATATGGTCCCCTGAGCCTGCCAGGAGCTATATCTGAGTGCAGAGCCAGTAGTAGCCCCTGAGCGTCGTTGAGTGTGACCCAAAAACCAAAAAAAAAACCTAGTGGGGCCAGAGTGGTGGCACAAGAGGTAAGGTATCTGTCTGCCTTGCCTGTGCTAGCCTAGGACAGACAGCAGTTCGATCCCCCCTGGCTTCCCATATGGTCTCCCAATCCAGGGGCTATTTCTGAGCATATAGCCAGGAATAACCCCTGAGCATCACTGGGTGTGGTCAAAAACAAAAAAACAAGAAATTGAACTCCCATATGACCCAGAAACTGCTCCTAAGAATATACCCTAAGTGCCCAAAAACACAATGCAGAAAGGCCCTCTGCATTCCTAGGTTCAATGCAGCACTATGCACAATAGCCAGAATTTGAAACACAAGTATCTGAGAGTAGATGAGTGGATAAAGAAAATATGGTACATCTACACAGTGGAATACTACACAGTTGTTAGGAAAAATAAGTCATGAAATTTGCTTATAATAAATGAATATGGAAAGTTTGTGCTAAGAGAAATGAGTCATAGGGAGAGATATAGATATAGAAAGATTGCATTCATTTGTGGGATATTAAAAAAAAAGATCGTATGGTAATAATATCCAGAGATAATAGAGACAAGGACCAGGAGGACCAGTCCATGGTAGAAAACTTGCCACAGACAGCAGGTGAGTACAGTTAGGGCAGAGAAGTAACCACTATGACAATGATAATTGGAAATGATCACTTTGGACAAGAATCAGTGCTAAAAGGAGGTCAAGTGATATGATGATACCCCTTCAGTAACAAGATTATAAACCACATTCTCTAAAAGGGAAGAAAGGAAGAGAGAAAGAGAAAGAAGTGGAATGTCTCTCACAGAGTCAGGGAGGAGGAAGGACAAGAGAGGAATTTGGGGCATTGGTGGCAAAATTGTGCACTAGTGAAGGCTGTTGAACATTGTATGACTGAAACTCGATCATAAACAACTTTGTAACTGTATATCTCATGGTGATTCAATTAAATAATTGTTAAAATAATTATGTCATTTCCCAGAACCCAGAATTGTACACATGTACAACTGTTCTGTCCAATGAGGTCATTAATAAATTATGTTATTGGGTTTCCTCCTAGTTTCTGATAATTTATGATGCCCTCACCATATTTTCTTCTTTTTGGTGGAAAGATTCCTCTTTGGGGAATCTAGCAAATCTGTATGTGGACAAATGCCTAGTGGATACAAAACAAAAAAAGGAGGATGAAGACGGGGCTTTAAGGGCAAAGTGAAGGCCTTAAAATGTCAAGAGGAAGATATTTGAAGCGTGCAGACGTGGCCCCTGGAGACAAGAGTCTCACAGGAGCTGATAGGCCAGGCTGGATGAAGTCCCGCCTCCTGCCTGTCCCTACCAGGGGCAGGCAGCTGGGGAAAGGTGGAGTGAGGGTAGGGCTAGCTTTGGCTATTAGCTCCTGAGACCCCTGGGGGCTTAACAGAACCTCCAAATTAACTTTCTCTGGACCCTTCACCCCACCATGAGTCCATAAAACCATCATTCATCATGGATCCTGCCTCCTTGCTGCCAACCTCTCTCACCATCCCTGACTTCATACTGTCCCTGAGAAAGAAGGGGTTCACTGCCCTGATCCGGAGAACCTTACCTGACCTGAGAGGGCAGGGGCACGTGGAGGAAAGGGAGGAACTGAACTCTTGGGGTTGGGAAGTTAAATCTCTTCCTAGACCTCAGGAAAGGCCATTGGGTCAGATGAGAGAGTGAGGGTGTCACTGAGATCCCTATCTGGGCTCTCTGCCACCACTTCTTGCACATGCAGAACTAAGGCCCAGAGGCACCTGCTCTGAGGGTCATCTCCTACCTTTCACAAACATCACTGACCCACAGAGCTGCCGCACAGAGACACAGATTCAGAAGCCACGGCTGCACCCTCCTGCCCCACCCACCCGTCAATCCACCTCTCCCCACCTACAGGCCTGTCCCTGGTAGAGAAAGGTGGGCAGAAGGCGGACCTTGTTCGGCCTTGGCCTATCAGCTCTCGGAAGTCCCTGACGTCAAGAGACAAGCCTGCGCAGTGGGTAGGGTTGAAGGCTTTTAGATCAGGTCAGATCAGATCAGATTAAATGAGATCCTCTCCTCATTCACCTGGCCTTTCTGCTGTCTGGAAGGAGAGGCCACAGCTCCCAGGGCTCCCTACGCAAGCTGCGCCTCTGGCACCTTGCAGCTCACAGCTCTAGCTGGCCTCTTGGACTTGTCGCTGACCTCTGGCCATTTGCATCTGCTCCCCGCCGCCAGTCGCCTCCAGCCCTGCCTGTGTCCTGCCCTTCTGGCCAAAGCCTGCCTGTCATTGTTCTGCCATGGCAGGTGCACCCTCATGCGCACCTGGAGCCCGAAGCTCCAGCGCCCGATCCTGCACCTTGTGGGGCCCATGTCCTGTTAAGGTCCCAGATGCCAAAGGCCAGGCGACCCCGGCCTGTACCGTCGCCACGCGACCCTCAAGTCTCTGCTGCTCGGAGCCGCCGGCTAGGCCCTGAAGCTCAGCCTGCCCGGCTGCTGGCACCCCGGTCCGGCCCGTTGCTGCTCCTGGTCCCCCAGGACACCCTGATCCGCTGGGCTGAGCTCTGCTCCATGAGCAAACAACTCCTGCTTCTGGCCTAGGTGTGGGGCGCTGGGAGCCATCCAGCTGGGACCCTTCCCAGCCTCAGACCTCCTGCAGCAGCTCACCTTTGCAGCCCCTGGGGCCCCAAGGCTGACTTTCCAGCAGCAGGTCCAGCTCCAGCTCCAGCTCCTGCCTCCTGAGAGCAAGCCTGTAACGCGCTGCGAAGATGGACTGCACCCGCCAACCATAGCAGGTCCCACTCCTTCCTCCGAAGCCCCAGTCTCAGCCCTTGCCCTGGGCCTCCATCCCGAGTCCGAGTTCCACGCACACGATCTCAAGGCCCCTGCTTCAGCCTGAGCAGCAACCCCAGGCCTGCCTCGGCTCCGAGCTGCAAATCCTGCCTCTCCCAGTCTAGGGGCCCAGGAGAGTCCAAGTGTTTTCGTTTTCTTTTACTTTTTTGTTTGTTTGTTTGTTTTTGGCTTTTGGGTCACACCCTACAGCGCTCAGGGGTTACTCCTGGCTCCACGCACAGAAATCACCTCTGGCAGACACAGGGGACCATATGGGATGCCGGGATTCGAACCACGGTCCTTCTGCATGAAAGGCAAACGCCTTACCTTCATGCTGTCTCTCTGGCCTCAACCTTCCTCTGAACTTTTCTTAGTGCTGGGATTCTTTTCCAGGCAGATTAAATCTTTTTCTAAGTGTCAAGATAATTTACTTGTTTATTTGCTTCTTTTTATTTCTTTTCTTTTTTCGTCTTCTTTTCTTTTTATTGGAGGGTGTTTGGGTTTTGGGCCACACCCTGGGGCACTCAGGGGTTACTTTTATTGGAGGGGGTTTGGGTTTTGGGCCACACCCTGGGGCACTCAGGGGTTACTTTTATTGGAGGGGGTTTGGTTTTTGGGCCACACCCTGGGGCACTCAGGGGTTACTCCTGGCTCTGCACTCAGAAATCGCTGCTGGTGGGCTCAGGGGACCATACGGGATGTCAGGAATCAAACCCAATTCAATCGTGTGCAAGGCAAATGCCCTATCCCACTGTGCTATCGATCCGGCCCATTTCTTTTATTTTTAATTTTTGTTTTGTTTTGTTTTGGGGGCCACACCCTGTGACACTCAGAGGTGACTCCTGGCTATGCGTTCAGAAATCGTTCCTGGCTTGGGGACCATATGGGACGCCAGGGGATCAAACTGAGGTCCCTCCTCGGCTAGTGCATGCAAGGCAGACGCCTTATACTTTCACCACTGCTCTGGCCCTAATTTAAAAATAAAAATTTATTGATTGATTGGTTGGTTGGTTCTTGAGCCACACCCAGTGGTGCTCAGGGTTTACTCCTGGCTCTGCACTCAGAAATTGCCCCGGCAGGCTGGGACCATATGGAATGCCAGGAATCCATCCAATAGGCTCCCTCCTGGGTCAGCTACATGCAAGGCAAATGCCCTACTGCTGTGCTATCTCTCCAGCCCGCCTCCCCGCCCTGTTTCTTTTCTTAAGAATAAAATTTTATTAAGAATAAAATTCGTCCAATCATGTCAATAAAATGATCATTTGAAACTATCAAGAGTTTTGTTTCACTGACACCTTTATTCGTTTGTTGATAACTATCATACTTTGGCATTCTATCTAACTCTCGTCTGACTTTCTTCTGATTGAAAGTTATCAGTTAAGATTTCCTTCCACCATCTCCAGTGTGATAACCCCTCTTGGCTTGGGTCTTAGAGAATGTATAATACATAGGGCATCTGCCTTGCATATAGTCAACTTAAGTTCCAGCCTCAGCATCCCATATGGTCCCCTGAACTTGCCAGGAGTGATTTCTGATCACAAAGCCAGGGATAACCCCTGACCAGTACTGGGTGTGCCCCCCCCCCAATATCTATAAAGCTAAAACTTTATCAAAAACCCTAAAAATTCAAACAAGATTGAGTCACTGGGCCCTCAATCCCTGTCTTGTTCTTAGAAGAGGCTTTTTAGCATTTTCTAGAATTGTGTTCATTTTCCAATCTAAGACTTCAGATGACTTTTTATTAGCCTGGACCCCACCAGTCCTTCTCACACAGGTGAGAGGAAAGTCCTGCTTTCCCTGGCACCTTGTCAAAGGCCCGGCCTCCCCACATCCCTGAACTTCTTTGTTCCAAACTTTAGACACACAGTTTTCTAGAAATTTCCATGCTGTTCTGACCAGACTAGGGCTATCTAGATTCTCTTTTTCTTTTTTTTTTCTTTTTTTTTGGGGGGGGGAGGTTTTTGAGCCACACCCGGCAGTGCTCAGGGGTTACTCCAGGCTGTCTGCTCAGAAATAGCTCCTGGCAGGCACGGGGGACCATATGGGACACCGGGATTCGAACCAACCACCTTTAGTCCTGGATCGGCTGCTTGCAAGGCAAACACCGCTGTGCTATCTCCCCGGGCCCTAGATTCTTTTTTTCTACCTTAAGTCCTCAGTCCCTTCCCCTTGGCTAAAGGTACCTCAGAGGAAGAAGGAGAAACTTCTGAGCCCAGAAACTCCAGAAAAGCCCAAAGAGGGTGCATCAACAAGAACCTGAGAGAGGGACAGGGCTTAAAGCCCCAAATGACAGCTGCTTCCTCCAAGGGACTTGGGCAGGAACAGATCAGCCTCTTGGCTCCTGCCTGTCTTGCCCAGAGGCCCTGAAACCCTTTCTGGGATCAGATATCTATAGAGCAGCATGGAGAAGACAAACCAAGAGTGGAGTGACTGGAAAGATGTGACAGCAGAGAAGATGCTTGCCTTGATGGCAGATGACTCAAGTTCAATCCCCAGCATCCCATATGGTTCCCTGAGCCTCACTAGAGTGTTCCCAGAGCACTGAGTAAAGAGTAAGCTCTGAGTAGCACCAGGTAAGGTCCAAAAACCAAGGACAGAAAAAAGATGAAGAGGAGAAGTTTTTGGCAATTGTTCTTGGCTCTCAGCCCCCTGCCCACCCATCCATGCGACTCTGCACTTTGCTCAGCTCTCCTCATTCTCCTATCTCCATCTTACCAGCCTACGGCTGGTCCCTGAGCTATGGACCTTCCCCATCCCTCAGTGTTTTAATAAAGGGAACATTGAGCATCATTGGTCCCTTTCTCCATAGTCCTTGAGTTGGGGGAGGGGTGGAATGGCACCCTGGTCTGCCCCAGTCCTAGATCTACACTCTGTAATTATTCCAGAGAGAACTACTGAGCACAAGAGTGAAGCAAGCAGAGAACTCTCCATGAGCAAGACCTTGAGTTGGATGCACAGGGGAGCAGTGTGCAGGCTGGCACTGCCACCTGGCCCTTTCTGCCCTCAGTGATCCCAGCATCCTGGCAGGGATCCCTTGCTACAACTGAAAAGTCAGGCCAGCTTGAATGGAGACCACTTCAAGTCTCTGGCCACCTGTTGGTCCTTCTTCACACCCTGTGCTCCAATTAGGAAGCTCATCTACACCTCCTTCTCCTCCACACAAGTCGCCAAAAGCACCATCCTTTCTCCAATGTGCACCAGGTACCCAAACATCCTGGCCCTGTCCTGCTTCTCTCCTAAACCCTGATGCAGGGGCCTTTGGAAACCCCAGAGGGTTGTTCCCAAGCCACGTACTCCACGCACAGCCTGAAGTGGGATTACAGTGGAGGTAAATAAAAGATTCGTTTCCGAGTCTCTGGACTAAATAAAGGATCAGGTTCTTGGTGATTGGGAGATAAAAGGAATTTGGGGGTTTGTTCATAGATGAGCTGATTCAGAAGCCTTTTGGAGCGGTGGGTGGGACTGAAGCTCAGCTTTCCGTGGGTTTGGGGAGGGGTTCCCCCTCATTACCCATCCTGTGGCCATCTGGTTTCACTTCTGAGACAAACTGAGCAGCAAAGGCAGTGAGAGCCCAGGCCAGTAGGTGGGGGTTTCTCATCAGACAGGCACTGAATCTGGGCCCCATAACTGCTCCATCGTGTCCAGACCTCTTCAGAATACATTTGCTTGACAGACCATCTCTAGCAACCTGCAATTAAGCAAAAACAGCCTCTGACATGGGGTATCTAAATTTTTTAACTTAAAGTTCTATGATGGGCAGTACTATTAATGATAGTTTCTCGTGAACAGAATTTCCATACCACACCCATCACCACTATCCCCACCTTCCTCCCTCAAAAAGCCCAGGGCCTCTCCTTTTTTTTTTTTTTTTTTTGGTTTTTGGGCCACACCTGGTGGTGCTCAGGGGTTACTCCTGGCTGTCTGCTCAGAAATAGCTCCTGGCAGGCACAGGGGACCATATGGGACCACATCGAACCAACCACCTTTGGTCCTGGATGGGCCACTTGCAAGGCAAACGCCACTGTGCTATCTCTCCGGAGGGGCCTCTCCTTTTCAAATCCACCCACACGAACTTAATTGCATGGACCAGTTCTTCCACTGAGATGCTTTCAGCCTTTGCTACTTCCTCACTGTGTATCTTTAAAACCCACATATAAGGCAGGTCATTCTGATTTTGTCCTTTTCTTTCAGATTGATTTCACTCAGCATGATATCCTGTATTTCATCCATGTTACTGCAAATTGCATAATCTTATTCTTTTGGAGAGCTGCATATTATTCCATTGTGTGTATGTGTGTGTGTATATATATATATATATCAACTTCATTTGATCCATTCATCTGTAGTTGGGCACTTGGATTGTTGCCATATCTTTGTTATTGTGCTGAGTACTGTGATGAACATAGGTGTGCATCTATCCTTTCAAATGCATATGTTTGTGTGTAGAGATAGATGCTTTTGTTTTGGGGGTATTTCTTTTTTTTTTTTTTTAATTTTTTTTTTATTTAAACACCTTGATTACATACATGATTGTGTTTGGGTTTCAGTCATAAAAGGAACACCACCCATCACCAGTGCAACATTCCCATCACCCAAGTCCCAAATCTCCCTCCTCCCCCCCCAACCCCCGCCTGTACCCTAAACAGGCTCTACATTTCCCTCATACATTCTCAATATTAGGACAGTTCAAAATGTAGTTATTTCTCTAACTAAACTCATCACTCTTTGTGGTGAGCTTCCTGAGGTGAGCTGGAACTTCCAGCTCTTTTCTCTTTTGTGTCTGAAAATTATTATTACAAGTGTGTCTTTCATTTTTCTTAAAACCCATAGATGAGTGAGACCATTCTGCGTTTTTCTCTCTCTCTCTGACTTATTTCACTCAGCATAATAGATTCCATGTATATCCATGTATAGGAAAATTTCATGACTTCATCTCTCCTGACAGCTGCATAATATTCCATTGTGTATATGTACCACAGTTTCTTTAGCCATTCGTCTGTTGAAGGGCATCTTGGTTGTTTCCAGAGTCTTGCTATGGTAAATAGAGCTGCAATGAATATAGGTGTAAGGAAGGGGTTTTTGTATTGTATTTTTGTGTTCCTAGGGTATATTCCTAGGAGTGGTATAGCTGGATCGTATGGGAGCTCGATTTCCAGTTTTTGGAGGAATCTCCATATCGCTTTCCATAAAGGTTGAACTAGACAGCATTCCCACCAGCAGTGGATAAGAGTTCCTTTCTCTCCACATCCCCGCCAACACTGTTTATTCTCATTCTTTGTGATGTGTGCCATTCTCTGGGGTGTGAGGTGGTATCTCATCGTTGTTTTGATTTGCATCTCCCTGATGATTAGTGATGTGGAACATTTTTTCATGTGTCTTTTGGCCATGCGTATTTCTTCTTTGTCAAAGTGTCTGTTCATTTCTTCTCCCCATTTTTTGATGGGGTTAGATGTTTTTTTCTTGTAAAGTTCTGTCAGTGCCTTGTATATTTTGGAGATTAGCCCCTTATCTGATGGGTATTGGGTGAATAGTTTCTCCCACTCAGTGGGTGGCTCTTGTATCCTGGGCACTATTTCCTTTGAGGTGCAGAAGCTTCTCAGCTTAATATATTCCCATCTGTTAATCTCTGCTTTCACTTGCTTGGAGAGTGCAGTTTCCTCCTTGAAGATGCCTGTAATGTCCTGGAGTGTTTTGCCTATGTGCTGTTCTATATATCTTATGGTTTTGGGGCTGATATCGAGGTCTTTAATCCATTTGGATTTTACCTTTGTACATGATGTTAGCTGGGGGTCTAAGTTTAATTTTTTGCAAGTGGCTATCCAATTGTGCCAACACCACTTGTTGAAGAGGCTTTCCCTGCTCCATTTAGGATTTCCTGCTCCTTTATCAAAAATTAGATGGTTGTATCTCTGGGGAACATTTTCTGAGTATTCAAGCCTATTCCACTGATCTGAGGACCTATCCTTATTCCAATACCATGCTGTTTTGATAATTGTTGCTTTGTAGTACAGTTTAAAGTTGGGAAAAGTAATTCCTCCCATATTCTTTTTCCCAATGATTGCTTTAGCTATTCGAGGGTGTTTATTGTTCCAAATGAATTTCAAAAGTGTCTGATCCACTTCTTTGAAGAATGTCATGGGTATCTTTAGAGGGATGGCATTAAATCTGTATAATGCCTTGGGGAGTATTGACATTTTGATGATGTTAATCCTGCCAATCCATGAGCAGGGTATGTGTTTCCATTTCCGTGTGTCCTCTCTTATTTCTTGGAGCAGAGTTTTATAGTTTTCTTTGTATAGGTCCTTCACATATTTAGTCAAGTTGATTCCAAGATATTTGAGTTTGTGTGGTACTATTGTGAATGGGGTTGTTTTCTTAATGTCCTTTTCATCCTTATTACTATTGGTATATAGAAAGGCCATTGATTTTTGTGTGTTAATTTTGTAGCCTGCCACCTTGCTATATGAGTCTATTGTTTCTAGAAGCTTTTTGATAGACTCTTTAGGGTTTTCTAAGTAGAGTATCATGTCATCTGCAAACAGTGAGAGCTTGACTTCTTCCTTTCCTATCTGGATTCCCTTGATATCCTTTTCTTGCCTAATCGCTATAGCAAGTACTTCCAGTGCTATGTTGAATAGGAGTGGTGAGAGAGGACAGCCTTGTCTTGTGCCAGAATTTAGAGGGAAGGCTTTCAGTTTTTCTCCATTGAGGATAATATTTGCCACTGGCTTGTGGTAGATGGCCTTCACTATATTGAGAAAGGTTCCCTCCATTCCCATCTTGCTGAGAGTTTTGATCAAGAATGGGTGTTGGACCTTATCAAATGCTTTCTCTGCATCTATTGATATGATCATGTGGTTTTTATTTTTCTTGTTATTGATGTTGTGTATTATGTTGATAGATTTACGGATGTTAAACCAGCCTTGCATTCCTGGGATGAAACCTACTTGATCGTAGTGGATGATCTTCTTAACGAGGCATTGAATCCTATTTGCCAGGATTTTGTTGAGGATCTTTGCATCTGCATTCATCAGTGATATTGGTCTGTAATTTTCTTTTTTGGTAGCGTCTCTGTCTGGTTTAGGTATCAAGGTGATGTTGGCTTCATAAAAGCTATTTGGAAGTGTTTCTGTTTCTTCAATTTCATGAAAGAGTCTTGCCAAGATTGGCAGTAGTTCCTCTTGGAAAGTTTGATAGAATTCATTAGTGAATCCATCTGGACCTGGGCTTTTGTTTTTCGGCAGACATTTGATTACTGTTTTAATTTCATCAATAGTGATGGGGGTGTTTAGATATGCTACATCCTCTTCCTTCAACCGTGGAAGATTATAAGAGTCCAAGAATTTATCCATTTCTTCCAGGTTCTCATTTTTAGTGGCGTAGAGTTTTTCAAAGTAGTTTCTGATTACCCTTTGAATCTCTGTCATATCAGTAGTGATCTCTCCTTTTTCATTCCTGATACGAGTTATCAAGTTTCTCTCTCTCTCTTTCTTTGTTAGGTTTGCCAGTGGTCTATCAATCTTGTTTATTTTTTCAAAGAACCAACTTCTGCTTTCGTTGATCTTTCGGATTGTTTTTTGAGTTTCCACTTCGTTGATTTCTGCTCTCAGCTTTGTTATTTCCTTCTGTCTTCCTATTCTTGGGTCCTTTTGTTGAGCATTTTCTAGTTCTATTAGCTGTGTCATTAAGCTACTCAGGTAAGCTCCTTCTTCCTTCCTGATGTGTGCTTGCAAAGCTATAAATTTTCCTCTCAGTACTGCTTTTGCTGTGTCCCATAAGTTCTGAGAGTTTGTGTCTTGATTGTCATTTGTTTCCAGGAACCTTTTTATTTCCTCCTTGATTTCATCTCGGACCCACTGGTTATTGAGCATGAGGCTGTTTAACTTCCAGGTGTTAAAGTGTTTCTTCTGAGTCCCTTTGGAGTTCACAAATAATTTCAGAGCCTTGTGGTCAGCGAAGGTAGTCTGCAAAATTTCTATCCTCTTGATCTTATGGAGGTATGTTTTATGTGCCAGCATGTAGTCTATCCTGGAGAATGTCCCATGTACATTGGAGAAGAATGTGTATCCAGGTTTCTGGGGATGGAGTGTCCTATATATATCCACTAGGCCTCTTTCTTCCATTTCTCTCCTCAGGTCTAGTATATTCTTGTTGGGTTTCAGTCTGGTTGACCTGTCCAGTGTTGACAAGGCCGTGTTAAGGTCCCCCACAATTATTGTGTTGTTGTTGATATTATTTTTCAGATTTGTCAACAGTTGTATTAAATATTTTGCTGGCCCCTCATTCGGTGCATATATGTTTAGGAGAGTGAATTCTTCCTGCTCTACGTACCCCTTGATTAATATAAAATGTCCGTCTTTGTCCCTTACAACCTTCCTGAGTATAAAGTTTGCATTATCTGATATTAGTATGGCCACTCCAGCTTTTTTATGGGTGTTGTTTGCTTGGATAACTTTTCTCCAGCCTTTTATTTTGAGTCTATGTTTGTTCTGACTATTCAGGTGCGTTTCTTGTAGGCAGCAGAAGGTTGGATTGAGTTTTTTGATCCATTTAGCCACTCTGTGTCTCTTAACTGGTGCATTTAGTCCATTGACGTTGAGAGAAAGAATTGTCCTGGGATTTAACGCCATCTTTATTTCAAAATTTGGTGTGTCTTTTGGGTAGTCTTGTCTTAGATTAGGTCTTTCAGTTTTTCTCTTAAGACTGGTTTTGTGTCTGTGAAGTTTCTGAGCTGTTTTTTGTCTGTGAAACCATGTATTCTTCCATCAAACCGGAAAGTGAGTTTTGCTGGGTATAGTATTCTGGGTGAAGCATTCATTTCATTCAGTCTTGTCACAATATCCCACCACTGCTTTCTGGCATTGAGCGTTTCTGGTGACAGGTCTGCTGTAAATCTCAGGGAAGCTTGGTTGAACATGATTTCCCCTTTTGATCTTGCTGTTTTCAGAATTCTGTCTCTATCTGTGGGATTTGTCATTGTGACTAGGATGTGTCTTGGGGTGGTTTTTCTGGGGTCTCTTTTGGTTGGTACTCTTCGGGCATGCAGGATTTGATCACATATATTCTTTAGCTCTGGAAGTTTCTCTTTAATGATGTTCTTGACCATTGATTCTTCCTGGAAATTTTCTTCCTGGGTCTCTGGGACTCCAATGATTCTTAAGTTGTTTCTGTTGATCTTATCATAGACTTCTATTTTCGTCTGTTCCCATTCTTTGACTAATTTTTCCATTGTCTGCTCATTTGCTTTAAGTTTTTTGTCCAATCTCTCCTGCTGTATGGAATTGTTATGTATCTCATCTTCCACAGCACCAAGTCTATTCTCAGCTTCTGATACCCTGTCCCAGAGCTTATCCATTTTGTCATTCACTTCGTTTACTGACTTTTTCAGTCCTGTTAGTTGACATGTTATTTCAGTTTGGAGTTTTGTCATTTCTGCCTTCATATTTTCTTGGTTCTTATTAGTGATCTGTTCAACTCGATCCATGGTTTCTTGGAGTCTGTTGAGCACCTTCCATATTGCTAGTCTAAAGTCCTTATCTGAGAGGTTGATTAGTTGTTCAGTCATTATCTGGTCCTCAGAATTGTCATCTTCATTCTCTATGTCTGATGCTGGCCTGCGTTGTTTCCCCATTGTCACACTTGTATTGTGGGTTTTTCTACGTGTTGTAGTGGTATTCATTGTCTATATGATGTAGGCAGCACACTCCTCTGGCTCCTCCCTTTCTGGATGGGCTGACTTGCCTCTAAGGGAGGGGAGTCCTCCGTGGATGAAGCCTCACACTGGGACAAATCTTAGGCCCGAGCATGCAACAGAGAAGACAGTCCAGAGAGAAATGTTTGCTTCTGTGATATAGCGCCGTTCTTAGTGTGATTTTTCCTTCTTGTTGCAATGGAGTTCTTTCCTTAGAAAGAGTGCACGGCCGCGTAGCGAAGCGGAGCGGCCGTGCTCCTCTGAGCCTCTTTTTGCCCCACTCGCAAGAGTTTCACGCAAGAGGACAGTAGACAGACATAGACAGGTCACACTCACAGTCTTTCACAGCTGAGCCCCACTGGGCCGGTGTACTTTTGCGGATTTTCCCCGCCTGGTGTCACACACAGGGAGCCAGCTTTTGCAAAGGTTAGCCGGTTTTTATGCTCTGAAGTCCCTCCCTGAAAATGGCCTTGGGGGTATTTCTTATGCTAACTATTCACAGCACCAGCTGCCATCTAGCTCCAAAGCTATAAAAATTAGGGAAGCGAGTTAAAACGTAACATCATTAGGGCCAGTCACTCCCCTTGTTAGGCTTGTGTTAACAAGATTATAGCATCTGTAGCAGCAGCAAAAGCAGTGGCAGTAGTAGTTAGTACTAGTATGGTTAGCTGCATCATTAGCAAGAATAGTAGCTGTAACAGTAGCAACAGCAGAAGTAGATATAAATAATGGTAGTTCTTAGTAGTAATGTTAATTATTACTCCAGAAGCAACAGTAGTACAACCGTAGTATCTGTAGCAATAGTTAGTCGTTGTATATGTAATGGTTAGTGGTAATCATAGTAATAGTGGTCATTGTAGTAAAAAGTAATGGAGGACAAGTACTGGCAGTTAAGCTCAGTGTTAAGAGTGCTTGCTTTGCTTGTGTGAGGCCCTGGGTTTGATATTTGGCACCCTACAAAAAAAGAGGGAGGGTCGGGGAGATAGCTCAAAGGGCTGGGTACATTCTATGCATGTCAGATGCTCAGATTCTATTCCTGGCACTGCATGGTTCCCTAAGCAACATGCTGAGAGGTATTTCTAAGTCCAACAAATGGAACTCTCCCCCACTCCCAAAAAAAAGAGAGTATATTGGGATTGGAGAGATTATAAAGCAGTAAAGTGCTTGCCTTGCATGTGGCCAACCTGGGTTCAATCCCATCTGGTCCCCTAAGCACTGCTAGGAGTCTTCCTGAATATAGAGTTAGGAGTAACCTCTGATCACTGCCAGGTGTGGTCCATAAATCATGAGCACATTTTTTTTTTTTTTGGTTTTTGGGCTACACCCGGCGGTGCTCAGGGGTTACTCCTGGCTGTCTGCTCAGAAATAGCTCCTGGCAGGCACGGGGGACCATATGGGACACCGGGATTCGAACCAACCACCTTTGGTCCTGGATTGGCTGCTTGCAAGGCAAACGCCGCTCTGCTATCTCTCCGGGCCCTCATGAGCACATTTTATATGCTATTTTGTTGAAACCCTTTTGCAAAACCCTCTAATGATATGTGGAGAAATCTCACAAGCACAAGATGATGCTTTCTTTCTGGTCAGCTGTTTTAAAGAGCCAAGTGAGTGACCCAGGCCTCTGGGGTGCTAGAAGGATCCAGTAGAGTGAAATAGTCCCAATAATGTTGAAGGGGCGGGTGTTTTCTTTGTGTTCACTTAAAGAATGTTGATTTCCAGGGTGTGCCAAATAACAATTTTTCAGAAAAAGGAGCAGTAGCCAAATAACTTTGGGCCCCTTTGACAACCAAAATCAGGAATCATTCTGTTTTATCTGTCTGTGTCTCTCACACATATCCTCAGTTAACCCACCTTCTGGAGCACCCTAATCTTATACTCATGGGTAGAGTTTGGGCTCACACCCATAACCCCCAATCCAATACAAGCCTTGTGAAGAGCATCACTAACCACCTAGACCCCACCACCCCCATTGGAAGAGGGATGAGATGGACACAGATCCTTCCCTGAAGGTTCCCTGGCCAGTGTGGACATATGGGCCTCCTAAGAATTGCAAGCAATGGGGGCCAGAGAGATAGCATGGAGGTAAGGCGTTTGCCTTTCATGCAGGAGGTCATCGGTTCGAATCCGACGTTCCATATGGTCCCCCGTGCCTGCCAGGAGCAATTTCTGAGCCCGGAGCCAGGAATAACCCCTGAGCACTGCCGGGTGTGACCCAAAAACCCAAAAAAAAAAAAAAAAAAAAGAATTGCAAGCAATGGAGGGAGGGAGCCATATTCAGGTTATCTTTCACTCCAAGTCATACAGAATGGAGACAAGCACCTGCTGCAGATCTCCCAGGAAAGTTTGTTGGAACAATTTCCGGGGTCCTCTCTCATTCCTGAACACCCTAAACTTGCTCCCTCCTGATGGGGCCCAGAATCTTCAGCCTCAGGCTCCATAAAAACCAGGAACCATATCTACAGAGGTGGTGTTGCACTGGTTGGTCTTCCTGCATTTTCTTCAAGTTTCACACGGAACCAGATTTTGGCTCCATGGAGATTCCCAGGAGGATGCTCCAAAATTAATCATTCTGGGCCTGGGTCACTATTGAAGGGGCCTGCCTTCAACAAGGCCCCAAGGTCTGGGACTTCTGACAGGACTCCCTTTCTTTACAGATTAGAGGATGGGGTAGAGGGTGAAAAACCCCCAGGGCCCCCCAACTAAGAGACATTTTAGAGTGAAAAGTCTCTGCCCCTGGTTTGCCTCATGCCCTGTAAGCCTTAAATATGGCTGGTGGAATGAGAACAGCTGTGCACAAAGGGTCCTTAGTAGATGGTTGATTGTGCCAAGGGTTTCCAAGAAGTTTGTTGTCATCTAACTTTCTCCTGTTTTGTTTTTGGTTTTGATTTGGGGGGGGGTCACACCCAGTGGCACTCAGGGGTTACTCCTGGCTCTGTGTTCAGAAATCACTCCTGGCTCAGGGGACCATATGGGATGCTGGGGATTGAATTCACAGCTGTCCTGGTTTAGCCACGTGCAAGGCAAAAGCCCTACCATTATGCTACCACTCTGACCCCTAACTCTGTCCTGTTGACAGTGTTTGCCTCCACATGGTGAAATGTTCTGCAATCAGGTGCTGCAATTCATGGAATGAGTCTAGTATATGGATCCAGGATCTTCTGGGCAGACAACAAAGGCCCTGTCAGTGGGCACCACCTCCTTTTTACTAATGAAGAAACTAAGGCTCAAAGAGAGAAGGATTGTCCAAGACTCAAACTTGGCTCTATACTAGTAGTGAGCTCTCCAAAATTCAAGTCAACACCTTTTTTGTTTGTTTGTTTGTTTTGGGGCCACACCGGGTAGCATCCAGGGGTTACTTCTGGCTCTGCACTTGGGAATCACTCTTGGCAGGCTTAGGGGGCCTAGGGGATGCCAGGGATCAAACCTAGGCATGTGAGGCAAACACCCTACCCCTGTGCTATCACTCTGGCCCTTTTTATACTACTTAATGCTGCTTTTCCCATTGAGCCAAGATGAAGCTGAGAAATGGGTCAAACTGTTAGGAATCAAGGTAAAGATGGCAGGGGGATGGGGAGGATACCCAAACAGTGAGAGGACTCTCCTCCCAGACAAAGGCAGGGAGGGGGAAATCTACATTGCTGATCCCTTCCCAAGGGAACCCTATGCCATCTCCAGGAGTTCATTTCAGCATTTCAGTTACCTGGAAGGAAACTCCATTCTACACAAAAGCATTATTAGGTGAGAGTGAGTGAGTTAAATTCAGGGATTCCAAAAATCTGTCCTGGGTGGCATTCACTCCACAAGCCACAAACAACAGGGAGGGTGGTATAGGGGAGCTGGTTACAGTTTTTGCTTGGGGTTACTATTATTGGGCCAACTCCCAAGTGCTACTCCCAGCTCAGTGCTCAGGGAATTATGCTGAGGATCAAACTCTGGCCTCCTGCATGCAGAGCAAATGCTCAACCCTTTGAGCCATCTCTGGACACAAAGAACTTTATTTGAATCCCAACTCTCCCACACAGCAGTAACTGTAGAGCTTTGGGCCAGCACCTTTGGCTTTCTTTGATTAATTCTCCTGTAAAATGGGGAAATAGCAGAGCTTAGGCTCAGAGGCTACTCTTGGCATTAGATAAAACCAAATGTCAGGAGCTCTAAGCCTCATCTGGCACTTCAAACACATTCAGGGGCGGTAGGGCATTTGCCTTGCACGCGGCTGATCCAGGACAAACCTAGGTTCAATCCCTGGCATCCCATATGGTCCCCCAAGCCAGGAGCGATTTCTGAGTGTATAGACAGGAGTAACCCCTGAGCATCACCGAGTGTGGCCCCAAAAAATACAAAAAAATATGTCCAGACATGTCACTTGGGCTCCTGTCTCCAGCCACTCACCAACTTGAAGAAGGTCCCAACCATCTTATTCACTTCATATTTTTTACCCCTGAGATTCAGGTTTCAGAGCCCCAGAGGTGAAGGAAGAAAGTGGGTTGTAGGTCACAGGGAAGCTGGTCTTTGGAGAAGTCTGGAAGTCCAGACTCATACTGGACCAACTGCCACAAGATGGCAGCCTAAGAAGCCACAAATCTTCAGCGCCCCAAACTGCAGCCTGCAGTCTGTCAGTCCGGCTCTCTCACACCCCTGGCAGGGCTAAAATGCCTCCTAAGCACTAGCAGAGTTTGCTACTATTTTCCCTGGCCTTCTTAGGGATGTTGATGCATTAAGGGAAGGAGTTTAACACAAAATGTGAGGCCTTGTGCTTGTTACTTACCCTCTGGCACAAGGGAACAATTGATGAGGGGTTTTCTTTTTTCCATTCTTTAAAAACATGTTTATTTTTGACCCATGCCCTTCCATGCTTAGGCACATCTCCCAGCTCAGGGTTTGGGGTTTGCTCCCAGCAGTGCTCTTTGAACACCATGTGCTGTAGGGATCAAATTGGTTCGCCTGCTTATAAAGCCTGTGTGTAGTCCCCTTGAGAGCTATCTCACTATCTCAAAAACCATTGAATTTTTCTCAGTTGCCTCCTTAGTGGATCTAGGTTCAAAATTTTACTTCAATCAGAAATGTTACTAGAAGGAGCAAATAAAATGAGTGATTTGTGTCTGTGATCTAAGTAAGTATATGTAGGTAAATAAGGGAGCTATGGACACTGCAATCTATTTTATGTCTTTGGGGTGGGTGGGAGATAGCAGGAGACATATTTGGCTAAGTTCAGGGCTTACTCCTGACCATACTCCGGGATCTTTCCTGGCAGGGCTCAGGGGACCATATGCAGCACTGGGGCCCTAACGTGCATGCAATGCAAGAGTTTAGCCTCTGTTTTGTGTCTTTTACTGATTTTTAATCTGAAACTCAGTTCTTGGCAGGGAAAGGCAGCAGCATCTACTTTCTATTTGGGGGGAAATAGAAAGACATAGTGAGCTTAGGCAGCCCAGCCCTCACCTCCACAGCTCCGCAGGCCCACCTGGTTAAAGCAGTAGAGGCTCCCGAAGCTCATCTTTCAATGTTGATGTTTAGTGTCCTTATATGGAGCCTCTCAATAAGGCCCCCACTGAACTTTATACAAGTAACAAGACTACGATTTTGGGCCCGGAGGGATAGCACAGCGGCGTTTGCCTTGCAAGCAGCTGATCCAGGACCAAGGATGGTTGGTTCGAATCCCGGTGTCCCATATGGTCCCCCGTGCCTGCCAGGAGCTATTTCTGAGCAGACAGCCAGGAGTAACCCCTGAGCGTCGCCGGCTGTGGCCCAAAAAAAAAAAAAAAAAAAAAAAAAGACTACGATTTCTATCCCACCTGAGAGATGAGGAAACTGAGACTAGGCAGTGGAAAAGGATCATGCCCAGCCCAAAAAATGGCAGTTCCAAGACCAAAGTGATTGCGGTCTCTGTGGTTATACTGAGTTCCTAACTCATTTCTTTTTTTGTTTGTTTGGGGGGTTTTTTTTGTTTGTTTTTTTCGGGCCACACCCGTTTGATGCTCAGGGGTTACTCCTGGCTAAGAGCTCAGAAACTGTCCCTGGCTTGGGGGGACCATATGGGACGCCGGAGGATTGAACCGCGGTCCTTCCTTGGCTAGGGCTTGCAAAGCAGACACCTTACCTCTAGCGCCACCACGCCGGCCCCTCCTAACTCATTTCTAACGTCATGATCCTCTTGAACCTTCATAGAAGCAGGGAAGGAGGGAAGTGGAAAAGTCCATGGGCTCTGTCTTGGAGGGTTTTTCTCTCTAAGTGGGCAGAAACAGGAGTCAGGGTTGCCCTTTATTTGTTTGTTTATTTTGGGCAATGCACAGCTGTGCATAGGATTTACTTTTACTCTGCACTAAAGGATCACTCCTGCTGGGCTCCAGGGATTATTTGAGGTATCAGGGATAGAACCCAGATAAGCTATGTGCAAGGCAAGTTCCTTATCCACTGAACTTCTTTTGTTTTTTTGGTGGGAGCCACACCCGGTGATACTTAGAGTTTATTTCTGGTGGTGCTCAGAGGACCATATAGGATGCTGGGGATTGAGCCTGGATCAGCATCATGCAAGGCAAATACCTTACCTGCTCTACTATTTAGCCCCCCAAGTGACTTCTCATTTATGTACATGAGAAGGGTGCATTATGTTATAATGTATTAGGTGGTTTTAATTAATTTCTTTATTGACATAGGTTACAATTATCTAGCAACCAATCACACAAACTGACTTTTATTGATATCTTTTTTCATAATTCCATTTGCCATTTCTTTAAGTTTGTTTGAAGCAAGTGATTTGAAATAAATGTGTTACAGAGCCTGGCCAGGGGCCAGACTGAGAGGTAGGAGAAAACCTGGCTACATTGGTGAAGGGAAGGAAGGTCACACTGGTGGAGGAATTGGTGTTGGAACATTGTTCTATTATGAACAGCATTGTAAATCACAGTGTCATAGTGAGGAGAAATTTTGAAAAATCTAGGGAAACTTAAATAAAATATGAACTTCAATTAATAAAAAGAAACAGTAAGAATTTCCATCATGAGGTCGGAATGGTTTCCCTGGAGAAGGATCTTCAGGGAGAGCGTTCTAAAAGGAAGTTTTGAGGTTCACTTCTGCCACAAGGCCAGGCACTGTCATTCCACCTGGTCTTTCATTAGAACAATAAAGGAGGTAGAGAGCGGGGAGGTAGTGGTGGGTCACCTTCTGATGGCAGAGCCAGGATGACCTTGACTTGACTTTGTCTACTTTTGAGGGTCCTGGATAAAATAACATGATCTGTCACCTCAGACCTCAGATAATACCAAGTAGCTAGAATCATCCTCTGGTGGGACCAAGAGAAGCACTTTCAAAGCAGAGCTGGTAAAATTGCTGTTTTGACCCTCCTTTAGTGGAAAACCAGATACCAACAAAATAGCTTTTCTTTTTATTTGCTACGTTGTTTGGAGAAGTAGTAAGGGATTGATTTCCTAATTGATTCTTCAAATAAAGTTAATATCTATGGAGTAAACCACCATAGCTGACCAAGGATAGATCCATATGTACGTGCATGCATGTGGATGGGGGTGGGGGTGCCTTGACAGATCTGTTGGCTTACTCTAGCTTATCTTGGTGCACATGGTCCCTCAGATGTCCCTGAGCAAGGCCCCATGCCCGAGATCTCCAGACCACAAAGTCATTCAAGCTCCTCAGACCTGATTTTAGCCTGAAAAAGCAGCAGTGCTAATAGGGCAGCCATTAGTTGGACCTCAGTTGACCGGGACATATATCTTCTAGGCAGTGTCCTCAGAGAGCCAAAGAGCCAGAGAGAAAATGAAGGGGAATTTGTTAAATGGTTCCTTGTCTGGATGTAATATCTTATTATGATTTTCTCTGTGGATCATAGTTAAAACCTAACAGTGCAAAGAGACAGGAAGAACCTGAGGCCAGGGTGATGTGAACCAACACACCTGTAGCCACTCCATCTCTGAGCTTTCTGCAAATGATTCAATTAATCTTCTGTCAAGTGGATTTAGAATGGATTCTATTAGAAATGATTGGTGATACAGTTGCACCTTTGGAAGAGAGCACATTTTTAAAGTGGATTTTAGGTAAAGCATTGATTTGATACTATTTCTATGGAATTTGTCTCATTTTTTGTAAGTATTTAAGCAGTTCAGTATTAGAAAGCAACAAATATGTTTTCTTCTATTGTTATCTCTATCATTGAACCATGATTAATCTTTGGAATCTGTGTCAATGATGACATATATTTGGTTTAGGTTAATTCATATTTTCATGATCATTGCTAATTAGTTGACAGTATGTGGTACAAGTTAAATATCTTCCTTTGTTTATTTCTCAGTGATTAGTCAAATAGCATATTTCCACTAAATAATTTACTCTCTCACCATTGAGATGAAACGTTCTCATACTCCATCTCACCTAGAAAGTTCTCCAGGGGCCAGAGAGATTTGTGTAGGCAGGTGTTTGCCTTATCTGTGGCCAACCTGAGTTCAATTCCCAGCATTCCATATGGTCCCCAAGCCTACCAGGAGTGGTTCCTGAGGGCAGTGCAGAGCCAGGAATAATCTCTGGAAACTGCTGGGCATGGACCAAAAACAAAAACAAAGAAATATCTCCATACATCGTTAGGTGCATTTTTTTCTAAAATTTACCTTAAAAAATTTATTTTATTATAATTTTTTTTTTTTTTTGGTTTTTGGGCCACACCCTGTGACGCTCAGGGGTTACTCCTGGCTATGTGCTCAGAAATCGCCCCTGGCTTGGGGGGACCATATGGGACGCCGGGGGATCGAACCGCGGTCCTTCCTTGGCTAGCGCTTGCAAGGCAGGCACCTTACCTCCAGCGCCACCTACCCGGCCCCTATTTTATTATAATTTAAGCAACCTGACCACAATGTCTTAGAGGGTTTTGGAGAGTGGGGTGGGTTCTTTGTTTTTATTTTGTTTTTTTGGGGGGGGGTTTTGGGGCCACACCCAGCAATGCTCAAGGGTCACTCCTGGGAATGCTTGAGTTCCACATGGGTCTTTAGGGATCAAACCCAAATAGACCATGTGCAAGATAGGCATCCTATCCTCTGTACTATTGCTCCAGCCCCACAAATTTTTGGTTTGGATCATATTTATGGCCTTGATACACAAAGTTACTGCACATTCACCACCATCAAAGCACCCAACTTCCTCCACTACTGTGATAATGTCACTTCTAATCCTTCTGTCCCTCCCCAACCAATTCCTCTCCATGGCTTGGTCCTCTCCATTTCACAATCCAAGACCAGAAGTTTGTCAGTGTTCAGTATTACCTATATCCTATATTATTATCTCTGTAGCACACATGAATGAGATTATCTTATATTTGTTCTCCCTCTGACATATATCACTGAATATATGTGATATATCACAGAATACATCACACCAGTTATAGGTGTGATTTTTCTTTTTCTTCTATCTCCCTCCTTCTTCCTCTCCTTCTTTACCTTATTTCTGCAAAATGTTGAACAGAGACATAAAACACTCAACAAATAAAAAATTAACAATAGCCATCACATGTCAACTCTAGATTGTGTGTCCGACACTGCCAATAAAATAAAGCTGGGACTTCAGCTTGCTCACCCACAGCAGTGTGTTGGAGTAACTGGTTTTCATTCTATTCAGAATAATTCTTTGCTTCTGTTTGCCACTCATGGACTGGAAGTACCTCTGGATTGGTCCTTTACCAATACCTGTTCTCTACCTACGGGGGTGGTCCGTCTCTTCCCAATAAAGCTTGTGGTTTTGATTTTCACAACTACTCTATCTACTTACTGGTATCTTTTGCTAGAGAGCAGAAAGCTTTAGGTGGAATTTTCCTGAGCCTGTTTTATCCTCTTCAGTCTTGTGTGGATTATTTCCTGGGTTAGCATTTGCTTCCAGACCTGCACTCCCCAATCTTTCGGGATTGGGGCATGAGGCTTCCGCTTCAGCAGTAGCCTCAGACCATGTATGAGGGTCTTCAGACAGTTCTGGAAGCTTCAGCCATGAGGTCACTCCCAGTAACTCAAATAGGTAGGGTCATGCAGACCTAAGGGAATAGAAATTTCTCCTCTGCCCCTTGCATTGAACCCAATACACAGTGACACCGTCACTCCCTATGCACCTGTCTATTGTTCCACCATATGTGTGATCATTTTCAAATTCTTACATTCCAAGAAGGGGCTATTATTCTGTCTTCTATGGTGGTTCCATGGGGCTTCCTGACATGTTTCCAGAATATCACACCAGCTCTGAGGTCTTCATGGCCAGCACACAATCACCTAGATGCTGGGTAATTTTTTTGTTTGGGGGCCACCCCTGGAGGTGCTCAGGTGTTACTCCTGACTTCATCCAGGAATCACTCCTGGGGGGTTCAGGGGACTATATGAGATGCCAAGGATTGAACCCAAGTAGGCCATGTGCAAGACAAGCGCCCTACCTGCTCTACCTATCTCTCTGGCTCCACAGTGGGTGGTTAACAGGTGAGGAGACCTCCAGGGCTGTGGACACAGAGCCTCCTCTCTGCCACAGGATATCCCATTCAGCCTTAACCTCACCTATAGAATCCCACTCCTTGAAGCTAGCAACCATGAAGCTCCTTCCTCTACCTAATATGGGTTGTGGGGCACCCAGAGATGGCCTGCCTTGCTTGTACTTACATCCCAGGTCACTCCCTGGGGCAGTAATGTCAGAAAGTGTGGGTTCATGCTGAGAACAGGGTCACCCCGAGTCCCAGGGCCGCCCACGGGGGCTGCTGTTTATTTTCCTTCCTGGACACATGGGTGACTTGGTATTTGAAAAGCTCCAATGAGACTGGAATGAGAGCTCACGGGAGGAGGGATGGTCACCTCTACAAGGCCTGCTGGCAATTTGGAATGTCCCTGAGAAGCCTTTTTAATAAACTTTGTTTGTGTCTGCCTTGATGAAGAACACATTTGCCCACAGCCTTGCCGAGATGTTTGCTTTCGAGGCTTCCCTTGCTTGGCCTTAGAAGTTCTTGGTGGCAGTGGCTGCCTGCAGGCCCCGGGGACTCCCCTGCAGAGGGCTGACCTGCCTCCTGCTTCATTCCTGCCACTCCAGTCCTGACCCCTAGGCTCCCCAAGAAACTCCAGTGTGCTAAGAACAGGGTCAGAAAGTCTGAAAAGTTCAACAGGAAAAAAGGTCCCGTTCCCTTTTTGAAGGCCCAGCACTGGTGTTTGTTTTTCTAATACATGTCTTTTTGACTCCTGCCTCACCCCATCCTACATCAATTGTGAGAATTAATTTTAGCATCTTATGCTAGGGACCTCCATTACAGAGAGGAAGCCACAGCACCAACCGCTCACCCAGGCAAGGAGAGAATGACCAGCTTCCTGCATGGTCTCCCCTCACAGACTGAGTGCCCTGACCCCAGGGCTGAATGCTGCTGGTGATGGCAGAGTGTAAACACTGAACCCCAAGTCCTCAGTAGGACCAAGCCTGGGTATGAGCTGGAAGGAATACATCAGTACCAGTCCTGGAGTTCTATCCTTTTCCATGTGGCTGTGGCATGCTCAGAGCAGAGAGGAGTCTGGAGTCATTTGGTCCAAACCATAGGACTCTGGAGAAAGGGCAGTGAGACGGAGGACAGTAAGAGGTCACTGACACCCAAATCTGAGACACTGGGAGGATAGGGTTTTCCTGTCAATCGGCCCTAGATAAGTCACTGTCCCTCTTTGCTCTATTGTCTCCTCCTTTAAACAAGGAAGGACAAAAGGACAAAACTTTCCTTTGAAACACTGCTTTTAGGGTTCTAGATAATATATGATGTCTACATATATAAATTCTAAGAAAAGACTCTGGGGAGAAAGTCCTGATAGCACAAGGGTTAAAGTGCTTGCTTTGGCATGCACCCTGGATTTATTGGTGTAGGAAAAGAAAGGAAGGAAAGAAGGAAGGAAGGAAGGAAGGAAGGAAGGAAGGAAGGAAGGAAGGAAGGAAGGAAGGAAGGAAGGAAGGAAGGAAGAAAGGAAGGAAGGAAGGAAGGAAGGAAGGAAGGAAGGAAGGAAGGAAGGAAGGAAGGAAGGAAGGGAGGGAGGGAGGGAGGGAGGGAGGGAGGGAGAAAGGAAGGGAGTCAGGGAGGGAGGAAGGGAGGAAGGAAGGAAGGGAGGAAGGGAGGGAGGGAGGGAAAGAAAAGAAAGAAAGAAAGAAAGAAAGAAAGAAAGAAAGAAAGAAAGAAAGAAAGAAAGAAAGAAAGAAAGAAAGAAAGAAAGAAAGAAAGAAAGAAAGAAAGAAAGAAAGAAAGAAAGAAAGAAAGAAAGAAAGAAAGAAAGAAAGAAGGAAAGAAGGAAGGGAAGGAAGGAAGGAAGGGAAAGAAAGAAAGAAAGAAAGAAAGAAAGAAAGAAAGAAAGAAAGAAAGAAAGAAAGAAAGAAAGAAAGAAAGAAAGAAAGAAAGAAAGAAAGAAAGAAAGAAAGAAAGAGAAGAAGAAAGAAAGAAGGAAGGAAGGGAAGGAAGGAAGGAAGGAAGGAAGGAAGGAAGGAAGGAAGGAAGGAAGAAGGAAGAAAGAAAGAAAGAAAGAAAGAAAGAAAGAAAGAAAGAAAGAAAGAAAGAAAGAAAGAAAGAAAGAAAGAAAGAAAGAAAGAAAGAAAGAAAGAAAGAAAGAAAGAAAGAAAGAAAAGAAATGATGGAGGGGGAAGAAAAAAGAAAGGGAAGAAAGACAGGAGGAAGAAAGGAAGGAATAAAAGAAGGGAGGAAGGAGGGAAGGAGGAAAGAAGGAAGGGAAAGAGGGAGGGAGCAAGGACAGGAATGAAGGAGGAAAGAAGGGAGAAAGGGGAAGGAGGGAAAGGAAAGAGGAAGATGGAAAGGAGAAAGGGGGCTCAAGGGTAGAGAACCCACTTTCCAAGTGTAAGCCAGTGTTCCATCCCAGCCAACACTTCCAAAGAATCTGGAAGACAGGCCTGAGAGAGGTAAGGCATGTAGAGGACCCTGATTCTACCCGGACAATGCATATGTTCCCCTGAGCTTTACCAGTAGTGATTCCTCAGCCCAGCCCTTTTGTGTCCCAAACTAAAAATATATATTTCTTTAATCTGGCAGGCTAATTTAGGGAAGGCAGGAGTGGGGAAACAGATTATGCAAGAGGAGAAGAGAACTTCCACTTGTACTAAGCATATAAGAATAGCAGTGACTGAGGCAGGAACTACATATATAAGTACAGCAGGTACTTGCATCTGGCTGACCCGGATTCAATTCCCAACATTCCATATGGTTACCCCCAGCCCTGCCCACTGGAGTAATTCCTGAGTGAAGAGCCAAGAGTCCTGAGCACCACCAGGTTAAACCTCAAAACAAACAAACCAAAGACTAGCAGTGAGAGGAGAGACAGAGTCACAGACAGAAGAAACTTGGGTGCATGATTTGTTTTATTACCACCTAATCATTAGGTCTCAAACTCAATTTACCTGGGGGCCGCAGGAGGCAAAGTCGGAGTGATCCTTGAGTGCAAAGTCAGTAGTAAGCCTTGAACATTGGGGGGTGTGACCCAAACAACTAAAACAAGACAAAACAAAAAAAGATTCCTCTAGGGCAGGGCCACAAAATGTTGTACAGAGGACCGCAATGGCCCATGGGCCACGAGTTTGAGACCCCTGTATGCATTCATGTAGTAAATGCCCAATCAATAGTAACTACCGATTTCTCTGAATAACCGTCACTACTTCATACTCAGACTCACCATCTTTTCAAGTAATACCAACCCAATTTCTTTTAGAATTACTTTATTTAAGTACAGTGGTTATGGGATTTTTTTGTAATAAAGTTGGATTTTTTTTATAAGTTACAAGTTGTTTGTCATTACCTTTCAGTAATACAGTGTACAACACCCTTCACCAGTGCACATTTCCTGCCACCAGTGTCCCAAGTTTTCCTCCCACACTCCCGTCCTCTCACCTGCCTGCTTCTGTGGCAGACATTTTAGATCTTTCTCTCTCTTCCATTTTTTCCTTTTAGACACTGTGTTCTGCAATATTGTTAGTGCGTATCCCTTTATCTCCTTTTAGCACCCCATTATTGTGCAGAGTGATCATTTTCAACTGTCATTGTCTCTGCCCTTATTGCATTCCCTCGCTATTTGTGGTAAGTTTCCTACCATGGACTGGTCCTCTTGGACCTTGCCTCTATTGTCTCTGGATAATACTGCTATACTATCTATTTTTATATATCACAAGTGAGTATAGACATATTCTATGTCTATCCCTCTCCCCCTGATTCATTTTGCTCAGTTTTCACTACTTCATTTTTCTTAATGCTACATATTTTTCCATTGTGTAGATGTACCACCATTTCATTATCCACTCATCTGTTATCAGATACTTGGGTTGTTTCCAGATTCTAGCTATTGTGAATAGTGTTTCAATGAACCTAGGAATGCAGAGAGCTTTTCTGCATTGTGTTATTGGGCTCCTAGAGTTTATTCCTTGGAGTGATCGTGTTGGGTCATATAGAAACTCAATTTCTATATTTTCAATTTCTAGTTTATTGAGGAATATCCATATTGTTTCCCAAAAATAGGGTGGGCCAGTTGACATTCCCACCAACAGTGATTGAGTCTCTCTTTTCCCCACATCCACACCATCACTAGTTATTCTTGTTCTTTGTATTTAGTGTGCCAGTCTCTATGGTGTGGGATAATATCTCATTGTTGTTTTGATTTGCATTTCCCTGATGATTAGTGATGCCAACACAATTGTTTAAACATCACATAAGGGTCACAAAAACAAAAAAATGTGTCATAAAATCCACAATAATTACATAGTAAAATGTAATATTACTACTCCCTTTTTTTCTCAAAAAGTTCTGGTAGTGGTGTTGTAAGAATAAAGCCCTATCAATTAAAATTTTTTTCATTAAAAAAATTAGTTCTGAATACTCAGGGATGTGGTCAAGGGCCTGTGTCCATCAAAGTCCTGGGTACAAGTCTCTTTTGATTCTGACAGGGACAGAAGGAAGCCTTCTGGTCAAAGGGCTCCTAATCCCTTCTTTATTTTGGTTCAAAAGCACCGAAGGAGAGGAAGCTGGGTTCGTGGGCACTCCAGGTCACTCTCTTGTTATGAAACCCGAGAGTGTACAGCTCCCGCCTGGCCAGCAGTCCCGTGGCCTCGCATCCGGCCCCCTTGCGAACCCCTGGGCTGGGCTCTGGCCGGCTGCTGCCTCCCAATGCCAGCCTGGAGGAGCAGCTAGCATTCAACCAGAAAACAGTGGCACAGCCACATCCCAGCATCCCAGGTAGGGCTGTTGACTCAGGCTAATTAGATGAGGCGTCTTTCCTAAAGCACAGTCCTGTGAGACTAAAAAAACAGGATTCCAGGCTCTGAAGCTCCTGGTCCCCACTTCCTCAGCAGGACCGGCACATTCCTGTGCTGCCTTCTGCCCCCCCTCATATCCCAGCTGGGCAGGGGGATGGGGCCTCCTGGTCTGCCTGCAACCCATGAGGTCTGCCCCAGAGCTACTGGAACAGGTGAAGACCCTCCCCCCAGTTCCCACATCACCTCCGAAGTGGGGACTCTTCCAAATTGTAGCCATGCACCATTTCCCAAGGGCAGTTGATTAAAGGCAAAGATAGGTTTGTGGGAAACCCCCCACAGAGCAACCCATAAACACCCACCATGCACAAGAAAGACCAGGCAAAGACACAAATGTCACTGAGAGGCCAACACTGTGCCAGCCCCACAGCTGCCAGGCCTGCACCAGCCAGCCTGTGTCACCTCTAGACTGCACAAGACCCAGCTCCCTGGAAGGACTAAGTAGGAAAGTTGGGGCTGGAGCCCACGTCTCACTCAGCGCCAGGACAGGCTCTATCCACCATCTCCCACTGCTCATGCAGCCTCTGGGCTAGGCGCTTGGTGCTATCTGCAGAGAGAGGTACCTCTAAGCAGGCAGAAGAGGCCACTTCAAAAAGGAGCAGGGATCCCTCTCCGAAGAACTAGGACAGCTGGGTGGAAGAGGGAGAAGGCAATAGAGATTACAGAGGACATCCTAGAAAAGGTGGCTTTTCCAGGGGCACAAAGCGATAGGCAGGATTTGGATGGGGTGGGGTAAAGCTATGTTGCAGGGAAGAGCCTGCCAGGAGCACTGTCGGATAGGAGGCTGGTCAGGGGAAGCAGAGCCAGGCAGCCAAAACTGAGAGCTCATAGGGGCTCTGGAGAGGGTCCCAGGCCCAAGTCCACAGGTCCTGGCCCCCTGCTTTCACCCTACATGGCTGAGGTCCCACCTTTGCACTTTCACTCATACAGCTCCCAACACTTCCTAGACTGTCCAAAGCATTCCTCACGTGGGTCCCCAAAGCCTTCCTAGGAGTGGGGAGGGGTTTGGCCATGCCCAAAGGTCCTTTATAGTTGAAATCCTGACCCTTAGGGCCAGAGTGATATTACAGCAGGTAGGGTGTTTGATTTGCATGCGCGACCCACCCCGGCCGATTCCTGACACCCCATATATGGTCCCCTGAGCACTACCAGGAGTGATTCCTGACTGCAGAGCCACAAGCAAACCTCTGAGCATTGCCAGATATGATTGAAAACCTAAAAAAATAAAATCCTGGGACCGGTAAGCATGGAGGTAAGGCTTGCATGCAGAAGGTTGGTGGTTCGAATCCCGGCATCCCATATGATCCCGAGCCTGCCAGGAGCGATTTCTGAGCATAGAGCCAGGAGTAACCCCTGAGTGCTGCCAAAAACCAAAAATAAATAAATAAGTTAAATAAAATAAAATCCTGATTCACGTCCTCAAGCTGCTTCTGTATGCATCAGATTATAAAGGCCAGGGGTAGTAATGGTTTCTGAGCTGCAAGTGGAATGAGGTGAGGGTGCAACAGGGCTATGCACTTTTAGCACACCCCCCACAGGAGTCCCCAGCAAGCCACATTCTCCCTTACATTCCTGCCCTCACCCCCTAGAGGCCCTGGGCATGGTGAGCACAATGTCAGGCCCACCAGTCAACAGGCCGGACATCAGGAGGATTCTCTCAGCTGGCCGGCCTGCCTGCCTGTTGCACCTGGACCATCCTCCTTTCTTGGGACCCTCCCAAACAGGGGGTCAATAACAAAAGCAGACAACTGACCCCTGAAGGAGGCAGGACTGAAGATGCAGCCCTATGGTGGAGAGAGCACAGGAGGGGGAGTACTAGGGTTCACCTCCATCCCCAAATTAATTCATTCATTCACCAAAAGTAAAGAAATGGGGGTTGGAGATATAATAGCGTGATAAAAGTGCTTGCCTTGTAGACAGCTGACCAAGGTTCCATCCCCAACAACCCCATGTAGTTCCTGAATCCACAGGAGTCATCCCTGAACAGAGCCAAGAATAAACATGTTCACAACCAGGTGTGGCCCAAGAAATTAGTTAAGAAACAAACAAATAAATGAGGGCCAGAGAGATTGCACATATGGGGACCTGAGCTGGAAGTCTGGTACCACGTGGCCCTGAGTTGAGCACTGCCAGGCCTGGGGAACACCCCATCCCTGAAGCATCCATCCCCATTAGCTGAGTATTGTTTGGGAGGCCTTGAATAAATAAACCAATGAGCAAATGGAGGTATAAAGGAGGTAAGCCTGTGGTAGACAATAGGGCATGGTGGAGCCTGTGGCAGGCAGCCAGAGAATATGAAAGATTGGGAACCCATGACCCAGGGAAGAAGGAAGCTAGCTCTGCAGAGAAAGAAGCCCTAAAGCACTTGTTCTCTGGCCGATGAAGGGCAACAAGACCACTGCAACCCACAGATCCTACACCAGGCAGCTCCCACACTGAAAAGATCAAATGAGCTGCAATGCTTAGAGGAGCCCTTTGAAAGCCTCAGGCTGTGCAGCCCTAGGGACCAAACTCAGAAGTCCTATCCGAGCCCCAAATCACAGATGATCAGGAACAGGTGTATGGTGAGGGGAGCTTAAAAGTCCCCTCCCTTCCCCCTCTATCCTGCTGGGCACAGTCTTCTATCTACCAGGGATCTCTGGCCAGCCGGGCCCCACCAGGGGGTGGTAATTGGGTCCCTCTGGAAAGCAGCAGAAGCGGCTTAGGGCAGCTGGAGGCAGCAGAAACCCAATCCGCATCAGATCCCTGACATTCTCCTAGCTTCTTTCCCGCCCTCGGCCAGCGGGACTGCAGCTTCCTGGGACCACCTGGCTGCATGGTCAGCCCTGTCCTCAAGGAAGTCCTGACAGACCAGACCTGGAGGTGCCCCAGAGCAGTCTTCCCTCCGAGGTCTCAGTGGCAGCTGCTCGATGGCACAGTGACCTCCTCAAAACCCAGTTTCTATGTCACTCTCACCTCCAAGGGCCTCTGAACCCCCACCCATGGCTCAACCTGCCCTGACATTGAGGCCAGATGTCCACCCTTCCTGGGAGCTCAGGCTGCCCCAACAAGCCATGCCCCTGGGCTTTATGTCACCAGTGCCTGGGTAACAGCCCAGGGCTCAGCCAAGGTGTGCTCAGTTCTGCTGCAGAACAGGAAATCGCAGGTGCAGAACATGCCAGGGTACGAATAAAGAGCACAGTCCTGAGCTGGAGTGACAGTGCAACGGGTAAAGTGTCGTCCAATACAGATTCAATCCCAGATAGCACAGATGATCCCCCCAAACCCTGACTCGAGTGAGCCCTGAGCAGAGACAGGAGGATGCCCTGAGGACGGCAGGTAGAGCCTCCAAAGAGAAAACTAAAAGAATTTAGCTTTTGGGCTGAGGGGTTGGCTCAAAGTAGTGAGAGTGCTTTGTACCTTGGGTTGATCCCCACCACTATGTAGTCCCCCAGCACTGCCTGGAGTTACTCCCTCTGAGTAAACCCAGAACACATAGCTAAAAGTAGTATGGAACAATACCAAGTGTGGCCTCAAACATGAAAACCAAACAACACATGCATACACACACACACACACACATACACACACACACACACACACACACACACACAGAAAACAAACAAAATAATTACTGGGGTTCAGAGCAGTGGCACAGCGGTAGGGTGTTTGCCTTGCATGTGGCTGACCTAGAGCAGACTGCTGTTCGACCCCCCAGCATCCCATATAGACCCCCTTGCCAGGAGCAATTTCTGAGTGCACAGCCAGTAGAAACCCGAATGTCACCGGATGTGGCCCAAAAACAAACAAACAAACAAAAAATCACTGACAGAAAGATTACACAGCAGGTAGGGCGCTTGCTTTGCTTACAGCTCACTGGGTTTAATCCCTGACATTTCATATGATCCCCTGAGCTACCCAGGAGTAATTTTTCAGTACAGAAGTAGGAATAACCCCTAAGTACCACCTGGTGTGCCCCACCAAAAGGCAAATTTGTGTATATATATATATATATGTGTGTATATATGTATATAGATTGCATTACAGAATTTCAGTCAGTAAGAAAGCTTAAAAAAATAAAGACTAGGGCCCGGAGAAATAGCACAGCAGCGTTTGCCTTGCAAGCAGCCGATCCAGAACCAAAGGTGGTTGGTTCGAATCCCAGTGTCCAATATGGTCCCCAGTGCCTGCCAGGAGCGATTTCTGAGCAGACAGCCAGGAGTAACTCCTGAGCACTGCCGGGTGTGGCCCAAAAACCAAAAATAAATAAATAAATAAATAAAGACTAGGGCCCGGAGAAATAGCACAGTGGCATTTGCCTTGCAAGCAGCCGATCCAGGACCAAACGTGGTTGGTTCGAATCCCGGTGTCCCATATGGTTCCCGTGCCTGCCAGGAGTTATTTCTGAGCAGACAGCCAGGAGTAACCCCTGAGCAACTCCGGGTGTGACCCAAAAATAAATAAATAAATAAATAAAGACTAAAATAAATAAAAATTAAAAAAAAAGAAAACAAAAAAATAAAGACTGAGAGTCCCAGTGAGCACATATACAAACTCTGAAGCTAAAGACAAGCAGACCTCAGGGAGAATTTCAGTAGAGTGTTTGAATACCACAACCCACTGTGCAATACTCCGTGAACACCTCAGCCAAAGCATCACAGCCAGGCCCTATTTTGCATTTTAAAATAAAAATATTGGGGCTGGGGCCAGAGCAGTGGCGCAGGCGGTAGGGTGTTTGCCTTACACGCACTTAGGACGGACCATGGTTCAATCCCCAGTGTCCCATTTGGTCCCCCGTGCCTGCCAGGAGCTATTTCTGAGCAGACAGCCAGGAGTAACCCCTGAGCACCACCGGGTGTGGCCCAAAAAACAAAAAACAAAACAAAACAAAACAAAAAAAAATATATATATATATATATAACTTGCTTTTGTTTCTGTTTCTGTTTTTTTTTTTGACTTGTTTGTTTTTGTTTGGGAGCTCAAGTTGTCTGTGCTCAGGGCTTATTTCTGACTCTGTGGTCAGGAACCATTCCTAGAGATGCTCAGGAGCCCATATGTGGTGCCAATGACCAAAGCAGGTTAGCTGCATGCAAGCAAATTTCTCCAGCCTAATTAGTATATGTTTTATATTTGAATTTTTCATAATGATATGATATGATGGGGTAGGAAATCATTATCAGTAATGTAAATACCACATTAAATGTTGGTAAAGCCATTTGTTATACCATCTTTGGGGGGGGCCACAACCAGTGGCACTCAGGGGTTACCCCTGGCTCTGTGCTCAGAAATCACTCCTGGCAAGCTCTGGGAACCATCTGGGATGCCGGGATCAAACCCAGGTTGATCAAACCCATTTGCCAGGCAAATGCCCTCCCCATTGTGCTATTGTTCCAGCCCCTGCTCTACCACCTTTGGGAACTTAAGTTAAAATTAGAAAGAAGGGGCTGGAGAGGTGGCGCTAGAGGTAAGGTGTCTGCCTTGCAAGTGCTAGCCAAAACAGGACCGTGGTTCGATTCCCCAGTGTCCCATATGGTCCCCCCAAGCCCCCAAGCCAGGGGCGATTTCTGAGTGCTTAGCCAGGAGTAACCCCTGAGCATCAAATGGGTGTGGCCAAAAAAAAAACTTAGAAAGAAAATCAATGAAGTTTGACCTTTTGGTTTAAAAAAAAAAAAAGCCATGTTTAAAAATACTCCCCCAGGGGCCCGGAGAGATAGCACAGCGGCTTTTGCCTTGCAAGCAGCCGATCCAGGACCAAAGGTGGTTGGTTCAAATCCCGGTGTCCCATATGGTCCCCCGTGCCTGCCAGGAGCTATTTCTGAGCAGACAGCCAGGAGTAACCCCTGAGCACTGCCGGGTGTGGCCCAAAAACAAAAACAAAAACAAAAACAAACAAAAAACTCCCCCAGGGGCCTGAGCAATAGTGCAGCAGTAGGGTATTTGCCTTGCATGTGTGGCTGACCCAGGACAGACCTGGCTTCAATCCCTGGTGTCCCATATGCTCCCCCAAGCCAGAAGAGATTTCTGAGTGCATAGCCAGGAGTAACCCCTGAGCGTCACTAGGTGTAGCCCAAAACAAACAAACAAACAAACAAACAAAAACCTCCCCATCAACCCAGAAATAGAAGTAAAGGTTGATTATCCTTGTATTCCATGAAAAATAAAATAACAAGTTTGATTCAGTGGACAGTTTACAGTTGGACTTCTACCACCCACATTGAGTGGCAATAACAAATCAAAATTTAATCAAAGAAAATAGATCCAAGGTTGGTGATACCTCCAGGGCACCCAGAAAATTAAAATGAAAGCTTTCTGTGGGGGTCTTTCTACAATTCACAACACAGGAATCTGCAAGAAAAAGAATGTTCATGGAAAGTGGTAATTCCATATGAAGAAAGCTACATGAGTTTTCAGAAACAAGAAGAGAAATGGCATCTCAAGAGTCTTTGAACATCTGCAAAAGTATGTGAATATGTAAATATTATAGTATCTCCCGAGCAAGGGAAGGAAGGGAGAAATGAAGGAAAGGAGGGAAAAAAGAAGGAAAAGAGGAATAAAAGAAGGGAGGAGGAAGGGAGGGGAGGAAAGAATAGGAATGAAGAGTGGTAGGAAGAAAGGGTGGAAGGGTGGAAGGAAGGTAAAGTAAAAGATAGGAAGGAAAGGCAGGAGGGAGGAAGGAAGGGAGGAAAGGGGAAGAAAGGGAGGAAGGGAAGGAGAAAGAAAAGGAGAAAGGGAGGGAGAAAGAAATTATGGAAGGAAGGAAAGAAGGAAGAAAGGAGGGAATGGTGGAAGGAGGAAAGAAGGGTAAAAATGGAAGGAAGAGTGAGATTAAGAGTGGAAGGAGGGAAGAAAGGAGAGAGGGCTCAAGGGGTAAAGGAAGAAAGGATGGAAAGGAGCCTGGAGAGATAGCACAGCTGATCCAGGACCTAAGGTGGTTGGTTCGAATCCCGGTGTCCCATATGGTCCCCCGTGCCTGCCAGGAGCTATTTCTGAGCAAACAGCCAGGAGTAACACCTGAGCACCGCCGGGTGTGGCCCAAAAAAAAAAAAGAAAGAAAGAAAGAAAGAAAGAAAGAAAGAAAGAAAGAAAGAAAGGATGGAAAGAAGGCAGAAAGGGTGGAAGGGTAGAAGAAAGGGTAAAAGAAAGGGAGTAAGGAAGGAAGGGTGGAAAGAGGGAAGGAAGACAGGAAGGAAGAAAGGGTGGGAGGGTAGAAGGAAGGGTGAAAGGAAGGAAGAATGGAAAGAGGAAGGAAGGAAGGAAGGAAGGAAGGAAGGAAGGAAGGAAGGAAGGAAGGAAGGAAGGAAGGAAGGAAGGAAGGGTGAAAAGGAAAGAAGGAAAGGTGGAAGGAGGGAAGGAAGGAAGGGTGGAAAGAGAGATGGAGCAAAGGAGAAGGAAGGAGGGATGGAGAAAAGAAAGAAAAAGGGAAGGAAAGAAGAGCGGAAGGAGGGAAGAAAGGAAGGAGGGAAGGAAGAAAAGGGGAAGGAAGAAAGGATCTAAGGAGTCTAATGATAGCATTGGCTTTGTTTTATAGCTTTATAACATGTTCCATTAATTATCTTTTTGGGGCCCAGAAATACTTAGTGACTCAAGTTTGATTACTGGTGTTGCCATACATGAGCACTGAGCATCATCTGGCAGCTTTTCTCTGTGTAATCCTTTGTACCACACTTGATTTCTGGCTGCACTGAAGCCAGAAAGAAATTGTTAGACTTATCAGAGGCTTTTCGACATGTCATCACATCTTCCATTCCTAAATAAAGTGACTGTCAATTTTAGTGTTATCCTTTAAGAGTACAACAAAAATCCATTTTTTTTTCATAATAAGAAGTATCTTGGTAAAAGCTGTGCAAAAATGATGAGGGGTACTTCACTCTGGGTCACCCACATCCCACCTCTGGCCTATAATGTCCCACAGACTTTACAGCACTCCACTTGTGGGTGCCTGTGAGATTTTATGTTGGGATGTTAGAGAGATTTCTTCTATGTTTGTTCTTTTTCTTTTTGTGTTTCTTTCCTCTCTCCCTATCCCTCCAGCCCCTCTCTCCCAACATTCTCCTTGGAATTAGTATAGTTTGTCGTTAAATTAATCTTACTGCAATAAAAGGAGAGAAGTTAAACTCAGAAGGAAGGAATGAGCAAAGAAAGAACAAACGTGGGTAACTGAACAATATACAGGCATTTGTGACAAAGGCTTAGCACTCACTCAGAAACTCACACGTGCTTGCTGCTCAGGTTCTAGACTGAGGAGTTTGACCTTTTGCTGTCTATTTGAACAGCAGTGGGAAGAACATCAGCATACCCTTATCACAACCCATTACACCTTTATGTCTGAATTGGCCCATCTCTTCTGATTATTAAGAGTATCCCTTCATTATTGAAATTCAGCTCAATCTTCCATTTTATCTTTTTAACTTTTGCAATGTTTTTTTTTTTTTTTTTTTTTTTTTTGGTGAGTGAGGAAATTCTAGCTTGATTTCAGTCCACTGCCTTGGAACTTCACTTTAAAAAAAATTGGGGTGGGAGGGAGATAATATAGCAAGCCAGGAATTTACCTGGCAAATAGGGTTAATCCAGGTTTGATCCCCAGCATCGACTATTCCCCCAAGCAGTGCCAGGAAGTAATATCTGAGCACAGAGCCAAGCATCACTGGATGTGGTCTAAAAGCAGGATCCACTGGTAATGCTCAGGGCAACCATATGTAATATCAGGGATCAAACCCAGATCAGCATGTTGCAAAGCAAGCATTTACCTGCTGCACTATCTCTCTGGCCCTCCACTTAAATTTAATTAAACCAAAAAATGTACTTCTGGGGCCAGAGAGATAATATGGAGTTAGGGAAGTTGCCTTGCATGCAGAAGGACAGTGGTTTGAATCCTGGCATCCCATATGGTCCCCCAAGCCTGCCAGGAGCGCTTTCTGAGCGTAGAGCCAGGAGTAACCCCTGAGCAGCGCCGGGTGTGACCCCACCCCAAAAAAAGTATACATCTAAGCTCTCTTGTATAGCCAGGAAGAATCATCCTCATGATCAGCCAAAAGGACTCCAAGTAGAAGTGTTCCAACAACCAAAACATAGCCCGAGAAGCCAGTGGCCTGCTACTCCATATTGATTAAGGTTCTGCATCAAAGCCTCTCAAAAAGGAGAAATGACACTGCAGCAAAAAGCCTTATTTTAGGTTGTTTTGTTTTGTTTTAGTGGGAGGCAGTTACACACCTGGTGGTGCTCAGGGGCTATTCCTGGTCCTATACTCACAAGTACATATGGCGCCTAAGGTTCAAACTTGGGTCAGCCACAGGCACTCAAGTGCCTTATCTTTATCTTTCTGACCCTTGATAGACATTTTTTAAAACCATCCCCAGTGGGGACAACAGTGGAGGGAAGTGGTCACTCTGGTGGAGGGTGTGGTGCAGGAATGCTTTATGCAGGAAAACTAATGATGAATTATGTTGCAAACCATGGTACCTCAAATATATAAGTAAATGAAATAAGCATAACGCCAACCCCGACAAGATAAATACAGGTGACACTCCTTACAACTAAAAATGTGAGATAGCGAACAAAGGAACAGCAAGCTGGGGGTGTGGCTTAGTAACAGGCTCTGCCACTAGCATGTCTGAAGCCCCAGGGCTGATTCACAACAGTATAAAGGACAGAACACGCCACATGCAACAGGAGGTGTCATTTGTTGAGCACCTACTCTGTTTTAGAAGCTGGACTTCGATATTCCAGGTATGCTTCCATGTCAGCTGAGAGGAAGAGAAGGAATGACCGTCCTCATCTCACACACTCACTTGGTGTCATATAGCTAAGGCGTGGTCGCTTTCAAATCCTGGACAGCCAAGACCTCACTTTGACCCACTTACTTGGCCACACCACATCAACGCTTGTTTGTTTTTGTTTGCAGGTCACACCTAGATATGCTTAGGGCTTATTCCTGACTTTGCACTCAAGGATCAGTCTTGGTGGCACTCAAGGCAGCAATTGCGGTGCAGGGGATCAAACCCCAGCCAGATCGACCACATTCAAGGCTGTACTAGATCTCTTTGGCCCACAACTTTTCTTTACTATTTTTTCCCTTTTTTCATCTTCCCTTCCCTCCATTGTTATCATCTCATTGTTGTGATGTCCAGGGCTGCACCCGTGGTTGTGGTGCTCACACACTTACTTGTGGTGTTGGTGCCCTATTTTTCAGAGCTCTGGTGAAAGCCTGAGGAATGGTGAAAGCCAGAATGGAATTCATGGCCTCACACTCTCATTCTTAAGAGTCACTGAGCAGAGATAGCTGATACTTTGTCCTCACTCACTGCCACTGCCCGGAGGAACTTGAGCTCAGAGAGGCCATGAGGAGAGGGAGGTGACATCCCTGATCAGGAGCTTCCTGCATAAACAGGAGGCGCATGGGAAGCAGAGCACAGGGCCTGGACAATGGGCAGCGAGCAGGCAGGGCCTCCTGTCTCCGGTGGGTGCTCAGGCCTGAGGAACTGACCCGCTCCAGGCTTTCCCAAGAGGAAGTGCCCCGCTGGCTCTCGGGAAGCCCTGCCCCACGCAGGCCTCAGCTGGGCCTAGACCTCCTCTTTCTTCTTCAGGACCGTGTTGTCTTTAGGGCTAATCTGGGAGACAGGCCTTCTCTGAGGTGACCTGGGGGCTCAAAGGGTGTGGGCAAGTCAGGCCAGGTTCAGATGCCAGCCCAGGAGACAGTCGTCCCTGTGCAGTCCAGTCGCTGAGGAAAAGGCAGGAGACTGTCAAAAGCATGACCTTTGCTAGAGTTGGGGGCAAGACAGGGCACATGGGCCTATGGGATAAGTGCAGGCTTTGTAAGTGAGAATCCAGAGGGGTTATTTTTAGGGGGCACCACATGCAGAAATGCTTAGGGTTTGCTACTGGCTCTGCACTCTGAAATCACTCCTGGCAGAGCTCAGGGAACCATATGAGATGGCAGGGATCGAACTCAGATCAGCCACATGCAAGGCAAGCACCCTCCCTGCTGTAACTATGTTCTCGCCCCATGGAAATCTAGAGTTTGATACTCAGCACCACATGGGCACTGAGCATGGACCATCACTCCTACTGCCATACTGTTAGGGTGAAGTAAAAATGACCCTTAGGGTCTCTGGAGAGATCTGACTCTGTAGCCCAGCTTCAGCTCTAACCAACTGTGCCACCTTGGGCAAGACACCCTCTTGGAGCTACTATATTTTTCTTTATGAAGTGGGGCAAGAATATCTATCCGAGCAGCCTAAGAGCTAGAACAGCAGGTAAGGGTAAGTAGTTGACCCACATGCAGTCCACCAGGTTCCACCCTGGCACCAGACAGTGTTCCCCAGTCCCTTGCAGGAGTGATCCCAGAATACGGAGTCAGGAATAAGCCCAGAGCACTGTTGAATGTGTCCTCAAAAGCCAAATAAGATTATCAGAAAGTAGTGGTTTGAAGATTAAGTTAGATAAAGTGTGTAAAGTTTACACCTGGGGAGAACTGATAGGATCTGAGTCAATAAAGTACAGAGAAAGGGCCATTACCTTTGTCCCATGCTGGTATACTGCAGCCTCTGGACTGTCACCAGCACAGAGACTCTCACCAGTAGCACAGCAATTAGGCCGAGGCAGCCATCAAAGGAGGCTTTTTTGAGGGGGAATGCTGGAGGCTCAGACCATTGCCTTCCCAGGACTTCCACTATTACACCCACCCCCGCCCTGGGGAGCCTATTATTGAAAGGCCGCCCAGCTCTTGGCACTCTTCATTTCCTGGCCTCTATTGCCTCTGTTCCTGCTCTCCATGACTCGATCCTGCCAGATGAGCTCTGAGGTAGATTCCTGACCTCTTCCCAAGTGCACCCCAACACATGTTTCACACCATCGCCTTCCTGCCAGGGAGCCCAGGCCTGCAGCCTATACCACACACCACTAAGCAGGACAGAACCCATCAGGACCTGCTGAGCCTCCTCACCCCAGAAGTTCCCATCCAGCAGCCAAGTCCACTTCCTAAATGGGCATACTCCTCTTCCTTGGATCTGCCCTTTCCCTGTGTGGGAATTCCTTGTGTTCCCAATTGCCCACATTCTACCACCATCATTCTGCCAAGCAAACAAGCCCACTTCCTGCTCTCCCATCCCACATCCTGAAGGACCTGAGGATAAAGTCCAAGGCCCTTGGAATCCCACACCTTAGGAGTGGAGCATGTCCACTGTTTAGATGACTGTCCACCACACACCCCACTAACACTGGGCACAGTCACCTCAGCCCAAAGCTTCTCTGAGAATACTATGGCCTCCCCACCAGGAATCCTTTCTTCACAGGCTTCTTGCTTACTTCTTATTTCCCCACCCCTCCCTGTTCTCACTCAGCCCTCAGAGAACCCCAACCTCACTTCTTTTCCAGAAACTTTCCCATGCTCATCACACCCATCACCCATTCAAACCACACCCACACACACCCATTCAAACCACTCCCACACACCACCCTGAAGAGAGAAACAAGTCCTGCTGCTCCAGACCCCCATATCTAGCCACTGTCTAGGGAATGCCTGGCTACAAGCTTTTGAATGCAAATGTGGATGGATGAAGGAATGAATGACCAATTCTAGCAACCTCCTAGAGGCTGTCCTGGCAGGCAGGGGGACAGACAACCCATCCTGTGCTGTCTCACTTATGGAGCATAAGCAGGTACTCCTGGCATTTAATGTTCACAAACAATTCTGTCCTAAAACCCCAGGAACCCAAGAAAACCCCAGGAGCCCAAGGAAAGCCTCCACTAGGGTTTGAAGAGAAACCCCATACTGAAGTTGCCTAGATCATCCTTAACCCCAGAGCTTAGAGAGGAGGAGGATAGAAAAAGAATGTAATCAAGGTGGGAAGGCATAAGATGTAAAAGTAATAGGAGAACACGGGTTGGGATTTCCTTATATTGATGATGGGGGAACATGGTATCCAAAGCACAGATTCAACAACACCGAAACAGAGGAGCTAAGCTGCAACTACCAAACTTTGTAGTGTGTCTACCAAGGTGGATGCAGGGAGTGGAGATCGAGTGTGGGGGATGTTGGTCTATGGGAACACTAGTGATGGGGTTAAGACTGGTGGTAGGATTGATGTTGAAACACTATATGCCTAAGACTCAACTATCAGTAACTTTGCAAATCATAGTTCTTTAACTAAGTAAAAAAGTGTTTGAAAGAGACAGAGAGGATACAGAGAGAGAGAGGGAGAGAGAGAGAGAAAAGAGAGAGAGTGAGAGAGAGAGAGAGAGAGAGAGAGAGAGCACTTTTGAGCCTGAGAAATGACAAGCTCCAGGGAAACATTGGATAAGGGTACTCCAAGTACAACAGGCATTGAAGAGCCAAAGCAACAGAACAGAGAGTAGGGAGTTTGTCTTGTATGATGCCACTAACTTGCTTGATCCCCTGTACCCCATAAGATTTCCTGAGTCTTCCAGGAGTGAACCTGGACTGCAGAGCCACTCTCCTGCGTGTGACACACACACACACACACACACACACACACACACACACACACACACCCATTGTAAAGGAGCCATTTCCCAGGGACTTGAGCTTCAGAGGAAGGGTCAGGGTGCAGAGAAGGAACCCAGATTATGCGTAAACAGCAGTGTGGGTGAATGTGTCTGAGTGTTCATGCACCCACACGCCCACCGGGCTGCTCCTCAAACTAAGACTGTCCTTGTCAGAAAAGGTCCCCAAAGTCTTTGCCCAGTCCCCTTTGCCAAGGCTGAGCCTGAACAACATGGGTATTACACATACACACACACACACACACACACACACACACACACACACACACACACACACACACCATCATCTGGACTTCAGCTGCCACCCCCCCTCTGGGCAGCTCCCTTTCTCCCACACAGCTGGGGAGAAGGGTCTCCCTTCCCCAGTAAGACCCTGGACTCTTCCAAGAATAAGCACCTAGCGAAGGGGCAAGGGGGCATCTATTGCAAACCAAGAATGCTAATGTCAAGATGGGAGGAGGCATGCGCATACACAATCCTGTGGGTAGGAGACAGCATCTCTGTGCTGCATGGCCTCCCAGTACTCCAAGAACCCCAGTTTGTCCCCATTTGTCCCATTTCTCCGTGTGGCCAGTTCACATACCAGACTCACCGTAGGTGCCTCAGCAGAGAGAAAGCAAGCTCCAGCTACCACCTCAGGCGTAGCCGCCTAAGGTGCCTCCTGATGAAAGAAGTGGTAGGAGAAAGCCCCAGAGATCCCATGAGCCTGTTTCTGGCCTCTAGGAGCCCAGGCAAACCAGGAGCACCCCCATGCACATGCTCAATATGTGTCTCAGTTCCCTCCTGTGGGTGCCTCTCTTCCCCAATTAAATCCTGCACAGAGCCACACAAACTGTTTCCTTTGGAATGTTTCCTTGTTTTCCAGACGAATCTTCACCTAGGAGGTTTCTTTTTTTTTTATTAATAGTTTTATTTTTATCTTTTCTCTGATCAATCTCCTTTATGCTTTTTTTTAATTTTTTATTTAAACAACTTTATTACATACATGATTGTGTTTGGGTTTCAGTCATGTAAATGTGCAACCTCCAACTCTCAACATTTTCTGTTTTTTTCAATTTTTATTATAACACCATACTTTACCAAATTGTTTATAATACAGTTACTTTAGGCATTAAGAATTCAAACATCAGGGTCCAGAGAGATAGCACAGCGGTGTTTGCCTTGCAAGCAGCCGATCCAGGACCTAAGGTGGTTGGTTCAAATCCTGGTGTCCCATATGGTCCCGCGTGCCTGCCAGGAGCTATTTCTGACAGCCGGGAGTAACCCCTGAGCACCGCAGGGTGTAGCCCAAAAACCAAAAAAAAAAAAAAAAGAATTCAAACACCAGGGGCCGGAGAAATAGCATGGAAGTAGGGCACTTGCCTTGCATGCAGAAGGATGGTGGTTCAAATCCCAGCATCCTATATAGTCCCCTGAGCCTGCCAGGAGCGATTTCTGAGCTTAGAGCCAAAATCAACCCCTGAGCGCTGCCAGGTGTGACCCAAAAACAAAACAAAACAAAAAAATTCAAACACCAATCTTATCATCACTGTGACCTCCCCTTCCCCATTGTCCCCAATCCCCTCACCACCACTCTACCCTGCCTCCATGCAGGCACAAACAAATTTACTTCATAGTGCTTGTCACAACACAAAGGCAAATGGAATTATCCAAACTTAGATCAGCAAAGGTCTATTTGCAGTAATTATTCTATCTCTCCATGGTGTTAGTTACTAAAGTCAGTATCTAAGGATTTATTGGGCTGTGCTTGGTGCTAGTGGAGCCTTCTGTGTTACTGTTTGGGCTCACTGTGCTTAGTAGATTTCTGTCTAACTTTCCCATCAGACTTCCTGTGCCCTACTGGGCTGACACTACTCTAAGATATGGAGGTCTTGCACAGCAGCACAGGTAGAAGACGAGAGACGTTTTTCCACCAGGCACATGAGTTGTTATGGGAAGAAGAGAATAGAGGTGACTATGTGTAGGTGGGAGAGGGGGGGCTCCCAGGTAGTAAAGCGGCAAAGAAACACACAAGATCAGCAGTGATTACAGAGCTAGAAGGAAGTCCAGACAAGGTAGAGAGCCGTCTACTGATTAGGAGGTGACCCTTGGGCAGCTGTGACAATGAACTGAGAAGTGGTTGATGGGAACTAGTCACCTCGACCAGGCCCAAGTATGGTAACCTCAAGGCCCATGTGACTAGGAGGATGTACTTCTAGTTTGGAGAAAAAGAACAGTGCACAAGAACAAAAAATATTTCCAAAATAGACATGCTGAGATGGTGAACGGTTGACAAAGGGGCACATCTAACTCACTTGCAGAGCCTCCTGCTCCTTCTAGCATGCAGCAAACACTTGGGAAACATTTGTGTTAACAGAGGAGGTAGCTCAGTGGCTAAGCACATGCTTTAGTATGTATCATGTATGAGGACCTGGGCCCCTTAGCACACTAACCCCAGAAATAAATAATAAAGGGAAAAAAAGTGCTTCTGTTTGGGCTGAAGTGATAGTGGTGGTGTGCCTTGCATGTGGCAAACCTGGGTTTGATCCTTGGCATCCCATTTGGTCCCCCAATTGCACAGCAGTGATCCTTAAGTGCAGAGCCAAGAGCCACCCCTGTGTACAGCCTGGCATGGCCCAAAAACAAGACAAAGTGCTTTTGGAAAGTGTGCTGGTTTGCCTCCTAATCAGAAGGGCCAAGCATAATTTTTTTTCCCTGACATCCATGGCACTTACCTGGGCATCTGGCAGGCCCACAGCTGAAGATAACTTTGATGAAAGCACAATATGCTGGATTCTGGACTATACTGTGGCACTACAGGCAAGCTCAGCCCTGCCCTGGTGTGACCTGCCAGGACTCCCTCGATTCCCCTGCCAAAAATCCTGCCTGTTACCCCTTCACTCCCATGGCTCCTGTGTCTTGGTGCCAAGAGCGCCCTACCCAGGGAATTCATTCACTGCTTTCCAACCCCATGACCAAAACAATCTGCAAAGAATATGGGGTTCAGCTCATGCATGGGAAGAGACGAAGGGTGTGATGATTTGCTTGTCCTTTTCTTTTTTCTTCCTTTCTCCTCTAAGGTGGCAGTCACAGCCCAGATCTTCCTAACCACACAGAAGGCCACTCATGGCCACTTCTGTGTAGTTCCTCCATATACACTCAAAATCTCATTATCATTAAATTTTCTAGTCCTTTCTCATATCTAACCTAAGGGCCATCAAAGGGGTGACAAGAAAAAATTCCTGGGGCTGGAGAGATAGCATAAAGATAAGGCATTTGCCTTGCATGCAGAAGGTCCGTTTGAATCCCAGCATCCCATATGGTTCCCCGAGCCGGCCAGGAGCGATTTCTGAATGTAAAGCTAGGAGTAACCCTTGAGCGCTGCCAGGTGTGAGCCAAAAATCAAAAAAAAAAAAAAAAAAAAAAGGAATTCCTCTTTGTGGAATTTTCCAGTTATTAACAAACTTATTAATGTCATTTTGCAAATGAAACCAATAAAAGCTCTAGGAAGTGATCAACAGCTGTGAAAACTTAAGAGAAAAATCTTGACATGAATGTGTCCTGGTAAAACCAAATTGTGCCCAAGTGTTCTTGCCAAAATATCAGCCCTAGGGTGAGAGATGGCTCAAAGAGCCAAGCACATGTTTTGCATGCTGAAAGCCAGGTTTAGTCCCTGGCACTTCATGGTCCCCTTCATTCAACAGGAAACAGACCCTGAGCAGCACAAGGTATGGCTCAAAACAAAAACAAACAAAATCAAAATCTTAAGACTGCTGATTCACTAAGATACAGAAAATGACTGAAAAGGAAAAAAACTCCACTGAGATGCAATTAACAAAATCCAGATTACAGAAGACAATCAGATAAGAGGTCCACAACTTTTTAACAGATGGTGGAAGGAGGAAAAATCAGGGAAGATGTATTTAAAGAATAGGAACCAGAGCCAGAGAAATAGGTGCTTGCCTTAGATACAACAGAGCCAATTCGATCCTTGGAACCACAAGACCAAAAGTGATCCCTGAGCACAGAACCATGAGTAAACCTAAACATCTCCAGGTGTGGCCCAAAAAGCAAACAAGAGTTGATATAATCAAGTCAAGTAGGTAAGGCAAGCAAGGCCTTGGTAGTGGCCGTCCAGGATTTGAAGGTAATAGAAGCACTTGTAAAGACACTCACTGGATACCTGAGATGCAGACAGTTTACTATGTGTGAACTATTCAGCAGACACGCAGCACAAGCACACAAGCACAGGGAAATGTCACACAAGGGAAATGTCCTTCGAAGACCTGCCATAAGAAACACAAAGCTCAGCTCTTTTCCTTCCTTTCCTCCATACTACATTCAAGTCCATTACCTAAATAAAAGTGACCCCCTGGAACTCAGGATTGAGCTGCCATATGATCCAGCAATTTCACTTTTGGGTATCTATCTCCAGGACAGAAAAAAAATCATCCAAAAAAGATGTATGGGGGCCAGAGCGAAAGCATAGCAGGGAGGGCATTTGCCTTGCATGGGCCGACCTGAGTTCGATCCCCTGTATCCCACATGGTCCCCGAACCTGCCAGGAGTAATTTCAGAGTGCAGAGTCAGGAGTAAGTCCTGACCACTACTGGGTGTTGCCCCCCCCCCAAAAAAAAAAGGACATATGAACACCACTACTTATCACAGCAGTTCATACAATAGCTGAGATGGAATGAATTTAGATATCCAACAATAGATGAGTGTATCATGAAGATGTGGTATCTATACATATAAATGTATATGCATATATGTCATGGAATAATACTACATAGCTCTAAAGAATGATGCAATCGGGAATTTGCTGCCACATGGATGGAACTGGAAGATATTATATTAAATAAAGTAAGCCATAAGGATAAATACAGGCCTATATCACTTATAGGGGTATTTAGAATAACTACATGAAGGAATGCAATGGTTTAAGTGGGGGTTGCCTAGAACACTCTTGAATACAGTGAGGAGAAGGAAAGAAATAGGGGAGGAAGAGGAAAGGTAAGTGTGGAATAAGGAAGGAACAAAGGTCAGGAGATTCATATACGTTGGTTGTATTAAGAAAGGACAGAACTGGGCCCGGAGAGATAGCACAGCGGCGTTTGCCTTGCAAGCAGCCGATCCAGGACCAAAGGTGGCTGGTTCGAATCCCGGTGTCCCATATGGTCCCCCGTGCCTGCCAGGAGCTATTTCTGAGCAGACAGCCAGGAGTAACCCCTGAGCACCGCCGGGTGTGGCCCAAAAACCAAAAAAAAAAAAAAAATCACTCCTGGCTTGGGGGACTATATGGGATGCCTGGGGATTGAATCATGGTCCGTCCTAGGTTAGCATGTGCAAGGCAAATGCACTACCACTTGCGCCACCACTCTGGCCCCAGTACTTTTTTTTCAATAATGTATTTATTTAAGCACCTTGATTACAGACATGATTGCAGTTGGGGTTCAGTCATATAAAGAACATCGCCCATCACCAGTTCAACATTCCCACCACCAATGCTCCCTCTCCCACCTTCCCAACCCCTGCCTGTATTCAAGACAGGCATTCTACTTCTCTCACTCATTGACATTGTCACCATAGTTGTCAGTGTAGTTATTTAACTGCACTCACCACTTTTGTGTGAGCTTCATTCATATCGTGAGTCAGTACTTCTGGCCCTCATCTTTATTTTTTCTGGGCATTATTACAATAATGTCTTTTGTTTTTCTTAGAACCCATAGATGAGTAAGACTATTCTGTGTGTATCTCTCTCCTTTTGACTTATTTCACTTAGCATAATAGTTTCCATGTCCATCCACATATAGGAAAATTTCATGACTTCATCTCTCCTGACGGCCGCATAATATTCCATTGTGTATATGTACCACCATTTCTTTAGCCATTCATCTGTGGAAGGGCATCTTGGTTGTTTCCAGATTCTGGCTATTGTAAATAGCACTGCAATGAATATAGGTGTGAGGAAGGGATTTTTGAATTGTATTTTTTTTTTTTTGTTCTTGGATATATCCCTAAGAGTGGTATAGCTGGATCATATGGGAGCTCAATTTCCAGTTTTTTGAGGAATCTCCATAGTGTTTTCCATAAAGGCTGGACTAGACAGCATTCTCACCAACAATCAGAGTTCCTTTCTCCCCACATTCCCACCAGCACCAATTGTTCTTATTCTGTGGCGTGAGATGGTACCTAATAGTTGTTAAAATACTTTTTAAAAAAATTGTAGGGGGGGCCGGGCGGTGGCGCTGGAGGTAAGGTGCCTGCCTTGCCTGCGCTAACCTAGGACGGACCGCGGTTCGATCCCCCGGTGCCCCATATGGTCCCCCAAGAAGCCAGGAGCAACTTCTGAGCGCATAGCCAGGAGTAACCCCTGAGCGTCACAGGGTGTGGCCCAAAAACCAAAAAAAAAAAAAATTGTAGGGGCCAGAGAGATAGCATGGAGGTAAGGCATTTGCCTTTCATGCAAAGGTCATCAGTTCGAATCCCAGAGTCCTATATGGTCCCCCGAGCCTGCCAGGAGCAATTTCTGAGCCTGGAGCCAGGAATAACCCCTGAGCACTGCTGGGTGTGACCCAAAAAACAAAAACAAAAAAAAAAAATTGAAAGTGACCTTTTGGTACTGGAGAGATAGAACAGCAGGTATGGCACTAACCTTGCATATGGTTTACCTATGCAGAGTCCTACCAGAGATGATCTGAGCCCAGAGCCAGGAGTAAGTCCTGAGTATGATTTATGTGACCCAAAAATAGACAAGTGAGAGTGATGGTTCAACTGGAGCCAATGTTTTTATTTTATTTTATTTTTATTTCTTTTGGAGCCAATGTTTTCATCACCCAGTACTGCATGATATATTCCAAGCACACCCAGAAGAGCTGAGAGAGACATGACCCAAACCCCCAGAATCAAAAAAAAAAAATCTCACTTCCTGAGAAGGTGAAGTAACTCAGTGGGTGTGGAGTACTTGCTTTGTATACAGGAGGCTTTGTCTCTGTCCACATGGTCCCCTGAGCACCTCTAGAGGATCCTTGAGCACTGAGCTTGGAGTAACCTCAGCACCACTGGTTGTGATTAAAAGAGAAACAAAGGAGCTGGAGAGATAGTACAGTCAGTAGAGGGCTTTCTTGGAAATGCCTGACCCAGGTTCGAACCTCTGCATCCCACGTGGATCCCAGACAGGATCCAGCCAGGAGTGATTTCTAAGTGCAGAGCCAGGAATATCTGCTGAATATTACCAGGCTTGACAGAGGGAGAGAGAGAGAGAAAGGGGGAGGGCAGAGAGATAACATGGAGTAAGGCATTTGTCTTTCATGCAGAAGGTCAGTGGTTCGAAACCTGGCATCCCATATGGTTCCCTGTGCCTGCCAGGGGCAATTTGTGAGCATGGAGCCAGGAGTGACCCCTGAGTGCTGCCGGATGTGACCCAAAAACTAAGAGAGAGAGAGAAAGAGAGAGAGAGAGAGAGAGAACAAAAATGGCCCCACAGGTGGGTGTCCAGAACTTTGGTGAAAAATGGACAAGGTCCTAAGAACCCCAAAGAAAAGTATGGTGTGGTCATACTTTGCAGCCAATTGAGGCAGGGTTTGTGCAAAGGAGAATTTTGTGGCAAAGGTTAGTATGAATGGTGCCAACAAGTTCTCACCATGCTGGGAGATGACCATGATGGACCTTGTGTCCTCTCCTAAGGCGGCATCTGCACAGCCAGTGGCTCAAATCAGTAGTGCTCTTCAGTGGCCCTACCCCTACCCATCTAGTATGCCCTTTGCTGGAAATCCCACTTGGTGGCAAGGAAGGGGTATGGCTGGATCCTGTGGGAAACAGGGCCACCTTCCCATCCCAGGGTATCCCCTGGGCCTGAGACCCAACCACTGGGAAACACAGTGAGGCTGGGTGAGACATGGACAGGGTCTGCCCCTTAGAGGTTGGGTGGCCAAGAAGGCAGGACACAAAAACACAGGACTGGTTGCAGGGATAGTACAGTTCTCCTTGCCTTTCACTTGTTTGGGGCACAGGGGACCCAGGTTTGATCCCAAGGATCCCATATGGCTTCCTTAGCCCCACCAGGTTTGATCCCTGAGCAGAGCCAGGAGTGAGCTCTGAGCACCATTTAGTGTGACCACAAGATAAAACAACAAATCAAGGACACATCACACTCCTTGCTTTCTAAAGCTGCCAGGGGCAGGGGCAGGAACTCAATGGTTAAGGCTCTGAGCCTAGAGAGTGGAGGCTATGAATAACAGAGGAAGCTGGCCAGGTACCCCAGCCCTCTCTACTGGCTATCTTGAGATCCCTCTCTACTGGGATATCTTGAGATCCCTGTGGGTGACTTCCTGGGGCCTCTGACCTTTCTCTCTCTTACTCTCAGGAGGAGGGCTTCTGTGGCCACAGTGGGTCTAGCAGCCTGCTGGTCCATGGGCATAGGGACATGTGTCAGGAAAGTAAGACCAAAAGTCTGGCCTGCTGGGGGTGGGAGAACATTCTCAGCAACACTCACCAGCTCCTAACAGCTGCCAGTAAGCTCATCCCCGGGAACAGCAGGATCAATTCCTTGCCCTCCTCCTTCTCTCTTTCTCTGTCCCCGCTCTCTCCTCTCCCTTCCCTCTCACTGTCTCCCTCCACCTCTCCCCATCTTTCCTCTCCTCTTCATCATTTCTCTTTTTTTTTTTTAATAATATCTTATTTAAGCATCTTGATTACAAGCATGATGTGGTTGGGTTTCAGTCATGTAAAGAACACCCCTCCCCATCACCAGTGCAACAGTCCCATCACCAATGTCCCAAATCTCCCTCCTACCCATCCCAACCCCACCTGTACTTTTCACTTCCCTCATTCATTCACATGGTTATGATAGTTCTCAGTGTAGTTATTTCTCTAACTGCACGCATCACTCTTTCTGGTGAGCTTCATGAAGTGAGCTAGAACTTCCAGCCCTCCTCTCTGGGGATTATTACCATAATGTCATTAATTTTTCTTAAAACCCATAGATGAGTGAAACTATTCTGTCTATCTCTCTCCCTCTGACTTATTTCAGTTAGCATAATAGATTCCATGTACATTCATGTATAGGAACATTTCATGACTTCATCTCTCCTGACGGCTGCATAATATTCCATTGTGTATATGTACCACCGTTTCTTTAACCATTCATCTGTTGAAGGGCATCTTGGTTGTTTCCGGAGTCTTGGTATGGTAGAGTGCTGCAATGAATATAGGTGTCAGGATGGGATTTTTGTATTGCATTTTTTGTGTTCCTAGGGTATATCCCTAGGAGTGGTATTGCTCCTTCTTCTCCCTTGCACTTTTCCCTCTCATTCTCTCCCACTTTCTCTTTCCCCCTCTCCTGTCCCTCTCTTTTCCTCATACTTGCCCTCTTTCTCCTCCCTCATCCTCCCATCCCACATAAACCCCACATACACCCACACATACACCCCCACATAAACACATACCCCTGGCACCTCAGGGCCACCACCATAGGGGAGGATGACAGGGCAGAGCCACAGAGAGGGCAGATGGCCTGTGTGCTTCCACTTAGGGGTGGTGTTCAGAGTGGTTACTGGGCTAAGGGACACCTGGAGGCAGTCTTTCACTGTCCCCACTGGCTGAGTGACAGAAAAATCAATAATGGGCTGCTGAGAGTCACCTGCATCAGCAGGAAGGAGAAGATTGTCATGCTCTAGGCATTGGGCCCCCGATGAGGCCGGCAGATGCAGAGGTGGGTAAGGGTCTCTTCCAGCCCATAGCCTTGGAGGCTAGATCCTGGAAAAGGAGGGAAGACTGCGAGCTACAGACCACTCGCAGGGAAGCATTTTCAAAGCAATGGACTTCATTCATTAAAGGTAGGGACAGGGTTTTTAAAGGTAAGCTTTAGGCGGGAAACAGAATGTGGGTAATACAGCTTAGGCATGACAGCAACAAGATGGTATGTGAAGACAGCAGTCAAAAGGTACGTGGCATCATTGATTCGGATGGTATGCAAAGATAGCGGTTGCCATGCTCATGGCATCATTAAATCAGGAAGTATGTAAAGATAGTGGTTGCAATGCTTATGGCACTATTAGCCTAGACAATTTGTAAGGACAGGTTGTTTGACTTTTTCCTCAGCTCATCCTGCACTCGTTAACAGCAAGAACACAAGTCTCTAAACAGAGACTTACTTTTATATTCAAGGCAGAAATCCCCTTATTTCTCAGCCTCTCTCCCCACAGAAGATGAGAGACTAATGACTAATGACGTCAGCACAGAGATGGGGAGAGAGCTCTGGCATGGGATGGGCCTGTTTTTCTGGAGACCCAAGTCCAGGCTGAAGCTGAGCTTGGAAGGATGGGGGAGGGGCTCACCCCACTAGCCAGCCCTCTGCTTGGGGAGATAATGGAACTCACATATTTCAGGGATGGAGATTCAAGAGAAACTGGTATGTGTTTGGTGGCCAGCTAGGGAGCTGAGAACCCAGAAGCTTAGAGGGGGTGGAGTTCATGTGGGAGCGGAGATTCTGGTATGTGGCCTGAACCTCTGGGGCAGACCTGGTATCCCACCAGGAAGCCCCCCCAGCTTTAAGCCTGGGGCTCCTTGGTACCTGCTAGGCCCACAGATGCTCTGAGCCAGGTACAAAGTGTTCCCAGACAGGGCCACAGTCACCATGTAGGACGGAGACCCCCTTTCATCTGAGCCCTTTGATGGCCAGACCTGGCCCAGCCTCACCAAGCAAAGCAAGGTCCTCCTCAGTGCCCAGAAGTTTGAGAAGTTAGTCAGATGTGTCCGGCGCATTCTGGGGCACCGGTCCCCTCTCCCCACCTGTCAGTGAGCACAGAGTTTTGATTAGGGTTAACACTAGTGCCCCCCCCCCTTCCATCTTGGCTGCAGGAACCCTTGTCAGAGGGGCAGGAAGATGAGCTTGGGCACACACCCACCAGGAACCCTTTCTCTTGTAGTCTAGGATTTCCATCTTTAGGACTCAATGCTCCTGTTCCTTCCATTCAAAAATCCTAGAGAAAGTTCTCTGCCCTCCTCTTCCTCCTCCACAGGTACACACATATGTTATACTCAAGTATATTCATATGTACATACACACATTCACACGCTCATAAGCTCAAATATACACACGATGTCATATATTCACAGACCTACAATTCACACAAGCTCATGTGCCCATATATATGCTCCTATGCACACATTCACACACTCTTACATGTGCTGACACTCATACCCACCCACCTACATTCATACATGAACATTCACACACATGTATTCACTCACACAAATACATATTCACACATAGACACACATGTTCAACACACTTATACACTCTCAAACACACTCTCACACACTAGCTCACTCAGAAGCTGAAAGAGAGCCAGTGTGGAATGTGAATGGGTGAGTGTTGACACATGGGACAATGCTGTCACACCTGGCTGCAGCAGGGGGACAGAGCGGCCAGCCTGGGTGGTCAGATGAGAGCAGAGTCCTGGGGGAAGGGGCAGATCCAGCTGTCATCCCAGTTCAAGCCAAGGGAGAGAACAGGCTCTGGGTCAGTCTGCAGCAGTCCCAAGCCTAACTCCCACCCCCCACACAGTCAGATACCCTCAGGGCTTCAGTTAGCCTGCCCCTGTTTGGGGGTGGGAGATGGCTGAGCTCCAAATCCCAGAGCCATTTGCTATGGTGAGTGCAGGAAAGTGAGTTTAGGGGGTCGCTGTGCGGTGCTCCCTGGAGGATCCCTCTCATTCAGTGCTTGCTCTGCTGTCAGATCTTCAACAGGCTGATTTCAAAGATCCCACGCTCTGGCCTCCCTTTGCTCTCTAAATGCAGAGCAATGAAAGTGGCCTGTGAGTGCCGGGGTCCATACTGGATAAAGAGGGGTGATGGAATTGGACCACTCCAGACACCAGACATGTGTTCATCCGGGCCCCTCGAAGCCAAGAAGCTTGAAACACGAGTTCTCATCCCTATCTCCCTCCCTTCCTCCCTCCAAGGCCCTGAAGGTTGTTGACTGGTGAGGCCATGTCTGACTTCCAATAGTGTCAATGGGATCCCCCACCCCTCCACTACACACACACACACACACACACACACTAGCAGTCTCTCCCCATGGTAATTGGGTCCCCATCACACCTGCTGAGAGATGATAACTCAGTTCTGGAGAAACATCAGGACAAAAGTCTTCTTAGAGAAATACTGGATCCTATGTCTTTAGCTCAGCCTGTTGCTTTTCCTGAGTCTGTGCTGAAATTTGTATGCTGTAGGAAGAGGAAAGGAAGAGAGGAAAGAGGGAGGAAAGGAGAAAGAGGGAGGGGGGGAAGAAGGAAGGAAGGAAGGAAGGAAGGAAGGAAGGAAGGAAGGAAGGAAGGAAGGAAGGAAGGAAGGAAGGAAGGAAGGAAGGAAGGGAGGGAGGGAGGGAGGGAGGGAAGGGAAGGGAAGGGAAGGGAAGGGAAGGGAAGGGAAGGGAAGGGAAGGGAAGGGAAGGGAAGGGAAGGGAAGGGAGGGAGGGAGGGATGGGAGGGACGGAGGGAGGGAGGGGGAAGACAGAAAGAGAAGGAAGACACAGTGGCCCCCAGCTACTTTCACTCTGAGGGGCGGTAGGCACAAACCGTTCACCTCTAAGCCGGGCAGGGTCCGAACAGAGCATCGCTCCCTGCACTGGCGCATGTCTTGAGTACACCCCTCATGTATGTAAGCGCCCGCGTGCTGGCTCGCAGGCACAGACCTCCCCACGCTCTGTCCCTGCGACACCTGGGGGCCCCTCCGTCCTTCCCTTCCATCCCTGAGCTGAGCCCCAGGACCAGGCCGGCGTCCACGCGAGGGCACGGGCGCCGCGGGCTCTCGAGACCCTGAGTTCTCCGGAGCGGCGTCGGAGGAGCGGGCTCGTCCCGGCCCAGGGCCCCTGAACTGCTTGCCGGGGCGCCCGCGGGAGAAGGCGACGCGAGCGGCGGCCGGCCGGGCCGAGTCTCCGAGCAGCCCAGGGGCGCGCGCCGGTTCCGGGCCGCTGTCCTCCCGGAGGTCCGCCCGGCGCGGGTCCCAGCCGAGGGCGCGCTTTCTTTCCCCGGCGAGGCGGCGGCTCCCGGGGCCGGCGGGGGTGGGCCCGGCCGGAGGGCGGCGGGGAGGAGCGGGCGTGGCCCGGAGGGACTCGGCGGCCGCGGGCGCGGGCCGAGGGCGCCTGACGCAAGCGGAACTCGGCGGGGCCGCACACGCCGCGCGGACTCGGAGCGGGCCGGCCGGGCTCATCGCGCGTCGCGTCGCGCCTCGGGAGGGCGGCGGGGCGGGGGCGGGCGCGGGCCCCGAGGCGGGGAGGGGCGGCGGCGGCGGCGGGGCCCTGCTGGGCGCGGACTCGCCTCCCCTGGACAGAGGCTGAGCTGCCGAGCCGCCAGCCGCCCGGACCGGGAGCAGCGAACGGAACGGGACGGAACGGAACGGAACGGGACGTCCCGGCAGGAGCGCCGCGCCGAGGAGCCGCGGCCCCAGCCCGCCCGGCCGGCCGCCGCGATGGCCAGCTACCCGGAGCCCGCGCCCGCCGCCGCCCCGCCGAGCCCCGGCGCGCCCTCCGCCCCCGGCCCGGGCTCGGACCCCGGCCCGGCCGCCGCCAACGCCGCCAGCGCCGCCAGCGCCGAGCAGCCCCCCGCGGCGCAGAAGCCCCCGTACTCGTACGTGGCGCTCATCGCCATGGCCATCCGCGACAGCGCCGAGAAGCGCCTCACGCTCTCGGGCATCTACCAGTACATCGTGGCCAAGTTCCCCTTCTACGAGCGCAACAAGAAGGGCTGGCAGAACAGCATCCGCCACAACCTGAGCCTCAACGAGTGCTTCGTGAAGGTGCCGCGCGAGGGCGGCGGCGAGCGCAAGGGCAACTACTGGACGCTCGACCCGGCCTGCGAGGACATGTTCGAGAAGGGCAACTACCGCCGCCGCCGCCGCATGAAGCGGCCCTGCCGCCCGCCGCCCGCGCCCTTCGCGCCCAGCAAGCCGCCCTTCGGCGTCGGTGTCGGTGTCGGCGCGGCCGCCGACGGCCTGGGCTACCTGGCGCCGCCCAAGTACCTGCAGCCCGGCTTCCTGGGCGGCTCGTGGCCGCTGCCGCAGCCGCCGTCGCCGCTGCCCTACCCGGTGGCGTCCTGCCAGATGGCGGCGGCCGCCAAGGGCCTGGCGGGGCCCGCCGCCTCCTACGCGCCCTACCCGCGCGTGCAGAGCCTGGCGCTGCCCGCCTGCCCGCACCCCGGCGTGGGGAGCGCCTACAACGGCCTGGGCGGCCCGCCCGCCGCGCCCCCGCCGCCGCCGCCGCCGCCGCAGCAGCAGCACCCGCGCCCGCACCCGCACCCGCACGCCCACCACCTGCACGCCGCCGCCGCGCCGCCGCCCGCGCCGCCGCCCGCCCAGCTCGGCCCGGCCAGCCCGGCCGCCGCCGCGCCCCCCGCGCCGCCCGCGCCCGCCGGCGCCGCGGGCCTGCAGTTCGCCTGCGCCCGGCAGCCCGAGCTCGCCATGATGCAGTGCTCGTACTGGGACCACGACGGCAAGGCGGCCGCGCTGCACTCGCGCCTCGACCTCTAGAGCCCGCGCGCGCCGGGACTGGGAAGGCGCCGGCCCGGGGAGCGCAGCCGCCCGCGCGCGCGCGGGGTCCGGCCGCCCGGAGCCCCCCGCGCCCCGCGCCGCTCTTTTGTCTGCAGCGCTGCGCCCCGCGCCCGCCGGAGCGAGCTGGGTCCCGCGAGCGGCCTCCCCTACGCGCTCCCCGCAGGCCGCCCCCGAGCCCGGCGCTCCGAGCCCTCACCCCTGGCCCGAATTCCAGTTCCGACAGAGAGGAAGCGCCCGTGCGGGCCGGGGTGCGCCGGGGCCCGCCCGAGAAACGGACCCGCGAGGCCGGTTCGGCTCCCGTGCGCTCTGAGAACGCCCTTCCGAAGCCGCCGGAGCCGGGACTCCGGTGGGCCCCGCACCGCGGCTCCGAGGAGCCGACCCCGAGCCTTCCGCCCTCCAGGCCCCCACCCCGGGACCAGGCGACCGGTTGATGCTTTGCAGAAAAGAATCGGCGGGGCCGCGGTCAATGGTGTTCGAGAAATAGAGTTCTTTTTTCTCTTTTAAGGGAAAAAAGAAAGAAAAAAGAAACTCACCGGAAAACCGGCCACCTTTCTCGTGACCTCGGAGTTCGCTAAAGCCAAACGGGAAAGTTTGCCCTCACAACTGCTTTCCCAAAAAGCTCAGTGAAGAGAGGTAGGAGACTGGCAAACGACGGTTTTTCTCCAGGAATTGGAAGGTTTTTCTGCCCCCGGCCCTACGTACAAAATAAAATCGAAAACAAATTGCCCCATCTTTGATCAGGAGGTGTCTCTCCCTCCTTGTTCGTCCGCCCGGCCACGGTCGGTCGCGGGCGCCTGGAGGAAGGGACACTGCCTATCCTCGGTCTGGTTTTTGTTTGTCCAAAAGTTTGTTTTTGTTTTTGTTTTTCCAGCTTGGGGCTGGAAACCCGAGAGGCCCCGCAGTTGTGGTGGGTGGCAAGCGGGTTTGGGACCCAGGCCGGTGAGCCAAAGGCCACCACCAGCTTTTACCTGGGATTTTGTGACATTTCTTTGGGGGGACCAAATTGTTTTCTAGCCAGAACTAGAGCACTTTTGTTTGTTTTGTTTGTTGCTTTTTTTTCTTTTGTCTTGTCAATTCTTGAATAAATTTTTTTGGTTCTTTCTTTTAACCCGGACTTCGTTATTTCTATCATATCTACGGTTACCAAGCAGGTGGAGGGTGTTTTTCTGCAAAACCGTTTCCTTTTTTTTTCTTCAGATAGACCAGGGCTGAGAACGGCCGGAGTGGGGCCGTTATTGAAGTTGCTTTGTGTCCCTTTGGTTTGTTTGTTTTCTGGGTCATCGATGTTATGACTGTTCCGTGTCATCACAGAGACTTAATCCACCACTTCTTTCTTTTTTTCAAGTCACTGCTGCAGGTAGGCTTTGCTCTGGGTTTGCACACGCAAGCTTGTACCAGGTTTTACTTCTGACATGGTCACACCGAGTGTATGAGCTGAGTTCTACGTTTACATAGTTCCAGCCACAAGAGTTTATTCCAAATAGGTAAACAAATCCTGGTTGTGGGCAAACTCTGAGTTGCGAGCCTCAGTGTGAATGTAATGAGTGATGGCTGATGGTCTTTGTTATTGTTGATCATCAGAATTCACTTCTCTGAATATATGTGTCAGAGACAGGCTGCATTGCTCAGAAATTTTTTTTTTCTTTAAGTCCCTACCAAGACCCTTCAGATAACAAATTAGGAGCAAATAATGAACACCCAAGCTAAGTTGTCTGAATGGGCAGTTCACATGTTTTACATGTAGAAAACTGGAGTTTGATTTGAGCCCCCATCCTGCACTGCTTGGTACCTGGAAGATCAGGGGTGACTCGGTGCCCCCAAATCAGGAATAAATAACCCCTGAGCACTGCTGAGTATTACCCTCCCCTCAATAACAGTACTTCCACAAAAGGTTGGAAGTCTTGGTAGGATGAGGAGCAGTCGGGCAGATCTGAGATCGGTGGCCTTCATTCTAGCCTCCCACGGGACAATGCATTTCTTTTGGCTCTGGCTGCCTCTGCATTCGGCTTCAGAAGGGTCTCAAAAGCATAGTCCAGAGTTCCTGCCTGCCACCTACTCTGCCACTCTGGATATGAACTGCAAAGGCTGCAGGCCCGGGCCTGCCAGTGGTCTAGGGCCAGTTGAGTGCCACCAGGCCAAAACCTGCTATTTTCCCACTTTAGCTTCAGGGGTCAACCCATGGAAATGCAGGGTCCCTATTATGTGTACTTGAGCCCCATGGAAATTGGCTTCACTCAAGACACTCCTTCCTCCCCTTTTGGCATTCTCAAGGAGGCTAGAAAGTGGAGGAGGAGGCCAGGAGAGTTCTGAGAAACATCATTCTGAGACTGAGTGGAGCCTGCCAGAAAGCTGGGGAGCTCAGAAGAGCTAGCTCAGAAAGGGGCAGTGGCTTCACTGCAGCTGGAGGTCCCAGAAGCTGTGAGGCCTGGTGTCACACTTTGACTAAGGAGGGTTATAGAAAAGGAATTATGTCCTTGACGGCTGATCTGTCTATCAATTTATCAGTCCACTCTTCAGGTGGGTGCTTGGATGGTCTTTGTATGCAGCAGCGTTAGCTGTGTCCTGTGACAGATGAAAATGTGTCACTGTTCCCTCACCTGCTAAAGGTGGATGTTGAGAACACCGTAATAGTCTCATGGATACTCCTTGCTTACAGACTGCCCTGCAGATGCAGCTTCTATAGACTGCTGCCGGTGCATTGTGTACAGTCCTGCCATGCAGCAGCCTTGTGGGACAGTAACAGATACACACAGAGCCCTGGCTCCAGCCAGCCTAGCCCTCAGCACCCTCAACAGCAATCCCACACATAGAAAGCAGAGGAGGGAAGTGTCTGGCGTAGAGTCCTAGAGAGGAAAAGTTGGCCCCGGCTTCTTGGTAGGACAGAGTCTGGGGAGTAAAGGATAAAGCTGAAAAGCAAGAAGCACCCCCAAGGGTAAAGCTCCCCTTGTGATGAGGATGAAGTAAAGAGATTCCTGGTTTCTACCAGCATTGGAGGAAGTGAGAGGCACTGAATCCTACTTGTAGATTGCGGGTACTCCCAGGAAGACTCCCTGAGGGACTTCAATAGCAGACAGAGAAAATCAGTCAGGGGTCTCAAACTCAATTTACCTGGGGGCCACAGGAGGCAAAGTCAGGGTGATCCTTGAGTGCAAAGTCAGTAGTAAGCCTCGAACATTGGGGTGTGTGACCCAAACAACTAAAACAAAACAAAACAAAACAAAAAAAGATTCCTCTAGGGCAGGGCCACAAAATGTTGAACGGAGGGAGGGCCGTTTGTGGCCCGCGGGCCAGGCCTCAAGTTTGAGACCCCTGTGTCTAGGGGCTTCTCTAAAGCTCTCCAGTGAGTCATTCTCCACCACCACCCCAACTTCTGGCCTCTCATTTTCTCTTTCTCCTCACCCTCTTTGCACTTTGGAGTTCCTGTTAGAGGAGATGAACGAAGAAATTTTCTTGGTGAAAGTAAAAAGTATTTCCAGAGTGTTCCTGAAGTACAAGCAATTAAACCTCAGCATCACAGTCTGACTGGGCGGTGGGGCCCTGTGGTGGGTGCCTATATGTTAGCCAGGGTGGGCTGTTCATACAACCAGAAACGGACATGGCTGCCAAGTTCTGCTGTCTGCAAGAAGGCATTGCTCCACGTGCTCCTGAATGAGCTTGTTGTGATCTTGTGTGCTGGTAAACATCCTTGGCCAGAGCAGAGGAGAGGAACCCCTCCCCACATTGACAGGAAATTCTTGGTCACCCCATCCCCTAAGACTGCCCAGCCAAGAACTTTGCTTGGCTGGGGTAAAGGTAGTGGGAAAAGTACTGTGTTCTCAGGGAACCCAGGAATTATCTTGCTGAGTAGTACAAGCACCACTATATTTTGCAATGGGGCCCTGTGGGGACCTGGGGTATTCTTTTGGGTGACCACCTACTCCATAGGTTGTGCTGGCCCATTGTCTGCTCCTATGAGACAAGAGATCCAGCTTTGGATCCACTTGAAGCCCAGAACCTCCCACCTGGGTCCTGATGCCTCCAACCCCCTTACCCAGCTTTCCTGCCGCTAGTGCTGGAGCCTGAGGAGCCCCCTGGTGGTGGATAGGGGTCAGGACAAAGGACTGGAGCAGCTGAGAGTCACCTTCCTACCCCAGCTCTTCCTTAGGGTCAAGCAAAAAATAGGGCCTCCGGGGCCGGGTAGGTGGCGCTGGAGGTAAGGTGTCTGCCTTGCAAGCGCTAGCCAAGGAAGGACCGCGGTTCGATCCCCCGGCGTCCCATATGGTCCCCCCAAGCCAGGGGCGATTTCTGAGCACATAGCCAGGAGTAACCCCTGAGCGTCAAACGGGTGTGGCCCAAAAACCAAAAAAAAAAAAAAAAAATAGGGCCTCCACAGCCCTGGAGATTTCCCGCCCCTGGGGAGAGGGCAATTTCTTCACAAATACAGAGCCCAGAAACCCAAAATCTCTAAAGCTAAGGGAGGTGACCCAACAGTAAAGGGAACCCTGATTGTGCTCTCCATGTCCCTGACCCTGCTGACAGGACCCCCTGTGTGTGTGGGAGGAAGCCAGATTCAAGGGGGGTCAGGAAACCCCTCCATAGCCGGCTGTTTGCTGAGCCTGCTCCAGATTTGCAAGAAGTAGGACACGCTGATATGAGACCAGGTTAGCCCAGAAAGGTGGAGGGAGGGGGGTAAGCACAAGGATCAGAGCCCAATCCATTGGAGGAAACTAGTCTGGCAAGCTATTTTGATGATTGTGGAACTCTGGGCAAATTTTTGTTTTTATCATCCATAAAATAGAATGATACGTACTGTGCAGGACTATTAAAAAAAAAAAACCACTGTTCTCAAGACGAAGTATTTGATGTTTAATAGATGGCAATAAGGATTTCGTCCAAAAGGAAGGAAGGAAGGAAGGAGGGAAGGAAGGGAGGGAGGGAGGGAGGAAGGAAGGGAGGGAGGGAGGGAGGAAGGAAGGAAGGAAGGAAGGAAGGAAGGAAGGAAGGAAGGAAGGAAGGAAGGAAGGAAGGAAGGAAGGAAGGAAGGAAGGAAGGAGGGAAGGAGGGAGGGAGGAAGGAAGGAGGGAGGGAGGGCGGAAGAGTGGGTGGGAGGAAGAGAGGGTGGGAGAGAGGCTGGGAGGGAGGAAGGAAAAGAAAGGTAGAAGAAAACACTTTGAGGGTTACTAAGAATGCTCTCACAGTGCCCACTAAGTTTTCTGCGTGCACTTAGACCCCAGACCACCCTGATATCTGGGGGCTGGCCGTGGCACTCACCTTCTGGTGTTCCCTAGCCCCTGTGGTTGAGATAGGCCATCCTGTCGCTATCTGGGTGAATTCCCCAATCCTGGGCCATACACACCACAGAGAAGAAAAAGCGGGAAATCCAGCGCTGCCAACGCAGGAAGCGGGTTCGCCCCGCCGGGGTGGGAGGCACCGCCTGCGAGTGGGTCCGGATGGTGGACTCCGCGCTCGGACGGCCCGGCTTGGTGCTTGGCGCTTCGGGGCCAGGTTCCCGTGCTGCCCAAGCCTGGCAGGCGGCGTCCCTCGGGCGAGCGCGCGGGTCAGGGAAAGCGCCCGGGCGAATTCTGCGCAAAGAGCAGCGCGCCGGGGACCAGCTGCCAAGGGGACGTTTGCAGACCGAGAGGACTCGCCTGGCCCGCGGCCCCCAGTCTCCACGCCTTCCTCCGGGGAAGCCCTTCCCTCTGCGCAAAGGCAAAGGCAGGCTGATGACCAGAAGGGAGATGCCCGGTGGAGCGGGAGAGGGGGTCCGAGGAGCCGTCCTGCCTCTGGGCGTGGAGGGAGGGGAATGCTGGTACCCGCCGCTGCTTAGGGAGGTGCGGGAGAAACTTGGACACGCGTTGGATAGACTCTCCCGGCCGCTGCCGGGCTGGTGCGCAGGAGTCGTGAGACGAAGCCCTCCCGCAGCGGCGGCGGCCTTTGTCTTCTGTCCTGACCCCAGTGGCGAACCGGCCGGGAAAGGCCGGTCCGAGCCAGCGCCATCCCGAGGCCCCCTCCGCTCGCTCGCCCCAAGGGACATGCAGTAACGGGGCTCCTCCGGGCTCTGCCCGCGGCCCCAGATCCAACAGAGCGTCGGTTGACCCACCCTGTCCACCGGACTCCCGCAGCTCCCTTGCTCGCCCGGTCCCACCGCTCCCTATTCCGGCCCGTCCAAGCTCCGGGCGGGAACTCCGGGCTGGTCGGAGGATGCGCCTCCCGGGCTCTGCGTGGGAGCGCTCGGGCGGGCGTCGGGGCCACCGGGTCGGCGGCCCAGATCAAATCGAACCGGCCTGGGCCCGCCGTGCCTCGGCATGCTCCGCACCTCCTCCAGGGCTGAGCACTTTCTCCGCCTCTCTCCGTCTGGGGGAGAAGGAGGTTCTGTGGACCCGGCGGGAAAGCGGGAGTGGCCCTCACCTCGTGGCCCCCGGAGCCGAGCAGCGCACCCAGGTGAGGTCGGAGCCGCGCCGCCCACGGAAAGGCCACGGGGGGCGGTGGCGGCGGAGTGGAACTGGCTCATGCCTGCCCCGCACTCTTCCGGCATCTCCCCATTTGGAGATCGACTCTGTGCGTCTCTGTGCAGGGTGGCTGGTGAAGAGACGGGTTCAGGGCCTCCTTCCCCGAACTCGGAGACCTGGATCCATCCTTTACCCTCATTCCTGGGGTCCCCTGTGGAGAAGGGAGATCCCAATCTAGATGTGGGACATGAGGGCTGTAATCTGCGGCTGGGAGCGCCTCTGCTCGTCCAGCTCACGCCTTTTACCTCCCACCAGCCGCTAGACGCTCTGGCCCACACTGAAACCGGAGCTGCCCCAGGCTAGCAGATGAGATAAAGGAGGCCCGTGGAGACCGGGCTTGCACCGGATCCGGGTTTTCCCGCACCTTGGAGCGTCACGCAACCCTCTTCCCTTTCCGCCTATGGGCTCTAAACCAGAGAGACCAATGGAACACCAATGGAAGGCCGTGTAGTGTTTACAGGCACCAAGTGCTGACTTAGCATGCGGGAGTGCGTGCCACGCTACGTCCCTGTCGTGTACCCTTGCCATTCGACTTGGGAGACAGGTGGATGCATGTGCACGCATGTGGTGTTCCCCTGCTCCCGGGTAGCCTGTTTCTGCTCTGCTGGTTCACACGCAACCCGGGCTGATGCTCTCTCTAAACGCAAGCCTTTTCCAAGACCTGTAAATTTGCAGTCACTTTTTCTAACTGTTCTGGCATGCGCTCTCTTTCCGTTTAGACGGGCATCAAGAAGGTGCTGGCTGGCTCCTTTGCCAGCCGTCCTTGAAGAGTGAGCGCCTCGGCCAGCCAAAAAGCCCTTGAGACTGTTGAACGTGACTTTAGCCTGTTCAGTCACCAGAGACCCACCCCACCCCCAAGTCCACCCCATCCCCAAGTCCTTAGCCTGGCTAGGCTTCCGCAGAGACCCTGAGTGCTGCTAAGTTAGGGCTTTCCAACTTCTGCGCTGCTGAGCGCGCTCCTCTGGGGAACAGTGGAACAGGGGAGACTTGCGAGGAGCTCACAACTCATCAGCAGCCTACAGTGAGAAATACCCCGAAACTACAGGGGCTCGCTATTTTGAAACCCGGAGGCCCTTCGTTGCCAAGTAAGACAGACTGTGACAGGGTCCTTCTACCCCACAGCAACCCCACAACTTTCTCCGACAACCAGCGTCGGAGAGCCCAGAAGAAACTTGAAATCATCCCATTCTCCTTCTGTCTCAGTCACTAACGAATTCGAGAGACTCGTTTGACTGGAGTCTGAGCTGGGGGCACACAAGTAGCTCCTGATCCAAAAGCCAAGAAGTGATGGGGCGCGGGGGTGGAAACCTCCAACCAAGGGTCCGATCCTGGCGCCCTAAACGGCGGCCCTCGCGCTCAGCACTGCCGGGTCGTGCTGGCCCAGACCTTGCTTTCCTGGTTCTCCGGCACCACTGACCCTCTCCCACCACCTCTCCTACAATCTGCAATTCGCTGCTCGAATTCCCAGTAGCGTCTGCCTCTTGCTTCCTCGCCTGAGCTCTGCTTTCACGTTCCCCCGACCTTCCCGCTCAGCCCGGCCCTTGCTCGGCGACAGTGCAGCTGACCACAGCTCAATGAGGTCCTTTGGCTTATGGCAGACTAGAGGTGGCTGATCCCGGGTCCCCAGGCCGCCCCACTTCGCGGGAGCCTGGGCCCAGGACTGGAGCCCGCGCGTGGGCCCCGAGGTCGCCCAGAGGCCGAGCTCGCAACCCCAAGACTGCCCTCTGCTGGCGCCCGGAGGCGTGGGCACCACCCCGTCTCGAGTGCAGCGGTCGCGGGGACGCCCCGGGAGCTTCCGAGGCCGGCGGACCCCGGCGCGCCCAGAGGGCGAGCTTCTCTTCCCGCCGGGCCCGGGAGTGACCGCCGCACCCGCGGCCGCTGCGAAGGACCTCCGGTCGCTCCCAGCCCCGCGACTCTGGCTGCAAATAAGCCCTCTCCTGGGGACCGGCCAAGACGCTGAGCCCCCGGGCCGCTGCTCTGTGAATTCTCCCGGGGTCGCGGGCCACAGTCACTAGGAACGAAGGGGCGTCGCAGGGAGAAGCGGGATTTTGCAGAGGACAACCCAGAGCATCCCGAAGGCCACCCCGGACTTCTGGCTGCGCTCAGGCTCCCAATGCAACCAAGGGCTCACAGCGCCCTGCTGGGCAACCCGTGGCGAGCGGCTCGGCCCACCTCGGACCTCCCAACGCCCGCGACCGCGTCCTTGGCACTTGGCTGCCCCTGCCGCCCCGATCAAACCCAGAGCTCACGGACGGAAATGGCCCTTCCCTCCCCGCATCGCGCGTGGCCTCTCTGGGGTCTTCCTGGAGACGACCGCTGGGGTTCAGGACGCATCCATCCGGGCTGAAATCCGGTGGGGTAAAAATAACACTGCCCTGCGCTTTCGGGGGCCTTTGTAGCAGGATTATGCACCGTGTGCATTTTTGTTCTCCTACTTAGCGATTGTTCCAATAGGAGAAAATTGGGAGAACTAAGAAAACTTTACCAGGCACAATAAATTTTTAATGAGCAATTCGAGCGGGGGAGACAGCTCAGACTCCAGGTGCTACTTTGCAGGCCCCGGGCAGGAGGAAGCCCAGAGCCGCATGGGTGACCCCGGTGATGTTCCCCAGCATCACGGGGTCCTAGACCCAACCCCTCCAGTGGCCAAATACCTCTGGATGTGTCCCTCAAAAACTGGAGCACTGATTGGGGGCTCCCCCCCAAATTAAAAATAAATAGGAGTGATACTCCTGGCAGTACTGGGGGCCACCAAAGCTGCACCCAGTGGAGTTCAGGGGATGTTCCATGGGGTACAAGGATCCCACCTGAGCTACATGCAAAGCAAGTGCTCCATCACTTGAGTTTTATTCCCCAGCCCCCAGAATTCAATTTTTCAAAAACAAAAGTTACAGCTAATCCCCGCCCCCCCCAAGGTAATCACAGGTAACTTTTTGGTAATGTCCCTTCAGCCTTTACTTTTATTTTTAATAAGTCCAATTTATATTGTTAAAAGAATACTTTTTCACATCTGCTTGGTTTCTCTTTATTAAGGGGGGGGCACATCCAGTTGTGCTCAGAGCTTATTCCTGGCTCTGTGCTCAGGGATCACTCGTGGCAGTATTTGGGGGACTATATGGAGTGCCAGGATTGAACCTGGATTGGTTCAAGTACTTCACAAGGCAAGTGCTTTACCCACTGTATTTTTTCTGCCAAAGAAGAAGATGCTTTACTAAAAATTGTAATCTTGCCTCCTGTATCTTTTATTTTTAACTTTTTGTTTTGTTCTGGGTCACACTGTACAGTGTTAGGGTTGGAACCCCACTTGCCACACGCAACACATCTGTATGTGCTTCCCCACAGTCCCTGTGAGCTGGGTTTCAAAGTGTATTATCTTTTGGGAAATTTGTATTTATTTGGGAGCCACACCTGGAGATGCTCAGGGCTTATTCCTAGCTCTGTGTTCAAGGACCACTTCTGACAGTGCTCTGGAGACCCATATGTAAATGCTGGGATTGGAATCCTGTCATCTGTGTGCATAGCAAGCACCCTGCCTACTATACTATCTCTCTGTGTGCAGTATCTTGAAATTGTCAAACATACCTTCACTTGGGTCTTGTTTCTTCCTTTTTGGAAGCTGCATGGCTTGAGAAACACTGTTCAACCTCCCGGAACTGTTTCTTAAAATTGGGAAATTGGCGATGATTTTTGAGCTTGAGCATTTGTAAGCATTCAGATAATTGGACTATTAGCTTTATGCCTAGACACAGACTTTTCCGTGCAAGGTAACTGCTGCTCTTTTGGCCCCTCCAGCTGCTACTACTGTTGCTCCTGGCACCGCCCTAAGGAGTTCCATGATTGCCCTCTCCCTCAACTCCTGACCCCCTGTACTGGGAAACGTAAGTCTGAATTCTGGCACTACGCCGGGTCCAGGTTCTCAGGGTTGAGGAGTCATTTCCAGCCCGGTGGTTAGGCTGCTCAGGACCTACGGACAATCAGGTCCCAGCTTGGGCTGTTTATACTAGAACCGTTAAAACAGGAAAATATGCAAACCCTTCATTCATAGGGATCCGGCTATTGTTGGGTCAGAAATGATATTTTTGTTTCTAAAATAAAAAGTACATTTGCTGCTCTGCTCACACGCGTGCCTGCACACACATTCAGTCGTGTGTGTGTGTGTGTGTGTGTGTGTGTGTGTGTGTGTGTGTGTATCTACAGAACTAAGAACACAAAACAAGTAGTGATCTGGTTAATTGGCCAGTTCCTGCAGCCCACCTGGAAAGATCCATTGAGTACTTGTTTGTTTATATGTGCTCCCCTAAACCAGTGCTTGCCTGGGCATCATTGTATAAACCCACAAGCCAGGCTTTTATCTGGGTCAACCCCCAGATAAAATGCCTTCAGATTCTGCCTTATATTTTCCCTTACTAGAGACATCATCTCCACTTAGAAAAGCAGCCGGGGTGGAATTTTACAAATGATAGTAGTCTGTGTGCAGTGACACATCAAAATCTTAAGGAGAAAGTTTTCATTCTTTTTTTCCTTGCTGGGCTATATCTGGCGGTGCTCAGGGATTACTTCCAGACTGGGACCAGGGCTTTCCTCCCAGGGGCTTTTGGTGAGGGCGGGGGTTGGGGATTGCATGCTGGGCTGGGATTAAACCTCCGGCTTTGCCTGTGGGATGTCTGTGGCGCCCTCTCCAGGACCCTGAGGAAAGTTTTAATGCAGAGATTTCAGCATTCCCTTAAAACTGGACATCTCCTGCCACACAGGGGCGATGCTCCCCTCCTGTGTGTGCATCAAAGTCCTCCTGTGATTCCAATAAAACCCAAGGGAGGGGGTGATTGCTGGCCCCAACCGAATTGAAAACTGGGGTTGTTCCAAGTGGACTCTGGAAAATACAGATTCCAAATAATCTTCCATTGAAACCACATGGAGTTACAAAAAGCTTGGCTCCAACTGTGGATGTGAGTGTGAGTGGGGTTGAGGTAGAAGGACAGTTACTTTTCTGAACGTTGCAGCCTTCTTTGGTCATTGGAAACAAGTTCCATAGAGTTGTTGAAATCAAATTGTGTGTAAGTGCAAAATATGCATGTCCAGGGCCCGGAGAGATAGCACAGCGGCGTTTGCCTTGCAAGCAGCCGATCCAGGACCAAAGGTGGTTGGTTCGAATCCCGGTGTCCCATATGGTCCCCCGTGCCTGCCAGGAGCTATTTCTGAGCAGACAACCAGGAGTAACCCCTGAGCATCGCTGGGTGTGGCCCAAAAACCAAAAAAAAAAAAATATGCATGTCCATGTGCAAGGTTTAAGGTAATCTGTAGGTACCCAAGATCCCCTCGCAGGCTGGCAGTTAGACTTCCTGAAAAGTGCGACCAGGAGTGATCTTTTCATACAAGATCCCTGGATTCAGTCCCCAGCATGTGCACCCCTTGCACCTACATAGCTAGGAGTAGTCCCTGAGCACTGCTGAGTGTGACCCCAAAACAAAAATAAAACAGGGTCAGAGGTGGTGGCAGGAATCTAGGGAATCAAGGGACGGTACAGGTTATTACCATAGTTTGAGTCTTTTCCAGTGAGGAAAGCTGATGTGGGGGCAGGCGCAATCCTGGAGGTCCACCTGCTCACTCAGTCGCTCAGTGATATTTGGTCTCAGAGAATAATTGGTAGAGCCTTGCCAATGTGAGGCCCTGGTACTGTGTCCCACTTCAGGCTGTGGGCTCAAGCACTGCTCCAGCAACAAAAAATGTACAGTGCCCAAGCCCCACATCTGGAGTATTACCATGAGAACATTACAAAGTGATCCTGATGGTTCCAATATATGCAATCTTATATTTCAGTATAGGCTAGAAATCAGAGAAATAACCTGCAAGTAACCAAGAGGCAATAATCATCTCATAAAGATCCAATCTCAAAGAACTGGAGGAATGGTTAGGAGTTAAGGAGCTTGCTTCGCACACAGTGCACTTTGCTTTCCCTAAGTTCCCACAGGAGTGAGTGAGTGACCTCTGAGCAGAGCCAAGAGTAGACCTTAAATACCACTATGGTTGGGTATGGCCCAATCCACTACCACCACCACCCAAATCTCACAATTGCAATGCCTAATCAGTTAAGGATAAAATTATTGCATCCTAATGGGCTGCATATGGCTTATTTTTGGAGGCTGACATCCTAGTCTAAACTTTAAATCCCAAACTTGTGGCATTTCTCTAAACCTCTTAGTGTAATAATTGGTTAAATTTATATTAAAAATCATTTCTTTCAGGGATCCTGAGGACACCACAGTGGCCTGGGTTGACCCCAGCCCCACCTCCCACCCTACAGATCTTTTTTTTTTTTTTTTTTTTTTTTTTTTTGGTTTTTGGGCCACACCCCTTTGATGCTCAGGGGTTACTCCTGGCTATGTGCTCAGAAATCGCCCCTGGCTTGGGGGGACCATATGGGACGCCGGGGGATCGAACCGCGGTCCTTCCTTGGCTAGCGCTTGCAAGGCAGACCCCTTACCTCCAGCGCCACCTACCCGGCCCCCCTACAGATCTTTAGCCCCTTACTTTCCTTTGTCATTTTGTCCTTTGCTGCAACCAAGGACATCAGGCAAGCACAACAAGGACTTATCTCTGAACCAAATCCCTCACCCAACTTTTTAATTTTATTTCTTTATTTTTTTTTATTGAATCACCAGGATATGCAGTTACAAAGTTGTTGAGGACTGAGTTTCAGTCATAACATATTCCAACACCCTACCCTATTCCATCACCATTGCAAATTACCTGCCACCCTCCTCTCTCTTCAGCCTTCCAGTGGGCCTCATCTGACAAACTCACTCTCCTGCATTCTCTCTCTCTCTCTCTCTCTCTCTCTCTCTCTCTCTCTCTCTCTCTCTCTCTCACACACACACACACACACACACACACACACACACGCACACACGCACACACAAACACACACGCACACACAAACACATCTCCTCTCCTCTCCTTTTCCCTCCTCTCTCTCCCCCTTTGAGGCACTTCGAGGCACTTCCCCTTTTCATTTTAGGTCTCATGATTTTCAATACTCTTACTGAAGAAATATCATACATAGCCCTTTACTTTCTTCTTTCAGTATCCAGTTTTTGTCCAGACTATCATTTCCAACTACCATTGTCTTATTGGCCCCTTCTTTGTCCTTACTGCACTGCCATATTCCTCCTGGATCATTCCTCCTGGCCTTCTTTCCTATTGTCTTTGAGCATTAGTCTCATACTATGAGAATATATGTGTATATATGTATATCTCCTGAATCTTAGTACGATCATTTTGTGCCTGCCCTATTCCTCTCACTCATTTCATTTAGCATCTCTCTGCCTTTATTTTTTTTTTCAAGGTCGCAGCTTTCTAGGTCATTGGGAGATGGGGAACTCCAGAGCGCCCATACTGACTCATATTGACCTTTTTTCCCCTATCAATAAGGGATTTGGGGTTCCACCTAGTAGATGTAAGGGAGACCCCTCCTTTTTAGCTGAACTTGCAGGCATTCATCAAAATCTGTCATAGGATCAAAGAGCGTCTTCATTTTGTTTGTGGAAGTTCTTCTTCTTCTTCTTCTTCTTCTTCTTCTTCTTCTTCTTCTTCTTCTTCTTCTTCTTCTTCTTTTAGTGTTTTTATTTGTCTTTGGTTTTGTTTTGTTTTTTTGTTTTGGTTGTTTTTTTTTGGTAGGTTTTGTTTTTGTTTGTTTTTGGATCACACACAGCAACACTCAGGGGTTACTCCTGGCTCTACGTTCAGAAATCGCTCCTGGCAGGCTGGGGGGACCAAATGTGGTGCCGGAATTCGAGCTACCGTCCTTCATGAAAGGCAAAGGCCCTACCTCCATGCTATCTCTCCGGCCCCCCAGCCCCAGTAATTTATTTTTGAGGTGGGGCGTTGGAACCACTCCCCGTGGTGCTGACGTTACTCAGGAGTTAATCCTGGCCGACTGGACCAAATGGGATGCCGGCGAGGACCCCAAGCTGGGTTGTCCGCGTGCAAGGCAAGCACCTCCCCGCGGTACTATCGCTCCGGACCCCGGTCCTTCCCTCGGTTTTCCTTTCCGAGGCTCTTCCATCCGCCAACAATCGGCGGATCTCATGTGCCTGATGTGCAGAGGGTTGAAACGAAGGCCTCACGCCTGCGCGATTCGGTCGTCGACAGTAGTGCAACAGCGACCCCTCCTGGCCAGGTCTGGTTGCAACAGGCGGCGCTTTCCAAAGTTCCCGCAGTAGCCAGGGCTGAATAGTAAGATGGTGCGAAGGCAGAGAAGAAAAGAAGGCAGCTGTCATTCCTGATGAGTGACAGAAATGAGGGCCTGAGAGGTTACCGTCCTCAAGCCGAAGAGCCATTGCTGGCCCCCAATAGTGACAGACAAGAGCGGGAGTCTACAAGAGCCAAGAGTGCAGAGAGGATGGAGCGGGCAGCGTGTCCTTGCACCTCATGGACTTGAAGATGTCGCTCCTTCAGTAAGGCCCAGGAGACCTATCGAGGCTGGATTCTGGCTCTGTTCTGCCCCCCTCCCCTGGGCCCCTTTAGGACCCAGCAACTGAGGGTGTGGCAGAACCCCTGAATATCTGAGGTCCCGGTTTTTCAAGTACAGAAGACAAACTGAGCGACTGCCTTTCCTGGAACCTTGTTAACAAAGAAGACTCATCTGCTGAGTCAGAAGTCCTGGGGAGTGTAGAACATTTACATACCCCTCCTGATGCACAGTGAGGCTTGAGGGCCAACAGTTTGCTCTAGAGTACGGCAGGATAAAGCATCCCCATCCCTGACTCCCACCAGAAGACTCCAGACACGCCTGATTCCCTGTATAACCCCTGAAGAGGTGATTGTGGAGCCAGTAGGATCTTAGTTTTCACCCTAGTCATGCCCCCACATGCACTGGGCCCCCAATGTTTGCTGGAAAGAACCTGAGGGCCACACAGAGTCTGGAACCTGGAGTCTGGCCCCAATTGAGGCTGCCTGGAGTCACAGAGTCTATCCCACTGTATGTGCAAAGATGTAGGCATGAGCCTGGCTGCAAGAAAATGCCAGGCTCTGGGCTTGGAAAGAAGCATGGTTGGAGGAGAACAATCAAAGAGGGTTTCCAGAAACCAGTGGGCAGGCATGTTCATCAGATGGGGACCTTCTAACAGTTACTGCATGGTTTATCTGAGGCCAGGAAATTCAAATGATCAGACCTCACTCACACCAAAACACCCCACACAAGTGGCACAGTCAGGCAAAGGGTGCAGCCGCTCTCTAGTGTGTGGGTACAGGAGTATGGTCTGGGGATGGGGGAGAAGTGGACGGTCTGATAGTACAGGCACTTCCTTGGGCAGCAGAAGTGACAGTACAGTGGGTAGGGCACTTGCCTTGCAAACAACAGACCCAGGTTCAATTCCATGACATCCAAAATGTCCACAATCCCTGCAAGGAGAAATTTCTTAGTGAAGATCCAGGAGTAACCCCAGAGCATCACTAGGTGTGGCAAGGAAGAAAAAACTTATAATTTTATGATATTATTTTAATAATAATAATGATAATGATAATAATAAAGGCAGCTGCTTTAGACCAACTAGGGTTGGATCCCGGCATTACACAGAGTCCCTCTGAGCCTGCCAGAAATAGTTCCTAAGCACAGAGCCAGATGTGGTCCAAAAGAGAAATCCTGGGATGGAGATATACAGCAGGTAGAGCATTTGCCTTGCATGCTTCCTATGGGGGTACAATCCCTGGCACCTGGGAATTTATGTTCCCCTAAACACCATTAGGAGTGATGCCTCAGTGATCTCAGAAGTAAACCTTGAGCATTGCCTGGTGTGAGGAAGGAAGGAAGGAAGGAAGGAAGGAAGGAAGGAAGGAAGGAAGGAAGGAAGGAAGGAAGGAAGGAAGGAAGGAAGGAAGGAAGGAAGGAAGGAAGGAAGGAAGGAAGGAAGGAGGAAGGAGAGGGAGGGAGGGAGGGAGGGAGGGAGGGAGGGAGGGAGGGGAGAGATTGTGGCAGAGCCCTTAACTGCATTTAGGAGGGAAGATGGAGCCCGCCCAGAAGTGCCCAAGGTCTCCCCGCCTCCAGGCGTTCATTCCGGACCAAAGGCTCCCACCAAATCCGACCCAGCAAGGCACTCTCGGTCATATCGAAGATCCCGTTTGTGAGTTACTGGCATGGGGCCTATCCAGACTCTTGGGGAACAGCAGCAGTGGGGCGCCCCGCGGACTGCAAGGCCCGGCCCTGAGCCAGCAGCTCCTGGAGCCACCGGACGAACAGCCCCGGAACCGCGCGCCCTGCCCTAGGGGTCCCGGACAGCGGCCTCGCGGGGGAACGACGACCTCGGGGCTCCGCTCGCCCGGTGCGGCTCCATCCCGAGGGGCTTCGTTTGTTCCCTTTAGAATCAAAGCGCCTCTTGGGGCGCTTCCGTCCTATCTGGGCGCTGGCGGATGCGGGTGGGGGGCTGCCTGGCTTTGGGGCCGCCTGGTTCCCCCGACGCGCCGGCCCCGCGCGCAGCTGGCTAACGGGACGCAGCTGAGCCGCCCACCCGCGCGATCCGCATCCCTCGGCGGCACCTGGCCTGGCTTTGTCCTACCGTCGGCGCTCCAGGCTAAGCCGCCTCCAGGCCGCTCTCGGACCCGGCCTCGGCCTCGCCCCTAGAGACGTCTAGGACCCGGGAGTGCCCGAAGAGGCACCGCACAAAGCCAGTCCCCACACGGGGAGCGGGCGGCGTTCCTGCACGCGAACCCCTCACTCCCAGCTTTCTCCTATTGGGGAATCATTTCACAGAGGGGATGGCTCAATAAAAATGACTTTCTTTAAATTCTGGTTGGGGCCAGAGAGATAGCATAGAGATATGGCGTTTGCCTTGCATGCAGAAGGACGGAGGTTTGAATCCCAGCATCCCATTAAGTCCCCTGAGCCTGCCAGGGGCGATTTCTGAGCATAGAGCCAGGACCCAAAACTTAAATAAATAAATAAATAAATAAATAAATAAATAAATAAATAAATTCTGGTTGGAACCGGAAGACATGTTGAGAGAAGTAAGCCAGAAGAAGACAAACAGAATGCCCCCTGCTTGTCTGTGTATATAGAATAACTGAGGGGCCGGGAAGGTGGCGCTAGAGGTAAGATGTCTGTCTGCCTTGCAAGCACTAGCATAGGACCGACCGGACCACGGTTCGATCCCCCGGCGTCCCATATGGTCCCCCCAAGCCAGGGGCGATTTCTGAGCGCATAGCCAGGAGTAACTCCTGAGCGTCAAACGGGTGTGGCCCAAAACCCAAAAAAAAAAAAAAAAAAAAGAATAACTGAGTGAGGAAATACAACGTAGTAAAGGAGGGTACCTAGATCGCCTTTGACCCCCGAGGAGGAAAGAAGTCAAAGCTAGAAGGAATATGAGAAAGGAAAGTAATGGGGAAACAAGATCTGAGCTTCCCATATATGGTGATGTGGGAGAGTGGTGGAGCGATAAACCCAAAGCACCCCTCAACAGCACTAAAACCATGAGATCTAAGTTGCTTTGTTGGGGAAGAATAAAACAGAGAAAGGGAGATTATGTTAAAGTTCAATTGACACCCCACGCTGATAGTCAAAGACCACCTCTGATAATGCAAGATGCAAAAGGGAGTTTATTTGGTCAACCAAGGTCCCAACCTCATCCCACTAGGGAAGTCTTGGCAAGGATTTAGGAGTTCTAGTTTAAATAGTCTTTTCCACCTCAAAACTGCAGAATGTAGGGCCCGGAGAGATAGCACAGCGGCGGCGTTTGCCTTACAAGCAGAAGATCCAGGACCAAAGATGGTTGGTTCGAATCCCAGTGTCCCATATGGTCCTCCGTGCCTGCCAGGAGCTATTTCTGAGCAGACAGCCAGGAATAACCCCTGAGCATTGCCGGGTGTGGCCCAAAAACCAAAAACAAAAAAACAAAAACAAAAAAAACCCTGCAGAATGTAGCAGTTAACTTCCTTAAGCAAACAGAGTACAGAAACCAAAGCAATGTCATCTCTAAGCGAAGGCACACTATATTCTTTTTTTTTTTTTTTTTTTTTTTTTGGTTTTTGGGCCACACCCGGTTGACGCTCAGGGGTTACTCCTGGCTATGTGCTCAGAAATCGCCCCTGGCTTGGGGGGGGACCATATGGGACGCCGGGGGATCGAACCACGGTCCTTCCTTGGCTAGCGCTTGCAAGGCAGACACCTTACCTCCAGCGCCACCTACCCGGCCCCATGGCACACTATATTCTAATATCAACATTTATGGTTGTTTCACCTCAATAGTGGAAAATCTTGTGAAGTATAATCAGAAGCTAAATTTCAGGAAAGGGGTCTCCAGGGTGACAGTTTGACCTACAAACCCTTCATCCACAGTCTGGGTAATAGTCCAAGTACAGTCCACAAATAAATCAGATGTCCATTCTTGTCAGCAGTCTCACAGCCATCGCTGTCAGCTGGTACATCAGGATGATCTTCATTCTACCCTGGTCCTGGAAGATGAGTCAGTTGAATGTGCAGGGGGTCCTTATAATTCTGCATCATGAGGAAAGGGGAGATTCCTTTGGAAAGGTTTCTGTAACTTAAATAGCTGTTAGTCTGAGGCTTTTTCCTATCTGGATGTAAGAGGACCCTTAAAAGACTCCACCATGTCTCCAACACCTGGTGTTTAACAATTTTAGAAGAAACCACAATCTTTGCTCCTTCTTTCCTGACTGGGGAGAGAGACCGGGAAATAAGAAGATTTCAGCAAGCTGAAAAAAAAGTCTCTGTTTAGAGACTTGTGTCCCTGCTGTTATGAGTGCAGGAGAAAATCATCCAGGTCAAACAATCTGTCTAGGCTAATAGTGCCATAAGCATTGCAACCGCTATTTTTACATACTTCCTAAATGAATGATGCTATGGGCATTGTAACTGCTATCTTTGCATACCATCCAAATCAATGATGCTATGTCTTCACATACCATCTTGTTGCTGTAATGTCTAAACTATATTACCCACATTCTGTTTCTTGCCTAATGTTTACTCTTGTCCCTACCTTTAATAAATGAAGTCCATTGCTCTGACAATGCTTCCCTGTGAGTGGTCTGTGGCTCACAGTCTTCCCTCTCTTTCCCAAATCCAGTCTCTAGGCCACAGACTGGAAGAGACCCTTACCCACCCTTTCATCAGCCTCATAAGGGGAACCTAGTGCTAGAACCTTACACTCTCATTCCTGTAGGAGTGTCCTGAGCCTGTCCCACCCCACTCCAGGTTTGGGAGAGATTCTGACCTCCAGGGTTCCGGAGGGATCCTGTCCTCACCTCCTCCAGGATTGAAAGAGGTTCTGTCCTCCAGAACTTTGCTGAGTGCAGGATCTGGGCTTGGCCAACTAGCACAAATCAAGCTGATCACTGATTTTCTAAGCCACTCTGCCTTTACAGTCTCCCTGAGGTAAGCAAAGTACTTGTACCAGTACCAGTTATTACCGGACCTGCTCCTGTCATTCAACCTTAATTCCTTTTAACTCTGTTTCTCTAAAGAGGGTTCTAGGATCCCAGATTTCCTGTCTGCATGAGGAATAGTCCCCACTTGAGAGAGGAAGATTACCTGCTTGTGTTTATGCGAACCAACATAGTGCAAATAAAACATCAAAAATACTGAAGCAGCTGGGCAGGAGAGAAAACACAGCAGTTATGCGTTTTCCTTGCAAGCAGCCAATCCAGGATGGTTGGTGGTTTGAATCCTGGTATCCCTGTGCCTGCCAGGAGTGATTTCTGAGCACAGAGCCTGAGCGCTGCCCTGTGTGACCCAAAAATCAAAAAAGAAAAATATACTGAAGTAGCTAAGAAGAGAGAAAAGCAAATGTTTTCTCAAATTTACAGAAAATCTTGAAACTATTTGATTAATGTCTGAGGAGCTTCAAGCAGTAATATTTTTCATATTTTTATAAATACAATTTTCTAAACCATGACCATATTCATAAAGCTCTTGTGATACACTTATCAATACAATGATAAATCTGGTAATCAGTATTGCAGCAAATACAAAAGCATTGAAGCATGTCTAATCCTGCATATCATACAGAAAGTAGAAGTTTACTCATTCTCCAGGCCTCAGTTCATGGGTTAACAGGCAGAAGGCAGACTGGTCACCAGCAATCCACATCACATAAATCATATCACTTATATGCAAAAATTATCATTCCCATAATTTGAACAGAAATTATTTTTGAATAGTAAGAAGAATGCCCACTAATTTTGGTAGACTTTTACTGTAACCCAATGTGGTTTCTTCCTATTTAGTCAAAAGTTGACTATCACTAACTTTTCAAAATTCTTTAAACTGATCTTCAATGAATTTTCTTAAACTCTTGATTATTCTTTACAAAATCTTTATCTTTAGGAGCTCATAATACTTAACTATTACTCCATTTCTACCCAATAAGCATAAAAACACTATAACATGAGTTTCATAGAATTATTTATACATGGGGCCGGAGAGATGGCATGGAGGGTAAGGCGTTTGCCTTGCATGCGGAAGGACAGTGGTTTGAATCCCAGCGTCCCATGTGGTCCCCCGTGCCTGCCAGGAGCGATTTCTGAGCGTAGAGCCAGGAGTAACCCCTGAGCGCTGCTGGGACCCAAAAACAAAAACAAAAACAAAAACAAAAAAAGAATTATTTATACACATTAGATCATTTCTTTTTTTTTTTTTTTTTTTGGGCCACACCCGGCGGTGCTCAAGGGTTACTCCTGGCTGTCTGCTCAGAAACAGCTCCTGGCAGGCACGGGGGACCATATGGAACACCAGAATTCGAACCAACCACCTTAGGTCCTAGATCGGCTGCTTGCAAGGCAAACACTGCTGTGCTATCTCTCCGGGCCCAGATCATTTCTAATTTAGAGACATATTAATAATAATTATCCAGTTTAATTATACAGTTTCTTTCCTTAGTATACATCCTCAAACCTTTTTTATTTTATAATTTTTATTGTGATCATCCTCAAACCTTTTGTACATTCCTATTTGCAATCGACTGGTTACACTTTTACGGAATTTCCTTCCCTTTTTCCAGTATTTATAAATCCATACATTATCTTTCTTGCACAAATTACACACTTGCACTCCTCTTTCTGACCTCCTCTTCCCACAATAGAACAATAAGACAACTGTAATAATTTTTAAATATACAATTATCAAACACAAAAGCATTAACTATAACTATTAAGCAAATATAGATATATATAACTATATAAGCAAAACTGACTCAAGAAACAAATGTCTCTCTCTTTTTTGGGGGGGAAGTTGTTTTTGGGCCATACCTAGTGACGTTCAGGGGTTACTCCTGGCTATGCGCTTAAAAATCGTTCCTGGCTTGGGGTCAGGGCTCCTGGCTCTTTGATCAGAAATTGCTCCTGGGAGGCTTGGGAGACCATATGGGGTGCCAGGAGTTGAACCCAGATCTATCCTGGATCAGCAGCATGCAAGGAAAATGCCCTATCATTGTGCTATTATTCCAACCCCAGCATGAGCAATTTTTAGGGAGCACTAGAACTGAGGATTGTGAGCATTTTTCCTTAAGTGTGTCTCTCCCCCAGCTAGATAAAGTCAACACCACCTTTCCCACATTAAGCTCCACAACTATAACATGTGGGAATGCTACGTATAAATGAACACCACCCCATAAGTACCACACTGGAGTGCATTGCATTGCCCCATAGCAAAAATCAGCAAATAAAAATATTTTTTTATTTGTTTGGGGGCTACACCCAACTGTTCTCAAGAGTTTCTCCTCATTCTGTGTTCAGAGGTCTCTTCCAGTGAGGTCAAACAAAACATCTGTGGTGCTAGGATTGAACCAGCTCAGCTGTGAGCAAGGCAAGTTTCTTACCTATTCTACTGTGGTATATCCCTTTGCCCAAGGCCCTTCCTTGCCTGGGCTTCCTGTTGACATAATTCCACCTGTGGCATCAGATCCTCCCATACTGGGACTGGGGCAGGTTATTTTAAAGAAAGAAAAGAAAGAGTCTGGCTGGGGAGAAAGGGAAAGTAGAAAAAGGGGCAGAGAGCTAGAGGAGGGGGAACAGAAAGAATCTGCTTGTAAAAGGCTTAGCATAAAAGCCATGTGAGGAAAAGCATATGGCGGTTAGGGCCTTGGAATAAAGCAAGCTGACTCCAAAGAAACTCTGTGAATTAATCTCTCTGCTGTTACCCTGCAATCTTCAGACCAGTCTGCTGAAAGGGGCTAGAGGTGCTATGCCGTGCCAAGAGAGGCCTCACCAGACATGTGGACTTTAGACATTATATTTTAATTAAACATTAAAATATATTTTTTTATTTTTTTAAAAGAAACTGGTCTGGGGAGCAAGCTCAAAGGGTAGAAACTTAGGTTTTGCATGCAGGAGACTCAGGTTTAATCCCTGGCACTACATGGTCCCCTGAACATTTTCAGAAATTACCTTCAGGTACTACCAGGTATGCCCTCACCAAAAAGAAAAAAGAAAATAAAGCCACACCCAATCCCTGGCTGTAATATCCCTGACAGAGGAGCCATTGAACTACCCAGGACTACTGTGGGAACTTCTGCTGAGCAACCAAGGAGCTCTGCCTTCCACTTCCTGGCCACCTCAGCTTTGCAAAGGTGCCTGGCCTGCCAGAGTTGGGACCTCTCACCACCAGGACAAAGAATGTTACAAATAAGGTCTAATACTTCCTCACACTTGGCTTTATAGCTTTCGTTGGGGAGCACACCCAGCAATGCCTAGAACTTAATCCTGTTTCCACATTCAAGAACCACTTCTGGAGGACTCGGGACCATATGGGGTCCTGAGGATTGAATCTGGGTCCATCAAGAACAAAGCAAGCTTTTCCTTTAGACTATCTTTCCAGCCCCTGACCCTTTTCTTTCTTTTTTTGGTTCGAGGGTCACATGTAGCAACTCTCAGGGCACTTGAGCTCTTCTGGCTCTTCACTCAGAAATTATTCCTGGCAGACTCCAGGGACTATATGGAAAGCCAGGAATTGAACCCTGAATGCAGAGAGAGCTAGGAGTAACCTGTGAGTGCTATCGGGTGTGGCCCAAAAAACAAAAACATAAAAGGGGGGCCAGAGCAGTGGTACACATGGTAGGGTGCTTGCCTTGTATGTGCTAACCTAGGATGGACCTTGGTTTGATCCCCTGGTTTCCCATATAGTCTCCCAAGCCAGGAGCAAATTCTGAGCACATAGCCAGGAGTAACCTCTGAGAATCACCAGGTGTGGTCCCCCCAAAAAAATTTTAAGAATACCAAAAGAAAGTCTCTTGGGTGATATAAATTGAACTCATCCCTCCCAATATTTATCACTCACATAAGAGCCCACTCTGGCCTCCCAGGTCCAATGACTTTAGGAAATTAAACTGCTAATCATCTGCCATGCCAATATTGAAGTCACCTGTAGAAAAACATGCAGTGCCTTATAAAAACGCCCATCATTTGCATGTCAACTATCATATTTAATGGAAGCAAGCCAGACATATAGTCGATACATGTACCATTTGTGCATCCTTGAATAGAAGAACTCATGTAGCTCGGGCCAACCCCTGAGGATTACAGGGTAATGAATTGTAGCAAATGAATATCACACATGTTGTCTTTTTTCCAAAGAAACTCTATCTTCATGTGGTGGTATATACATATTCTCATTTTATATGGGGAGTTCCAGTGACTTCATAATGAACTAAAGTGGTTTGCACCTTCATGATTTAGTACTTTCCTGTTATGGGTGTCCCCCAATTTGTAAAGGCAGACAACGGCTCAACCTACACCAGTAAAACTTGTCAATCATTTTGTAAGGAATGGCAAATCAAACATACAACGGGCATCCCATATAATCCACAAGGACAAGCCATAGTTGAAAGAGCTTGCCAAACTCTCATAATTCATCTGTTAAAATGTGTAAAAGATGCATGACCCAAGGACACTTTATCCTAAACGTTATTTTCACTAATCTTTTTAAATTTACCCCAATGAGAGCCATATAGAGCTTAAGATGTTTAGATACAAAAAATATCAATTCACCTATTTGGGTAAAAATGGGTAATGAATGGATTGATGATAATCTCCTTATTCAAGAGAAAGGATATGCTTATGTTTCTACAAATGGCAACTTTGCCAAGAAACTTTACCATTATGCCTTGTAAAAAGCAGGATTCTCACAAATGAAAAATCTCAGATACAAATGCACGGTAAGAACATAAACTGTCCCTCAGAACCAATATAGATTATTCAAAAAAATGTGAGCAAGAAACAAACTGTGACCTCAACAGGTAACTGGGATAATAAGTTAACACTACATTGTGAGGCAAAGACTATAGAAAATGAAAATGACCAGTTCCAGAATCTTGATGCTTTAAATAAGGTAAGAATTATCCCTGCTCTCACTGGACTTTATAATTTAGGAAACAAACTTGTTACATGAACTCAGCACTACAATGCCTGTATAATATTCCAAGTTTGACTGATTACTTTTACCAGAACCATTATAATAAGGCATTAACAGGTCAAGTCCACTGGGACATAAAGGCAAGGTGGCAGAAGAGTTTGATAAGGTTATAAAAGCTTTATGGGAAAGGCAGTACAGGTACATCAACCCAAAAGACTTTAAGATGACATTGGAAAGATAATCAGTTTGCAGGAGAGAGTTAACAGGATCCATATGAGCTACTTCTATTCTTGATGAAAGGACTTGAACAAAGCTGATATGTAGAATAGACATATAGAGGAAAATAGAGATCAGCTTGTTCACTCAAATGCTATATAACAAGCTTGCAGGACATTGTGGCCCCATCCTCCCATTCTTCCTTGGGTAACTTGATCTTACCTGCAAGACCCCGCCCATTCCTGGGCGTGGTCTTAGAAAGGTTAGATAAGGGTTTGACCAGAGGGGATTTAGGCCCTTTTGGTCTTTTGCCAGCATGAAGGTCAAGGGGAAGATGGCTGAAAGGAGGTAAGATGCAGGGCTAGCTAAGAATGGCTGAATGCTTAATTGGTTATGATATAGGCCACACATGTGGTGGATAGGGTATGAATAAAGCTGATACTTCCTGAAGCCTGACTGTGAGTGAGATTTCTACCCACCGCTCTCATGAACCTCCAGACCCGCTGACTGAAGGGGGTTGCAGAGCCACGTGGCCTGGAATGGCACAGAAAGGCCCCTCCATCCATCTCCATCCAGCATCATCATTAATTATTTAACACTACTGGACATAAGCAGTTTAATGAGTCTATTATTGCTACAGTTTTCCAAGGTCAGCGTAAATCCGCAATTCAATGCCTTGTCTGCCACCAAGAATCTCAGACATTGGAGATCTTTATTCATTTGTCCTTGTCTTTGACATCTACAGATGTTGCAAGATTGCCTTAAAGTGTTTTTAAAGAAGAAGAACTAAAATACAATAATAGGGTTTATTGTAGCCACTATGACAAACATTAGGATTCCTTAAAAAGGACAGAAATTTGAAAACTACTATCTGTGCTCTTAAGATCAAGATAAATCAACCCAGCTGAACTTGGTGGGGCTGGGGCAGCAACACTGGAATTTGAACTGATCATGGTCCCTTCGTGGCTCATCCAACATGAAGGTCTCCTGCTCCATGTCATCACTCTGGTGGCTGCTGCTGTTGGAGTCACTCAACTCTTTTTTTTTTTGTTTTGTTTTGTTTTTGTTTGTTTTTGTTTGTTTTTTGGGTCACACCCAACAGTGCTCAGAAATTGCTCCTAGCAGGCTCGGGGGACCATATGGGGTGCCGGGATTAGAACCACCAATCTTCTGCATGCAAGGGAAATGCTTTACCTCCATGTTAACTCTCTTAAACTGCAAGTCATCCTCAAAGAAGGAAGACATACTGCTGTTGCTAATATGTTCTCAGTGGTCTATTTCTACCGCTTCATTTCACCATAAACTGATACAACTGGTTTTGGCTTTTGAGAGATTCTCAGATTTAGGGCAATTCCTGATCTGTGAATGCTGCGAGCTGTTTTTTCAGATTCCACAAGACTGTTGTGGAATGAAGTTTTGATTCAGAATTTATCCTCTCCTCAGATTATCTCAAAAAACTTTGGAAATGTGTATACCCTCTTATTATACTTCTTAAGTGTATCTTCTCTATGGTGTATTTCATTATGTAGTTACAGATTTCCCCCTTTCTCTTTAGATTTACTGGTAGAAATTCTTAGAAGATAGTATAAATAGTATCCTTGAAGTCTTTGTGCTTTTGATAGAACCAGGATAGATACTATTTGGTTTATTATCTTCCCCTTAGGCCCCAATAGTATCTATGGCATCGTTCCTTTTGCAATAAGTTCAATTAAAATTGGAAAATATGGGGCCAGCGTGGTGGTGCAAGAGGTAAGGTGTCTGCCTTGCCAGCGCTAGCCTAGGACAGACCGCAGTTCGATCCCATGGTGTCCCATATGGTCCCCCAAGCTAGGAGCGACTTCTGAGCGCATAGCCAAGAGTAACCCCTGAGCATCACCAGATGTGGCCCAAAAAATATTAAAAAAATAATAAATAAAAATTGGAAAGTATTAGAAACTAAGAGGAGTTATTATTCATTAGGAATGAGAACTCAGTAATTTATTGTGCTACATAGGGCCTTCCAACCAGAACACTTGCCTTGGTGATTTGACTTGGGCTCTATTCACTTGGACACCAGCCAGCCACTTACCCCTGAACCTTGGGTCCAATACAGTTCTCTAAACTTACATCAGAAATAGACCATCGACCAGTACAGACCCTGTATCTGCACTGACCATATCCTGGTCTCTCCTCTCAATATCTAGAAAAGTTCTGGAGATCCGACTATTTCCCAAGCCTGAAGAAGGATGGGACAGACCCCTTTCTATCAGGACACTCGTACAGAGGATGAGAGGTCCAAGGCCACCTTCTGGTTCATCTTTTTTTTGTTTTATTTTGTTTTTGGGTCACACCTGGCAGCGCTCAGGGGTTACTCCTGGCTCTATGCTCAGAAATTGCCTCCTGGCAGGCACAGGGGACCATATGGGATGCTAAGATTTGAACCACTGTCCTTCTGCATGGGAGACAAACACCTTACCTCTGTGCTATCTCGCCGGCCCCTTGGTTCATCATTTTTATTTGACTTTTGCATCTTTACATTTGGCATGCCTAGTTAACCCTAACTTTAAAGGGAGACCATAAAGGTTTCCTAGGATGGTCTGGGAAAATTGAAGATCATCTAGGAATGAATGGAACTGTCTTGGCACTTAATTGCCCCAGGATGAGCTAACACACTAACCTGATAGTAAAAACTGTGTCTGAGGAGAATCTTGAAGAAAGACTATGGTGTTAGACAAATTAGTGTGTCTGGAGCCTAGATGGTCTTAAGGCAGATGCTTTGTGAGTAGGGATATCTTGTTTTTAGGCCAAACTTTTTTTATATTTTACCAACTTTTGCTGCACCTCTGCAAAATATTGCCAACCTTTATTCTTAGAGGAATCCGCCCAATCTTAGAACCATGGGATGTGAATTATTTTGTTTTTCTATAAAGTCAATTAGGGGGAGTATTGGATTACTGGTCCCATCCTAATCAATATTCATACTCCACCTTAGAGTGTGATCTTGTGATGCGATTGTTGAATTATTCCCTTCTTGGTATTCCTCTCCTATCCTAGGGTGTGGCCTGGTTGCTGTGAATAAAAGCAGGGGTCTGGGGAAGGTAGGCCCTCATTCTTTGGTCTTCCTCCACTAAGCTGCTTTCCTTCTTAGGAGTTGAAGGCTTGTGTGGTGGAATTCCTAAATTAAGTGTTGGATATCATGAACCCGTTTTTGTGCCTCTTCACTGTGTGGATTATTTCTTGTGCCAATGCTTTCTTACAGACCTGTATTTCACCCATTCCTCATTTTAGAGCCTGGGGCTCCCGTTATAGAGGACTACTGGCTCTGTGCTCAAAGCCATTGCCAGCAGTGTTTAGAACCGAACCCAGGACTCCCACATGCAAAGCATGCACTACAGTCCTGCATCCTGTCTTTCCAGAATAGATCAGAATTTTTTTTTTTTTGGCTAATGTTCTAATGTGCCAAAACAATAATTGGCAAGTCCAGGCTAACTCCTTAAAATGGGGTTCCTGGGGCCGGGCGGTGGCGCTGGAGGTAAGGTGCCTGCCTTACCTGCGCTAGCCTAGGAGACGGACCGCGGTTCGATCCCCCGGCGTCCCATATGGTCCCCCAAGCCAGGAGCGACTTCTGAGCGCATAGCCAGGAGTAACCCCTGAGCGTTACCGGGTGTGGCCCAAAAAACCAAAAAAAAAAAAAATGGGGTTCCTGCTGGGATTCATGAACACCAAAGCCTGGGAAGTGCCACACCAGACAATAGCTGGGGTATGGAGGCTCCTGGGACCCTCTCTGGGAACCTGACATGCCCCCTATGTGTGCCCACCTTACACACCGTTGGCTATTTGGATAAAGCACAGGGCAGAATTCAGTATTATAAATAAGGCAAAAGGCACCACTGAACCACTATTGCTGGAAAAAGGCTGTGATCTGAGTGCATGGCCTGGTACAGGTTGGCATAGACTGGCATGGGTTGGCATGGAGTAGCACTGCCTAGCACAGACTGGCAGAGATTCACATGGGCTGACAAATGGGACCCCTTTCTTTCTTTCTTTCTTTCATTCTTTCTTTCTTTTTTTTTTTTTTTTTTTTTTTTTTGGTTTTTGGGCCACACCCGGTGACGCTCAGGGGTTACTCCTGGCTATGCGCTCAGAAGTCGCTCCTGGCTTGGGAGACCATATGGGACACCGGGGGATCGAACCGCGGTCCGTCCTAGGCTAGCGCAGGCAAGGCAGGCACCTTACCTTTAGCGCCACCACCCGGCCCCCTCTTTTTCTTTCTTTTCCCCTTTCTTTTCCCCTTTCTTTTCCTTTCCCCTTTCCTTACTATCCCCTTCCCTTCCTTTCCCTTCCCTTCCCATCTTTTCTTTTTTCTTTTCTCCTTTTCCCCTCCCCTCCCTCTCCTCTCCTCCCCTCCCCTCCCTCTCCTCTCCTCCCCTCCCCTCCCCTCCCCTCTCCTCTCCTCCCCTCTTCTCTTCTCTCCTCCCCTCCTCTCTCTTTACTTTCTTTTCTTTCTGTGCCACACCAGCAATGCTCAGGATTTACTCCTACCTCTCTGTTCAGGAATCACTCCTGGTGGGCTCTGGGAACCCATATGTGTAAGACAAAATGCCCTATTGCTGTACTGTGGCTCTAGCCCCTGATAGATCACTTTGAGCCCTCCACTCACTCACCACCCATTGACCAGAACCTAAGTGCTGACCAAAGGAACCGTCCAGTTTTTGTCTTTCAACCCTTGAACAGGGCACTTGTCCGTACCACACATATGGTCCCTAGCGCCCATAGGTGATCCCTGAGCTCAGTTAGGAGTAAGTCTTGAGCACTGTGACACACACACACACACACACACACACACACACACACACACACACACACACACACACACACACACACCTCCTGCAAAAGTACACCTTGCCGTGTCTACTTCTGACCCAGGATCCCAAGTATTCAGTGAAAAGATGTTACCTTGGGGCCAGGGTCAGTCTGGGAGGAGACAAGTCTGGGAGGATCTGCGGCCACCAGGTGACGCCCCAGGCTCTGTTTCCCCTGGAGCCAACGCAGCACTCGAGACGGCTGGCTCAGCCCCCGACCGTCCCCTCGCCTCCCATCTTCCTGCTCTTCCCCCATTGCTTCCCCGGGTATATGCAAAAGTGGGGGTGGCTCTCCCGCTGCTCCCCGTCTCGGGGGGCAGCAGTTAGGGCGCAGTCTCCTAGGAGAAGCGGGGGTGTCCGTTCACCAGGGGGCGCTGTAGGAAGGCAGGCCCTGGCCCGGGGTGCTCGGGGACGCAGACTGGACGGGAATGGTCAAAGCTGTTCCTGGGTGTCCAAAAAAAGTGCTGGCGTTCTGGACACAGCGGCAGGAGGAGAGGAGGGTCTGAGTGCAGGGTGAGGCGAGGTCTAATTCCCAGGGTGGTCAGGGAGGGACCCTCTCGCAGACTGTTCCAAGAGGGTGCAGTCAAGCTTCTGGGGTCTGAGCAGAAAAGGAAGAGGCGCCTCACACTTGAGACCCCAGATACAGCACAGAGGGCAGGACCCTTGCCTGGCACAGGTCTGACCATGGTTAGATTCCCGCACCCTATATGGTTCCCCAAGCACTGTCTGAAATGCTCCTTGAATGGAGGAAGAAATAAGACCTGAGCACTGCTAGATATGGCCCCAAGACCATAAGGAAAGAAGGCAGTGTTGACGCTAGAAACTCCATATGCTCCTTTTATGCGATGTGAATCTGTCCTTCTACACACCTGTTGGTCCCTTCATCTATCCATCCATCCAGATGTCCATGTACCTACCCATTATCAATGTGTACATCTGTCCATCGATCCAATATTCACATGTTCATCCATTTATCCATAACCATGTATTCATCACACCACACATCCACCCAGGTAGTCATTCATATATCCATTCATCCATGTTTTCATCCATCTGTGTATCCATCCATCCATATATCCATTCACCCATCATGTATCCATCATGTATTAATGCCTCCATCCATGTATCCATCCATCAGTGTGTCTCATATCCATCTACCTGTGTATCCATCTATCCATCCATCCATCCATTCATTCAACATCCATTCACAAAGTCTGTGGATGGATGTGCTGGAGGTCCTGACCTATTTTGTTCCCTCATCCCTTGTGCCTAGGACATGGAGATGAAAGACTTACTTTAGGATGGGAAGTAGGTTTCTCTCTCAGTACAGTTGAACCAGAGAATGACGCCACACTCTTGGAGATTTGACAGCATCTCACTTTTAGATTTCTACCTCAGGAACTACTCCTGATGAGATGTTTGGAATTACTCCAGGACTTCTGGGGATCCATTTGGTACTTAGAATTGAATTTTGGGAGATCTCTGAGACATCACCTTGATCAATTCCTTTTTTCCATTGGGCTTTTTATGTGGGGGGGTGGATACCCATATTCAGTAGTGTTCAAGGATCACTCTGGCTCTATGCTCAGTGATCACTCCTAGCAGTGCTTGAGGGGCCATATGAGGTTCCAGGGAACAAACTGTTTTCTACTACATGCAAGGAAAACACCTTGCCCACTATACTATCTCTCTGGCCCTTAAAAGGCTTGTTTGTTAATACTTTGTATTGATTACACTGTAGAAATATGGATAGTGAGGGCAGGAGATAAGCATGTATGGTTTCTCTAAAGATGGCTTGACAATTCTCTTTCAAATAACACATGCAAATACCCTTTGGCCCAACAATTCTGATGCTAGGAATTTTCTTCCGAAGATAATATTCACATACCTGGAATTCAACTCAACCCCGCTGGTAATTTCCCTGCTGGAGAAACAAAGTAATGTCTGTTCAGAGGTAGACCTATTACAGAAATTTTGATACCTCACCTTCAGAGAAGACAAACATCAGTAACAACAGAATGAGAATTTCATCTTGGTACATCTCTGAAATGACCTCCAAGATAGAGTTTTTGGATTAATCTTTTGGTGGCATCACATTTGGCAGAGTTCAGGAATTACTCCTGGCTATATGCTTAGGGTTGCTCCTGGTGGTGTTTAGGGGACCACACAGTGCCAGGGATAAAGCTTGAGCTCCTGTGTGCAACTTATTGCATGTTCTCCCTGGTCCAGCTGTTAGAGTTATTTAAGCAATACACATCATGTTCGGAACATTTGTGTGAAAAATAGATGTGTGCTATAGTATTAGGAGCAATGAAAATGTTGTTGAGCCTAGAAAGAGGAACTGGGTTGAGGGGAAATAGAGAAAGGAAGGACATATTTTTTAGAAGGCTGTTTGGGACTTTTGAATTTGGAACCTATGAATAATCACCCTCTCAAAGCAGACAAGAGCCAACAGCTAAAGGAATGGAGTGCAGCCTTTCATATGTGAGGCCTCATATTCAATACCCAGCACTTCTCTGCTCATCTATTCCAAGTAGCACTGGAACCAAATACCCCCATCATACCAGAGCAATGCCTGAAACCCTGAGCATCAGGACCAGTACCACTGAGCCAAGTATTCCCAGGAGTGACCACTGGGCTCCCAGGCATGCTAGAGAAAACCAAACAAATAATCAGAACAACCAGGCCTGGCAGGGGTCTCAGTCTTCTACTGAGAGAACTTCTTTTAGACAAAGCCTAAGCAAGCAAGACTCAGCTACAAGGGCCCTGATCACTGCTATGAGCAGGGATGCACAAGTCTGTTTGAGCAGAGGTCTTGCAACCTTCTGTTAATAGTAGATTAGGAGGTTGTTCTGAGCTTCCTGTTGAGCAGGCTTGATCCCAGAAAACAGGAGACTTTTCAGAACAGATTAAGAATCGGGAACAGTTGTGATGAGGCAGGAGGGATCCAACAGACAACTCAGAGGTCTCTTGTGGGCATAGCTGGAGATCAGACGCCTGTGGGAGACTCAGGTTTAATCATCAGCTCCATATGCCAAGGAGGGTTCACCCAAGTGTAGAGATAGGAGTAGTCTCTAAGTGCCACTGGGTATAACCCCCCACAAATGGTAGCTTTTAAAAAGAAAAACTAGGGCCAGAGAGATAGCACAGTGGGTAGGACACTTTCCTGGCACTACATAAGGTCCCCTGAGTCCCATTCAGAGTCAACCCTGAGCACAGAACCAGGAATAAGTGCTGAACATTGCTGGTTGTGCCCCTCACCCCAAAAACCTAACAAAAAGAAAAATATGTTCAAATCCTAACCCCTGAACTTCTTACTGTGACCTTGTTTGTCTTTAGGTGAAATCAAGTAAAAAGGAGGTTATTCTGGGACCAGAATCAGTACAAAAAGTAAGGCATTTGCCTTGCATGTGACTGACTCAGATTTTATCTCTGTCATTCCATATGGTCCCTGAGTCCTCCAGGAATGATTCTGGGGTACACTGGCAATGAGGTGGTGTTGGAATTACATGCATGAGAAACCATTGTAAACCACAGAATCTCCATAAAAATAGTTTGGGTGTGCTTGTGGGGGTCTTGTTTGTTTTTGTTTTTCACAGTAAACAAGACGAGAAACAGACATGAGGTCAGAGATCAGAGCAGTGGCATCTGAGCAGACTCGTGTCTCAGGAATGTAGGCAGCTGCTCAGTCTAGCTGATAAAGGCGAGGAAATGGTTTTCCTGAGTCTCCATGAGGTGAACAACTCTGCCCCCACCTGATGTGAATCCCCATATCAAACTTGTGTCCTCCAGCACTAAGAGCAATTAAAGTATATGAGACAATGGGGCCGGAGAGATAGCATGGAGGTAAGGCGTTTGCCTTTCATGCAGGAGGTTTGAATCCCGGCGCCCCATATGGTCCCCCGTGCCTGCCAGGAGCAATTTCTGAGCCTGGAGCCAGGAATAACCTCTGAGCACTGCCGGGTGTGACCCAAAAACCACAAAAAAAAAAAAAAAAAAAGTATATGAGACAGTATGTGAAACAGACTATGGAGTTTAGTGATAATAAATAAGAAAACTAGACATCCTGTCTGTCCCTCAGTTTCCTCATTCATGAAATGACAAGAAAATTATCTTGCCCTGAAGAAAGAGTTCAGTGGACTGAGCAATGCTCTGCATGCAAGAAGCCCTCATTTAATCCCTAGCACCTCATAGGGTCCTCAGATCACTGCAAGGAGCAACTCCTAAGCATAGAGCCCAGAATAACTCCTGAGCACTACTGGGCAGAGGTCAAAAATAAAAATAAAAACAAACAAAAGAAAGTATCTCATAGCTTAGTTGTGGTGATCAAAGAGGAAAACACAGATAAGACCCTTAGAAGCATGTCTGTGAGTTGCTCAATAAATGTTAGAAAAACACCCAACAGAAGGGAGGTGCTCAGGAGATACTCAGAGCATAGGTGGAATGTCGCTGAGAAGATGTGGGATAGTGAGCCAGAGTTCCCCACAGTTTACACATGAACTGCAAAAAGGGGGAAATAACTTTCAGGTGGAGAAATTGGGCAGCGACCATCAGCAATGAGCTTTCAGACCCAGCCTTGGCAAGGGCAGATCTAAGCAGTGCCCTCCTGGCCTGCAGATTTTAACATACTTGCCCTTTCAGGGTAGGGCACACCCTTTGCTCATAGCTCTCCTGGATTCAATCCCTGACCCCCCATTTGGGCCTCCAAATACTGCCCAAAATGACCCTTTGCACAGAGCTGGAGTAAGCCCTGAAAACCTCTGGGTATGTTTTTCCCTCAAAATATTAAAAAAAATAAAAAAAAGATGACAGTGACAGGTGCTCATAGGAGCCAGAGTCTAAAATGACCAAATATTGGGGCCAGAGGGCTAAAGTACATACTTCTCATGTGGGAGCACTGGATTTGACTCCCGCACTGATGCTCCCCCAATCACGAAGCTGGGAGCAACCTTTGAGTACTGTGAGGTGTGACCCAGTCCTCCCTCCTCCCCAAATGACCAAAAGCAGGAACTAGTTAGCAGCAGCAGCTTGAGGAACCTCGTGGTTCGAATCGCTCAGAGGGAGCACAGGTTGTGTGTGATGCCCTGAGGAGTCAGTTGGTTCTGGGAAAGAACAGGAGGAAGAATGGGAGACAGGGAAAAATCAGGGAAGTTTCGGGAGTTGGGTGGGGCGGCCTGGGGAGGAGTGGGGTCCAGCTGAAGAAACTGCTCTTTTCCTTGAAGTTTAGTGAGTCAGGTAAGACTAAACTTAACTGCAGATAAGTTTCTGAGTGTGGTGAGGACAGAGATTTTAAAAACTAATCAGGAAGGGGATGAAAAAGGGCTCCATGGTGGACCACCTGCCTTGTGCCTGTAAGGCCCTGGGTTTGAGTCCCAGCTCTGCAAAAGAGAAAGTAAATAGTTGTCAGAGAAGAGGAGCTCACTGTCCCCCACTAACTCAGCTCATTGCTCCCAGCTTCTGGGAACTGTTTTTCCACCTTCTGCCAGCACTTGGAGGAGACTGTTTCCTTTGCCCTGGTGATTTCCAGTGTTCTTTGCCTAGTTTTTTTGCAGGATTGAAATATTACTAAGGGGGGCCGGTGAGGTGGCGCTAGAGGTAAGGAGTCTGCCTTGCAAGCACTAGCCAAGGAAGGACCCGCAGTTCGATCCCCCGGCATTCCATATGGTCCCCCCAAGCCAGGGGGCAATTTCTGAGTGCTAAGCCAGGAGTAACCCCTGAGCATCAAACGTGTGTGACCCCAAACCCCCCCCCCAAAAAGAATTACTAAGGGACCAGCAAGTAGGACATTTGTCTTGCAGGCACCAACCTAATTCAAATTTCTGGCATTTTATGTTTCCCCTAGCAACCCAGGCCTAATTCCAGAGCAAAAATGCCAGGAGTAAATCCTGAATGTCACAAGGTGTGTCTTCCAAAAAGGTCCAGAGCAATAGCACAGCAGGTTGAGCACTTGCCTTGCACACTGTTGACCCACACTTAATCCCTCAAACCTGCCAAAAGTGATTCCTGAGCACAGAGCCAGGAGTAACTCCTGAGCACAACCAGGTATGACCCCTCCAAAAATTACCTAATATCATGATCTAGTTAGAACTCCCTCCTGGGGCCGGAGAGATAGCATGGAGGTAAGGGGTTTGCCTTTCATGAAGAAGGATAGTGGTTCGAATCCCGGCATCCCATATGGTCCCCTGTGCCTGCAGGAGAGATTCTGGTCTGCCAGGGAGAGATTTCTGAGCGCCAAGCCAGGAGTAACCCCTGTGTGCTGCTGGGTGTGACCCAAAAAATAAAAGAGAGAGAGAGAGAGAGAGAGAGAGAGAGAGAGGAGAGAGAGAGAGAGAGAGAGAGAGAGAGAGAGAGGAACTGTAGAGAGAGAGAGAGAGAGAGAGAGAGAGAACTTCCTCCCAGAGCCCCCTTTGGCTCTTGGTGAGTCCTGTCTTTCCCTGTTGCATGTGGCGCCCAACCTTAGACTGGAAGCCTCCTGAAGGTGGAGACAGATCCTGTCTCCCTTGCCTGCTCTGATATCCAGGAGTCAGCTTCCAGTTGAGTGGCGGGGAACGCACACATCACCAGGGGTCATTACATCCTTTCAGCAGGGACACACCTGCAAATCCCAGTAGAGTTTGTTGGAGGCTGACCATTAACTGTAGTCATGGAGACCACAGTGCTCATCCTTTTTGGTGTTATTGCAGCACTTGCTTTGGCTTTGACGCTCATTGAGTCCGGCTGGGGCCACAGCAATGCAGTTGCCAGCAGTGTAGGGCAGCAGCTTCAGGACCCAACTGATGGCAGAGCAGGGTCTAACCATTGAGACAACCACTGGTCCCATCTTTTTTCCAGGAGGTCAAATGCCCTACTGCTGTGCTATCTCTCCAGCTTTACAGGATGATTATTTCTGAGTGCGGAGACCAGGAGTAAACCCTGAGAGCCACCAGGTGTGATCCAAAACAACAAACAAACAAAAAGCACACCAAAAAAAAAGAACCAATCATTCAAATCAGAAAAAAAAAACCTCTGCTGGGTCTGTGCAATAGCACAGCACAGTGGACAGGATGTTTGCCTTGCATGCAGCCAACCCAGACTTGATCCCCAGCACCCCATAGCATGCCATATCGTCTCAACAGGATTAATTCCTGAGTACAGAGGGGTAAGCACTGAGCACAACCAGGTGTGGCCCCAAAACAAAACCAAATAAGACCTGCAAAATACTCCTCTGCAGGGCTGGAGTGAAATAGATAAGGTAAGGTTCTCCCTGGCAGTTGGCCAACCTAGGTTTGGCTTTCTGGCACCATATAAAAGTCTTTTCAGCCAGGGTGATCCTTGAGCACAGAGTCAGGAATAAAACTGACCATAACCAGGTGAATTCCCAAAATCAAATAAAATAAAAGTTAAAAATAAAAATTGGGGGCCAGAGAGCTAGCATGAGGTATGGCGTTTGCCTTTCATGCAGAAGGTCATCGGTTCGAATCCCGGCGTCCCATATGGTCCCCCGTGCCTGCCAGGAGCAACTTCTGAGCATGGAGCCAGGAGTAACCCCTGAGCACTGCCGGGTGTGACCCAAAAACCACAAAAAAAAAAAAATTAAAAATTGGGGCCGGCGAGGTGGCGCTAGAGGTAAGGTATCTGCTTTGCAAGCGCTAGCCAAGGAAAGGAAGCGACCGCGGTTCTATCCCCCGGCTTCCCATATGGTCCCTCCAAGCCAGGGGCAATTTCTTTTTTTTTTTTTTTTTTTTTTTTGTGGATTTTTGGGTACATACCCGGCATTACCCGCAGCGCTCAGGGGTTATTCCTGGCTCCATGCTCAGAAATTGCTCCTGGCAGGCACGGGGGACCATATGGGACGCCGGGATTCGAACTGATGACCTCCTGCATGAAAGGCAAACACCTTACCTCCATGCTATCTCTCCGGGCCCGCCAGGGGCAATTTCTGAGCACTTAGCCAGGAGTAACCCCTGAGCATCAAACGGGTGTGGCCTGAAAAAAACAAAAAAAAAATAAAATAAAATAAAAATTATTGGGCCCGGAGAGATAGCACAGCAGCGTTTGCCTTGCAAGCAGCCAATCCAGGACCAAAGGTGGTTGGTTCGAATCCCGGTGTCCCATATGGTCCTCCGTGCCTGCCAGGAGCTATTTCTGAGCAGACAGCCAAGACTAACCCCTAAGCACTGCCGGATGTGATCCAAAAACAAACAAACAAAAATTAAAAATTATTTCCTCTGCAGGGCTAGAGAAACAGTATGGAATTGAGGAGGTGTTTGCCTTGAATAAGGCAGACCCCAGTGGGATATCTAGTGTCCTTGAATAAGACAGACCCAAGTGTGATACCTGGTGTCTAAAAATCACCAGGGCTTACTTCTGAGCACAGAGTTAGGAATAGTCACTAAGCCTGGCCAAGAGTGCTCCCCATCCCACCACCAAATAAAGAATCCAGGGTGCCAGAGTGATAATAAAGTGATAGAGTGCTAGCAGTCAAACACAATTCTATCCCTGGTATTCCATACAGTACCCCAAGAACCACCAGGAATAATTCCTGAGTACAGAGCCAGAATAACACTGGAGCATTGTGAGTACAGGCAACTCTCTTCAAAAAAAAAAAAAATAGAATTCCCTCTCTTCCAGGCAATGAGAGGGTGTGGAGTAATGGTACATTGGGTACACTTGCCTTGCACACTATCAACCCAAGTTTGATCCCTAATATCACGTATTATCCTCCAAGCTTCACCAGGAGTGATGATTCCTGAGCACGGGGTCAGGAGTAAGCCTGAGCATCACCAACTGTATTTCTCAAAAAAAAAAAAAAATACTACACAAAAACCAATAATAATTATAAAATCGCACCCCCCAAGGGCTGGAGAGAGAGCACAGTGGTAGGACGTTTGCCTGGCGGCAGCTGATCCAAAACAAACAGTAGTTTGAATCCCCACATCCCATATGGTCCCCTATGCCTGCCAGGAACGATTTCTGAGCACAGAGCCAAGAGTAACTCCTGAGCGCCACCAGATGTAATCCAAAACCAAACAAACAAACAAAAAACCATACCCCAAGCACTGCAGGGCATGGCCCTCTTGGTTGAGCACTGTCACCCCTAGGCCTGAATAGCACCACATCACTGGGTCCAAGTCCAGCCTGGTTGACTGAGAATTGCCAGCAGTGACACTCCCTTAACCCTCTCCCCTAAGCACTGCTTGGGAGTTCCTCTACAAAAAAAGAAGGCACTCCTTTATGTTCATGTGTTTACCTATGTAGCTTTCAGAGTCTCTGTACAGACTATAATTGTTTTGATTAATATGGCAAAGATCCCAGTTGTAAGCTAAAACATAACTAAAAGAAGAAACTGGATTCAAGGCATATGGGCTTAGCCCAGCACTTGCAGTATGCTTTTCCCCCAAAGAATACTCGGTGGTCTGCAAAAAAAAAAAAAAACAAACAAACCCAATATAGTCAGTGTTAGTTGGCTCTTAAGAACCAAGACAGAGCATGACCTCTGCAGGTGGAAGGGTTCCATTGGGAGCATTTGCTGGCTCACTGCTGTGCAGAGGTAGAAAGCAGGTCAGAGGAGCTCTGGAAGAAAGGCAGAGCTCAGAGCCTGACATCTCCACCCTTCTCTCCTTGCCCCTGCAGTCAGAGTCTGTGCCATCCATGGCCTTTGGACAGACTGTCTCCCTGTCCCCCAAGCCATCCTGGGGCTCAGCTCCCAGGAATCAACTGGACTGGGCAGCAGAGGGCCACGGGCAGCTAGCAGGTCTGCACACACAGGGATGGCCAGAGGCTCCCCTGCCACCTTTGTTCTATGTTTGCTTCAACCACCATGCTTGCTTCCCAATCACTTCTGCCACCATCTCCTCGCTATAGGGTCAGGAATCTATCTCTGACCAGGACAGTCAAGGAAAGGTGTGGGTCCAGCAAATCCCCATCACTCAGTCCCTTCTGCTCTGCCCTGCAAGGGGAATTTAATGGGAGAAGGGTGAAAGGCTGGGCAGGTTTGGGGTTGTTTTCCTTTGGTTTTGTTTTTGGGTCACATCCAGCATTACTCAGGGGTTACTCTTGGCTCTACACTCAGAAATTGCTCCTGGCAGGCTCAGGGGACCATGTGGGATGCCGGGATTCGAGCCACCGTCCTTCTGTATGCAAGACAAATGTCCTACCTCCACGCTATCTCTCCAGCCCTTGCTTTGTTTTTTGTTTTTTGTTTTTTGAGGGGGAAGGAGCACACCCGGCAGTGCTCAGGGCTTCTCCTGGCTCTTCACTCAAGGCACTTTTCTTTTCTTTTCTTTTTTATTTTTCTGGGCCACATACAGTGATACTTAGGAATTATGCCTTGCTCTGCACTCAGGAATCCCTCCTGGCAAGCTGAGGGTACCATATAGGATGCCAGGGATTTAACCTGAATTGGCAGTGTGAAAGGCAAATGACCTATCCTCTGTACTATCACTCTAGACCCTTACATGTTTTCTAACAGATATTTGTAGGGTATTCTAGATAATTTCTGCATATTTACTTACTGCCTTTTTTCATTTATTCTAGTATATCAAATTTGCTTTTGACCTGTTCATTTAATTTTTAATTTAATTTTTAAAGTCTTTTATTTAGTTATGGAGGGATCACACATGGTGAGGCTTGGGAACTGTATATAGTTCTAGGCCTAACTGGCTCACATAAAAATCTTAATTCCTTTACTATCTCTCCTGGCCCCTATAAATTCACTTTTATTGTATGAGACTATATAGTAACAGTATGTTTTGTTGTTGTTGGGGTTTTTTTGTTGGTGTTTTGTTTATTTGGGGGCTACACCTCATCATGCTCAGGGATTACTCTAAACTCTGTGCTCAGAGATTATTCCTGGTAGGCTTGGGGAACCATATGAGCTACTGAGGATTGGACCTAAATTGGTTGCATTTAAAGTAAACCCACTGTACTATCGTGCCAGTCCCTGTTTTGTTAGTTTTATAGCGGTCACCAGTGTTGGGTTACTGACCCTACCCTAATCAGTATTTGTACTCCACCTTAGAGTGTGATCTAGTGATGGTATATTGGATTATTCCTTACTTCAGGGGTCTCAAACTCGCGGCCCGCGGGCCATTTGCGGCCTCCGTACAACTTTGAAATCCAAACTCAGAACTAATCAACTTATTTAGTACTTTAGAAGGAAGTCCAGATTTAAATATCCCCAGGTGTTTAACACAACAGGAATTAGATTTTTTTCAAGGACCAGCTCCAAAAGTCCTATCTTTACAGGTTTATACCTGGAGAGAAGGTGTGGCTTTTAATTTTTGCAACCCCTCATTCCCCTATGGGGGCAATTGCTCTACTGTCTGGGCTTCTAGAGTGGGTTTACTTACACAAAAAGCAACCTCACACGTTTGTGCTTTATTTGGAATTGATCTCCTCACTTATCATCAAGGCAAGGCTCATAACAATTTCTCTGTTAGGTTTTGATCCTAAAATAATAGTCCTGCCAATTCCAAAAAGGAAATAGAATGTATATTACCTTTCAGTGAGTCTCAACGAGCACTATGTGACTTTTCAGGAGAAGTTTCCTATCATTATCTTGTTGTAAAGGCCTGTGACTTCTTCAAGAGAACACACGTTGTGACCTCATTCACTATCCATTCCTCTCCTATACCTGATGCCCCGTGTTTCACATTGGTGGGTCGTCATCCGGAAAAGGCAGTATTACTGGCCCTTCTCTTACCACAAACTGCATACTAATTATAGTCTTCTCATAAGTAGAACTTGATACTTTTTTTGGGGGGGGGCCACACCCAGCGGTGCTCAGGGGTTACTCCTGGCTGTCTGCTCAGAAATAGCTCCTGGCAGGCATGGGGGGACCATATGGGATTCGAACCAACCACCTTTGGTCCTGGATCGGCTGCTTGCAAGGCAAACACGGCTGTGCTATCTCTCCGGGCCCGAACTTGATACTTTAAAGTATTTATTATCACATGCTTCAGAACCAGTGAGCAATAAACTAGTAGGTGATAACCAGTAAGCAATAAACTAGTAAGCAATTCAGCTTAGGTAGTAGGATTGTTCCCAGGCATATAAGCACCTCTTTAAATGCTCATAACGAAGTTGTTCAAGATTTGCTTCAGCAATTACAAGCCCTTCTGCAAAAACATTTTGAGCCAATATTTATTATTCACATAAGAGCACACTCTGGCCTCCCAGGGCTGATGAAACCACTGATTGTTTGGCCATGCCAATATTTAAGTCACCTGCAGAAGAACATGCAGCGCTTTATACAAATGCCCATCATTTGCATGTCAACTATCATATTCCATGGAAGCAAGCCAGACAAATAGCTGATACATGTACCATTTGTGCACCTTTTATTTTATTTTATTTTATTTCTTGGTTTTTCTGCCACACCCAGTGATGCTCAGGGGTTATTCCTGGCTATGTGCTCAGAAATTGCTCCTGGCTTGGGGGACCATATGAGATGCTGGAGGATAGAACCACAGTTTGTCCTAGGTCAGTGCATGCAAGGCATATGCCCTACCACTTGCGCCACTGTTCAGGCCCCACCATTTGTGCACCTTTGAATAAAAAACACATGTAACTTGGGCCAACCCCCAAGGATTACAGACTAATGAACTGTGCTAAATGGATATTATACATGTTGGCTTTTTTTCCCAAAGAAACCCTATCTTCATGTGGTGGTAGACATATATTTTTATTTTATATGGAGACTTCCAATGACTTTAGAATGAGCTAAAGCAATTTGCACCTTCATGCTTTTTGGCTTTTCTGTCAATGGTGTTACCCAATCCATAAAGACAGACAATGACCCAGTCTACACCAGTATAACTTTTCAATCATTTTGTAAGGAATGGCAAATCAAACATAGCACTGTCATCCCATATATCCATTAGGACAAGCCATTGTTGAAAGAGTGCACAGAACTCTAAAAATGCAACTAATAAAACATAGAAAAAGAGGCATACCACTTACAAATATTTTGTCCTTAACATCATTTTCACTAAACTTCTTAAATTTTCCCAAGGAGAACCTTATACAGCTGCAGAAAAACACTTTAAAGAAGATGTTCAGATGCAAAAAAAATTGATTCACCTTTTTTTTTGTTTGTTTGTTTTTTTTGGGGGGGGCCATACCCGTTGACGCTCAGGGGTTACTCCTGGCTATGCGCTCAGAAGTTGCTCCTGGCTTGGGGGACCATATGGAACACCGGGGGATCGAACCGCGGTCCGTCCAAGGCTAGCGCAGGCAAGGCAGGCACCTTACCTCTTGCGCCACCGCCTGGCCCCTGATTCACCTATTTGGGCAAATACAAATAATAAATGGATTGCTGGTATAATCTTCTTATTCAAGGAAAAAGATACGCTTATGTTTCTACAAATGGCAACCCTACCAAGAAACTTTAGGTCCCACTATGCCTTGTCATAAGCAGGACTCACAAATGAAAAATCTCAGACACAAATGCATAATAAGAGTGTAAACCTTCCCTCAGAAACAACAAAGATCATTCCAAAAAATGTGGACAGGAAAAAAACTGTGACCTAAATCAGAATAATAAGCTGACACTGTGGGGAGCCTAGCTGATGAAACCTAGAACATAGGACACCTCAGTAATTCCTAATCTTGTCACCCACGTGACCAAAGGCGCCCATGCCTTGAGAACAAAGGAAATAGACAAATACTAAAGTAATTCAAAGCAGCCCAATACATCCAGCCAGAAAGAAAAATATAGAGCAACTTGCCTTTGTGTTAGCAAAAGGTTATTAGGATTACAGCTGATGTTCTATTTATGCTTGTTGAGTAAAATTTATAGAACTCTGTTTGAATCTTATGTTTTCAGGTAAAACGTGCTCTCTACCTCTTTGCCCCTCCCTATTACCTGCCCCCGGCTTATGCTAATGAGTGCTCACAGTTGTAATTGGTGGAAAACTTGTAACACTCTCTGACGTATTTCAGCCTTTAAAAGCTGATTCCCCACGACAATAAATCCCTTTTGAACAGCATGCGTTGTCTTGAGGACTTCTCTTATTAACTTCTCAAGTTTTTCTTCACAGGTCGGTTTTGCTCGGGCAAACCCACGAATAACTAGCAACCTTCATTTCCACACCCCCACGGGTCGGGGGTCCCCCACGGGAGGTTGCATGACACCACACTATGAGGCAGAGACTGTTAGTAGTAGAAATGACCAGTTCCAGAATCTTGATGCTGTAAATGAGGGAACTGGCCCTGCTCTCACCAGACTTCATAACTTAGGAAATACTTTTTACATAAATTCAGTGCTACAATGCCTGTATAATATTAGCAGTTTGATCGATTACTTTTACCAGAACCATTATAAGAAGGACATTAACTAATTGAATCCCTTGGAAAATAAAGGCAAGGTGGCAGAAGAGTTTGGTAAAGTTATAAAAGTCTTAGGGGAAGGACAGCACAGGTATATAAACCCAAAAGAATTTAAGATGACCATTGGAAAGATAAATAATCAGTTTGCAGGAGAGAGTCAACAGGATCCATATGAACTACTTCTTTTTTTTGGGTGGAGGTCATACCAGGCAGCACTCAGGGGTTATTCCTGGCTCTGCACTCAGAAATCACTGGCAGGCACCGGAGATCATATGAGATGCAAGGACTCTAACCACTATCTGTCCTGGATCGGCTGTGTGCAAGGCAAATGCCCTATTGCTGTGCATCTCTCCAGTCCCACATGAACTACTTGTATTCTTGATGGAGAGTCTTCATTAGTACTTGATCAAAGCTGATATACAGAATAGACATGTAGAGGAAAATAGAGATCATCTTGTTGACTTAAAAGCTATTAAACAACCTTGGCAGGGACACAAGCAGTTTAATGAAACTATTATTGTTACACTTTTCCAAGATCATCTTAAATCTGCAATTCAATTCCTCATCTGCAACCAGGAATCTAAAACATCAGAGATCTTTACTCATTTATCCTTACCTTTTATCCTTTGACATCTACAGATAAATGCATGCTGCAAGATTGCCTTAGAGTGTTTTTTAAAGAAAAACTAAAAGACAATAATAATAAGGTTTATTGCAGCCACTGTGACATACAGCAGGATTCCTTAAAAAGGACAGAAATTTGGAGATCACCACTTGTGCTCTTAATACATTTGAAAAACTTCTATGATGGCAAGAAGATGAAAAAAACTACAGAACTATGTGGACTTCGTTTTAAAAAAAAAAAAAACCTTGATCTATCACAGTACACTATGTACTCTAACAATGAACAAGAAGCGTACAAATTATTCTCTGTTTTGAACCATTATGATGAAATAAAAAAGGGTCATTGGACAGATTATTGTAAAAATACGCCAAGAAAATGGTGGGCTGGAGGTAAGGCATTTGCCTTTCCATGCGACCAACACAGTATGGACCCTGTTCAAATCTCTGCATCCCATATGGTCCCCTGAGCCTGCCAGAGGCAATTTCTGAGTTCACATTCAAGAGTAAGCCTGAGCACAGCTGGGTATGACCCAAAAACCAAAAAAAAAAAAAAAAAAAAAAAAGTGGTTTAAATTTGATGATCAAGCTATTTCAGAAACAGCTAACTTCTCTGTAAAATCTTGAGCAGCTTATATTCCTTCTTTTTTTTTTTTTTGTCTTGTTTTTGTTTTGTTTCATTTCATTTTGTTTTTTTGGGGGGTCATGTTCGACAGAGCCAAGGGTTACTACTGGCTCTGCGCTCAGAAATCACTCCTGGCAGGCTCGGGGTACCATATGGAATGCCGATATTCGAACCACTGTCCTTCTGCATGCAAGGCAAATGTCCTACCTCCATGCTATCTCTCCGGCTCCAAACCTATATTCTTTTTGTTTGGTTTGGTTTGGTTTGGTTTAGTTTTGGTTTTTTGGTCCACACCTGGTGAGACTCAGGGGTTACTGCTTGCTATGCACTCAAAAATCGCTCCTGGCTTGGGAGACCATATGGGATGCCAGGGGATCAAACTACAGTCTGTCCAAGGCTAGCCCAGCAAGGCAAGACACCTTACCATTTCGCACCATCTCTCCGGCCCCCTATATTCTTTTTTGTTTCAAAGAAACTTGCTGCTATTAATATAGCTGTTTAAATTAGCAGGTGTTTAACTGAATGCTCCTTAGAGATTTCTATAATAAAGTTCTAACATTTAACGTTTTTTATCAACAGAAAAAGAGCTGCAGGGGGTAGGGCATTTGTCTTGCACGTGGCTGACCCAGGATGGACCTCAGTTCGATCCCTGGCATCCCATATGGTTCCCTAAGCCAGGAGTGATTTCAGAATGCATAACCAGGAGTAACCCCTGAGCTTCATCTGGTGTGGCCCAAAAACAAAACAAAAACAAAGAATAAGAAAAAAAAAAAAAAACAGCTGCAGGATATGGACTTTCATTATAGTGCTCATTATTAGAATGTTTCAGTGTCTAAATTTCTATTCTAGTATGTTTATAATAATCTTTTTTTTGTTTTGTTTTTTTGTTTATAATAATCTTAATGTTTCTGTTAATAATGATCATGGAAACATAGTTTGAATAACCTAGTTTCACATTACAGTAATATCGTCTATTGGTCTCCTAATGCAGTGCTCATTGTGATGCTTTAACTAATATTTTAAATATATTAATATTTAAATATATAATATATTACATATCTTTTTAATTATAATAATTTTTATTTTGACCAAAGTGGATTACATATCTTTCACAGTAAAATTTTAGGTACATATTAACATTGAATCAGGGGAATTCCCATCACCAAAGTTGTTTTGGTTTTTTTTTTTGGGTTTTTGGGCCACACCCAGCACGATGCTCAGGGGTTACTCCTGGCTGTCTGCTCAGAAATAGCTCCTGGCAGGCATGGGGGACCATATGGGACACCGGGATTTGAACCAACCACCTTTGGTCCTGAATCGGCTGCTTGCAAGGCAAACGCCACTGTGCTATCTCTCCGGATCCCAAAGTTGTCTTTTAATATATATTAATATATTATATATTTAGGGGCTGGCGAGGTGGCGCTAGAGGTAAGGTGTCTGCCTTGCAAGCGTTAGCCAAGGAAGGACCGCGGTTCGATCTCCCGGCATCCCATATGGTCCCCCCAAGCCAGGGGCGATTTCTGAGCCCTTAGCCAGGAGTAACCCCTGAGCATCAAACGGGTGTGGCCCGAAAAACCAAAAAAATATATATATATTATATATTTAAATGTATTTAACATGTAATATATTAATATTACATAATTATATTATATAATATGATATATTATATGTCTGCTCATCTATATTATGTATTATATATTTTATGATATAGATAATATAATATGATTATATAATATATATTAAATATATAATTTATATTAAAATATATTTAAATATATTTTAAATATTTGAGATAAATATTAAATATTAATATATCTTTTCATTATTAAATATCAATATTAATCTAATGTTAAATATTGACATTTTAATTATTGAATATATGTTAAATATTAATATATGAGTTCAACTCTCAGCATCTGTGTAGAGATTCTCAGCAGCCCGTAAAATCACCTGAGCCCCAACAGTAATGGTCACTGAGCACAGAATTAAGAGTAAACCCTGGGGCCGGAGAGATAGCCTGGAGGTAAGGCGTTTGCCTTTCATGCAGAAGGTCATCGGTTCAAATCCCGGCGTCCCATATGGTCCCCCGTGCCTGCCAGGAGCAATTTCTGAGCATGGAGCCAGGAGTAACCCCTGAGCACTGCTGGGTGTGACCCAAAAACCAAAAAAAAAAAAAAAAAAAAAAGAGTAAACCCTGAGCACCTCCAGGTGTGACCCACACACACACCCTTAAAAGAAAAAAAAAGAAAAAAAAAGAATATGCCCTGAGCGTTGTTGTGTGTGGTTCAGAATCCAAATATATATATGGTTGGATAGTTCAGAGCTTAAGGTGTTTGCTCTGCAGGTGGCTAACCCTGCTGGTATAATCCAGGTTCTGCTATGGTCCCCTGACCAGACATGGTCCCCAAATATCCCCCATTAAATAAATCAATAAAAATCCTTTGGAGGACAGAGTAGATGGTATTGATAAATGCTATGTGAGTTGTATTTTTTTTCTTTCCTGAGGAAATGTCACTGTTTTCACAGAGGCTAAAGCATTTTGTACTGACAGTGTACAAGGCCTTCAATGAGTTCACAATCACATCAGCATCAGTTACTTCCTGCCTTCGGTTCAAAGGGGCTAGAATAAAGCACAAATTGACTCCGCTCAGCCAACAGCAAACAATGATTCCTCAATTCTTAACTTCCTCATTTAAAAGGGAAGTTCCCAACCACCCCACTTGTGGTTAATTGTTCATAGGCCAACATGAGTACTTGACTCCTCCATGTAAAGCTCCAAGGAAGTGTGAGACTTTGAGAATGATAAGGGGCAGTGGTTGTCAATAGCTTCTGGAGATCAGTTTCCAGAGAAATCTGAAAAATGAACTCTGAAGGAAAATTAGGGAGATGGGGAATTCCTGAGATCTCTATGCTGGGGGACAGCTACTTCCTCACTTGCAGACCAGCATGTCTTTTAGACAGTTTCTAGACATATTTCCTTGCCCTCCAAGGAAAAGAATTACTTTGTGCTTGTTTTAATGGTTTGGTGACAACTGGATGGAGCAGGAAAAACTCCCAGAGGTTTTTGGGGATCATGAGGTGCTGGCAATGGAACCGAGGCCAACCACAAGCAAATCATGCCACTAGCCTGTCTCCCAGGATAAGAATTCTTCTGTCTGCTTCATACAACAGAAGCTGCAATGCTGGTGCTGTGGGATATCCTCTCCAGCTTCAATCTATAGAAAATGGAAGCTTTCTAGTATATAGATGGTAAGTTGCTTGCTTTGCATGCAGTTGACCCAGGTTTGATCTCTGACATTCCATATAGTTCCCCGAGTTCCACCAGAGCTGATTCCTGAATGCAGGGCCAGGAGTAACCTCTGAGAATCACCAGGTGTGACCTCAAAATACAAAGCAAACAAAAAATATATGTGTATACATATATGTAAAGACCAAATGATAGTATAGCATAGGGTGCTTGTCTTGCACACGGCTAACCGAGATTCTATCCCATAATGCTCCCCTGAACCCACCAGGAGTGATTCTTGAGCCAAAAATAAGTCCTGAGCACTGCCAGGTGTAGTACAAAACCAAACAAACCAATTATATATGACTATGTGATCCCTATTTGGGAAGTAAATAGAAGTGAAATGACTTAAATTATAGTGCAACACTGTAGTGGGAAGTGGGGAGGAAGAGAAGACATGAGTTTTCTCTTTTGAAAAACTTTACCCTGTGGGGTTGGAAAGATATTACATTCTTGCACACAGTTGACCCTGGTTAGATCCCCAGCACCCCCTGAAACCCCCAGGAGTGATTCCTGCACAACATTAGGTGTGACCCCCAAAAGAAAACAAAATTTTAAATCTTAGCCCAGAGCTGGAGATATAGTATAGTGGGTAAGACACAGTGGGTAATATGCCCAATCTGTGTTTTCTCCCCAGCACTAAATATAGTCCCCTAAGCCAGGAGTGATCCCTGAGCACAGCGAGACATGGCAAAAAAAAAAAAAAAAAAAAAAAAAATTAACCCAATACTGTTGTTCTATTGTCTAGTAAATTGTAGTATTTAAGCATATATTTATTTATTTATTTATTTGAAGGGATGTCCACTCTGTCGTTCTGAAGTTTTCAAGGACTTCCCTGGCCTCAAAGATAATTTCCAGTAGTGCAGAGACCTCACACATGCAAGACTATGGTTCTTTGTGTGTGTGTGTGTGTGTGTGTGTGTGTGTGTGTGTGTGTGTGTGTGTGTGTGTGTGTTTTTTTTGGGTCACACCCGGCAGTGCTCAGGGGTTATTCCTGGCTCCAGGCTCAGAAATTGCTCCTGGCAGGCACAGGGGACCATATGGGGCACCGGGATTTGAAACGATGACCTCCTGCATGAAAGGCAAACGCCTTACCTCCATGCTATCTCTCCAGCCCCAAGACTATGGTTCTTTATTGAATCCCATCCTCACTCCCTCCCTCAACACAAATGTAAAATGGTACCAGGGATAGTTAGAGGCAAATCAAATTTACATCAGAGAGCAAAATGCAAAGCTCTACCCATCAACCTCTACCATATGTACCACATGATGTTTTTCTAATTTAGGGAGGTGTAACCCTAGTGCTTAGAGATTGATTCTGGCTTTGTGTTTAGAAATCACTTTGGAGGGACTGGAGAGATAGCACAGCGGCTTTTGCCTTGCAAGCAGCTGATCCAGGACCTAAGGTGGTTGGTTCGAATCCCGGTATCTTATAGGTCCCCCGTGTCTGTCAGGAGCGACTTCTGAGCATAGAGCCAGGAGTAACTCCTAAGCGTGGCCAGGTGTGACCTAAAAACCAAAAAAAAAAAAAAAAAAAAAAAAATCGCTTTGGAGAGGCTCCCCATACCAGATAGAAGACTGCCAGACTACATGTGTTTCACTCTCAACCTGGTTTGGATTATTTCATGTGTGACCCTGATTCAGACTCGTTCACCTGGGCTTGAAGATACAGCATGTGGGGAGATGTACTTGTAATGAACAAGGTGCAGAAGGACCTGAGGAAAGCATCAAGAATGCAGATAGGGGCCCGGAGAGATAGCACAGCAGTGTTTGCCTTGCAAGCAGCCGATCCAGGACCAAAGGTGGTTGGTTTGAATCCCGGTGTCCCATATGGTCCCCCGTGCCTGCCAGGACCTATTTCTGAGCAGACAGCCAGGAGTAACCCCTAAGCACTGCCGGGTGTGGCCCAAAAACCAAAAACCAGAGAGATAGCACAGAGGTAGGGTGTTTGCCTTGCATGCGGCTGATCCAGGGTGGACAGTAATTCCAGTCCCGGCATTCCATATGTTCCCCCGCATCTGCCAGGGGTCATTTCTGAGCACAGAGCCAGGAGTAACTCCTGAGCACCACTGGGTATGGACCCCCCCCCAAAAAAAAAAAAGAATGTAGAGAGAGAAAGGTCCTGGCACAATGTTAGGGATCACTCCTAGTAGGCTCAGAGTACAATGTAAGGTTTTGTGGGATGAACATAAGTTGGCTAAGTGTAAGGCAGACATTCTGGACTGCCTTCTCTGCTCTCTTGTGTCCTGAGCCTTGGTCCTTCCCAACCATTGAGCCTTGGGGGCACTTTTTAAGAGGTGAGCTGTCAAAGCTCCACAAAGGGTGAAGCCAGAGGAGTGTGGCTGCTCCACTTTGCTTCTAGCCACGCGCATCTTACAATAAACCCCACCATAACACATAGGAAAAACCACTCTACAAACTTGAAAATGGGGAAACAATGCAGGCCAAAACCATGCACAGAGAATGAAGATGTCAGCTCTGATGACACAAAAAGTGCCAACCACCTAGTTAGCCTCTCAGATAAAGAGTTTAGAGAAGAAATACGAAGGATATTCATAGAACTCAAAGAAAGCATAGATAGAGCTTAACAGACCTCAAAAATAAAAACCATACAACTCCAAACAAATAACAGGACTGAAATCTCAGTAGATGAAATGAAAAACACAATAAAAAAGCCTCTCCACGGGGCCGGGCGGTGGCGCTCGAGGTAAAGTGCCTGCCTTACCTGCGCTAGCCTAGGAGACGGACCGCGGTTCGATCCCCCGGCGTCCCATATGGTCCCCCAAGCCAGGAGCGACTTCTGAGCGCATAGCCAGGAGTAACCCCTGAGCGTCACCGGGTGTGGCCCAAAAACCAAAAAAAAAAAAAAAAAAAAGCCTCTCCAACAGAGTATCAGCAGCTGAGGACAGAATTAGTGAGCTGGAAGATGAGATATAGAACAACTCCATACAGCAGAAGAGATTGAAAAAGAACCTTAAAGCAAATGATCAAACAATGGAAAAATTACTCAAAGAATATGAACAGATGAAATAGAATTCTTTCTGACTTTGACAAATATCTGCTGGACAAAACCTATCAAGGGACCAATGAGAAAGTTCCTAGCTCAGGCCTCAGCCTAGAATTTGTACAAAAACCAAGATCTGGGCCCAGAGAGATAGCACAGCACCGTTTGCCTTGCAAGCAACTGATCCAGGACCAAAGGTGGTTGGTTTGAATCCTGGTGTCCCATATGGTCCCCCGTGCCTGCCAGGAGCTATTTCTGAGCAGACAGCCAAGACTAACCCCTGAGCAAAGCCGGGTGTGGCCCAAAAACCAAAAACCAAAAACCAAAAAAAAAAAAAAACAAGATCTCTAATTCCAGAAATCTAACTTTGACAACTATGACTGAGCACAACTTCTGGAACTATGCTGAAAGACTATACCCTAGGCTCTGTTCTAGATTTTGAACAAAAACCAAGACCACTAATTACAGAAGACTGATTACAACAACAGAGATGAAACAGAACTCCTAGAACCATAATGAAAAACTCTTTCCTAGCCTTCACCCTATGACCTACACAAATAGCAATATCTCCAGCTACAGAGGCAGGATATAATCACCCACATCTGAGTGGAAAGTTTCCTGGCACCATAAAAAGACCTTGGGGTGTGCAAATGAGTGAGCATGGAGCCTGTAGTTGTTCCCATGGCAGTATGCTTCAAGGGCGGAGAAACCCTGTATCTCTTAGGCCAAGGGAATTCCCACTGTAACTTTCCCTATATTAACCATGCCTATGCAAAACAAACAAACAAGCAAAACAAAAAACAAAATACAGGGGCCGGCAAGATGGCGCTAGAGGTAAGGTGTCTGCTTTGCAAGCACTAGCCAAGGATAAGGACCGTGGTGTCCCATATGGGCCCCCCAAGCCAGGGGCAATTTCTGAGTGCTTAGCCAGGAGTAACCCCTGAGCAACAAACGGGTGTGGCCTGAAAAACAAAAAAAAAAAAAAAATATATATATATATATATATATATATATATATATATATACAGACCCCCACCCCTTTTTTTCAATAAGTTGCTTGTTTGGTATTTTTTTCCTCTCTTTTTTTTAATTTCATTTTTCTTTTCTTTTTTTCTTTTTCCGTAACTGATGGTATTGGTTTTTGACTTAGTCTGTGTTTATTATTTTTGTAATCTTTTTTTTTTTTTTTTTGGTTTTTGGGTCACACCCTGAGACGCTCAGGGGTTACTCCTGGCTATGCGCTCAGAAGTTGCTCCTGGCTTCTTGGGGGACCATATGGGACGCCGGGGGATCAAACCGTGGTCCGTCCTAGGCTAGCGCAGGTAAGGCAGGCACCTTACCTCCAGCGAAACCGCCCGGCCCCTATTTTTGTAATCTTGTTGATACTCCCTTATTGTTTTTTGTTTCTGGTTGGCCTTGTTTTACTACCTTTTTCTTCTTTTTTCCCTTCCTTCTTCTAAATGGATATTTATAATACCTAGACGAACTCCTCCTAGTTTTTATCTTTTTTTTTTTTTTGCCTTTCTTTTTTTTTTTTTTTTTTTTTTTTTTTTGCTTTTTGCTTTTTTCCTTCTCCCCCAGATGGCACCAAGACAGACAGTTGAACATTCATTTGGTGAAAATAAAAACTGATCAGACATGAATACCAAATCTAAAGTCAATGACAACAGAATCAATACCCAATCTACAAGCTGTACAAGGGGGGAAACAGTTGCACTAGCATTATGGGAGTAAAGGAGGGAGATGTGGGATGTATGCTGGGAACAGGGGTGAAGAAAGGATAACACTGGTAGTGGGGATACCTCCCACTTATTGTCACTATGTGCCTCAAATATTACTGTAAGAGAATTGTAATTCACTTCGACCGCAATAAAAATTAAAAAAAAAAAAGATGGGGCCAGAGAGATTGCATGGAGGTAGTGTACTTGCCTTGCATGCAGAAGGACGGTGGTTCAAATCCTGGCATCCCATATAGTCCCCCCGAGCCTGCCAAGAGTGAATCCTGAGCGTAGAGCCAGGAATAACCCCTGAGTGCTGCTGGGTGTGACTCAAAAATGAAAGAAGAAAGGAAGGAAGGAAGGAAGGAAGGAAGGAAGGAAGGAAGGAAGGAAGGAAGGAAGGAAGGAAGGAAGGAAGGAAGGAAGGAAGGAAGGAAGGAAGGAAGGAAGGAAGGAAGGAAGGAAGGAAGGAAGGAAGGAAGGAAGGAAAAGAAGGAAGGAAAAGAAAGAAAGAAAGAAAGAAAGAAAGAAAGAAAGAAAGAAAGAAAGAAGAGAAAGAAAGAAAGAAAGAAAGAAAGAAAGAAAGAAAGAAAGAAAGAAAGAAAGAAAGAAAGAAAGAAAGAAAGAAAGAAAGAAAGAAGAAAGAAAGAGGGACCGGAGAGATAGCATGGAGGTAAGGCGTTTGCCTTTCATGCAGGAGGTCATCGGTTCGAATCCCGGCGCCCCATATGGTCCCCTGTGCCTGCCAGGAGCAATTTCTGAGCCTGGAGCCAGGAATAACCCCTGAGCACTGCCAGGTGTGACTCAAAAAAAAAAAAAGAAAGAAAGGGAAGGAAGGAAGGAAGGAAGGAAGGAAGGAAGGAAGGAAGGAAGGAAGGAAGGAAGGAAGGAAGGAAGGAAGGAAGGAAGGAAGAAGGAAGGAAGAAGAAGGAAGAAGGAAGAAGAAGAAGGAAGAAGGAAAAGGAAGGAAGAAGAAAGAAAGAAAGAAAGAAAGAAAGAAAGAAAGAAAGAAAGAAAGAAGAAAGAAAGAAAGAAAGAAAAAAGAAAGAAAGAAAGAAAGAAAGAAAGAAAGAAAGAAAGAAAGAAAGAAAGAAAGAAAGAAAGAAAGAAAGAAAGAAAGAAAGAAAGAAAGAAAGAAAGCGGGCCCGGAGAGATAGCACAGCGGCATTTGCCTTGCAAGCAGCAGATCTAGGACCAAAGGTGGCTGGTTCGAATCCCGGTGTCCCATATGGTCCCCCGTGCCTGCCAGGAGCTATTTCTGAGCAGACAGCCAGGAGTAACCCCTGAGCACCGCCGGGTGTGGGAAAGAAAGAAGAAAGAAAGAAAGAAAGAAAGAAAGAAAGAAAGAAAGAAAGAAAGAAAGAAAGAAAGAAAGAAAGAAAGAAAGAAAGAAAGAAAGAAAGAAAGAAAGAAAGAAAGAAAGAAAGAAAGAAAGAAAGAAAGAAAGAAAGAAAGAAAGAAACAAAGAAACAAAGAAAGAAAGAAAGAAAGAAAGAAAGAAAGAAAGAAAGAAAGAAAGAAAGAAAGAAAGAAGAAAAAGAAAGAAAGGAAGAAAGAAAGAAATCACTTTTGGGAGGGTAGTTGAGGAATCATAAGCCACACTAAGGGATTTAACGAGGGTTGAGCAAGGGTCTTGCATATGAGGCAAATGCCTCAATCTCTAGACTATCTTTCTGGCCCCTGTGACATGATAATTTATCACCCACTGGCAAAGACTAAGCACCCCCAGAAACAGTCCCAGACACGATTGTGTGCAGGTGTTTCATGGGAACTTGTTCCCAACAATGTGTCAGAGAGAAAAGGCAGTGAAATTGGGTGCAGAGAGAAGTGGGGTCATAGCACTTTTTAATTTATTTAAAGAAAATACATCACCACATAGTTGACATAATGCATTTGTTTCAGGAAGAACAAAGGCAAAGTTATTTCAAAAATTGAAAGAAGGGGCCGGAGAGAGGATGGAGGTAGGGTGTTTGCCTTACAACCAGAAGGATGGTGGTTCAAATCCCGGCATCCCATATGGCCCCCCGAGCCTGCCAGGGTCGATTTCTGAGCATAGAGCCAGGAGTAAGCCCTGAGCGCTGCCAGATGTGACCCAAAAATAAAAAAATAAAATAAAAAATAATAAGAAATGGTGTTAGGCAGTGCTCAGGAGTTACTCCTGGCTTTATGCTCAGAAATTGCTCCTGGCCAAAAAAAAGAAAAAGAAAAAAGAAATTGCTCATGGCAGGCTTGGGGGACCATATGGGATGCCAGGATTCGAACCACCGTCCTTTTTTAAGCAAGGCAAACACCCTACCTCCATGCTATCTCTCCGGCCCAGCACTAGTTTTAAGAAGCTAAGAGGTGGGGTGGGAGAGATAGCATGGAGGTAAGGCGTTTGCCTTTCATGCAGGAGGTCATCGGTTTGAATCCCAGCGCCCCATATAGCAATTTCTGAGCCTAGAGCCAGGACTAACCCCTGAGCACTGCCAGGTGTGACCCAAAAAGCTAAGAGGTTGGGATGACCTTCTTTTTTTGTTTGTTTTGTTTTGTGGGCCATACCCATTTGATGCTCAGGGTTTACTCCTGGCTAAGGGCTCAGAAATTGCCCTGGCTTGGGGGGACCATATGGGACACCGGATGGAACACGCGGTCCTTCCTTGGCTAGCGGTTGCAAGGCAGACACCTTACCTCTAGCACCACCTCTCCCCGGTCAGCCCCGGGATGACCTTTCTGAACCACCCCAAATGAAGCTGAAGGGAGCGGCATTAGGCTTTGTAATTTCCAGCATTCAAATCCATCTATCCCTGTGAGGAGAGAGATGAAATTTAGCAGAGGCTGCTCTTAGCAGAGGGCAGATCCCAGCGCCTCTCAGCACACTCAGGCAACATTTCCTGGCAACGGGAGAAGAACTTGCTACCAGGGAGGGAATCTGAGCAGACCCCGCAGAAATCACTGCCCTGCCTTGTTCCTTCCTGTCTCAGAAACAGCCCTGCCAGGGAAGGATGCCTCCCCAGAGCTGCAGTTTCCATCACCTTCCAAAAGATTTTTATTTTTTTATTTATTTTAATTCTTTGAGATCATACCCAGCAGTGCTCAGAGCTGATTCTTGGTTTTGCACTCAGGGGTCACTCCCGGAGAGGCTCAGGAGACCATATGTAGTGCTGGGGATTGAACCAGGATCAGCTACATGCAAGGCTTCCCTCTCTGACCCCAAAGTGTAGATTTTCTACACTTTTTTTTTTTTTTTTGAGTCTTAACCAAATGTGCCAGGAATCAAGCCAGGATCAGCCACAAGCAAGTCAAACACCATAACCCTAATATTTCCCCCTCAATCCATCATTTCATTATGACTTCCCAGAACCTACCTGCATGACATTGGAAATACATTAAAACCTATAACTCAGTGGCCAGGGACCCAAGTTCCATCCCTGGTTCTACATAGCCCTTGGTCTGAATGGTGGTGGCCAAGATGGTCCCTGCCACACCTGAGCATTGAACTGGCAGGCCTCATTAGCATATCTCATAATGGTGCCCACACCTACTGGACACTTCCTACGCACACCCCTAAGAAAAAGACATAACTGGGCCCGGAGAGATAGCACAGCGGCGCTTGCCTTGCAAGCAGCGGATACAGGACCAAAGGTGGTTGGTTCGAATCCTGGTGTCCCATATGGTCCCCCGAGCTTGCCAGGAGCTATTTCTGAGCAAACAGCCAGGAGTAACCCCTGAGCACCACCAAGTGTGGCCCAAAAACAAAAACAAACAAACAAACAAAGGCACAACTAGGGGCTGGAGAGATAGCACAGCAGTAGGGCATTTGCCTTGCATGCAGCTGTTTAGGACAGATGGTGGTTTGAATTCCCAGCATCCCATATGGTCCTCCGTGCCTTCCAGGAACGATTTCTGAGCAGAGAGCCAGGAGTAACCCCTGAGCACCGCCAGGTGTGGCCCAAAAAGAAACAAAAAAAAGACACAACTAAAAATATACGCACCCACACATGCGCCAAAACCCAAGAATAAAGGCAAGTGATAAACAAGGAAACTATATTTGAATTGCATACAGCTAACAATTGCAAAAATCCTTTTTACAGAGAGTGGTTAAGGTGCTTGCCTTGTGCTTGACCGATCTGGGTTCAGCCCCCAGCAACTGGGCACTGCAGATGGTCCCACTGTCTTTAGCATATTTTCATGTAAAATGTCCAGGTCCTTTCCTTTCCTTTTTTTTTTGGGGGGGGGAGGGTTCAGGGGTTACTCCTGGCAGACTCAGGGAACCATATGGGATGCTGGGATTCAAACCACTGTCTGCCCTGAGTACCTCCAGATGTGACCCCAAGATAAAATAAGAATTCTCTTTTGGGGCCAGGAAGGTGGCACTAGAGGTAAGGTGTCTGCCTTGCAAGGCTAGCCTAGGACAGACCGAGGTTTGATCCCCCCCCCCCCCGTGTTCCATATGGTCCCCCAAGCCAGGGGCGATTTCTGAGCGCATAGCCAGGAGTAACCCCTGAGCGTCAAATGGGTGTGGCCCAAACACCAAAAAAAAAAAAAAAGAATTATCTTTCTATGGGCTGGAGCGGTGGCGCTAGAGGTAAGGCGTCTGCCTTGCAAGCGGTAGCCTGGGATGGACCACGATTCGATACCCCAGCATCCCATATGGTCCCCCAAGCCAGGAGCGATTTCTGAGCGCATAGCCAGGGGTAACCCCTGAGCATCAATGAATGTGGCCCAAAAACAACAAAATAAAGAATTCTCTTTCTAGTAATCACTGTGTAACATATGCATATAGCAAATCATATACTATATACGTTAAACTATTTCGGTTTATATTAAATATAAACTATTTTAGTGTTATACTTTCATTACTCTTAATATAGTGGAGAGAGAAAAAAATGATTTTTTCTAAAGTAAAATGGCCCACTCTCATTGAATTCTAAGTCTTAAAGTCTTTAGCAGATCTTTTAGCAAGCATATGTGTTGATTTACAAATGAATGCTGCTGCAATGTAATATGATTGTCTCTGTGATGGACAAGGTCTTAACGATTATGATCCTGATTTGCCAGTACAAAACAGCCTCATTCTCCCATGCAAAAGAACTTTAGAAGTGTTTTTGGTTGATTGGAAAGCTATTAAGTTTCTGTAGTAAAAATCTAATTATTCTCCCGAAGGAAAGAAGAGGCACAAAGGCAAAATAATTGAATCTGACAATAGGTTGGATTCTAAAGTATATTAGATAATTTTATGGTGAATTTTCCTTTAATTCCTAAATCCAGAAACTGACCTGGAAACTGACTGTGGAAACTTAAGTGTCTCAAAAGATCTTTCCATCAGAAATTCCCTCTTACTGCTTGGAAGTGAATGTGTCAGCCCAGCTCCTCAATTGCTCATTCCAGATTGGAGTTTTGACATTTGAATAAAGCTCGTGGTCCCTTTGGTTTCAGTGGCTCCAAATGGATGGAGTTCTAAAGACCAACCAGAAATGAGTCTCCTCCTAATGACTCCAAAAGGGTGCTAAGATTCAATTCCTTCACTGAATTGTTTGTTTAAGGACTAGGATTGGTAGAGGGTAGAATGCATGCATCAGATGTTAAAGGACTTGGGTTCCAATCCCAGTAAAACACACACTCTCACACATGTACACACACACACATACACACATATTCACTTAGGACAAGAGATGTGGTTCTATGTTACAGAACTTAGCTTGCAGGGCTGGAGTGACAACACAACAGGTAGGACGTTTGCCTTGCATGCAACAGAGCCAGGAGTATCCCAAGTGCTACTGGGTGTGGCCCCAAAACAACACCCCCCCCCAAAAAAATAACTTATAGCTATGAAGCCTGAACTTCATCCCCAGTAATGCCTGCTTTGAAAAGTGGGACCCAAAAAGGGTCATTGCCATGGGGAGTGGAGTGAAGAGACAAAGTGCCATTTCCTGCACAGTGTGTGAACCATGCAGCCATGTGTGAAAGCCCCAGACATCACAACAACAAAGGACACGGTGTCCCACATGGTCCCCCGTGCCTGCCAGGAGCTATTTCTGAGCAGACAGCCAGGAGTAACCCCTGAGCACAGCCGGGTGTGACCCAAAAAAAAAAAAAAAAAAAAAAAAAAAACAACAAAAAAAAAAAAAAAAAAAAAAAAAAACAAAGGACAGAGTAATACATCATTTACAGGGCCTGGAGAGATAGAACAGCAAGCAGCTGATTCAGGACCAAAGGTGGTTGGTTCGAATCCCGGTGTCCCATATGGTCCCCCGTGCCTGCCAGGAGCTATTTCTGAGCAGACAGCCAGGAGTAACTCCTGAGCATCGCTGGGTGTGGCCCAAAAACAAAACAAAACAAAAAAATCATTTACAAAGATTTGAGGGGCTGGAACAATAGTACAACTGCTATGTAGCTGACCAGGATTCAGTCCCTGTTATCTTATACGGTCCCCTGAGCATTACCATGAGTGACTCCTGAGTATATAGCCAGGAGTAAGCCATGAGCATCATCAGGTGCAGCCCTAAACCCCAAAAAGAACAAAAACAAAGATTTACTGAATCTGCAGTAGATACCAGTCCCAACTAGATGGTTGCATAATTACCTTGTTTTAATTTTGGAAATTTGTGATACTGTTTGGGGGGATACTGTTCTGTGTGGGCATGTGCACACACACACAGGGTTGTGTGTTGCCTTGCACATGCCAACCCGGGTTCAATCTCTGGCATCCTATATGGTCCCCCCAAATACTACCAGGAGTAGTTTGAGCACATAGCCAGAAATTAGCACTGAGCACAACTGGGTATGGCTTAACAAACAAACAAAATTTTTTTTCTGGAGCCAGACCATAGCATAGTGGATAATGCATTTGACCTGTAAGTGGTTGATCCGGGTAGGATCCCAGCATCCCATATGGTCCCCTGAGCCTGCCAGGAGTAATTTATGAGTGCAGAGCCAGGAGTAACCCTTGAGCACTGCTGGCTGTGGCCCAAAAGTCCCCCAAAATTTAAAAATATACATATATATCTTCCCCTGGGGCTAGAGAAATAGCACAGGGGTTTTAAGGCCTTGCCTGTTGCTGATCCAGGTTCAATCTCACTAGGTCTGATCCTTGAGCACAGAGCCAGTAGTAGTAGGTGCCCAAGGACCACATAGTACTGGGGACTAAACTCGGGCTTCCTGCATCTAAAACATGTGCTGCAGCTCTCTGACCATTTCCCTGGCCAGTTCTCATTTAGTTATAAAGGCTAATCTCACTCTTACCTTACCTCGTAGTACTGTCTTTTGCCATATCCCATAGATTCTGATAAGTTGTGTTTCCTTTTTCCTTTCTGTTTTTTTTTATTTATTTGTTTTTGTTTTTGGGTCACACCTGGCAATGCTCAGGGGTTACCCCTGGCTCAGAAATCACTCCTGGAATGCTTGGGGGACCATATGGGATGCCGGGATTCGAACCACCGAACGCCTTACCTTCATCCTATCTCTCCGACCCCTCCTTTTTCCTTTCATTTGGAGTTCACCCAGCAGTGCTCAGTGACCTTTCCCAGCTCTGTGCTCAGAGTCACTCCTGGTGGTGCTTGGGGGATAGTGAAGTATAAACCTGGGCCTCGTACAGCAAATCATGTGCTCCATTCCTTTGTCTCTCTCCTAGACATAACTTGTGCTTTCATTTTAATTGGCCTTTTGTTTTGGAGCCATCCTTGCCAGGTTAGAGGAATGATGTGGTATTGAGGATGCCAGGCCTCCCACATGGAAGCATGTGCTTCAGCTCTTTGAGTCATCCTGGAAAAATTTGAATTTCCTCATTGACCCAGTGGTTGCTAAGAAGTATATTATTTACACTCCACATATTTGAGGTTTTTATATTTTTCTTTTTGTGGTTTAATTCTAATTACATAGTATGATGTTCAGGAAAAATGGTATGTTTCAATATTCATAAGCATATTGATATCTGTTTTGTATCCTGGCATATGGTTTATTCATTAAATTGTTCCATGTGTACTTTAAAAATACATAAATTTCACTGTTTGAGGTTGGAAAGCCATTATTCCTTCTTTCTTTTGTTTTTTGTTTGTTTGTTTGTTTGTTTTGGGTCACACCCGGCAGCACTCAGGGGTTACTCCTGGCTCTATGCTCAGAAATCGGCCCTAGCAGGCTCATTTGGGGGACCATATGGGATGCCGGGATTCGAACCACTGTCTTTCTGCATGAAAGGCAAACGCCTTACCTCATGTTATCTCTCCGGCTCCATTATTCCTTCTAGTCTCAATTTAGTTAAAATGTTCACAGTTGTAAGAGGGGTGCCAAAATTCTTTACTAACTTTGCATTGCTACTGATATCATTATTTACTTCTATTAATAATTGCTTAATATATTTTGGTTATTTTTTAAAATTTGTTGAATTACCATAAGATACAAAGTTAAAAAGCTGTTCAAGGGTCGGAGAGATAGCATGGAGGTAAGGCATGCCTTGCATGCAGAAGGTCATTGGTTCGAATCCCGGCATCCTATATGGTCCCCCCGAGCCTGTCAGGAACGATTTCTGAGCATAGAGCCAGGAGTAACCCCTGAGTGCTGTGGGGTGTGACCCAAAAGCCAAAAAAGAAAAAAAAAAGTTGTTCAGTCATTCAGTATTTCAGTCTTACAGTGTTCATGTACCCATCCCTTCACCAGTGCCCACTTTCTTCCACTTGGCCCTCCTTTGATTCTTATATGTTAATAGGAATAATATTGACTTTCTTGTATTGTTTTGTTTTGGGCCACATCTAGCTGTGCTCAGGGGTTACTTTTGGCTTTGCTTTCAGGAATCACTACTGGCAGTGCTTGGTGACCATAGGGGATACTGAGGATGGAACTAAGGTCAACTAAATACAAGGCAAGCATCCTACCCACTGTGCTATTGCTTTGCCCCGAGAGTAGTATCTTCTTTAAAAAAGCATGTTTCGGGGCCCGGAGAGATAGCACAGCGGCGTTTGCCTTGCAAGCAGCCGATCCAGGACCAAAGGTGGTTGGTTCAAATCCCGGTGTCCCATATGGTCCCCCGTGCCTGCCAGGAGCTATTTCTGAGCAGACAGCCAGGAGTAACCCCTGAGCACAGCCGGGTGTGACCCAAAAAAAAGCATGTTTCGGGCCCGGAGAGATAGCACAGCGGCGTTTGCCTTGCAAGCAGCCAATCCAGGACCAAAGGTGGTTGGTTCGAATCCCGGTGTCCCATATGGCCCCCCGTGCCTGCCAGGAGCTATTTCTGAGCAGACAGCCAGGAGTAACCCCTAAACACCGCTGGGTGTGGCCCAAAAACAAACAAACAAAAAAAAAAAGCATGTTTCAGTGGTAGGACATTGCCTTGCATGCAGCTGATCCAGGACGGATGGTGGTTCAAATCCCAGCATCCCATATGGTCCCCCATGCCTGCCAGGAGTGATTTCTGAGCATAGAGCCAGGAGTAACCCCTGAGTGCCACAGGTTATGACCAAAACAAAACAAAACAAAACAAAAACAAAACAAATAAGATTTTTGCTTGCATGTGCTGACCCAGATTTAATCACTGACATCCATATAGTTCTCCCCAGCCCCCATTCCTACAAGGCATAATTCCTGAGTGCAGAACCAGGAATTATCCCTGAGCACTGACAGGTATGGCCCTAAAACCAAAAATAAATATACTCTTAAAATAATAGAGCCAGGGAAAAAATAATAAAACCAGAGAGATGAGGTCTGGACTGCATGTCATTTATGCTGGATTCCCATGTTCAATCTCTGGTTCTGCATGATTCCCTGAGCACTGTCAGTGTCACCCCCAAGTATGTTGGGTATTATTCCCCAGGAGAAGAAGTGAAACCAGGACCAGGGATGTCAGCTTGGTGGTAGGCACTTGTGAATCCCTAGGTTTCAAATCTGGTACTGTAATAAATAAATTAATTTAATTAATTTTTAAAAAGACCCTTTGGGCTGGAGAAATAGTACAACGGTAAGGCATTTGCCTTGCACGTGGCTGACCTGGGACAGATTTGGGTTCGATTCCCAGCATTCCATATGGTCCCCTAATCCTGCCAGGAGCAATTTCTGAGTGCAGAGCCAGGAATAGCCCCTGAGTGCAGCTGAGTGTGGTCCAAGAACAAACAAACAAAAAACAAAAAAAAAAAAAACTTTATTTCAGGAGCCATCATGTCTGCATTTGACCAGTTCCATAGACTCAGTCTATTTTTTGTTTGTTTGTTTGTTTTTGGGTCACACCCAGCAGTGATCATGGGTTACTCCTGGCTCTACACTCAGAAATCACTCCTGTCTCGCTCGGGGGACCATATGGGATGCCGGGATTTGAACCACCATCCTTCTGCATTCAAGGCAAACGCCTTACTGCTGTACTATCTCTTCGGCCCCAACTCACTCTATTTTTGAAAGATGTAAACCAAACTATGAAAAAATCATGAGTTATTACTACACAGCTGAAATGGCAAAGTTAAGAAGAAAGAAGGGCCAAGTCCCGTCCCTGCTGAAGCCAGGCCAGCTGCACCCATCAAGCACAATCACTGCCTCACCAATGACCCAGCTTTACCACTCAACTCTGGCTCTCTACAGAAACACCAAACCGACCAAAATTCCAGGTATGTGAGTATTGGGGCTGGCACCACCAGGACTTTTTTGGAATAAGTGCTGGGCCTCCTCCTCCTGCCTATTTATATTTCCAGAAGCCCTGGAAGCAAAAACCATGTCCTATAAAATCTGTAATATCAGCCACAGAGCTTGGAATTCCTGGACTTTGTGAACACATATACAGCTGTGCAACAACTTGAATTTTTTTCAATACTGTTATCTCAGTAGGACGACATGAATTTAGACATTAACATGGTTTTAAAGCCATCTAATATTCAAAAACAAAATAACTGAAAAATAAACTAACAACAGATAGCTTAGTAAATCTGACAATGACTTGATTATCTCATTACAAGATACAATAATTTTCACAAATTTTCTTTCTGCTATACCTTTAAAAAAAAAAATAGAGGGCCGGAGTGATAGTATAGCGGTAGCATACTTGTCTTGCACTCTGCCAACCCGTGATGGACCTGGGTTTGATTCCTGGAATCCTGTATGGTCTTCCAAGCCTGTCAGGAGTGATTCCTGACCTCAGAGCCAGGAGTAAACCCCAGAGCACCACTGGGTGTGGCCCATAAAACAAACAAACAAACAAAAAATGTATTACCACTTACCTATAAACAATCAATATAAAATACATTATTTTGTGGGCCCAGAGAGATAGCACAGTGGTGTTTGCCTTGCAAGCAACCGATCCAGGACCAAAGGTGGTTAGTTCGAATCCCGGTGTCCCATATGGTCCCCGTGTCTGCCAGGAGCTATTGCTAAGCAGACAGCCAGGAGTAACCCCAGAGCAACGCCGGGTGTGGCCCAAAAAAAAAAAAAAACAAAAAAAAAAAAGAAAAGATAAAATATCTTATTTTGTGCCTGCCAAATAGTCTTGGGAATGGGTAGGAATTCAGGAACAGTGGTGGAGGTAATTTTACATTGCTGGTGGAATTGGTGTTGGAACATCAGTGGCAGGGGGAACAATGTATCATTTACATAGACAGCTGTGTAAAACATGGTCTTTAAAATAATTTATTAAAAAAAATAAAACATTTTACTGGGGGGCCGGGAAGGTGGCGCTAGAGATAAGGTGTCTGCCTTGTAAACGCTAGCCAAGGAACAGACCGCGGTTCGATCCCCCGGCGTCCCATATAGTCCCCCCAAGCCAGGGGCAATTTCTGAGCACTTAGCCAGGAGTAACCCCTGAGCGTCAAACGGGTGTGGCCCAAAAACCAAAAAAAAAAAAAAAAACATTTTACTGGGACCTGAACGGTGGTGCAGTGGTAGGGCGTTTGCCTTGCACACAGCTAACCTAGAACAGACTGTGGTTCGATCCCCTGGCATCCCCAAGCCAGGAGCAATTTCTGACCCCAGAGCTAGGACTAACCCCTGAGCGTCACTAGGTGTGCCTCCCATCCCCAAGAAAAACAAATAATAAAACACTTTATTATAACTACATGAGTATAAAACTTTCTAATTCCTGATTACACACTACTAGTAGGAGGCTGGAAGGGAGGGAGGCTTTCTATGAGAAGGGGTGGGGCTGCACACAAATACACAGAACAGAATTATCTCAATCAGAGGATGAATCTCCAGCAGCCAATGAAAAACTGGGGGCTGAGATATTTGGAAGGAAGAAGGTAAACAGTGAGTGTCTTGGCAAAGAGTGAAAGAAACGCAATTCAACTAGCTTGAACAGCTGCGGAAAGAACCTCAAGGGCAAGTAAGACAGGCTCTTTCTCTTTCTCCTCTTTTTTTCTTTTGTCTGAGCTTCTCTCTGTCAACTGTCTCTCTCCCACAGACAAGTTCCTACATGTGAATGGAAGAATAGCTGTTGACAATTTTCAAGCCTCATCTCCTAACTACCCCACCCAAGAAGCTAGCTTCTCTCATCTCTTAAAGCCAATTCAAACATCCTGGTGAGGAACTGGAGAACAGAGAAGAGAGGACAAGGGCAGCATCCAGTGTCTTTGATTATCCAGAAAGAACAGGGAAAGAGGAGCCTAAGGTGAAAAGATGAAATAGGGGCCAGAGAGATAGCACAGGGGTTAAGGTCTTTGCCTTGCATGCACCCCTGGATTCCAATCCTCAGCACAGTAGATGTGGACCTCCAAACACTGCCAAGAGTGATTCTTGAGCAGTCAGGAGTAAATCCTAAAGAAAAAAAAAAAAAAAAACTCTGAGTGTGACCCAAAAAATAAAACAAAACAAAAACAAAGAAAAAAAGCAAGAAAGAAAAAAAGATTCAATATCTTCCACATGGGTTTCTAACTAATTGGTCTCCATTCGTTCTGGTTATAATTGTATCATTGTTTTCACAAATTCAGGAAAGATGTGGATAAAACAGGGATTAATGAGCTCAATTATATCCCCCGTTTACATTAGCAGCATGTTTATTTTCATTTCTGATTATATTTTATGGATTAGCTTTTTGTCTATTAACTTTTTTTTTTCTGGGCCACACCCGGTGACACTCAGGGATTACTCCTGACTGTGAGCTCAGAAATTGCTCCTGGCTTGGGGGACTATATGGGATGCTGGGGAGTCGAACCATGATCTGTCCTAGGCTAGTGCATGCAAAGCAGATGCCTTACCGCTTGCACCACCACTCAGGCCCCTGTCTATTTACTTTTTTTTTCCTGTTTTTTTGGGTCACACCCGGCAGTGCTCAGGGGTTACTCCTGGCTCCATGCTCAGAAATCGCTCCTGGCAGGCTCAGGGGACCATATGGGATGCCGGGATTCGAACCACGGACCTTCTGCATGCAAGGCAAATGCCTTACCTCCATGCTATCTCTCCGGCCCCTTATCTATTAACTTTTGATGGACTGTGACACACGAAAAGTTGAATGTGCTGATAATCTCTGATAACCATCCTAGATTTTTGTATAATTCTTAGTTTCTTACTGTTTCTTCTATGTGTCTATAACAAAAACAATTTCAAAGACTTAAATATAATATTTCAGAACTGCCTAAGCATTGAATACCCCCACAAGTCAAAAAAAAAGACAAAAAAAAAAACCCACAATGATTCCTTGCAAAATAATTTTCTTTGTTTTCCTCCAACAGTGCATAGAATAAGAAGCAAAAATAAGGTGGGCTGAAGCTTGCTGGGTTAACATCAGCTTTCTTGCATCCTATGTGATTTTTCAGGAGATCTAAATGTCCATTTCAGGGGCCAGAAAAATAATACAACAGTAAGCTTGGCATTTACAGAGCTGACTTGGGTTTGATCCCCATTACCCTATATAATTTCTTCAAGCACTGCTAGAAGTGATCCCAGAGCTCAGAGTCAGGGGTAAGCCCTGAGCAGTGGGTGTGGTCTGGAAACTAAATGAATACATTTCCATTTCAGGGGCTAAAGAGATAGTACAAGAGGCAAAAAAAAAAAAAAAAACTTGCCTTGCTTGCAGATGATTCCCTGGCACCACATACAGTCCCTCCTGAGCTCAGAGACAGGAATAGTCCTTGAGCACTGCTGGATATGGCCCCTAAACCAAAGTAAATATCCATTTCAGGCTGAGAGAGAAAAAAGATAGCATAATGGACAATGTGCTAACTTGGCATGCAGGAGTCCTGGGTTCAGTCCTAGCATCGTTTAGTCCCCTGAGCACTGAGCCAGGAGTAGTGCCTGAGTGTTCCCCCACAGCCCCCCAAAAATACATTATGTAACTTGCTTCAAAGACATTTGAGAGGATTCAGTTAAGGAATGCTCCAATCGAGATATATTAGACTTACTAAAGGGAACTTATTTTCTCCAAAACCATTCTCCTGTGAAAGCCCAGAGGGATTCATATCCAGGCTAGGGAAGTGTGTCTCACCACATACCTGGCCAAGGCGCAGAGAACGACCAATGTGTCCACTGCTGTTTTCCCCTTCCATCCCCTGAGCCACACTGCCTTGAGCAGGCAGAGACCATGTGATCTGTCTTGTGCCAGCCCAGGACAGGTCTTGCATTGTTCACGCACATTGTTCTCTCTTGCATGGTCAGTCCTTTCAGCATCAGGTGCCAAACTGGCCTCACTTGCTGCCAAGCTCGCCTCATTCGGCTCTGGATATGATTACCAAACTGGATGTGTTCTGAGAAACTGCAGGCTCGGTGGATTTGAAGGTGCTAAAAAGGTGATAAAGTCCCCTGGTTTCTCTGTGGCAGGAGGATGAAGACACCCAATAAAAAGGATAGGACAGGGGCTGGAATGATAGGACAGTAGTAGGGTGTTTGCCTTGCATGCAGCCGACCCAGGACAGACAATAATTAGAATCCTGGTATCCCATATGGTCCCCCAAGCCAAAAGTAATTTCTGAGCGCAGAGCACCTCAGGGTAAGGACCAAAAACAAAAAACAGGAAGAAAAAAAAAAAAAAAGGACAGATGAGAAAGCAGAAATGTTAATTAACAAAAAAAATTCCAAATCCCTTTGTTCACACCAAGGAGGAATTGGATTATAACATGTAAGTAGGTGCAGAAAGATTAACAGGGGAATGAGAAGCTCTAAGGTGGCATGAAAAATATTCTCCCAGACCTGTAACAGGAAGCCCATTTACTCATACGTGTAATCTCTATTTCCTGAGTGCTCAGTGGGACTCCATGCAAGGCTGCCTGGTAAAAGAACACAACTGCTAAGACTTTAGCTTGAGCTACAATTGGTAGGATGGGTGCTTGGGTAAAGGTGGCAAACAGCACATCCATGTTCCATCCCTAGCATCCCATATGTTCCTCCAAACCCACAGAATGATCCCTGAGCACAGAGCTGTTCTCAGCCCTGAGCATGGCTGAATGTAGCCCCATAAAAACAATTCCTGGTGATTGGGGCCGATGACGTGGCGCTAGAGGTAAGGTGTCTGCCTTGCAAGCGCTAGCCAAGGGTTCGATCCACCCCCACCCCCAGCGTCCCATATGGTAACCCCAAGCCAGGGGCAATTTCTGAGCGCTTAACCAGGAGTAACTCCTGAACATCAAATGGGTGTGGCCTGAAAAAAAATTCCTGGTGGTGTTCCAGAAACCATAGTTAGTGCTGGGGATAAAGCCTGGGTAAGTGGGCCCAGAAAGATAGCACAGCAGCGTTTGCCTTGCAAGCAGCCAATCCAGGACCAAAGGTGGTTGGTTCGAATCCCGGTGTCCCATATAGTCCTCCGTGCCTGCCAGGAGCTATTTCTGAGCAGGCAGCCAGGAGTAACGCCTGAGCACCACCGAGTGTGGCCCAAAAACCAACCAACCAAACAAACAAACAAAAAAACCTGGGTAAGTTGAATGCGAGACAAGCACTCATCCTTATCCAGACTTATCCTCTGTGCCATGGATCTGGTCCTAGAAAAGGTGGGAATTATAGATATGATTTATAGACATGATACAGTAGATAGGCACTTGCCTTGCACTCATCACTCCCTGGCAGCACATATAGACCCCGAGCACTACCAGGTGGGACCCCTGAGCACACAGTCCGGAATAAGCCCTGAGCACAGGCAGGTGTGCTCCCTCCCAGAAAAGGGTAGGCAGAGAGAGCGAGTACAGCAGGTAGAGGACTACAGCAGGTAGTGCAATGCCAATCCCTAGTACCACCAGGAGTGACTCCTGAGCATTGAAAAAGGAGTAAATCCTTAGCCTGACCCAGAAGGGAAAAAAAAGCAAGTAGCTGTTTTAGGCATTAACCATATTAATATTAATTTAATCATATTAGACACTATGCTATAGGTACATGAGTAGGTAGATAGCTCAATGAAATAAATTGAAAGCCCAAAGGTCGTGGGACATGGCTCAGAAGTAAAGCATATGTCTTGCATACATGGGACCTGAGTTTGATCCCCAAACCACAAAATTTAAGTAATCAGGCCTAATTATAATACATGTATTCAACCAACATCCTCTATGGTCCCCCAAGGGACCATTCAAAAATTTTTTTTTTCTGGGGCTGGAGAGATAGCATGGAGGTAAGGCGTTTGCCTTTCATGCAAGAGGTCATCGGTTCGAATCCCAGCGTCCCATATGGTCCCCCGTGCCTGCCAGGAGCAATTTCTGAGCATGGAGCCAGGAGTAACCCCTGAGCACTGCCGGGAGTGACCCAAAAACCACAAAAAAAAAAAAAAAAAAAAATTTTTTTCTGTTTCTTGCCTTTATTCAAAAAAAAAAATCCTTTGGAGGGGGCGGGGGAGCAGAGCGATAGCGCAGAGATAGGGCCTTTGCTTTGCAAGTCGACCCAGGACGGACCAGGGTTTGATCTCCGGCGTCCCATATGGTCCCCCGAGTCAGGAGCGACTTCTGAGCACAGAGCCAGGAGTAACCCTTGAGAGTCAAAATCTTTTGTGGTGGGTGCAATGCGCGACTTCCATGGCTTTGGGAGCCACTGGTTCCAAGAGAGCGCTGGGGCCATGACAGGGCTGAGATAAAGTCAGGAGCATCTTACCCCGGGAATCCTTGCCTGGGGGACACCTAAGTACAGGGGGGCGATCTGCAGCCTGCCAGACTGACCGAGGCAGACCCTCCTCCCTCCCCGCGGGGCCTTTCCTGACCCTGGGGGGGGGTGTCCCAGCGAGCCTGCCCCTTAATGGCTCAGCCTCTCCGGGACAGTGGGGCTGGCGGGAGCACCGACTCCGCTAATGGGCAGCTGGGGCGCAGGGGACTCCGACCGGGCAGCCAGGCGTAGGTGCAGAAGATGGCCTTGGGGACCTGCTCACCCTCCACCGACCTGCCTTGTTACTCCCCGCCGAGTAGAGGAGAGCGGAGTCAGTCTGGCGCCGGTCCGGGGACCAGTGAGTCGCCAGCCCAGGCCCTTTGCGCAAGGCGTGCGTCCGAGCCTTGGAGAGTGACGCCGGCCGGGTGGTTGACACTGGGCGGCCCGACCACGGGCTCCTTGGAGCACACGGCAAGGCCTGGCTGGCGAAGGCAGCCGTCGTAGCTGCAGCAGCCCTGGGGTTCCGGACACATTCTGGGGTTCTGGCCCGTGTGAATGGTCCGGGTGGGTGTTCACTTGGTGCCGCGGGGCCGTGGACTCCACAGTCCACCGTGAAGACGCTTTTGCGGGCGGAAAGAGTGCTCAAAGAGAGTGCTCGGAAAGAATGCTTGGAGGGAGTGCTTGGAGAGAGTGCTTGGAGAGAATGCTTGGAGAGAGTGCTCAGGGAGAGTGCTTGGAGAGAGTGCTCGGAGTGCTAGGAGGGAGTGCTCGAAGGGAGTGCTCGGAGGTAGTGCCAGGCCGGCCCCTCGTCCATTCCGCCTGGGCCCGTAGCTCACGGGTGCTGGAAGCGCCTGGGGCTTCGCTCCTTCTCGCAGAAGCAGCAGCGCGGCTGGCGGGCGAGTGGAGCCCACGCGGGCTGGGGTACCGGCGGGCCGGAGGAAGCGCCTCGAATCGACGGTGCAGCGGGAGGCGGAGGGTCCACCCAGCCCGGGCCTGGCCAGCGGGGCAGCCGCTGGTATCGGCACCAGCTCCGTGGACCTCGCCTCGGCGTGGCAGGTACCCACCGGGAGATCGAACCGCGTCCTCCCTAGGCTAGTGCGCGCAAAGCAGACGCCCTACCGCTGCGCCGCCGCCCCAGCTCCCAAAAACAAAAAGAAATTTATGAGGAAATGTGTTTGAGTCAATGGCAAAAGGAGGGGTTATAGTGTAGGGCGTTTGTCTTGCACGTGAGCAATCAGGGTTCAATTCCCAGAAACCCATATGGTTCCCCAAACCCATAGGAGTGATTCCTGAATGTCAGGGATAACTAGAGGGTGTGACTCCCATTCCCAAAAATGAGAGACAGACAGACAGAGAGGAAAATATGGTCTTCTCTAGAGTGGAAATAAATAGGCAAAGAAGGGCCCGGAGAGATAGCACAGCGGCGTTTGCCTTGCAAGCAGCCGATCCAGGACCAAAGGTGGTTGGTTCGAATCCCGGAGTCCCATATGGTCCCCCGTGCCTGCCAGGAGCTATTTCTGAGCAGACAGCAAGGAGTAACCCCTGAGCATCGCCGGGTGTGGCCCAAAAACCAAAACAAAAAAAAGAAAAGAAAGAAAGAAAAAGAAACAGAGACCATCAAGTGACATGCGTGTTTAAGAGAGAACACTTGATTGAAAAGCAAACTGGAATGAAATGTTAAGGCTTCTAAGCTTGGTTCTATCCCCAGTGCCACAAATATTCCCAAGGCCCTCAGTGATCAAAGGCACAAACCAGGAGTAACCCCTGAGCATGTATGGGTGTGGCACAAAGAAAACTAGCAAACAAAAACAGGATATTGAGACGTCAGAGGAGTGCACCGGGGTTTAGGTACTTCCTTTGCATGTAGCCAATTTAGTTCCAGGGGTCTCCATAAAATATTTTGTGGCCCTGCCCTAGAGGAATCTTTTTTTGTTTTGTTTTGTTTTGTTTTAGTTGTTTGGGTCACACCCCTCAATGTTCAAGGCTTACTACTGACTTTGCACTCAAGGATCACCCCGACTTTGCCTCCTGCGGCCCCCAGGTACATTGAGTTTGAGACCCCTGCACCACATATTTCCCCATGATTGCCAGAAGTGACCTCCGAGCACAGAGCCAAGAGGAAGCCCTAGTGCTGGCAGGATTCAAAACCCAAATGACAAACCAAAGGAAAGAACACTGGACCTAAGGACCAGAAAAGGCCTGGCTTCAATCCCTAGTATCACAAGTGTGTCCCAACTCCTTCCCATTAAAACTGATTTCAAAGTCAGTGTTAGAGCACTTACCTTGCATGAATGAGAAACTGGCTTCTATCCCAGGATGCAAACCACAATAGTCTAAGGATGTGGCTCAGGGGTGAGAGCCATAGCACAGTGGGTCAAGCAACCAACTCAGGTCAGATCCCTGGCATCCCCTTTGGTCCCACAAGGCTGTCAGGAGTAATTTCTTAGTACAGAGCCAGGAGTACCCCTTGAGCATCAACAGGTGTGGCCGAAAAACAAAAAAACAAGGATGTGGCTCAGTACAAAATCTCATGATTTGTTTGCAGGGGCCCTGAGTTCTCTCCCTAGAAACACACACACACACACACACACACACACACACACACACACACACACACTGAAATTTAAATATTTATAATTGTGTTTGTGAAGCATATGATATACCTATTCTCCATCCTCACCATCCTATAAGCCCTTACCATATAGTGGGGAGATTCAAGGGAAGGTTTGAATTTATTACCAAAAATAAATGGAGGCTGGAGAGATAGTACAGCAGATAGGCAGCTTGCCTTGCACACAGCCAACCCAGGTTCAATCCCCAGCATCCCATATGGTTCCCAAGCACCACTGGAACCCTGCAGATTCATTTATAGAGAACGTTTTCTTTCAAATACAATTTCAGAGCCAACAAGTCCCTCAGCAGCCTCCAAAACATTTCTTAGTTCCACAATTTATATTACTAGGCAGATGAATTTTCTTTCTCCAACTGGATTAAAAACTCTCTAAAAGGGCCCGGAGAGATAGCACAGCGGCGTTTGCCTTGCAAGCAGCCGATCCAGGACCAAAGGTGGTTGGTTCGAATCCCGGTGTCCCATATGGTCCCCCGTGCCTGCCAGGAGCTATTTCTGAGCAGACAGCCAGGAGTAACCCCTGAGCACCGCTGGGTGTGGCCCAAAAACCAAAAAAAAAAAAAAAAAAAAAAAAAAAAAAAAAAAAAAAAAAAAAAAACTCTCTAAGGAAAAGTGTGAATTTTTATTTTGTTTTATTTTGGGGCCCCACCTGGCAATGTTCATGGATTACTCCTGGTTCTGCACTTAAGAACCACTCTAGGCAGTCACAGGGAGATAAAGTGGATGCAGGAGATTGAGCTTGAATCGGCCTCAAGAAGAGTAAGTGCCCTATCCACTGGACTATCACAACAACCCTGTGAATCTTGCTCTTGTAAGAAAACACTCCCCATTTGTTAGCACAAAGGTACACAAACATGTAGAACAGTCAGTCACTGGACTCAGGGACAGACTAGGCTTCCCGGTGGGCACTGTGCCCACAGCACAGACTCAGCCCAGAGCCCTGAGGTTGTTCTAACCTTTCATATCACAAAGAGAAATGTAATACAATTTCCCTGTAAAGAAGCCTCTGTCAGCGCATTTTGCTTTTTGGTTTTGGTTAAACAAAAACGTATTTGTTCTAAGTCAGTGGCCCAGGAAGGTTTGGCCAGCTAAAGGCCATGATCTCTCAGCACATCACATCACATTCTCTCAGTGCCAGACCCCAAGTCTCATACTTTCCCCTGGGCACCCACCCACCAGGCTTTCTTGTGATATAAAGTTTGGATTTAATACCTGTGCACTGAATCAAGGCATGCATTCATGAATAGTCTACTATTTCAATGCTCAAATGAATAGGAAATCTAAATGTATAGTGCATCCACTAATGAATAAAACACTATCACAGGGATGAAGTGATAATACAGCAGTAGGGTGGTTGCCTTGCACACGGTTGACCCAGGACAGACTCGGGTTCGATTACCGGCATCCCATATGGTCCTCTGAGCCTGCTAGGGGCGATTTCTGAGCTCAGAGCCAGGGGTAATCCCTGAGTAACTCTAAGTGTGACCTCCCCCACAAAAAAAAGAAAGAAAGAAAGAAAGAAAGAAAGAAAGAAAGAAAGAAAGAAAGAAAGAAAGAAAGAAAGAAAGAAAGAAAGAAAGAAAGAAAGAAAGAAAGAAAGAAAGAAAGAAAGAGGTCCTCTGAGCCTGCTAGGGGCGATTTCTGAGCTCAGAGCCAGGGGTAATCCCTGAGTAACTCTAAGTGTGACCTCCCCCACAAAAAAAAGAAAGAAAGAAAGAAAGAAAGAAAGAAAGAAAGAAAGAAAGAAAGAAAGAAAGAAAGAAAGAAAGAAAGAAAGAAAGAAAGAAAGAAAGAAAGAAAGAAAGAAAGAAAGAAAGAAAGAAAGAAAGAAAGAAAGAAAGAAAGAAAGAAAAGAAATATTTTGTGGGCCAGAAAGATAGCAAAGCGGCAGGGCATATTTGATATGCCTTGCACGCAGCTGACCCAAGACAGGGTCGATTCCCAGCATTCAATATGGTCCTCCGTGCCTGTCAGGAGTGATTTCTTTTTTTTTAGGGGGTGGGGAGGTTGGATCACACCCGACAGTGCTCAGGGGTTACTCCTGGCTCTATGCTCAGAAATCGCCCCTGGGGGGCACAGGGGACCATATGGGATGCCGGGATTCGAACCACCATCCTTCTGCATGAAAGGCAAATGCCTTACCTCCATGCTATCTCTCCGGCCCCCAGGAGCGATTTCTGAGTGCAGAGCCGGGGTAACCCCTGAGCATCGCTGGGTGTGACCCAAAAGTCAAAAAAAAAAAAAAAAAGGAAAAAATAAAACAGTATCACAAACAGACATTCTAGGGGCCATGGAAACTAGCTGCATAATCATAGACTGGCAGGCTGGAGCAACAGTACTTACTTGCTATACATACAACCCAAGTTTAATCCCCAGTGTCCCATATGTCCCAGAGCCCACTAGGAATGATTCCTGAGCACCAGATGTGGCCCAAAAACAACAAACTAATGAACTATCTGACCTAGGAGGTAGAAATAAATGTAATACATTTGTGGCCTGCGCCTTAATTCTAAGAACCAAAGTGATCTCTCTGTTTATTCAGGAGTGTGCCCAGCAGGCAGAACACATAGAAGAGTCAATATAAAATAAGCCCAAATGATTCCCTCAAGAACCATTTATTCCTCTCAAGGGCCAAGAATCAGTCAATACTCAAAGAAATGCCTACTTAATTATGTCATAGGCTAAAGCAATAGATAGTACAGCAGGTAGGGAACTTTCCTTGCAAGCAGTCAGTCTCTCTGGGTTTGATTCCCAGTATTCCATACTGTCTGAGTCTGCCAGAAGTCAGTCCTGAGCACCACTGAGTGTGTCCCACAATCAAACAATCTGGTTCTGCCCTTTCTCAGAATGCTTTTCTGCCTCCTACAGGAAGTTGTGGCCTTCACAGCCATAACCCTGTCAGGAGATCCTTTGCCTAATGTTCTATGTCACTTGCTCAGACAACTCTGAAATGCAACAAAGGAGGTAGGACTGGTTGCATCTTCTGTTTTCTGTTTTTTGTTTTTTTTTTTTGGGGGGGGAGTGTGGGTCACACCCAGTGGTGCTCAGGAGTTACTCCTGGCTCTGCACTCATAAATTGCTCCTGGCAGGCTCCGGGGACCATATGGGATGCCTGGATTCGAACCACTGTCCATCCTGGTTTGGCTGCGTGCAAGGCAAACACTACCATTTTGCTATCTCTCTGGCCTCATGCGTCTTCTGAATAAAAATGTAAAAAATTACTTGTTGAGAAACTGGAGGAGATAGCACAGCAGTAGGGCATTTGCCTTGAACGCAGCCAACCTAGGAAAAGACAGTGGCTCGAATCCCGGCATCCCATATGGCCCCCCGAGCCTGATAAGACCGATTTCTGAGTTCAGAGCCAGGAGTATCTCCTGAGCACCACCAGGTATGATTCTTGTTTTGTTTGGTTTGGTTTGGCTTGGTTTTTGATTTTTGGGTCACACCCAGCAGCACTCAGGGGCTACTCCTAGCTCTATGCTCAGAAAACGCTCCTGGCAGGCTCGGGGGACCATATGGGATGCCAAGATTCAAACCACTGCCCTTCTGCATGCAAGGCAAATGACTTATCTCCAAGCTATCTCTCCAGCCTTGTTTTGTTTTGTTTTGTTTTGTTGGGTCACACCCAGCAGCGCTAAAGGGTTACTCCTGGCTCTATGCTCAGAAATCGCTCCTGGCAGGTTAGGGAGTTCATATGGGATGCTGGGATTCAAACCACCGTCCTTCTGCATGCAAGGCAAACACGCTACCTCCATGCTATCTCTCCGCTGCTTCCCCCCTCCCCCAGTGATTCTTTTTTTTCTTTTACCCCAGTGATTCTTAAGTGCAGAGCCAGGAATAATTCTGAGCATCACAGGGTGTGACCCCAAAACAAACAAACAAAAAATCGTTCTTCATTTTCATCTTCAAGTTCAAGAGCCCTTTGGACAGGACTATAATGGCCAGACATCCCTCCTCAGGGAAGGAGAGGGCCCTTCCTGAACCTCTTTCATGTTCAACTTGGACCAGCCCGGACTGACTCATTCCTTCCTTGAGGCACCGATACTCAGTATTAAGCCATGGCAGTCAGTTTGAAACCCCAACCAAGCTGGTAGTTTTTGGCCTCTTCTTCCTACCCTGCACCCCGCCCATCCTTGCTTCTTTCCTTGGGGTTCCAATCAGCACTGAGCTCTTTACTTTTGCTTCCCCAGACATGCAAATATCCATTACTCATGTCCACACTCCTCATCCACTCAAGTGGGCAGTATTGAGCACTTCTGCCCTTCTGCCTGGGGTCCTGGAATTACTCCCTTCTAACTCAATTACAGGGTCTGATAGTTCCCACTTCCTCTTTCCTCTCATTGTTGTGGAAAGGAAGGGAGGCAGCTGAATGTGCAAGAACTGGATTCCATAGCAGGATGTCTCAGGCTTTCTTCCCGGTTCTGCCTTGAGGTCTCACTTCCAACTAGCCCACAAGCTCTCCCACCTGCAGACTTTGCAATGAACCTGGGAGGCAAGGAGCAAGGTATAGCAAAGGGGATGCTTTGAGGCATGACAAATCCACCTAACCCACTCAGGAACTCTGGCTGTGTGGGTAAGAACTGTCTAAAGGAGAAACTGGAGAGATAGCACAAAGGGTATGATGTGACCCACCTGGGTTTGATCCCAGCACCCCATCTGATCTCCTGGGCCCCAACGGGGGTGATTTCTGAACACTGTCATGACTAAGGCCTGAGCACTGCCAGGTGTGGCCCTAGCGCCAAACCAGGACAGACTGACTGAAGAGGAAGCATGCCAGTAAATGTTTACTGGCTAGGGAGTTGCCTTACAGGTGGAGCATCTACCTTGCCTGTGCAGGGCCCTGAGTTCAATTCTAGACACCACATTCCTGAAGTTCCAGGCTGAGCTCAGAGCCAAAAAGTAGGCCCAGCACTGTTAGAAGTGATACAAAACACAAAAATATTTCCATGCCTTTCTGATAGAAAGAAAATCTGATACAAACCAAAGCTGTACAATTTTTGTTTTTGTTTGTTTGTTTCTGGTTTGGGGCCATACCCGGCAGCCTCAGGCTCTGTGAGCTCTCTTCTGAGTTCTGTGCTCAGAAATCGCTCCTGGCAGGCTGATGGGACCATATGGGATACCGAAGATTGAACCCAGATTTGTCCCAGATTGACCATGTGCAAGGCTAATGCCTTACCCACTATACTATCACTCCAACCCCAGCTGCGTACTTTTTGTTTTGGTTTTTGTTTGTTTGTATTGTATTGGAGCTATACCCAGAGGTACTCAGGACTTACTCCAATTTCTGCACTTAGGAATCACTGCTGGTGGTACTTGTGGAACCATATGGGATGCCGGGAATGAAACCCAGGTAGGGTTCCAAGGCAAGTGCCTTTTGTACTATCTATATAGTACCTGCTGTACAATCCCTCCATGTAGAATCAAATAATTAATAATGGTGGTGGATGGATGGAGAGATTTTTCCCTGCCATCCCAGGCCACGTGGCTCCGCAACTCCCATTCAGCCAGCGGGTCCCAGGTTTAGATGAATGGCGGAATCAAACTCATCCAGAGACAGGCATCAGGAAGCATCAACTTTATTCATGCCCTATTGACCACATGTGTGTGGCCTATCTCATAACCTTTCAAGTATTCAGCCATTTTTAGCTACCCTGCATCTTAATTCCTTTCAGCCATCTTTCCTTTCACCTCCATGCTGGCCAAAGACCAGAAGCAAGAGAGCCAGCCAAGCCCCTAATCCCCTCGGTCAAAGGCCTTATCTACCTTTTCCAAGACCCCTCCCAGGAATGGGCGGGGTCTTGCAGGTAAGGTCAAGTTACCTAGGGAGAAAGGGAGGGGATGAGGCTTCACCTCCAGCCCCAAATGGTTGCCTTTTAGATCTTTCAGGAAAATATTAAATGTATTAACAATTGATCAGATTCAGGGCAACAGCAAATGGTGAAATAAGTGGGGGGAAGAAAGGGATTTGTATAACAGGGTTAATCCCACCCTGGTCCCCAGCCTTGGTGACATGAGGTCCTCTTTGTGCAAGTAGAAACTGCCCTCCCACTTTTTGCTCAGCTTTGAGATACACCGAGTGATGCTCAGGGGTTACTCTTGGCTCTATACTCAGAAATTACTACTGGCAGCAACGGGTGACCAATGTGATGCTGGGGATAGAACTTGATTTGACTATGTGCAAAGTAATACTATGCCTTTTCTGCTGTACTAATCTCTCTGACCCAGAAACTTTGCCCCTTACTCATTTCCACCCTTTCTTCAGCCTAAGACATCTAATCTGTCAAAGTACTGGGGTGCAGGGTAGTGTCAATGCAAAACTCAGCAGCATCATGTTACCATTTTCTCGGGTGAACAAGATACCTGACATTCCAAAAGCAAGAACTCAAGGGATTATATACATATATATCCAGTGAGAAAAACAGCCACACTGAAGAAAAGGAATTTGCTTCTGATAAATCAATACTGATCAAGTACATCTGAGATCTCAGTCTTGGAATTGTTTTCTCAAATGATTCTTATTCATTTTTTTATTTTTTATTTTATTTTATTTTTTTTTTTTTTTTGGTTTTTGGGCCACACCCGGTGACGCTCAGGGGTTACTCCTGGCTATGCGCTCAGAAGTCGCTCCTGGCTTGGGGGACCATATGGGACGCCGGGGGATCGAACCGCGGTCCGTCCTAGGCTAGCGCAGGCAAGGCAGACACCTTACCTCCAGCGCCACGGCCCGGCCCCTATTTTTTATTCTTATTCATTTTGTTTGTTTTTCTCGGTTTGGGTTGGTTTTTAGGCCACACCCAAGAGTGCTCAGGGCTTTTTTCAGGTTCTGCACTCAAGAATCACTCTTGGTGGGGCTCAGAACCATTTACGGTACTGGGAATCAAACCCAGGCCGCTGTACCACTTAGTATTTACTGCTCAGCTCCTCTTATTCTTTTTTGGGGGTGGGGGCTGTTGAGCCACAGTCAGCAGCATTCAGGGGTTACTCCTGACTTTGTGCTCAGAAATCATTCCTGGCAGGATTGAGGGATGCCAGTGATCGAACCCGGGTTGGTCCCAGAACGGCTGCCTGCAAGGCAAACACACTACGGCTGTGCTATTGCTCTGGTCCACACTTTCTCTTATTCTTTCTTTCTTTTTTAAGGGATAGGCACCCCCTATAAATTTTGATCCCCAGGAAGAAAAGGCACATTTTTTGGGGGGGTCACATCCGGCAGCGCTCAGGGGCTACTCCTGGCTCTACACTCAGAAATCGCTTCTGGCAGGCACGGGGGATCATATTGGGATGCCGGGAATCGAACCAGGATCCATCCGGGGTTGGCTGCGTGCAAGGCAAACGCCCTACCGCTGTGCATTGCCTCTGCCCCAAAGGCCAAAACTTTGGGGGCTTCCAGCCTCTCTCTTCTGAAGCGAGTCAGAAGCCAGGGCAGCCTTTCTCTGGGCCAGCATTTGTGTTCCTGCATTCAACAACTTTGAGAGGCCTCCAAGGGTCAAGCCCGTGTTGAGGCCCATTGTGAGGCAGAAAGAGGTGATTCAGACACAGCGCCTGCTCAGAAATGGGGTGCCTGGGGGAAAATGTCAAGCGGTAAAGTGGAGAGGGGGACAGAAGCGCTTCAAAGACTCTCGTGTCTCCTCCTCCCCCGACCTCCGATCCCTGCACCACCCTACTACAAAGCAAAGTGTGCTGTTGCTTGTATGGTTTACAACGCATGATTTTTTTTTTTTTTTTTTTTTTTTGGTTTTTGGTTTTTGGGCCACACCCAGTGACACTCCTGGCTATGCGCTCAGAAATTGCCCCTGGCTTGGGGGACCATATGGGATGCTGGGGGATAGAACCAGGTCCATCCTAAGGACCTAAGATAAGGGCAGACCCCTTACCACTAGCGCCACCGCTCCGGCCCCATCCATGCACGATTTTATTACCAAACCACTCGGCAGATAGAGCTGGTCAGATCTTGGTCATGTGGGCTGGCAGCTCCAGATAACAATGGTCCTCCCTATGCAGTGAATCCAAATTTGGACCTCATTCTCACCCACCCACCCCCAGAGATGATGGGCCCTGGAAGTGCAATTCCTGCTACTGGTGTTCTGGAAGAGCAAGGAATACTAGGAATGCTCAGAAATGCGGGGAAAATGGGGCCCGGAGAGATAATAGCATGGAGGTAGTGTGTTTGCCTTGCATGCTGAAGGATGGTGGTTCAAATCCCAGCATCCCATATTGCCCGCCCGAGCCTGCCAAGAACAATTTCTGAGCATAGAGCCAGGAGTAACCCCTGAGTGCTGCCAAAAAAAAAAAAAATGTGGAAAAAACAAATATATTTAAAAAGCCCCCATATTCCCGCGTAGCTAGCAGTACATAATTCTCCCAGTACCCCTGTCCATGCCTACCTTGCCCCCAAAAGACCTCCCCCTACCAACTTCCTAGTGGTTCTCAGGCCACCCTCCACCCGCACCCCCCACCTGACCCATTAAGGATAGTTCTTAGATACTCCCAACTAGTTTCCATTTGTTTTGTTTGGGGACCATACCCAGTGATGCTTAGAACTCACTCCAGGCAGTGCAGAAACCAAAGCAAGGCACTGCAAAGCTGTGTACTGATCTATTGAACTCTCTCCAGCTCCTTATGCTGTTTTTATTAATTTTGTTGGGGGGGTTGTTTGTTTGTTTGTTTTTCTTTGAGACACACTGGCTATGCTGGGGTTTACTGGGGACCTTATCCCTTGCTGGAGATTAAACTAGGGTTCACCTACAGCAAGGCAAGCACTTTCCCATCTCCACCCCCTCTCTGCTGTACTAAGGTTCCTGCCCCAGGCTGGTTTTTAAATAAGTAACCAATCTTCCTGGTAACCTCAGTCTTCATTTAAACCCTATTCGTTTTCATAGTTGCACTGCAGAGAAACCGAGAAAATAAAAGTAGCTAACTTGAAGGAAGTTACCAGTTTTTGAGAAATCAGTTTCTCTGTTTCCTGGAGCAAAGACTGGGTGGGGCTGGACAGTCTTTCTCTGGCCTCCTCCCTAAATTCCTAAATTCTGTCTGGGGTCCTAGGGGCAAAGTCTCCAGTTTGGGTGTCAGCAATCCTGCCTATTTAGTTTGCCTTCGAGGCCTCTCTGCCCTTCCAGCCATGACCCCTCATCTCACAGGCCACCAGCCCAGGAGGCCCTTTTGAAGACTGGCTGCCAACTTCCCTTCCAGATCCCAGCTCTTGACTCTTGAGGAAGAAAGTCCCTTTCTCCTTTGATCTTCAAAGGGTTTCAGCCTAGAGTAGGAGAGAGAGTACAGCAGGTGAGGTTCTTACCTTGTACAGCCAACCTGGGTTTCATCCTCAGCTCCACATAGGATTCTTCGAGCATCACCAGTAGTGGTTCCCTGAACACAGAGCCATAGTATGGCCTGAGAATCAGTTGGCATGGCCCCAAAACAAAAAAGAAAAGGAAGAAAGGGGCCAGTGAGATAGCATGAAGGTAAGGTATTTGCCTTGCATGCAGAAGGTCAGTGGTTTGAATCCCGGCATCCCATGTGGTCCCCGAGCCTGCCAGGAGCGATTTCTGAGCATAGAGCCAGGAGTAACTCCTGAGCGCTGCCAGGTGTGACCCAAAAACAAAAATAAATAAATAAATAAATAAATAAATAAATAAAAAGAAAAGGAAGAAAGTAAAAACTATGCTGGCTGAGTGATAGCTCAAAAAAAACCAAAGCATAGATGTTATACAGATTTTAGTTTCTGACAAAGTAAAATAAATAAATTATTAATTGGCTTTCAACCTTTCATTTCACACTTTAAGTCTTTTTTTTTTTTTTTTTTTTTTGTAGTTTTTGGGTCACACCCGGCAGCGTTCAGGGGTTATTCCTGGCTCCAGGCTCAGAAATTGCTCCTGGCAGGCACGGGGGACCATATGGGGCACCGGGATTCGAACCAATGACCTCCTGCATGAAAGGCAAACGCCTTACCTCCATGCTATCTCTCCGGCCCCCACACTTTAAGTCTTTTGATAATAAATAACAAAGAACCAACTGAGATGGGACCAGTGAGAAGCACAGCAGGTTTGACTTTCATGCAGCCAACCCAGGACAGGCCCAGGTTCAATCCTTGGCATCCCATGGTCTTCCAAGCCTGTCAAGAGTGATTTCTGAGCACAGAGCCTGAGCACTGCCAGGTGTGGCCCAAAACCCAAAAAGAACCAACCGAGAAGAATAATGGATAAGGCTCAAATAATATTTCTGCTGCTCTGGCCATATTCTACCTGGAGTTTCAGATGTTTTCTCTTTTGCCTTGTTCTTTCCTGTATTTCAGTTTTCTGGCTCAGCAAACAGGGGTCATACCTGGCAGGGCTCAGGAATAGGAAAATGTCCTATTCACTGTACTATTGCTCTGGCCTCAGTTTGTTTGTTTGTTTTTGTTTTGGTGTCATACCAGGTGAAACTCAGGGGTTACTACTGGCTGTGAGCCCAGAAATCGCTCCTGGCTGGAGGGACTATATGGGACTACTGGGGATCGAATCTCGGTTCATACTAGGTTAGTGCATGCAAGGCAAATGCCCTACAGCTTTCACCACTGCTCTGGCCCTCAGTTTTTTGTTTTGTTTTTTTAGTTTTTTGTTTGTTTATTTGGGGGGGGGGCTTAGGAACTATTTCTGGCTCTGCACTTAGGAATCACTCCAGGCAGTGTTGGGAGGGCCATATAGGATATTACACGGTAAAGAGATTATCTTTAATTAATCAAGCTTTGCTTTCATCTGCAAGGAGAGCAAAAGAACCTTTCAAGACAGGATATATATATTTTTAAAGACAGGATTTCTTTTTATTTCTAAAATTATTTTGTTTTTAGGGGTCACACACAAGCAATGCTCAGGACATTTTCCTGACTCTCTGCCCTCAGGGACCACACTTGGTGGCACTCAATGCCCCATGGGTGTTGAGGATTGAACTTGGGTTGGGCACATCCACTATTCATTGTACTATCACTCCAAGTCTTTGTATTTTGTTTTTAATTAAAGGTACATATAATGATAAAATTAACTAGTAACTTGATGAGATAAATTACTTTTTTTTTTTTTTTTGGCTTTTGGCTTTTGGGTCACTCCCTGCAATGGTTAAGTTCTACTGCCAGAGGTTCTGGGGAACCAAAAAGTGCTGGAACCAACCCCCAGCAACTGAGAGTTTGAGCTATCTTCCTAGTCTTGCAACTGCAAATCTTTTTTTTTTTTTTTTTGGGGGGGGGGGTTTGGGTCACACCCAGCAGCACTCAGGGGTTACTTCTGCCTCTATGCTCAGAAATCACCCCTGGCAGACACGGGGGACTATATGGGATGCCGGATTTGAACCACCATCCTTTTGCATGAAAGGCAAATGCCTTACCTCCATGCTATCTCTCTGGTCCTGCAACTGCAAATCTTAAAACATCAAATGGTCTTGAAAATAGAAAAGGATGGGGCCGGAGAGATAGCATGGAGGTAAGGCATGCCTTTCATGCAGAAGGTCATCCGTTCAAATCCCGGCGTCCCATATGGTCCCCCGTGCCTGCCAGGAGCAATTTCTGAGCATGAAGCCAGGAGTAACCCCTGAGCACTGCCGGGTGTGACCCAAAAACCACAAAAAAAAAAAAGAAAGAAAAAAGAAAATAGAAAAGGTTGGGATCAGATGTATAGCCTAGGAGGTAAGGTGCTTGCCTTGCATGCATCTGAGACTAATTCCTTTTCAGGCCCTTCTAGGCTTCCCCAAGTATCTCTAAAAATATAAACTAGGAGCTAGGAGCACAGAGCCAGGAGCAAGCCTGAGCACAGGTGGATATAGTCCCCCCCCCCCCCAATAAAAGAGAATAGGAAGGTTTCACTAATATCGGTGTAAATTCCACTTTGGGGTGGGGTGAGGGTGACTGGTGTGAAGTTGACTGAGTTTAGTATCTTCCAACAGGAAGCCAGTCAGCTTAAGACTGGGTCAGGCCATCACTGGGATCTCACACCTGCCAAACTCATTCTAAGTAGCCAAATGGAAATAAAACAATTTCAGGATGTTGGTGTGGGGTGAGCTCTGCCTGTCTCTGCTTTGGTCAGCTCATTTTCCATCCTCAGCCATGGAATCATCTGTACAGTTAGATATGTTTTCTTTACTTATTTTTTGGACCACACCCGGTTGTGCTCAGGGGTTACTTCTAGCTCAAGAATCTCTCCTGGAGTTGCTCAGGGGACTGTTTGGGATACCAAACATGGAAACTATATCAGCTACTTGCAAGGCAAACATTTTACCCTCTGTATTACTTCTGTATTATCACTCCAGCCCCAGTCCTCTTTATTTTTCACTTGTTTGTTTTTGTTGTTGTTGTTGTTGTTTTTGGGCCACACCTGGTGACACTTAGGGGTTACCCTGGCTACACACTCAGAAACCTCTCCTGGCTTGGAGGACCGTATGGAACGTCAGGGGATCGAACTGTGGTCCAACTAGACTAACTCACACAAGGCTTACGCCCTGCGCCACAGCTCCTTTTTTTTTTTTTTTTTTTTTTTTTTTGGGTCACACCCGGCAGTGCTCAGGGGTTATTCCTGGCCTCACGCTCAGAAATTGCTCCTGGCAGGCACGGGGGACCATATGGGACGCCGGGATTCGAACCGATGACCTCCTGCATGAAAGGCAAACACCTTACCTCCATGCTATCTCTCCGGCCCCTCTCCTTTTTCTTTTTCTTTTTTTTTTTCTTTTTTTTTTTTTTTGGTTTTTCAGACCACACCCGTTTGATGCTCAGGGGTACTCCTGGCTAATCGCTCAGAAATTGCCCCTGGCTTGGGGGGGGGCCCATATGGGACACCAGGGGATCGAACCACGGTCCTTCCTTGGCTAGCGCTTGCAAGGCAGACACCTTACCTCTAGCACCACCTCGCCGGCCCCAGTCCTCCTTTTTCTTTTTCTTTTTTTTTTTTTTTTTTTTTTTTTTTTTTGGTTTTTGGCCCACACCCGGTAACGCTCAGGGGTTACTCCTGGCTATGTGCTCAGAAGTTGCTCCTGGCTTGGGGGACCATATGGGACACCGGGGGATCGAACTGCGGTCCGTCCAAGGCTAGCGCAGGCAAGGCAGGCGCACCTTACCTTTAGCGCCACCGCCCGGCCCCAGTCCTCCTTTTTCTAAAAGAAACAAATGACACTAAATTTTGGTGCTGAAGCTATAGTACAAGGTAAAGTGCTTACCTTAAAAGCACCCAGGAACCAGAGCAATAGCACAGTGGGTAGGGCGTTTGCCTTGCATACAGCCAACCCAGAACAGACTAGGGTTGGCTCGAATCCTGGCATCCCATATAGTTCCCCCAAGCCTGCCAGGAGTAATCCCTGAGTGCCAGGTGTGACCCAAAACAAAAAAAAGGGGGGGGGGGGGCGGAGAGATAGCACAGCAGCGTTTGCCTTGCAAGCAGCCGATCCAGAACCAGGACCTAAGGTGGTTGGTTCGATTCCTGGCGTCCCATATGGTCCCCGTGTCTGCCAGGAGTTATTTCTGAGCAGATAGCCAGGAGTAATCCCTGAGCACAGCCGGGTGTGGCCCAAAAACCAAAAAAAAAAAAAAAAAAAAAAAAAAGGCATCTGACTAAGGTTTGATCCGCAGCATCTAATATGGTCCCCTGAGCTCTGCCAGGAGTGATTTCTGAGCACAAAGTTCAGAATAGGCCCTGAGCACTTCCAGGTGTGGCCTAAATCCCTTCTACCCCGAAAAGATGATAGCTCAACACGCTGGAGCACATGCTTTGTGTGCAAGAGGTATGGATTCAATTCCTGGACACCTGAACACAGAGCTAGGAATAGACCAGAAGCAGCAGGTGTGAACCCAAAACAAAATAAACAAACACAAAATGGGAACCAGAGAGATAGTACAAGGGTTAAGGTGCTACTTTGTATTATGCCTTTTTTTTTTTTTTTTTTTTTGGTTTTTGGGCCACACCCGGCTGTGCTCAGGGATTACTCCTGGCTATCTGCTCAGAAATAACTCCTGGCAGACACGGGGACCATATGGGACGCCAGGAATCGAACCAACCACCTTAGGTCCTGGTCCTGGATCGGCTGCTTGCAAGGCAAACGCTGCTGTGCTATCTCTCCGCCCCCCCCCTTTTTTTTGTTTTGGGTCACACCTGGCACTCAGGGATTACTCCTGGCAGGCTTGGGGGAACTATATGGGATGCCAGGATTCGAGCCAACCCTAGTCTGTTCTGGGTTGGCTGTATGCAAGGCAAACGCCCTACCCACTGTGCTATTGCTCTGGTTCCCATATGGGACACCAGGGGATCGAACCACGGTCCTTCCTTGGCTAGCGCTTGCAAGGCAGACACCTTACCTCTAGCACCACCTCGCCGGCCCCAGTCCTCCTTTTTCTTTTTCTTTTTTTTTTTTTTTTTTTTTTTTTTTTTTTTGGTTTTTGGCCCACACCCGGTAACGCTCAGGGGTTACTCCTGGCTATGTGCTCAGAAGTTGCTCCTGGCTTGGGGGACCATATGGGACACCGGGGGATCGAACTGCGGTCCGTCCAAGGCTAGCGCAGGCAAGGCAGGCGCACCTTACCTTTAGCGCCACCGCCCGGCCCCAGTCCTCCTTTTTCTAAAAGAAACAAATGACACTAAATTTTGGTGCTGAAGCTATAGTACAAGGTAAAGTGCTTACCTTAAAAGCACCCAGGAACCAGAGCAATAGCACAGTGGGTAGGGCGTTTGCCTTGCATACAGCCAACCCAGAACAGACTAGGGTTGGCTCGAATCCTGGCATCCCATATAGTTCCCCCAAGCCTGCCAGGAGTAATCCCTGAGTGCCAGGTGTGACCCAAAACAAAAAAAAGGGGGGGGGGGCGGAGAGATAGCACAGCAGCGTTTGCCTTGCAAGCAGCCGATCCAGGACCAGGACCTAAGGTGGTTGGTTCGATTCCTGGCGTCCCATATGGTCCCCGTGTCTGCCAGGAGTTATTTCTGAGCAGATAGCCAGGAGTAACCCCTGAGCACAGCCGGGTGTGGCCCAAAAACCAAAAAAAAAAAAAAAAAAAGGCATCTGACTAAGGTTTGATCCGCAGCATCTAATATGGTCCCCTGAGCTCTGCCAGGAGTGATTTCTGAGCACAAAGTTCAGAATAGGCCCTGAGCACTTCCAGGTGTGGCCTAAATCCCTTCTACCCCGAAAAGATGATAGCTCAACACGCTGGAGCACATGCTTTGTGTGCAAGAGGTATGGATTCAATTCCTGGACACCTGAACACAGAGCTAGGAATAGACCAGAAGCAGCAGGTGTGAACCCAAAACAAAATAAACAAACACAAAATGGGAACCAGAGAGATAGTACAAGGGTTAAGGTGCTACTTTGTACTTAGATACTCTGTTCAGTCCTCAGTGCCACAGCTGTAGTCCTCCAACCTACTCTCACCTCCGACCACTACCAGTAGTGACTCCTGAGCACAGAACCAGGAGTGTACCCTAAGCACTTCCAGGTATGCTTCAATATTAAAAAAAAATAATAATAAAACATAGAGTCACCATAAACAAAATTTATTTGAGCACAACTATATATATTAGTTTTGGGTCACATCACTAGATGGTTAGGACTTACTCCTATCTGCACCCAGAGGTCACTCTTGTGGTGCTTAAGGGACCATATGTGCTTCTGGGGTTCTAACCTGGTCTGGTTGTTTACAAGGCAAGTGTCCCCTCTGCTATACCATGTCTCAGACCTCGATTTTTGTTTTGTTTTGTTTGGGGGCCACACCCAAAATACAGAGGTAGTTTCTGGTTCTCCCACTCACAAATAACTCCTGACAAACTCAGGGAACCATATGGAATGCAAGGAGATGAAAACTCGGTCAGCCGAGTACAAGGCAAGATTGCTACTTAGTGTGTATCGCTCTGCCCCCCTTTGGCCTTAATTTGAGCAAACATCAGAATTAACTCAGGAGAGGTGAGTCTCATTGCACTCACGGTAGTGTGTTGAGACTTAGAGAGAAAAGACCAAAGTGAAATCAGAAAGTGATTGGTGCTCTGTGATTAAGCCCGTGCTCATGATGGGGTCATTGGCATTTCCCAGGGCAGGCTTGAGATGTTGAGATGTTGGTTTGTTTCAACAGGCTGCCTGTAACCTCCCTCCACGCTGTCCTTGTTGAGCTAAACTCTGCTCTTCCTCAAATCTGGACCAGTGTCAGGAGGCAAAGCGAGGGTCTCTGAGGTTAGAATTTAAAACTCAGGGATTTTCTGTGGCAACATTTCTTCCTTTCTGATACTCAGTCTTTTTGGTTCTTTCATGAGAATCTTAGTACTCTGCTCTTTTCACAATGGATGTGGGACAGAAAGGACTCGAAGGAAAAGATATTTCACTTCTTCCAGAGATGCTTCCCAAGAGGTAACAGTTGCTTTCTTCTGCTCTTGACTCATTAGTCAAAGCAATCCTTAAGGCTCAACTTCAAGAATCACATCTATGGGGCCAGAGCGATAGCACAGCAGGTAGTGTATTTACCTTGCACATGGCCCACAGATGTGCTATCAGGAGTAATTCCCCAATGTAGAGCCAGGTGTGTAACCCCTACTCAATCCCCTGTGTGGACAAAAACCAAACCAGCAATCAAAAATGTTCCACCTAATTTCAAGGGAGCAAGGAACTGACATTCCCTCACAAAGGGCTCAAGAGGGGAAGGAAACTAAATATTACCAAGTGGCCATGATGGCTTCTTAGGCTCCTATCAGGCTCTGCGCTCAGAAATTACCCCTGGTGAAACCTGTGGCCAGAGCAATAGCACCATGGCAGGGCATGGGTTCGATCCCTGGCATTTCATATGGCCCCCTCAAGACTGCCAGGAATGATTTTTGAGCGCAGAGCCAGGAGTAAATCCTGAGTGCTTGGGGCCGGAGAGATAGCATGGAGGTAAGGCCTTTCATGCAGAAGGTCATTAGTTCGAATTCCGGCATCCCATATGATCCCTTGAGCCTGCCAGGAGCGATTTCTGAGCGTGGAGCCAGGAGTAACCCCTGAATGCTGCCGGGTGTGATCCAAAAACAAAATAAAACAAAACAAAAATTCTGAGTGCTTCCAGGTATGGTCCAAAAACCAAAATACAAAACAAAAATAGGGGCCAGAGAGATAGTATGGAGGTAAGGCGTTTGCCTTTCATGCAGAAGGACGGTGGTTCGAATCCCGGCTTCCCATATGGTTCCCCGAGCCTACCAGGAGTGATTTCTGAGCATGGAGCCAGGAGTAACCCCTGAGCGCTGCTGGGTATGACCCAAAAATACAAAAACAAAACAAAAATAACCCCCAAAAATCAAGGCTAGCTGTTTTCGAGAAAAGACCTCTCTGAACATGACTTCCTCCTTTCCTCCTTTCCTTCCTTCCTTTCTAATTTCCTCCTTTCTTTCTAACTTCCTCCCTCCCTTCCTCTCTTCATTTCTTCCTTCCCCTCCCTTCTTCTCTCTCTCCCTTTCTTTCATTTTTTCTCCCTCTCTTCCCTCCTTCCTACCTCCCTCCTATTCACCATCCCTCCCTCCTTCCTTCTTTCCATTGCTGTTGTTTGTTTTAGGGCCAAATCCAGCAGTGCAGGGGTTACTCCTGGTTTTGCAGGAATTCCTCTCTCAGGAATCACTCCTGGTGGTGCTCAGGGGACAATATAGGATGCCAAGGATCCAACCTTAAGCACTTACTATTGATCTGACCCTTAATTTAATCTTTCTGACTGAGGCAAGCTTCCTTTATAAAGATTTGTTTTATTTGCGGGCCGGAGCAGTGGCGCAGCGGTAAGGCGCTTGTCTTGCACACAGCTGACCTAGGACGGACCACAGTTCGACCCATATGGGGGACCCATATGGTCCCCCAAGCCAGGAGCAATTTTTGAGAGCATAGCCAGAAGTAACCCCTGAGCAACACCGGTTGTGGCCAAAAGGAAAAAAAAAATTTGTTTTATTTGGGGACTGAAAAGAGATGACAGTAGGTAGAGCACTTGCCTTATGCCTGAATGACTTGGGTTTGATCCCAAAAAACACATATGGTCTTCTGAGCAATGCAGAGTGCAGAGACAGAAATAAGCTCTTAGCACACAGCTAAGGGGTCTGCCCCCCAACAAGCAAAGCAAAACTAACAAAAACAAAAAATTTTGTAATTCTGTGTGTGTGCTCATATGTGTGTGTGTATACATGTGGGGGGGGGGTGGTTTGTCCAGGAAAACCAAGGGCTCTGTCCCTTTAAGTACTTCTTTAACCTGAGTAGCATTTAGAAGGTACTCAGACATAGTACAAATACTTGCTGATTTAATTCTGCAAATTAAATCCAAATAAAGGGTGCTTGCCTTACCCCTGGCTGACTTTTTTGCTCTTTGGTATCCTGTATGGTTCCCTGAGACTGCCAGGAGTAAACCCTGAGCTTAAAAGCAGGCAGCCAGAGCTGCTCTATACGCAGCTGACCTGGGACCGACCTGGGTTCCTTCCTTGGCATGATTTCTGAGCTCACAGCCAAGAGTAAACCCTGATGGCCGGGTGTGATACCCCACCCCCCCAAAAAAAAACCCACAAAATCATCTCTGATTCCTCTGAAATTGTAAATCTTCCTCTCTTAGGTGGAACAACATTTTTCGGGGCCGGAGAGATAGCACAGCGGTAGGGCATTTGCCTTGCATGCAGCAGACCCAGGACGGACAGTGGTTTGAATCCCAGCATCCCATATGGTCCCCCGAGCCTGCCAGGAGCGATACCTGAGCACAGAGCCAGAAGTAACCCCTGAACGCTGCTGAGTGTAACCCAAAAACCAAAAACAAAAAAAAAAAAAAAAAAAAAAAACCCACCAAGAAGTAAAAAAAAACCAAAACAACGGGGCGGGAATGGTGGCGCAAGCGGTAGGGTGTTTGCCTTGCGCTCGCTGACCTAGGTTGATCCCCAGGCGTCCCATATGGTCCCCCAAGCCAGGGGCGATTTCTGAGCCAGGAGTAACCCCTGAGCGTCAACGGGTGTGGCCCAAATACCAAAAAACAAACAAACAAACAAAAAAGAAAAACCCCAACATTTATCTGTTGTAATCTAAAACAGCATTTCTCAACCAGGGCCGGAGGGCAGCCCATGGGCCACTAGGATCTAGTCTAAGGGACCACAGGTGAAAATCTTGTCAAAGCTGGGACGCCAGCACTGGAGATAAAGAATCAATTGCTAGGATGGGGGAGAAGGGGGAAGGCAGGAAGAGACTGAGTGGGAAGGGGCCCCAATTGGCGGGAAAAGTTGAGAAACACGGTGCTTGGGGGCTGGGAAGTAATTTCTCCTTTCGCTCCACTCCCCACCCTTGCAGATTGAGCAACCGGCAACCCAGGTTTCTGAGTCCCATCCAGGGACGGCAAACTTCCCCGTTCATTTGCATAGGTATTTCAAGACTTCTCCAGACCTGCAAGGGCAGCTTGATTTCTGCTTCAAAAACCTCAGCAAGAGCCTATCTTCTTTTTGAAATGAGGATTTGAGTACTGTTGATTCTCCCATTTGCTTTTACTTATTTATTTATTTATTTATTTATTTTGTTGTTGTTGGAGAAAAGGTGTTTGGCTGGAGAGGTAGTACAGTGAGGAGAGAGGACAGTTGCCCTGTAAACAGTCAATCTGGGTTCCAACCCAACACTCCATCTGGTTTTCAGAGCCCTCCCAGAATTTCCAGGGCCAGAAGTAAATTCTGAGCAAAAAAGGTGTGGCTCCCAAACAAACAAACAAAAACACAAAACTGTGGAAGGGAGCCAGAGAGAGAGTTAAAGGGTGCAGGGGTTGCCTACTGGAGTTCCATTGTTACCCCTAAGACTGTATGTTCCTGCCGCATTAACAGGAGCAACCCTCAAATATGGAGCTGGGGGGGGGGTTTGGGGACCACACCAATGAATGACACACACACCAAAAAAATATGAGATAAAACTGTGAGAGACTATTGGTAATAGAGTTGGAGACATTTCTGTTTCCTAATGGAGCAGACAATTCTTGATTCTTGATTCAAGCTATTCAAGGTAGTAGATTATTTTAAGTGCTAATTTAATTACAAGACATTATCTATAAAAACAAGTTAAATTGGAGTCTCTGGTGCTGGCTTGTCTTGAACAACAAACAGGGCAGCGCCTTTGTGGATAAATAACTCACATTCCTCAAGGCAGAGTCATACTGAAACCCCTTGGGACCTAGTATAGGATCTTTGATCTGGCTAACTGCATACCAGTGTTAATTGGCTTTAAAAGGGCCTGATTCATTAATCATTCCTAAAACGTAAAATATTTATTTCTTTAGTGAATGACACCATTCTTAAGGACTAATTGTGCTTTCAAATACAGTTTGATTCTCTTTCTTAGTGAGGCTCCTGAGCCAACTTCCTGTCATCCTAGTGCCCCCAGCCATGCTCAACTCATTCCCTTTCTATTCTCCCTCTTCTCCTCCAGGTACTTTGTCCCTCTTTCCTCAATACTTGTCAGACCCTTAATTATAGAATTTTATTTGCTTTATTTTTTATATGTCAGTATACCTTTTAAATATATATGCATCAACATTTCTTTTAGTTTCTAGGCCACACCCTGCCATGCTCCTGGCTCTGTGCTGGGGAAAGAGAGAGAGAGAGACAGACAGAGAGATAGAGAGAGACAGAGAGAGAGAGACAGAGAGACAGAGAGAGAGACAGAGAGAGAGACAGAGAGAGAGAGAGACAGAGAGAGAGACAGAGAGAGAGAGAGAGAGAGAGAGAGAGAGAGAGAGAGAGATCTTACAATACATAGGGAGCTTGCCTTGCATGAAGGTGACCTGGGTTGGATCTCTGGCATCCCATATGATCCCCTGATTATCACCAGGAGTAATTCCTGAATGCAGAGCCAGGAATAACCCTTTAGCATTATTGTAGCCTCCCTCAAAAGAAAGAAAAAATTTATTTTAGATGAATAAGAGAAAAATGCATTAGTCCAGAGCACCACCAGATCTCTGACTGAGCTTAGAACACAGAGGGTGTGGCTCCAAATAGAAACAAAATAAGAACAACATCAAATGATCAGAATGCCTTCCATGGCAGTTGATTAGAGAGAGAGCAATCTTGGGCACCACATGGTCTTCGGAGTGTTTCTAGAAATGACCTGAGCACTGAGGAGGAGTAGCTCCTGAATACTAAGTGTTCTAAAAAGCAACCAAACAGAAAACCAGGGGCCAGAAGACCCTTTGGCCAACCCAGGTTCGATCTCTGGCATCCCATATGGTTGCCCAAGGACAGCCAGGCCTCCTTACTGAGTGAAGAGCCAGGAGTAACCCTTGAGCATTACTAGTGTGGCCCCAAAACAAAACAAAACAGGGGCGGGAGCGGTGGCGCAAGCTGTAGGGCGTTTGCCTTGCATGAGCTAACCTAGGAGGGACATCCTTTCGATCCCCCAGTGTCCCTTATGTTCCCCCAAGCCAGGAGTGATTTCTGAGCTCATAGCCAGGACTAACCCCTGAGCATCACCAGCTGTAGCCCAAAAACCGAACAACAACAAAACAAAATAATAATAATAATAATAAAAACAATAATAATAATAAAAGATAAAGAAAACCAGAATGCTTTTCTATTCCTCTAGGACCCAGCCCTGTATGTGAAGTTTTTGAAACTCTAAAATTTTTTTTTCACTTTTCTTTTTTGTTTATTTTGGGTTACACCAAGCAGCGCTCATGGGTTACTCCTGACTCTGCACTCAGAAGTCATTCCTGGCAAACTTGGTATCCATATGGGATGGCAGGGATCGAACCTGGTCCGTCCTGGTTCAGCCACATGCAGGGCAAACACCCTACATCTGTGCTATTGCTCCAGCCCCTCTAAAAATTTTCTTAAGACTGCAATAAAAATAAACAGGAGTAGAGCAGAAATTTATTTTTTATTTGTTTGGGTTTGAGGGGTTACACTGGCAGTGCTTAGGACTTATTCCTGGTTCTTTGTTTTGGCCACATCTGGACACACATTGGAACTCCTGGTTCTGCACTCAGGAATCACTCCTGGTGGTACTCAAGGACCATATGGGATGTTGGAGTTTGAATCTGGGTCGATCTTACATGCAAGACAAATGCTTTACCCACTGTACTATCTTCCCAGTCCCTTACCCCTGGTTCTGTGTCCAGGGATATCTCCTGGCAGTGTCTGAGAGGACCACATGGGAGGTAGCCCAGAGAATTGTTTTCTTGAAATGTCTTCAGTTCAGTGAACACCAGTTGCCATTTATGCTAGGCTCCACAGGGAGGAGCCTTGATTTGTCATAGCATACAGGGCAAAAAACACACAGATGGCAAAAACACATATTACAAGAATGGGTGAGACTCTCAAGGGGTGGGGTGGCTGACTACTCCGAACCCACAGCCACAGGAACTAATGTTGAAGCCGAGACCTCCAGAGCAGGGAGAAAAGATAACAAGTCAGAGTAGATTTAAATTGTAAAGGCTGATAGGAAAACATTAAACACTGACCTCTAATCCCACTGAACCTTCAAAGGAAAGTATGCCTTTGGAAATCAAACAGGAAAGACATCACAGAGCAGGATAAACAGGCCTCCTTCTCCCATGAAAATGTACTTGGAGTGAGAGTAAAGTGGGTAAGGTGCTTGCCTTGCATGCACCCAATCAGACTTTGATTCCCAGCACTGGTTCCCTGAGCAGATGGTTCCCTGAGCACTGCCAGGACTGATTCATGACTACAGAGCCAGGAGCAACCCCTCTCACCTCCCGCCCAATAAAGGAAAAGTACCTCAATGGCCTGGGGGAGCTCAAAGGGCTGCTCATGATCTGTACATACAAAAGACTAAGTTTTTTGTTGTTTTATTGTTTTGATTTTGGACATAAACTGTGGTACTCAGGGCTTACCCCTGGCTTTGCACTCCAGAATCATTCTTGGCTGGCTCAGGGGACCAGATGGGATGTCAGGGGTTGAACCCAGGTTGGTCACGCATAAGGCAAAAGTGCTCTGCCAGCTGTACTATCACTCTGGCCCTCTAAGGAGATTCTAAGTTTGAACCCCACCACCACACGGTCCCCCTCCAAAAGTGAGCCCTAAACACTTAGCTTGGAGTAGCTCTTGAACAGCAATAGTCGCAGAAAACACAACACAACAAAGTAATAAAGCATTTGCCAGAATTTCTGCTATTTTCAAGCCTTAGAAATTCTTTGTTTTGTTTTGTTTTGTTTTTGTGGTTTTTGGGTCACACCCGGCAGTGCTCAGGAGTTTTTCCTGGCTCTGTGCTCAGAAATCGCTCCTGGCAGGCACGGGGGACCATATGGGGCGCTGGGATTTGAACTGATGATCTTCTGCATGAAAGGTAAACGCCTTACCTTCATGCTATCTCTCCGGTCCCAAGCCTTGGAAATTCTTTTTCTTTTCTTTTCTTTTTTTTTTTTTTTTTTTGGTTTTTGGGCCACACCCAGCAGTGCTCAGGGGTTACTCCTGGCTGTCTGCTCAGAAATAGCTCCTGGCAGGCACGGGGGACCATATGGGACACCGGGATTCAAACCAACCACCTTTGGTCCTGGATCGGCTGCTTGCAAGGCAAACACCGCTGTGCCATCTCTCCGGGCCCAAGCCTTGGAAATTCTAACCCTACAACTACCCCAATACCCACTGGGATCCAATATTCTGCTATTGTGATCCCTGGTCATTTCAATAGTCTCCAATGATTGCAACAAAAAACAGACAGGGGCCCGGAGAGATAGCACAGCGGCGTTTGCCTTGCAAGCAGCCGATCCAGGACCAAAGGTGGTTGGTTTGAATCCCGGTGTCCCATATGGTCCCCCGTGCCTGCCAGGAGCGATTTCTAAACAGACAGCCAGGAGTAACCCCTGAGCACCGCCGGGTGTGACCCAAAAACCAAAAACAAACAAACAAACAAACAAAAAAAAAAACAGGGCATCAGGTGGAGGAAAAAAGAAAAAAAAAACTCTAATCAAAAAGCTCTCAAGGGCCCGGAGAGATAGCACAGCGGCATTTGCCTTGCAAGCAGCCGATCCAGGACCAAAGGTGGTTGGTTCGAATCCCAGTGTCCCATATGGTTCCCTGTGACTGCCAGAAGCTATTTCTGAGCAGACAGCCAGGATTAACCCCTGAGCAACACTGGGTGTGACCCAAAAACCAAAAAAAAAAAAAAAAAAAAAAAAAAAGCTCTCAAATATTCTCTAGGTGGTAGAATACAGGTTATCTCTACAGAGGATAATTGGGCAATGTTTTTTAAAAATTACAAATACCTAAAGTCGGGCCGGAGAGATAGCACAGCAGCGTTTGCCTTGCAAGCAGCTGATCCAGGACCAAAGGTGGTTGGTTCGAATCCCGGTGTCCCATATGGTCCCCTGTGCCTGCCAGGAGCTATTTCTTTTTTTTTTTTTTTTGGTTTTTGGGCCACACCCGGCATTGCTCAGGGGTTACTCCTGGCTGTCTGCTCAGAAATAGCTCCTGGCAGGCACGGGGGACCATATGGGACACCGGGATTTGAACCAACCACTTTTGGTTCTGGATCGGCTGCTTGCAAGGCAAACGCCGCTGTGCTATCTCTCCGGGCCCCCAGGAGCTATTTCTAAACAGACAGCCAGGAGTAACCCCTGAGCACCGCACAAAAAAAACAAATACCTAAAGTCATTAATCTAGTTATAATTCTAGAAATTTTGCTCCAGTTATCCTTGCATATAATTAAAAATAAACATTTAAGGTTGTTATTATTACAGCATTACTTGTACAGTAAAATATTAGAAATTTCATAAGTATTCATTTAAAAGGGACCAGAGAGAGGAATCAGAGAGATAAGGAAGTGAGTAAGGCACTTTGCCTTGCACATGACTGACTGGGGTTTCATCCCCAGCATCGCATATTACCCCTCATCTTTATAAGAAGTGCTATGAACTAAACCAGGAATAAGCCTAACTAGATAAAAACAAAACAAAATATAAAAGAATGGGGGGGAGATATAAGTGATATTGTATGATTATAACAGCACATTTTATAGCCATAAAATAAAATGCTGAGAGGCCAGAATTTGTCTTGCATTTAGCCAATCATGGTTTGATCTCTGGTTTCTCATCTTGTCCCTGAACCTGCCAGGAGTGATTCCTGAGTGCAGAGCCAGGACTGCCCCTCCACAAAATTATTATAATAAAATAAGATAAATAAATAAAAGACAATACAATAAAATATTCTATAACAACGAGAATGAACAAAATGAATTCCTACACGCCACTCTATCAGAACTATGTCAAGAAAAGAAGCTGAGCCCTAAAGAGCTCACATAGAACCAAGGGAAATCAAAGTTTAAAACCAGGAGAACGGGGCCAGAGAGACAGCACAGCAATGTTTGCCTTGCAAACAGCCGATCCAGGACTTAAAATGGTTGGTTCAAATTCTGGCGTCCCATAAGGTCCCCTCATGCCTGCCAGGAGCTATTTCTGAGCAGACAGCCAGGAGTAACCCCTGAGCACCGCCAGGTGTGGCTCAAAAAGCAAAACAAACAAACAAACAAAAAAAATCCAGGAGAACAAGGGGATCTCTGGTTAGAAACTGGAACAATGGTCATCTGGTGGCAGGAAGGGATTGGAAGGGCTTCCAAGTGGCCCTGGAGATATTGATCATATTCTACCTACCCACTTGCTTTGTTTTGATTTTGGGGCTAAACCCAGTGGCCCAAATTCCTGGGTCTGAGCTCAAGAGTGGCCCCTAAGAGTGCTTGGGGAACCATTTTTTGGTGCCAGGGAAATGACCCAAGATTGAAAGGCTGAAAGACAAGTGCCTTAACTACTGTAGTATCTTGCCAGCCCTAAGTTTAACTTTTCTCGATTAATTTAAGAACTGGTTAGTCAGTAGTATTTAGTGAAAATTGATGGAGTCTACTTTTGGGGGTTTTCTTTTTGTTTGTTTTTGAGCCACACCCAGTAACGCTCAGGGATTACTCCTGGCTCTGTGCTCAGAAATTGCTTCTGGTAGGCTCAGGGGGGACCATATGAGATGCCAGGGATCAAAGCCAGGTTGGCCATGTGCAAGGCATAAATACCCTTCCTGCTGTGCTATCACTTTAGCCCCCTATTTTCGTTTTTGTTATTGTTCTGGGACAATATCTGATGGTGCTGGACTCTTGCTGGATAGTGCTCAGAATTCATATCTGGGGGTGCTCTGGGATCATGCAGTATTAGGGATCAAACACAGGCCTGCTGCATGCAAAGCATTTGTTTAGCCTCAAAGATGACCTAATCCTTATCCTTTGAGCTAGAATCCAACCAGTCACCAAGGGATCCCATAACTGAACATTTCTATAGCCTTCTATTTTAACAGTAGAACCGGTATGGAATACCCTGTAGCTTTTTGTTTGTTTTTGGGAAAACTCTGCAGTGCTTAGGCTCTATTCCTGACTTCATGCTCAGGAATCACTCCTGGCAGAGTGTGCCAAGGATTGAACCAGGACTGTCTGTGTGCAAGGTAAGCACCTTTCCTACAATTTTATTGCTTCAGACATAGAACCCTATTATTTTTTTTTTTTTTTTTTTGGTTTTTGGGCCACACCCAGCAGTGCTCAGGGGTTACTCCTGGCTGTCTGCTCAGAAATAGCTCCTGGCAGGCACGGGGGACCATATGGGACACCGGGATTCGAACCAACCACCTTTGGTCCTGGATCGGCTGCTTGCAAGGCAAACGCCGCTGTGCTATCTCTCCGGGCCCAGAACCCTATTATTTTAAAATATGAATCTTATACTCTGATGAATTTTTTCACAATACAGACATTTTTTTTTCTAGAGATAATATGTGTTAAAAGAGCAGCCAGATGAATCCAACACTTCATTTATGTAATGAAATAGCTAAGTATATGTGCATTTGCTTACTTGGGTTTGTTTTGTTTTGCACCACACCCAGCAGTGCTCTTGGATTATTCCTGGAAGTGCTCCCTAAGGGACGGGGGTTGGCTGCATCCAAGACAAATGGCTTAACCTTTTTATCATCTCTGCAGCCTCACATTTGCTTATTTATGACTAAATCAGTAAACAGATGATATTGGTTGTCTATGAGAAGAGTCTCAAAGATGAAGAAGAGAGTTTTATTATATATTCAGCAGCATATTTTGGATTTCAAACCATGTGACTTTATTACTTATACGTGATAATAAAGCACCCAAGTTCTCAAAAGGAAAAATAAAAGACCTAGATAATATGCAGATGGATAGAAAAAGAATAGGATGAAAAGCCAAAGAATATATATAAATATATTTTACCATATAAGATCACAACTATAATTTTATTTTTGTTTTGGGGCCACACCTGGCAGTGCTCAGAGGTTACTCCTGGCTCTGCACTCAGAAATCACTCCTGGCAGGTTCAGGGGACCATATGGGTTGCCAGGGACTGCACCCCGGTCTGTCCCGGGTTGGCAGTGTGCAAGGCATATGCCCTACTGTTGTACTATCACTTCGGCCCCATCACAACTGTATTTTATAATTGTATTGCTTTATACAATATTATTAATTACTTTTGGTTTGTTTATTTTAGGGCCACATCAGCAGTGCTCAGAGATTACTCCTGGCTTTGAAGTCAGGAATTACTCCTGACTGTGCTCGTGGGACCAAGGATAATGCCAGGGATTGAACCTGGGTCAGCTGCGTGCATGGCAAAAGCCTTACCTGCTATGTTTATAGTTTCAGACCTGCATTGTAATTTTTGTTTTGTTTTAGGACCACACTTCATAGTGTCCAGGGTTTATTCCTAGCTTTGTGCTCTAGAATCACTCTATTTTTTTTTCTCCTAAGGATCACTCTTTACAGTGTTCAGGGACTGTATTTTGTGCTGGTGGTGAAAATGGGTCAACCAGGGCCGGAGAGATAGCATGGAGGTAAAGCGTTTGCCTTTCATGCAGGAGGTCATTGGTTCGAATCCCGGCGTCCCATATGGTCCCCCGTGCCTGCCAGGAGCAATTTCTGAGCCTGGAGCCAGGAATAACCCCTGAGCACTGCCGGGTGTGACCCAAAAACCAAAAAAAAAAAAAAAAAAAAAAAGAAAATGGGTCAACCAGATGTAAGTTGAGTGTCGTTAGCCAACTTTATTATTTCTCCACCCCAAATTATAATAATATTTTCAAATAAATGATCAATTTTAATGTTATATAATTTTTAATTGAATTTTTATATTGTATTCTTTTTTTTCTTTTTTTTCTTTTTTTTTTTTTTTTGGTTTTTGGGCCACACCCAGTGACGCTCAGGGGTTACTCCTGGCTATGCGCTCAGAAGTCGTTCCTGGCTTGGGGGACTATATGGGACGCCGGGGATCGAATCGCGGTCTGTTCTAGACTAGCGCAGGCAAGGCAGGCACCTTACCTCTAGTACCACCGCACCGGTCCCGTTTATTCTTACGTTTTTTGCATGCCATCCTTGCAGAGGGGCCATGCTAATCTTCTCTATATTGTTCCAATTTTAGTATATGTGTTGCCGGAGCGAGCATATATTCTTAAGTTTTTTAAGCTGTATTCTTTGGGCTAGGAACAAGGCCCAAAGGACTCCGGGACCTTTTCTCATACGTGCTTTTCATGATGAAGCCCCAGGTTTGGTCTCTGGCACCTCACGGTCCTCAAGCTTTGGTTTTGTTTTTGTTTTGTTGTTTTTAGATCACATCCAAAAACAGGGGTTCTCAGGGATTACTCCTGACTCTGTTGTGCTCAGAAATCACTTCTGACAGGCTCAGGGAACCTTATGTGATGCGAGGAATCGAAACCCAGTCAGCCCCAGGTGAGCTGTGTGCAAAACAAATAACCTACCCACTGTACTATTGCTCTGGCCAGGTGCCCCAAGCTTTGGAAATGACCCTAGAGGACTGAGTCAAGAGTATTCCTGGGCCCGGAGAGATAGCACAGAGGTATTTGCCTTGCAAGCAGCCGATCCAGGACCAAAGGTAGTTGGTTCGAATCCGGGTGTTCCATATGGTCCTCCATGCCTGCCAGGAGCTATTTCTGAGCAGACAGCCAGGAGTAACCCCTGAGCACCACCGGGTGTGGCCCAAAAACAAAAACAAAAAAAAAGAGTATTCCTAAGCACCACTGGCTACGATTCCCCCCAAAAGCAGCAACTACAGAACAAAACAAAATCGCATTCATTACTGGGCTGACACTGTATTCCAGTGGTAGAGTTTATTATCAAACTCTTGCAGGCTTTTCTTTATGCTAACTTGAGTATAAAGGAAAATAGTTGCAATATACTCATTGGATCATACATAACACTGTTACAACACTCAGTAATGTGCAGTTTCTGTTTTAGCAATACATCAGAAATGTCTGAACCAATCCAAAGAAGTCTAACTCATTTTCATTACATCATAGTCCAGGGAGGTTGTACAAGTGATTCATAGGATTTCATTTGTTATGTAAAGTCTGCTTTGCACTACAAATAATACTAACTCAATATCAATATTTATTTCTTGTGACTATTTTTTTTCAGTGCTTGGGATCAAACCCTGGTTCCCTGCAGGTAAGGTATGTGCTTTGCCAGTCAGCTACATCCCTAACCCTTCCTATGACTACTTTAACAAATAACCAAACAAACAAAAATTAAAATAATGAGCTAGAGAGATTAAGTCAGCCAATGGAATACACCACCAAGTGTGGTTGGTTTTTTGTTTGTTTGGTTGGTTGGTTTGTTTTGGCTACACCTGCCTGTGCTCAGGACTTACTCTTAACTGCACTTGGTGTGGATCTGGGAACCATATGCGCATTGGACACCAAACTAGGGCTGGCTACGTGCAAGACAAACTTCCTTCCTGCTTACTGTCTCTCAAACCTCCTACCACTGGGTGTAGCCCCAAAACAAAACAAGCAACTAAGAATAAATTAACACTAATGGAGGCTGAGCTTAAAATGCTTAAAATAGGGGCCTGAGAGATGGCATAGTGGTAGGGTGTTTGCCTTGCAGGACCAATGGTGGTTTGAATTCTAATATCCCATATGGTCCCCCATGCCTGCCAGGAGCGATTTCTGAGCAGAGTCAGGAGTAACCTCTGAGTGCTGCCGGGTGTGACCCAAAAACCAAAAAAAAAAAAAAAAAAAAAAAAAAAAAAGCTTAAAGTAAGAAATTGCAGGGCACGGGCAGGAGTGATAGCACAGAGGTAAGGTGTGTACGTAGCCTTGCACGTGGATAACACAGGATCAACCCTGGTTCGAATCCTGGCATTCTATATGGTCCCCTAAGCCTGCCAGGAGTGACATCTGAGTGCAGAGCCAGGAGTAAATCCTGAGTGCCGCTGGATGTGATCCAAAAACAAACAAACAAAAAAAATTGCAGGGCAGGAACCATAGCACAGCAAGTAGGGATTTTGCTTTGCGTGCAGCCAACCCAGGTTCAATCCCTGGCATCCCATATGGTCCGCAAACCTGCCAGAATAATTTCTGAGCACAGAGCTAGAAGTAACCTTTGAGCCCAGCTGGGTGTGGCCCCCAGACAAAACAAAACTAAATTGCTTTCCTCAGAAATTGCTTTCCTCTAGAAGGAGGGGTTCCTTTTAGAAGCTCCTAGGGAGAATGTTTTCCTGTCCCCCTCTTAACTATCATTTGTCTGTCTGTCTGTCTGTCTAGTTTCGGGGCCATCAAGCAGTGCATTCAGGGAAGTGCTACTCCTCGATCTGTGCTTGACGTCCATCCTGGTGGGATAAGAGTGGGGAAAACCCTGTGGTCCATGGAATCAGACCTGGTCTTTCTGAATCTGCACCTCCACCTTCTTCTCTGTGCTTCTGCATCTTAAATCTCCCTCTCCCATGATCTCATCCTGGATGGTCTCAATTCTATAACATCACTCGATTATCTGTACAAAGTCTTTTTATTTTCTTTTTTTTCTCTTTTTAGTTTTGGGGTCACACCCGGCAGCACTCAGGAGTTGCTCCTGAGCCTTCACTCAGAAATCGCTCCTGGCAGGCTCGGGGGACCATATGGGATGGCAGGAATCTAACTTAGATCTATCCCTGGTCATCTGCGTGCAAGGCAAAGACCCTACTAAAGAAGTGCTATCGCTCTGGATCCACTTTTCTTTTAGAACCCAGGACCTTGAAAATGCAAATCTACTGCTCTGCTGCTGAGCCACATCCTTGCTTCTGGTGAAGAACATTTTTTCCAAATAAGTTTTAGGTGGACTTATATTTTTTTAATTTGTTTTTGGGTCATATCCAGTGGAGCTCAGGGGTTACTCTTGCCTGTGTGCTCAGAAATTGCTCCTGGAAGGCATGAGGGATCATATGGGATGCCAGGATTTGAACCATCATCTGTTCTGGATTGGTTTAGTGAAAGGCAAACCCCAACAGCTGTGCTATCTCTCCAGCCCCTGGACTTATCATCTTTATTTGGTCTCACACCCAGCCCTGATCTGGGACTGTTTCAGGCCTAGTGCTCAAGGGCTACTACTGGCAGACCAGGCGGTGCTAGAAATCAAACCCAGGTCTCCCAGGCCCCAGGCCTTTGAACCTTTCTGAACTTCCGGTGCTTATCTTTTGAATGGCTGACATTCAGCCTACTGAATAAGCTGTGTATATCCTTATAGCTTTCTTAGTTTTTTTCTTTTTTTTTTGGACCACACCCAGTGAGGCTCAGGGGGTTACTCTTTGGCTATATGCTCAAAAATTGCTCCTGTCTTGGGGGATTATATGGGACGCTAGGGTATTGAATCACAGTTCATCCTAGGCTAGTGCGGACTGCTTGCGCCACCACTCCAGCCCCACCTTACAGCTTTCTTTAGTTTATTTTTTCTTTCTCTTTTTTTGGTCACAACCCAGAAGTTTTCCTGGTTGTGTTCAGGGAACCACATAGTGTCAGGGATCAAACCTGTGACTCTTCCAGGGGCCGGAGAGATAGCATGGAGGTAGGGTGTTTGCCTTGCATGCAGAAGTAGTGTTTGCCTTGCATGCAGAAATAGTTTGATTCCCAGTATCCCATATGGTCCCCCGAGCCTGCTAGGAGTAATTTCTGAGCACAGAGTCAGGACTAACCCCTGAGTACTGCCAAGTGTGACCCAAAAACCAAAAACAAAAAGAAAAACCTGTGACTCTTGCATGAAAAACTTTTGCTCCAGCCCCAGGTCTCTGTAGTTTCTATTATTTGTTTGTTTGTTTTTGGGTTACATCTAGCAGTGTTTAGGGATCCTGACTTTGTGCTCGGGAATCACCCTTGGTGGTGTTCAGGGGGCCATCTGGGATGCTGAGGATTGAACCTGGGTTGATCCCACGGAAGCCAAATGTTTTACCTGCTCTACTATCACTTTGGCCCTGATAGTTTCTGTGTAGGACAGTTTAATGTATCTTTTGATCTATAGATATATTATTAAGCAATGTATACATTCGTGTTTGAATTGGTTTATTGTAGGATTGTAGGTGAACCTAGAGCCTCACATATTCAAGCAAGTACTCTACTACTGAGCTAGATCCAGTCCCAGGTATGTGTATCTTATTTTATTCTTATGATGATCATTATTTGATTTGGGGATTATACCCAACAGTTTTTAGGGAATACTCCTGGAAATGTCAGACATATCATACTGAAGATGCTGAAGATTGAACCCAGGCTCCCAGATGCAAACAAGTACAATAGTCGAGGGGTCAGAGAGATAGCATGGAGGTGGTGCATTTGCCTTTCATGCAAAAGGACGGTGGTTCAAATCTCGGTCCCCCGAGTCTGCCAGGAGTGATTTCTGAGCAGAGAGCCAGAGTAACTCCTGAGTGCTGCCGGGTGTGACCCCAAAACCAAAAAACCAACCAACCAACCAAACAAAAACCACAATAGTTTGGGGAACTATCTCTTGGAGTCTTTGGTCCATGTATTCATGTACTCTGTGCTCAGTGCTTAGTCCTGGCTCTGAACTCAGGGAGCACTCCTGGCAGTGCTTAGGGGACCATATGTAATGCCAGGAATTGAACCTTGATCTGGTGTCAGGACACACAAGCCCTTAATCCTTGTTCTATCTCTGACACCTGGAAGTTCTTTATACTGTTGGTCAATCTACTGGGTGAATGAACAATGGATATTGTTTTCATTTGCTTTTCTTTTTTTTAAATTTTTTTAAAATTTTTTTGGTTTTTGGGCCACACCCAGTGGTGCTCAGGGGTTACTCCTGGCTTTCTGCTCAGAAATAGCTCCTGGCACGGGAGACCATATGGGACACCGAGATTCGAACCAACCACCTTGCAAGGCAAACGCCGTTGTGCTATCTCTCCGGGCCCTTATTTGCTTTTCTATGACTATGAGTGAAACATGCATCTTTTTTTTTTTTTTTTTTTGGCCACACCCATTTGATGCTCAGGGGTTACTCCTGGCTATGCGCTCAGAAATCACCCCTGGCTTGGGGGACCATATGGGACGCCAGGGGATCGAACCGCGGTCTTGATCCTTGGCTAGCGCTTGCAAGGCAGACACCTTACCTCTAGCGCCACCTTCCCGGCCCCAAACATGCATCTTTTTAATGAGCAATTGGAGTTTTCTGTTCCATGAATTGGCCATTTTGTGCATATTTTAAATTTTCATTTATAGAAATTGTTCTATGTTGGAGCTACAATGTGTTTGCCTATCTTTTTTATTTGTTTGTTTTTAGGCTATATCCACTAATGTTCAGGGGTTACTCCTGGCTCTGCACTCAGGAAGCACTCCTAGAAGTGCTCAGGGACCATATAGAGAACCTTATGGATGCCAGCTATCTATTTGGCCCTATTTGGGGTGCGGGTACACTAAGCAATGTTCAGGGGTTATTTCTGGCTCTACACTCAGGAATCATTTGTCAAAGGCTCAGGGAATCATAAGGAATTCCAGAGACCTAACCTGGTTTGGCAGCATGTAAGGCAACTGCCCTACACACTGTACTATTGTTCTGGTCACAACTTTATTTTATTTATTTATTTATTTATTTTGTTTGTTTGCTTGTTTTTGGGCCACACATGGCGGCTCTCAGGAGTTACTCCTGGTTCTGCACTCAGAAATTGCTCTTGGCAGGCACGGGGGACCATATGGGATGCCAGGATTCGAGCCACCATCCATCTTGGATTGGCTACTTGCAAGGCAAACAAACACCCTACCGCTATGCTATCTCTCTGGTCGTACCATTTTATTTATTTATTTATTTATTTATTTATTTATTTATTTATTTATTTTCAGGGGAGAGTGCGAACACAGTCCCCCACTACCACAAATTACGCGGTCGAGTTTCCCACATTTGGGGAAATCTCAGGGGTCAGCACACCCGGAGTGCAATGGGTGAGCCTCGCCCTGGGGAAACCACCTTCGTGATCATGGTATCTCCCCTGCCAGGTAAGTATCCCATTTTATTTTTATACTTCTATTCTATTTTGGGGGGGTGTTTTGGGCCACACCCGGTGACACTCAGGGGTTACTCCTGGCTATGAGCTCAGAAATCGCTCCTGGCTTGGGGACCCATATGGGACTCCGAGGGATGGAACAGCGGTCCATCCTAAGGCTCTGGCTTGGTGCTCTGGGTGGCTCCCTGCAGTGCTCAGCAGATAATATGATGCTGGGATGATCTAAGGCCTTCTGCATATATATATATATATATATATATATATATATATATATATATATATAATCATTATTATTTTTGGCTACACCTGGTTGTATTCAGGGCTGATGACTCTTCGCTGGGGGTTCACTCCTGTAGTGCTTGAGGGATGGGATGACGCATAACAAACTTCCTTGCAAGGCAAACACCCTACCTGGTAGATGTACTATTGCTCTGGTGCAAATATCTTTGTATCTTTTATTTGGAAGTTTTAAAATTATTATTATTTTTGTTGTTGTTTTTGGATCACACCTGACAGCGCTCGGGGGCAGGCTCAGGGACCATATGGGATGCCGGGATTCGAACCACCTTCCTTCTGCACGCAAGGCAAACGCTCTACCTCTGTGCTATCTCTCCGGCCCCTAAAATTATTTCTTATGTGGAATTGAGTTATAAATATTTATTTTTATTTCCAGCACTGTTACATTATATACAATACTGTTGATGGTAGGGTTTAAAGCGCATAATGTTTTAACACCACACCCTCTATCATTGCCTGCCACTTCAGCCTATTTATCCTTGGTATTAATTAGAACGTGGTATGCTTCTAGTTTTATTTTGAATCGTCAATTAAACCTGCATGGCCAATCAAAATATACACTTTTTAAAATTTGTTTGTTTTGGGCCACACCGACAGCGCTCAGGGGTTACTTCTGAGCTGCTATGACTCCGGCTCCAAAATAGCCTTTTATCATCGACTTGTTTGCCACCTATGACAACTTTACTATCTATCAGTTTCACAGAAACTTAAAATTTTGGTTTTTCATAGGTGACACGCAAGTGCACCAGTCGCAAAACGGGTCTTGGGTGTACGGCGTAGTTCCACGCACAAACTAAACTGCTATGGTCTGAACAAGCAAACAACAAACAAACAAACAAACAAATGAAGCAGAGAGGAAGACGTAGGAAAGAGCCTCTTGGGCTCGGAAGTCTTAAGTTTTGCTTTTCCGAGCATCAACCCAAATGCAGGTGACCAAGGCGGCCGAGGCTTGGCGCGGGGCTGAGCGGCTGGCACCGAGGTCCAAGCCACGTCGCAGATCTACATTGCAGTCCAGGCAGGTAAGGAAGCAGACGACGCGGAATTCGGGGCGGGCATGGCGCCAAGGCAGGCTCCGGAGGCCAGGTCGGCGGTGAGCCGCTCCCGGTCGGTGGGCTGGCCGGGGATTCCCGACCAGCGATTGCCGGTGGAGTTCTCGCCGCCTCCCACCTCCAGCGACCTGCTCGGCTGGGCGGGGCTGGACTGGGCGGGGCGGGGCGGCCCTTCCTCGGCCTCGGGGCTGCCGCAGCCTCCGCGGCTCGCGGATTGGCCGGGGCGGCGCGCGGAGGCGTGGCCATGCCCGGAGTGGTCAGTCTGAGCGGCTCGCGGATTGGCTGGGGCGGCGCACGGAGGCGTGGCCAGGGCCAGGACTGCCAGTCGGACGGCGCGTGGAGGCGTGGTCAGGGCCGGGTCGGGGCGGCGCGCGGATTGGCTAGGGAGGAGCGTGGAGGCGTGGCCTGGTCCAGGTCTGCCAGTCGGGGCGGCGCGCGGATTGGCTGAAGCTGCGCGCGAAGGCGTGGCCAGAGCCGGGGCTGCCAGTCGGGGCGGCGCGAGGATTGGCTGGAGCGGCGCGCGGAGGCGTGACCAGAGCCGGGACTGCCAGTCGGGGGCGGCGCGCGCGCGCCCGTCCTGGCAGAGGCGCGGACGCGGGCACGGTGTCGGCGCGCGCGTGCTCGGCGGCTGGTGTGGCGGCGGCGGCGGCGGAGGAGGAGCGGCGGGCCATGGCTGCGGGCAGCCGGCGGGTGTAGCGCCGCGCCGGGCCGGCGGGGTGACGGGGGGCGAGGCGGGGATGGGAGTGCCTCGGCCGGGCCGGCGGGGCTGCTGAGGCCGGCGGCAGGTGAGTGGCGCGGCGCGGCGGGGCGGGAGTCCCGGGCGGGGGCGCGCTGGGATCCGTCGTCCGGTGCAGCGGGAGGCGGCGGCGGCCACTCGGGGCCCGGGCGGCGCTTCCTGCCGCCGCCGGCGACGCCCGACCCTCCCGGGGCGCCGGCCCGAGCCTGAGGCCGCCCAGCGGCGCCCGAGGGAGGCTCTTGCGCCGGTTCCGCTGCCGGTGCCGCAGCCCGGGCCGGGCGCTCTCGGGCGTTGGGCGGCCGCGCGTCTTGCGAAGGGCCGGCTGCTGTTGCCGCAACTTCCCCGCCGGCTTCCTGCGGGGCCGGCCAGGCTTGGACCGTCGCTCCCCGGCCCGATCTGCCCGTCCGGGCGTCCCGATCCCCGAGCGGTCGCCCCGAGTGTTAGCCCGGGGAGCGGCCCTCCCTGTCCGTCCGCGCCGATTGCCCCATCCGCCATCGGGGAGGGAGTGACAGGCGCTCGGTCAACATCGCGGCTGTCCGGTGAAGTCATCGCGAGCGAGGCGAGTCGAGTGGAGTCGGACGTCCGAGCACTCGCTCGGAGCCCCGGGAGTGTTTGCAAACACGACTCCTCCTCACGTCGCCGTCTGTCTTCCCGCCAGCCCGACGGCTGTCTCGGCAGCAAGGCCCTTCCTTCCCCGTCGCGGGGGATTTTGCACGCCGCCCTCGCCGGGAAGGGAGGTCCGGACGCTTTCTGAAAAGCAGAACTAAGTGGGCAAGCGGCTTGGGTGCGCGGAGCTCGGGCCTTGGGCGGTCGGCGGGGATAAAGATCTGCAGCGAGTTTCGGAAGACCGAGGGGCAACAAAGTGAAACATCTCGAGTTTTTTTAAGTGGCGTTGTATCCACTGAAGGAATGAGAAGACATGGTAGCACTGCGGGAGGGCGTTTGCCTTGCAGCAAGGCTGACCCAGGGAGAACCTGGTTTGATCCCCAGCATCCCATTCGGTCCCCTCATCCAGAGCCAGGAGTCCACCCTAAGTGTCGCCGGGTATAGCTCCCCAAAACAAAGATAACAGCAAGAAACTAAAATAAACTCATTTTTTTTTTATTGCGGGGTGGGGAGCACACCCACGACACCCTGATCTCTGCACTTTGGGATCACTCGTGGCGGGTCTCCGGGCCCCCTGGGTGCCAGGGATGGAAACCAGGGTTGGTTGCATGCAGGGCAAATGCCCTATCTGCTGTTCTATGGGCTGCTTCAAACAGAGGGCATTTTGCTGGGTTTTTAATTGATTGCTATTTGTCATCTGTTGTTGTCAATATTTTCAGCCTTTCTTAGAGTTTGGCATTTGATCCAACTTGTTTTGTGAATGGAGTGGAATAAAAACAATTTTTTTTTGGCCACACCCATACTCAAGAGGCTACTCCTATGCTGGAGATCATTCTTAGTAGTGTGCTCTGGTTGTACGAGGAATGAAATTAGGGCCTCCTGTGTGGAAAGTATGGATTCTAACCTGTTAAGCGATTTCCCTGGCTCTTTCTGTGATTTTTTTAAATGTGTGTGTGTGTGTGTGTGTGTGTGTGTGTGTTTTTTTTTTTTGGTCTTTATTTTTTTTAAACTTCATTTGTTTATTAATTGATTGATTGGTTTCTGGCTCACACCCAGCAGTGCTCAGGGTTTACTCCTGGCTCTGCAATCAGAAATCACCCCTGGCAGGCTGGGGGCCATATGGGACGATGGGAATTGAACCGGGTCCCTCCTGGGTCGGCTGCATTCAAGGCAAAACACCTTACCGCTGTGCTCTCTCTCCAGCCCCTATTTTTTGATCTTTGGACACACCAACCAATCTGGCTTTAGCCAGGATTTATTAACTCTGGTTCTGTGCTGCATCACTGCTGGGTACATAAAATGGATTGGTACTTAGAAGGCAAGTGCTCAACTTGCTGTCCCATTTTTTTTTTTTTTATCCCCTGTTGGTTTTTTGTTGTTAATAATGTTCTTTTTGAGCTACACCTGGTGGCACTCAGAGAAATAGATCCTGGTAAGGCTGGGGATCATATGGGATGCTGGGAATCGAATACGAGTTTGTCCCGTATTGGCCACGTGCTCAGCAAACGCTCTACTGCTGTTGCTGTTGCTCCTTCCCCTGTTGTTTTTTTAAAGGGTTGCATTTAGCAGTGCTCAGGGATTTTCTCTGGTTCTGTGCTTGGTGCTTGGGGTGCCAAAGATGAAACCAGAGGATTTTGCATGCATAGTCCGTGGGCAGCCTTGTGAGTTATTGCTCTGGTCCGGTAGGAAAAACCAATTTTTTAAATGACCCTTGTAAATTAAATTATGTGCTTCCTTGTTGTCTAATTATGGTTTTCCCTGTTTTTCATCAGCCCTCTGGACCCAATAGTATATGCCGTGCTAGCTAAGTTGAAAGAATAAGGCTCAGAGTCGAATAGCTGGGGTCTTGGGGATGTTACTCAATCTTTTTGGGACTGGTTTTTGGCACCAGGGATCAAACACAGAGCCTTATGTGGGAAATACAAGCTCTACTACTGAATTCCATCTCAGCCTTACCTTTCACAGATTTTTAAATTTTTATTTTATATTTTGGTCACACAGTGTACAGGGCTTACTCCTGGCTCTGCATTCATGGGTCATTCCTTGTGAGGATAGGGGAACTATTTAGGATGCCTAGAATTTTTTTTTTGCCACACCCAGTGATGCTCAGGAAGTACTCAAGGCAGTGCTCAGGCAGGTGGTATGCTGGGAATTGAACTCAGGTCAGTTTCAAGCAAGGTTAGTACTCTACCTGCTATACTATTGCTTTGGACCCCTAGAATGTGAGGATTAAATTCAGGTTGACTGTATTTAGAGCAGTGCTCCTTTTTTGGGGGAGTGGGGTGGGGGGGCTTTACTCAGCTTTACTCCTGGCTCTGGCTCAGAAATTACTCCTGACAGGCTCAGGGAACCAAATGGGAGGCCAGGGATCGAACCCGAGTTGACCGAGTGCAAGGCAAATGACCTACTCGATGTGCTATCGCTCTGGCACCTGTTTTTTTGTTTATTTGTTTGGTTGGTTTTTGGGCCACACTGGTGATACTCAGGTTACTCCTGGCTATACACCCAGAAATTGCTCCTGGCTTGGGGAACCATATGGAATATGGGACACGCCGGGTGATCGAACTTTTGTTTGTCCTTTGTCTGCTGAGTGCAAGGCAAGAGCCCTACCACTGCACCACCGCTCCGGCCCCATCTGGTCCCTGTTTGAATTTTTGTTTTAAACTTAGAGAATTTGAGTATATGAGTGACAGGTGTGTTGAGGTGTTGAGAGGGTTGTGGTCTAAAGAAACCTCCCAGGATTATGTATTTTGTTGCTGTTTAGGGCACTTACTGGAGTTGCTTGGGGTTATCTTGGCTCTATATTCAGGGTCTCTCCTGGTATTTGGGGAGCCACATGGCTCTGGGAACTGAACCCAGGTCTCTTGCAAAGCATGTGCTCAACCATTTAGTTATCTGTGGGACATAGGATACTCTACATATATACTTTTCCTTCTGACGATGTCACTGTTTCTTGTTGGCTTTTTCTTCTCTTCCAAAAACATCCTAGTGCTTTAGGACTTGCAAGCCTGGCCTGTTGTTCCTTTTTCCTACCGTGCTCTTGTGATCTCATTCTACCCTCTGGTCAATATGATGTTGAAGCTCAGAGTTTTATCTTCAATCCTGAACTTCAGATGTCTTTGGCCAGCCTATCTGCTACATGATAACTTCCCTTCATTTGTCTGTAGGCATCTGAGATGTATAACATGTTCAAACTGGAGAGCCTTTGATTTTCATTCCTTAACCTGTTCCTTCCCTAACAGTCTCCTTTTCTTCTACTTCTTTTTGTTTTAGGCCATACTCTAGTAGTAGCTCTAGGGCTACTTCCAGCAGTGTTATTTTTTTGGCCCCCTTTTTTTTGGGGGCCACACCTGGTAGATGCTTAGGGGTTACTCTTGGCTCTGCGCTCAGAAATCGCTCTTGGCTTGGGGGACCATATGGGATGCCGCGGGATCGAACCATGGTCCATCCTAGGTTATCGCGTGCAAGGCGCTGCACCACCGCTCTGGCCCTAAGCAATGTGATTTGGATTGCTGTCAGTGGGACTTGGGGACTTTGCTGTGCTGGGAATTGTGAACGGAACCTAGGGGTTCAGCATGCAAAACATGAACATTAGCCCTCTGAGGGTTTTATATGGGTTCTTAGGTCTGGCAGTGCTCAGGGTTTACTTTTGGCTCTACTCTGGGAGATGGAACCAGGGTCAGCTACAAAAAGGCAAATGCCTTAATGCTTCTCTGGCCCTGCCTATTAGTCTGTCATAGCCAGACACTGTGTAGGTAGGGCAAGTGGTGCTGGATGGGTCTCAGTGTCTCTTGGCCATGCTGGTTTGTAACACACCATTTTAGCTATCATTTTGGCCCTTGACACGTGTGTGTGTTTCTGTGTGTTTTGTGGTGCTGGAAACACATGCAAGTCCTCTGTACATCCCACCTCCATCACCAGCTACAGCCCAGTTCATACTTTTTCTGTTGTTTCTCTATCTGGTATTTCTTAGTGAGCATCTTCCATCTTCTTCATGAGACTTTTTTTTTTCTTTTTTTCTTTTTGGGTCACACCTGGCTGAGCTCAGGGGTTACTCCTGGCTCTATGCTCAGGAATCGCTCCTGGCAGGCTTGGTGGACCAGATGGGATACTGGGGAATGAACCTGGGTTGGCAGTGTGCAAGGCTAACACCCTACCACTGTGCTATTGCTCTGGCCCCTTCACGAGACTTCTTGCTCTGATCTTGCTTGCTTAGAGTTCATTTCCTTGTCTTCTTTCTTGGCTTGACTTTTGGCCACCCATGATAGTGCTGCTTTGGGCTATTCCTGGCGTGGTGCTGGGGAGGTGGGAATTCAACCTGTACTGGTGTCTATGAAGCTTGAGCTCAGCTTGTTGAGCTCTCTCTCGAGTTCATTTTTGGACAGCATTTTTAGAGCGAAGGGGCAAGGGTTGTCTATGGTCTCTATGGTCTCCCAGCACTGCCGGAATGTGGGTCCTAATCTTTTCTCCCACAAACAAACAGCAGAGCAAAATTTACTTTCTTGTCCCAACAGTTTCTTATTACACAAAAAAGAAGTAGCTCTAAACTCCTTGCATCATCAGTTGATTTTCTTGTTTTATTTATTAGTTTTTTAATTTTCTTCCAATACAATTTAAGCTTCATGTTTTACACACACACACACACACACACACAGCACAACACATGCGCGCGTCCCTGCACCTTGTCTATTATTCCTGGGGTATTGCTCTAACTAGAACAGTGTCTGGAACATTTAATGTTGTATGAATTAATGTGTGAATAAAATTAGTTACACAATCTCCTGACTCCAAGTGTAATGTGTTCTGAACACATTTTACCCTTTTTGGGTTCCAGATTTGTGCAATTGAGGAAGTTACCAGAAGGCCTACTGTTTCTGTTCGGTCTCCCTTGTCTTCACTGATGATCTCCAGTCTCTGTGAATTTGTTCATTGTTTGCTAGACTTTTAATATTTTTGTAAATAAGTAACCAAATAAGTGTTCAGGCCTTTTCTTTCTTGATGTTTGGAATACACACGGTGGTGCTTGGGGTTGCTGCCAGCAGTGCTAGGAGTTGGGGGAATGTGTGGGGAATTGAACCTGGCATTCCTCATATAAAGCATGTGTTCCAGCTCTGTGAGTCATTTTCCAGCCCTTGTTTCGTTCTTTTGAGGCAGTTAGTTAGGGGATTGGCTCTTGCCACGGTAGTGCTGATACAGTTCAGCATACCAGATCCTCTATGGCCCTATTTGGAGTTTCACAAAAGAGCTGATGCGTAGGTTACTTTGCTTTTGGTTCATATCTGGCAGCACTCGGGGCTTACTCCTGGAAGGCTCAAGGAACCATCTGGGGTGTTGGGGATTGAAGCTGGGTCAACCACATGGAAGGCTGTACTGCCACTCCAGTGCATGAAGAAATTTATTTTAAAGCAAATTTTTATTTTAAAATGTTATTATTTATTTATTTAGTTTTGGGTTTTGGGCCACACCGGCAGTGCTCAGCAGTTACTCTTAGCTCTGAACTCAGAAATCACTCCTGGCAGGCTTGGGAGCCATATGGGATGCTGGGAATCGAACTTGGATCTGTCTTGGGTCGCCTTGCTGCTGTGCTATCGCTCTAGCCCCTAAAACAAATTTTTTTTTTTTTTTTTTTTTTTGGTTTTTGGGCCACACCCGGCGATGCTCAGGGGTGACTCCTGGCTGTCTGCTCAGAAATAGCTCCTGGCAGGCACGGGGGACCATATGGGACACCGGGATTCGAACCAACCACCTTTGGTCCTGGATCGGCTGCTTGCAAGGCAAACACCGCTATGCTATCTCTCCGGGCCCTCCCTAAAACAAATTTTTAAAAAGCGACTTGGCTGCATATGGGGCAGTGACCTACAGTTTACTAACCTAAGTGCTAAACACCTTGTGTGAATGAAAAGCTTACTTTTCTTCTGAAGACCTTATTGAGTCTTCATAATTGTGATATAGCATTCTACCAAGGGCTCCAGTGTGACCGTTTAGTAAGTGGTTTTCAGTGGCTAGGAAACAGGAATTTCTCTCCAGTGCTCAAAATCATCCTCACCTTAGAACACAGCTTTCATTATAGAAAATTAGGTGAAAAGGCTAGTCTGCAAGGTATTATTATAAATAATGGTTTTGTTTCTGCTTTAGTGGATTAAGCAGTCTGTGTGTGTGTGAACTGTGCTCAGGACTGACTGCTGGCTGTGAACTCAGGAATCATTCCTGGTGGGCTCTGGGGACCTTATGGGAGGTCGGGGATCAAATCCTGATTGGCATGTACAAGGCCCCTATTTGTCCTGTTTTTACTAGTTGGCAGTTAAACTAGTTAAACATCAGCACAGGGTGCCTCTAAGGCAGGGGTCTCAAACTCGCCACTCGCAGGCCGCAAACAGCCCTCCGTACAGCATTTTGTTGCCCTGCCCTAGAGGAATCTTTTTTGTTTTGTTTTGTTTTGTTTTGTTTTAGTTGTTTGGGTCACACCCCCCAATGTTCAAGGCTTACTACTGACATTGCACTCAAGGATCATCCCGATATTGCCTCCTGTGGCCCCCAGGTAAATTGAGTTTGAGACCCCTGCTCTAAGGAATCGCCTTGGGAATCTTTCACGGTAGTTTTTAGTTTTTATAGTACTTTCTCCCTGGCAAAGTAACAGGAACACTGCATGGTTGGGTGTGTTCAGCGTGATAACCAGCATTTGTTTGAATATTATGGATTGCATACCTCTAATTTAGATCTTTCTGAAAGTCAGGAGAATCACATTTTAAAAATGACTTGAAGATATTTTGTTGGACTGGGGGTAGAAGCATGCCCAGCAGTGCTTAGAGTTTACTCCTGCTTAGGTGGTGATTGGAGGACTATTTGTGGTGCCAGGGATTAAACTGAGGTCAGCCACATGCAAGGCAAGCACCCAACTCCTTCTGTCTCTCTGGCCCCAAGAAAAACTTTTGTCTTGAAGTTGGACCATACCTCGCAGTGCTCAGGGCTATTTTTGTTCTTTGCTCACTAGTGAGCCCTGATAAAAGTCGGGGAACTGTAAGTGATGTTTGAATCTCTTGTGGTCAACACCACTGCATGTAAGACAGGTGCTTTATCTCTTGTGCTACCTGTCAGACCCAAAGATTTTAATAAGATGTCACTAAAAGTACAGAATGAAACTTTTACAGGCTGTAAACTTAGATTTCCTTTTTTGTGTTTGGTCCTGTAAATTTTGTTTTTAAGAATATCCTTCCCTGGGGTCAGAGCCATAGCACAGCAGGTAGGGCATTTACCTACCTAGTGGTAGGGCATTTACCTAGGGCATTTACCTAGTGGTGTTTGGGGGACCATGTGAGATGCCAACGATCAAATACAGGCTGGCTGCATGCAAGGCAAACACCCATCTCCAGCCTCCATGGATTTTTTTCTTTTGTGTGTTTATTTGGTTTTGGTTTTGGGGTCACAGGTAGTGCTCAGTTACTGCTCCTGGCATGGTGCTCTGGGCTACTCCTGGTACCTAGAGAACCTGAGGCATGTACTCCAGACCTTTAAGTTACTTCCCTTACCTGGTCCATTTAACCAAGGACCAAAGGAGTTTTATCAAAGCACAGACTGGTTAACAGTCCCTCCCCCCATGAACATTATACAGAACAATTCTGTCATTCCAAGGAGTTTCTTCATGGGAACTCTTTGTAGTCACACCCCACACCCTGGAATTGTTTAGACACTGTCATGGATAGAATATGTCAGAACTGGACTAAGTGGTTAATTGCTCAGCCTTAATGTTGGTTTCCTATTACAGATGTAAATGAGAATTCCAATCTTCATCAGAGCGGGTTTTATGCAGTAAATTGACCTTGCAGATGAATTGTTTATAAAGATTTTAAGAGCATAGAGCCAGGGGCTGGAGAGATACACAGTGGTAGGGCATTTGCCTTGCATGTGGCCAACCCAGGACAGACGATTGGATTCCTGGCATTCCATATGGTCCTCTCCCTCCCCCGGCCTGCCAGCCTGCCAGGGGTGATATCTGAGTGCAGAGCCGGATGTGGCACAAAATCCAATTAATTAACAATAAATAAATAAAATAATATAAGAGCATAGAACCAGAATTAACCCCTGAACACAGTTGGGTGTGACCCAATCCCCCAAATGATGAATAATTTCTAGAACCTGTCAAGTGAGATAAATCCTGTAAAGTGACCTTATGAAAGGGCCATATAGGGCTGAAGAGATAGGATAGTGGGTATGGGTAGGGTACTTCCTTGCCTTGCATGCAGCCAACCTGGGTGTTGTTTTTTTTTTTTTTTTTTTTTTTTTTTGAGTCACACTTCTCAATGCTCTGCCCTCAGAAATTGCTCCTGGCAGACTCGGGGAACCTTATGGGATACCTGGAATCGAACCTGGGTTTGTCCTGTGTTGCCCAAGTTCAAGGCAAATGGCCTACAGCCTTGCTATCATTACAGTCCCAATTTTTTTTTTTTTTTGGTTCCAGTCTGAGTTTGATTCTCTGTACCATATGGTCTCTGAACCCCAGGAGTGATCCTTTAGCAGAAAGCCAGGATTAAATTTTGAGTACTGCTAAAAGTTGCCCCAAAGCAAAACCAAACAAAAAATGGCCCATCTAAAAAAAGAAAAATTGCCATCTAAAGAAAAAAGACTTGGGGCCGGAGCAGTGGCACAAGAGGTAAATTGTCTGCCTTACCTAGGACGGACTGTGGTTTGATCCCCCAGCAACCCATGTAGTCCCCCAAGCCAGGAGTGACTTCTGAGCGCATAGTCAGTAGTAACCACTGGCCTAAGAACGGAAAAAAAGAAAGAAAAGAAAAACTTTTTTTAACCTCACTTGATGGTGCCTCAAGGCTTATTCCTCGCACTGCACCTCAAGAATCACTCCTGGCAGTGCTTGGGAGACCATAAGGGATGCCTGGATCTAGTGGATTTGCCACTTGCATGGTAAGTGCCCTACATTTTTTGTGATCTCTCTGGCTACTACAAATAAAAATTTGAGGTGCTGTCTGATTAAATCAACTGATGCCATTACAAATCCTCCCACTCTCTGGTACGTACATTCAGAATATTTATTCTCTGCTATCACTTGGTAAGCCAGAGATTTAGTCAAGAATTAGGACGGTGGGGCCAGAGAGATAGTACCGCAGTAGGGTGTTTGCCTTGCAAGCGGCTGAACCAGAACCAATGGTGGTTCGAATCCCAGCATCCCATATGGTTCTCCAAGCCAGCCAGGAGTGATTTCTGAGCAGAGAGCCAGGAGTAACCCCTGAGCGACGTCGGGTGTGGCCCTTCCCTCACCCAAAGAATTATGAGGGTGCAATTTTCCTTCCCAGATCTCTAGCTGGTTTTTTATTCCAGCACTTAGGGATTTAGGGGATAAAATACTGTTTTATATAGTTTATGTGAAGTGGAGAGCCTTGAAAACCATGCTTCCAGTTTTCTGCTTGACCCACACACATCACCCATCTACCAGAACTTACGTGTCATGGACACCAGTGTTCCATCAGCCCCCTGAGGCTTCTGTTAAACCTCACCCAAGACCCACCCAGTCTGTGGGGTGCAGGAACTGCTTTCCCTAGCCCAGTTCTGAAGAGCCCTGAACTCAGGCTGGGGATGGATTGCTCTTGCCAGAAGAAGAAAGTCAGTCTTAATTCCTGCCCAAATTTTTCCAGTAATGTTACTTTTCCACACAGAAAATAATTTTTTCAATTATCTTTATTTAAACACCGTGATTACAAATATGATTGTAGTTGTATGATTTCAGTCATGTAAAGAACACCCCTCCTTCAACAGTGCAACATTCCCACCACCAAAGTCCCAGATCTCCCTCCTCCCCTCCCCACCCACACCTGTACTTGTGACAGGCTTTCTACTTCCCTCATTCATTCACATTGTTAGGAAAGTTCTCAGTGTAGTTATTTCTCTAACTGCACTCATCACTCTTTGTGGTGAGCTTCATGTCATGAGCTGCACCTCCAGCCCTCATCTCTTTTGTCTCTGAGAATTAATGCAAAAATGTCTTTGATTTTTCTTAAAACCCATAGATTAGTGAGACTATTCTGCGTCTATCTCTCTCCCTCTGACTTATTTCTCTCAGCATAATAGATTCCATATACATCCATGTATAGATAATTTCATGACTTCATCTCTCCTGTTGGCTGTATAGTATTCCATTGTGTATATGTACCACAGTTTCTTTAGCCACTCATCTGTTGAAGGGTATCTTGGTTGTTTCCAGAGTCTGGCTATTGTAAATAGCGCTGCAATGAATATAGGTGTGAGGAAAGAAAAGAATTTCAATGAGACAAAATCATGAATGTTTGTTTGTTTGTTTTGGGCCACACCCAGTGACACTCATGGGTTACTCCTGACTCTGTGCTCTTAAATTGTTCCTGGCGGGGCTGGAGAGATAGCACAGTGGTAGGGCATTTGCCTTGCAAGCGGCTAACCAGGACGGATGGTGGTTCAAATCTTGGCATCCCATATGGTCCCCCATGCCTGCCAGGACCAGTTTCTGACTGCAGAGCCAGGAGTAACCCTGAGCGCCGCTGGTATGGCCCAAAAAACAAAAAAAGAAAAAAAAAAAAAAAGAAATTGCTCCTGGCTTGGGGGAGACCGTATGGGACTTCGGGAATCGAACCCAAGTCCATCCTGGGTCATCCATGTGCAAGGCAAATGCCCTACCGCTGAGCTATTGCTGTGGCCCTTTGAATAAATAGTTTTATTTAAATAAATTTTCTGTGTTTACTAGATAAGTGAGAAGGGGGGGAGGGAGAGAGGGAGGGAGAGAAATAGCTCAGGTGGGGATGGGCCAGTCTCTGGAGAATAAACTCTAGATCCCTTTAGGATGGGATTATAAGAAATATTTTTCATAATTGCCTTGATCTGGAATTCCTTACTGGGGTATGAATTAATTGGTCTTTTCCTGGGAAAAGCATTCACCTTCTGGTGATCCATTGTCAGCTCTTATTGCAGCTTTTGTCCTGCAGACCTGGAGCCTCCTCTCTCAGTGTTCCTTGGAGGGATTCTGTATTTCAAAAGCCTTCCTACTTGCTAGGTTCCAGACAGGTTTTCTCAATCCACATTACCAGGACCTCCCTGTTGCAGATGTAGCTTTCTGTAATGGTTAACTTGGTTTCAGGTTATTATCTACACCTCCCTCTCTTCCTTCTTGATCCAGCACCTTTATTTAAAAATTTGGGGGCAGGGGTCCATACCTGGCAGTGCTCAATGGTTACTCCTGTCTCTGTGCTCAGAAATAATTATTCCTGGCAGGTTGGGGAGGGGCACATATGGGATGCCAGGGATTAAACCCAGGTCAGCATGCATGCAGGGCTAGCACCATACCCTCTATGTTATCATTCCTGCTCCACCTCCTTTATTTTTTTTTTAAACTTTTGTTTTCCTTTTTTTTTTTTTTCCTTTTTTTTTTTTTTAACATATTCAAAAATCCTGGGACTGGAGAGATAGTACAGCAGATCCCTGTATAATCTGAACACTGCCTGGAATGAGCCCTGAGACTTTAGCCAGGAGTAATGGCCAAGTCTGACCCCCAAATCAGAACAAAGCAAACAAATCACAAATCTTGGACTGGAAGTAAACTCAAGGTGTGGGGTGCATGTTTTGTATTGAGGCATGGTTTTTTTATTTTGTTGTTTTAGGGGTGGGGTGCTTAGGCCTTTCTCCTGACTATATACTTGAGGATCATCACTGGTGATTCATGGAGCACCATATGGAATGTAGGGATAAAACCTGATTAACTTATGCAAGGTAAGTACCTTGCCCCTGTACTCTCTCACCTTGAGGCATGGGTTTGATCCCTTGTACAAGATGGTGTTGGGGTACATCATTAAGTGTGGCCCACAAAAAAGGCAAAGCAAAAATATGTGAAAAGCCCAGAATCCTTTCTCTGAATCCAGGCTCTAAGACCTCTTTTCCTACTTCCATTTATTTTTTGTTTTGTTTTTTTGTTTGTTTGTTTGTTTGTTTGTTTGTTTTGGGCCACACCCGGCGGTGCTCAGGGGTTACTCCTGGTTGTCTGCTCAGAAATAGCTCCTGGCAGGCATGGGGGACCATATGGGACACCGGGATTCGAACCAACCACCTTAGGTCCTGGATCGGCTGCTTGCAAGGCAAACACCGCTGTGCTATCTCTCCGGGCCCTCCTACTTCCATTTCATAATTCCATTTCATAATAAACATTCCATAATGAATGTTCTTTGCAAGCGAAGGTGAGCAGGCAAATGCCCTACCCATGCTGTAGGCCCTTAAAGAATCCTCCAGCCCATGAAGTCTGTTTCATAGGGCTTTGTAATAGTTTCCTCACTCCTACAGCAGGGTCTTCACCTGGACCCTAAGCATGCACCTAGGAAGAATTGCCTTGGCATCCTGGGCCTCTGGATACCTGAAAGGGAAGTAGAAACCTGATTAATCCAGGCCTTTCGGATAGGAGATTTTGTGGATCAGAAAAAAAATGAATGGGTAATCCAGAAGATTTACTTAAAATGCAACCAACCATATTCCTAATCATTCTTTTTCCTTTGCTTTTCTATTAAGTGATTTATATCAATTACTAATTCACCCCTTTCTTTTTCTCCATTCGGAAGTGGTGCCTATATGAAGTAGAGAGAGATGGGAGGGATTAAAGAAACTAGATAATCAACAGGCATTGCCCTTCGTAATTGACTGGGTGGTTTAACCATAATGCTCAGCAGACCTTGAAGACCTGAATTCCATGAATTCCTTACCTGCTGAGCCACTAGAGAAATTTGTGTTCTACTGTCAACAAGAGGTAAAACTACATTTTGTGATGTTGTTTGTACTTTATTCATTTAAATTGTTAAGTTTTTGTGATTTGCATACTCAAACCAGTATTTCTAGACATTCAAGATTACAAGTTTAGTGCAGTTTAAAGGTTCTTTTCTTGCTTTGTTTTGTTTTGTTTTCTTTTTTTTTTTTTTTTTTTGGTTTTTTTTTGGGCCACACCCGGTAACGCTCAGGGGTTACTCCTGGCTATGCACTCAGAAGTCGCTCCTGGCTTGGGGGACCATATGGGACACCGGGGGATCGAACCGCGGTCCGTCCAACGCTAGCGCAGGCAAGGCAGGCACCTTACCTCTTGCGCCACCGCCCGGCCCCCTTGTTTTGTTTTCTTTATGGGCCACACTGCTCTGCTTAGGGTTCCCCTGCTGTAAGCTCAGTGGACCTGGTGCTTGGGATTGAATCCAGGTTGACTGTAGGTAAGGCAAGTGCTTACATGTTGTACTCTATCTCTGGCTCCCAAGTTATAAAAATTTTATGTTTATACTGGAAATTATATGTTGTCTTAACTTTTTTAGTTTTTTGGTTTTTGGGCCACACCTGGCGGCACTCGGGTTACTCCTGGCTCTGTGCTCAGAAATTGCTCTTGGCAGGCTTAGGTGACCATATAGGATGCCGGGAATTGAACCCAGGTTAGTCCTGGGTGGGCCGCGTGAAAGGCAAACAACGTAGCTGTGCTGTTGCTCCGGTTTTTTTTTGTTTTGTTTTGTTTTTTTTTTGGATTTTGGGCCACACCTGGTGACGCTCAGGGGTTACTCCTGGCTATGCTCTCAGAAGTTGCTCCTGGCTTGGGGGACCATATGGGACGCCGGAGCTAGGCTAGCGCTCGCAAGGCAGATACCTCACCTCTAGCGCCACCATGCCGGCGGGGCACAACTTTTAAGTGGGAGAGGGATTTCAAGTCCAGGTATGTCTCATTCTTAAATTCTTCTTTTAATGACCTATGTTTATTCCTCAGCACACATATGTTCTTTGTGGGAGGGGGTCTTATAAGGCATGCTTAGTGGTCCTAGGGACCACTATAGCCCTTCTTGACCAAACAGGCTAGGTGGGTCAATCCTGGGCCTGAGGATATCTTAGGCTATTTCACCCAGAGATGCTGAGGTCCTCCCAGAGCCATGCTGAAACTCAGGGTCCAGGTGGGTGCAGGTGGGCCCAGGTTAGATCTCAGAACTGTCTGGCGTATCTACCCCTGATCACTGAGCCTAGATCTTGGCCCCCTGTGGTTCAGTTGTTTGAATAAGACTTAAGTCAGTGGTGGAGACACAGTACAGGGGGTAAGGCACTTGTCTTGCATGCAGGCCCGGTTGGACCCCAGGAACCAACATGAGGGTGGGTCACTAGCCATATATCACTCACTGCCCATGAATACTTGTCCTAATAAAAATGCTTGCCTCATGCTTACCAGATGGCTTACTTTGCACCTGGGAGGCCTGGGTTTGCTTGCCAGCACCACACGCCCCAGTACTGCCAGGAATAATCCCCAAGCACAGAGTATCCCCTAGGCATTACTAGGTTTGACCCAAAATAAGTAAAAATAAAAGCAAAGGGAATAGAATCAGTCAGCCAATCTCTCAATCACCTGTCATCTATCTCTCTACCTATCTGCCTAACCCACTCTATGCTCTCTGACAGTATAGGCTTTTGTGTGCATACTTTATATATTTTCATATTCCCCAGGTCACTATAGTCTGTCTTGAACTAAATTCAGTCTTTTTCCTGTGCCTGATGACTGGAAGCTCTTGCATGGACATTGTGGCTTGCTGCTGCCCTTTGGGGGGAAATGCTCATTCAAGATATTGGCTGGGGAGGTGGCTTGTGGGGAAAGAATCTTTTCTAAGATAAAGGGCTAGAGAGGCTATATTGGAATAGTCCATAAGAGCAGCAAGGGATGCATAAGTCTGATAGTGGCACAGGAAAGGGAAATGTGCTTTAGAAAGATAATGTAAGAGGAGAACTGAGTTTCTGGGAAGAGTAGAAACATTTGTGGAGGGCCAGGGGTGTCTCTCTGGTAGAGGGCATGCTCATGTGTAAGGGCTGGTATTCTGGGTTCCTCCTTGGCACTACAAAATAAAAGGCACACCAGTTCCTGATTCCACCCTCACCCCAGCCCTAAAAACTAGATATCCAAATAACGACAATGTCCATCTGTCAGAAGGAATTGGATGGCTAGGTGCTCTGTTTTCATAAATGCATATATGTGTGTGCACTTGTGTGTTTTTGGTATGCAAAAGCTGAAAATTTTGACAAATTTTGACCAATTTCTTCTGTCAGGGGAAATGTGCCTCTTTAGTTTAGTTTGTCTTTATTCTTTGGGAATGTTTGGCCACACCTAGCAGTGCTGGGGGTGGGTCTTGGTTCCTCTCAACTTTGTGATTTTACCTGCAGATGCTGGGGGATGTTTGGTGCCAGGGATAGAACCAGGCCTGCACTAGCTCTATGAGCCATAGCTCCAGCCCTAATACTGCCTTTTTGGGCCAGAGATAGAACAATGGGTAGGGTATTTGTCTAACAGGTGGTTGATCCAGGTCCGACTCCTGGCATTCCATATGGTCCCCTGAGCACCACCAGGAGTAAGTCCTGAGTATAGAATAAGGAGTAACCCCTGAGTGTTGCTGGGTGTGCCCCTTCCCCAAAAACCCAAAACAAAACTGCCTCTTTTGAGGGAGGGGTGGTTATAAACCATATGTTTCTCAGAATTTACTGCTGACTTTGTTCACAGGGATTACTCCTGGCAGGAGTTGGGGGGGTCTATACAGGGTTCAGAGACACGAAACCAGTTTGGCTCTGAGCATAGCCACATATGGTCTAAAAACTTAAACAACAAATTGACAAAATATAAACATTTTCCAACCCTTGGCCTCTTGAAATTTCTTTTTTTGCCTTTTTATGGGAGTAGGGGCATTTGCCACATTGGCCAGTGCTTGGGGCTAATCTGTGATCTATGACTTTTTTGTTCTGTGCCTCTTACATGTGACGTCAATGATCTAGGCTTGTTGAACTATCTTTCTTGGCCCTACACTATGACTTTTTTTTTTTTTCTTCTGTCCTATCTGGCAGTGCTCAAGAGGCTACTCCTGGCTCTATGCTAAGGAGTTTTCCTTGATAGTGTTCAGGGGATCATATGTGGTGCCTGGAGCAGAACTGAGGTTGACCACATGCTTATTCCTTGTACTATTTCTCTGGTCTATAACATGTTATATGTTTCTTTGGTGGGGGCTATACTCTGTGGTGTTGCTCAGGACTTAACCCTGGCTTTGTGCTCATGGATCACTCCCTGACTACTTCAGGGGACCATAAGGTATGCCTCATGAACGCCAGGTCAGCCTTGTGCAAGGCAAATGTCCTATCTGTTGTACTGTATGTCTGACATCTACATCATAATTTTTGTTTATTTTTCTTGATTAGGGGCCAACCCAGTCATAACCATATGGAATGCATGGGTATAGACCTTAAAAGGCAACATAACATGTAAGGCCCTTATCTCTCAGGCCTCAGATGGTATGCTTTATGTTATATGCTAGTTTTTATCTTAAAAGATATTTTAAGATCAGCAGTTTATTTGTGCTCATTGACATGATTCAGTGTTGCTTCTGTTTTTGTTTTGGGCCACACTGGGTGGCAATTAGGGGTTATTCTTGGCTCTGCACTCAGAAATTACTCCTGGCAGGCTCCGGGGACCTTATGGGATACTAGGGATCAAACTTAAGTGGTCTGTGTACAAGGCAAATACTCTACCTGCTGTGTTATTGCTCTAGCTCTTAGTGTAGCTTAATATATCTAAGTTTTGGGTATACTAGTGTGTCTGAGAAAATATTTTACTTTTCTTGAATTCTTTTTTTTTTTGGAGGGTTTTGGTTTGGGTCCCATCCAGCAGCACTCAGGGGTTACTCCTGTCTATGTGCTCAGAAATTGCTCCTGGCAGGCTAGGGAGTGTGGAGGGGACCATATCGGATGCCGGGATTCAAACCGGAGTCTGTCCTGTGTCTGCTGCATGCAAGGCAAACGCCCTATCGCTGTGCTATCTCTCTGGCCCCTCTTTTCTTTTCATTTTTGGGTCACACCTGGCAGTACTCAGGGGTTACTTCTGGCTCTGTTCATAAATCGCTCCTGTCAAGCTCAGGGGACCATATGGGATGTCAGCGATCGAACCCGGGTCCTTCCTGGGTTGGCTGCATGCAAAGCAAGTGCCCTTACAGCTGTGCTATCTTTCTAGCCCCCTACTTTTCTACATGGACATTTTAGGGGTTTTTACTTTGCGTCCTATTTAGCATGTTTTTTGCAGAGTTTTGCTCTTTCCCCTTTTCAGCAACAGCTTTATAGACCATGAAACCTGTATGCCATAGAATTGATTTAAAGTGTACAATTCAGTGTTTTTTTGTTTTTTTTTTCATAGCTAACTGTGTGACCATAACATAGACAATTTCAGAATATTTTCATCAACTAAATCAAAATAAAACTAAACAAAACGAAAGGAAAACAAGCAACCTGGAAACATTTAACTGATTGTCTAATCTTGTTCCTTTCCCACCTTCAGAATGACAGCTCTGCTTTATGTCTCTATAGATTTGCCTGTTCTGGACTTTATGTAATTGAATTATAAGACCTTTTAGACTTAATATAGCTTTTTTTTTTTTTTTTTTGGTTTTTGGGCCACACCGGCGGTGCTCAGGGATTACTACTGGCTGACTGCTCAGGAATAGCTCCTGGCAGGCACGGGGGACCATATGGGACACCGAGATTTGAACCAACCACCTTAGGTCCTGGATTGGCTGCTTGTAAGGCAAACACCGCTGTGCTATCTCTCCGGGCCCTTAATATAGCATTTTCAAGTTTCATGTTGTAGTATGTATAGTTGTTTTTTTTTTTTGGGGGGGGGCCACACCCGGCAGTGCTCAGGGGTTACTCCTGGCTGTCTGCTCAGAAATAGCTCCTGGCAGGCACAGGGGACCATATGGGACACCAGGATTCGAACCAACCACCTTAGGTCCTGGATCGGCTGCTTGCAAGGCAAACACCGCTGTGCTATCTCTCCGGGCCCTATCGTTTTCTATTTATTGCTGAATAATAGTTTTTTTTTTTCACATGTAGCATGTTTTGCTAAGTATTAGGGCTATTAATCAGGAGATTATTCACGCCCTAGATTTTCTTCTCTCTATATCATCTGGTTAACATGGTGTTTTATATTTATAGTACAGTGTGGATGGAGAGGGAAGAGATGTGAATGAGTTGAATAGGATGTAGATAGCTCAAATCAAGCAGTTTAGCACCTTGGAAAGATTTGTTTTTGGCGGTGCCAGGGGTTAAACCCAAGGCTTGAGGGCTGCAGAACATGGAACTTTGTGACTGTGGCAAGTGCCTTTAGCTTCCCCTCTCTTAAATTCTTTCCCCCCTCTCTTCCTTCCCTCCCCCATTTCTGTACTTTGGAATCAATCATGGGGTGCCAGGGATTGAATCTGGGTCTGCCACGTGCAAAGCAAGCACCCATCCGATTGTGCTATTTTATTTAACTCTTTTTTTTTGTTTGTTTGTTTGTTTTTGGGCCACACCCGGCGGTGCTCAGGGGTTACTCCTGGCTGTCTGCTCAGAAATAGCTCCTGGCAGGCACGGGGGACCATATGGGACACCGGGATTCAAACCAACCACCTTTGGTCCTGGATCGGCTGCTTACAAGGCAAACGCCGCTGTGCTATCTCTCCGGGCCCTATTTGACTCTTTTCTACGTGGATTTTATCTTTGATTTCCAGGATTTTAGGGTTTTACTTTTAGGTTTTTAGGTTTTAGGTTTTACTCTTTGTTTAGAGTTGTCAGCAGTTCCCCACTAGAGTCCTAGTACTATATCCACAGCACGGAGCCATCTAGGGGGCAGAGAAATGGTGGTGGGTATTCGGGCACTTGACTTACATGTGGCTGACCCATGCATGAACCCTGGTCTCTCTCCCATATATTCCCTTGAGCCTTCATCTAGGAGTGTTTCCTGAGCACAGAGCCAGGAGTACTCAGGGATTACTTCTTGCTCTGCATTTAGGAATCTTTTCTGGTGGGCTTGGGGATCATACCAGATGTTAGGGATTAAATCTGGGTCAACTGGTCCATGGTAAGAAGCTCGCCACCAAGAGCGGAGAGTGCAGTTAGAGTAGAGAAGGGTCTATTATGAAAGGGACATAATGAGGCATTCCCTCATTAACATAGTGCAAACCACAGTGTCAATAAAAGGAGTGGATAGAGGACATCAGGGAGGGTGAGAAGGAAACTGTTGACATTGGTGGTGGGAAATGCGAAATAGGGGCAATATGCGCAATGGTGAAGATTGTTGTACATTGTATGGCTAACTCAGTCATGAACAACTGTATCTGAAAAAAACTATAGTGTAACAACTTTGTAACCATGATGTTTATTCATTTTTTGGTTTTTGGGCCACATCGGGTGGTGCTCAAGGGTTACTCCTGGCTGGCTCTGTGCTCAGAAATTGTTCCTGGCATGCTTGGGGACTAGATGGGATGCTGTGAATTGAATTTGGGTCTGTCCTGGGTCAGCTCATGTAAGGCAAATACCTTACTGCTGTGCTATCACTACAGCCCCTACCTTGGTGTTTTTTTTTTTTAATTATTATAGTATCTTTATTTAAACACAATGATAACAAACATGATTGTTGTTTGGTTTCAGTCATACAAAAAACACCCCCTTTAACCAGAGCAACATTCCCACCACCAGTGCCACCCCCCCCCCCCCATCTCCCACCTCGATGTTTAAATAGAAAAAAAAATATCAAAAAATTTGGGTTCGGGGCCGGGCGGTGGCGCTGGAGGTAAGGTGCCTGCCTTACCTGCGCTAGCCTAGGAGACGGACCGCGGTTCGATCCCCCGGCGTCCCATATGGTCCCCCAAGCCAGGAGCGACTTCTGAGCGCATAGCCAGGAGTAACCCCTGAGCGTTACCGGGTGTGGCCCAAAAACCAAAAAAAAAAAAAAAAAAAAAAAATTTGGGTTGACTGTCAGGAGGCAAGTGACTTCCTCGCTTACTATCACTCTACCCTCACTCTAACATCACTATTTGCTTTAATAGCTTATATTCTGCAGATGAATGAAAGCATCCAATAAATGTCTTTCACTTTTTTTTTTTTTTTTTTTTTAGTTTTTGGGCCACACCCGGCGGTGCTCAGGGGTTACTCCTGGCTGTCTGCTCAGAAATAGCTCCTGCTCCTGGCAGGCATGGGGGACCATATGGGACACTGGGATTTGAACCAACCACCTTTGGTCCTGGATTGGCTGCTTGCAAGGCAAACACCTGTGTTATCTCTCCGGGCCAGTCTTTCACTTTCTTATTTCTCTTGTTTTTTTTTGTTTTTGTTTTGTTTTGTTTTGGGCTACACCCTGTGATGCTCAGGGGTTACTCCTACTATGTGCTCAGAAATTGCTCCTGGCTTGGAGGACGATATGAGAGGCCAGGGGATCGAACCACGGTCAGTCTTAGGCTAGCTTGGGCAAGGCAGACTTACCTCTTGTGCCACTGCTCTGGCTCCACTTCCTTATTTCTCTCTCTCTTTTTTTTTTTTTTGGTTTTTGGGCCACACCCTGTGACGCTCAGGGGTTACTCCTGGCTATGCGCTCAGAAGTTGCTCCTGGCTTCTTGGGGGACCATATGGGACACTGGGGGATCGAACCTCGGTCCGTCCTAGGCTAGCGCAGGCAAGGCAGGCACCTTACCTCCAGCGCCACCGCCCGGCCCCTTCCTTATTTCTCTTAAGCATAACTACCTAATGGGATAATATAGTTGGTATGGCATATGGCTAGCTCAAGTTTGATCTTCAGCCTTCCTTACGTTAGCCTAAAAACACAATTTCTGTTTTTTTCTTTTTCTTCCTTTTTCCTTCCTTTCTTCCTTTTTCCTTCCTTTCTTCCTTTTTTCCTTCCTTTCTTCCTTTTTTCCTTCCTTTCTTCCTTTTTTCCTTTCTCTCTTCCTTTCTTCCTTCCTTCCTTCCTTCCTTCCTTCCTTCCTTCCTTCCTTCCTTCCTTCCTTCCTTCCTTCCTTCCTTCCTTCCTTCCTTCCTTCCTTCCTTTCTTCTCTCTCTCTCTCTCTCTCTCTCTCTCTCTCTCTCTCTCTCTCTCTCTCTCTCTCCCTCCCTCCCTCCCTCCCTCCCTTCCTTCCTTCCTTTTCTTTTCTTTTCTTTTTTTTTTGTTTTTTTGGGTCACACCCAGCAGCGCTCAGGGTTACTCCTGGTTCTGCACTCAAATCACTCCTGGCAGTCTTGGGGAACCATAATGGGATGCTGGGATTCGAACTTGGGCTAGTCCTGGGTCTGTCGCATGCAAGGCAAATGCCCCACCGCTGTGCTATCTCTTCGGGCCCCCAAGAACACAATTTCATTGGCTTAAATGGTAGAGTAGGATACTATTGAGTGTATATGGCACATCCTTTCTGGCCTATTTTGGAGTGGGTGGAGAGTAGCGCCACATTTAGCTGTCTTGGGCTCTATTTTCAAGGATGCTCTGGGGACCTTATGGTGTTGGGAATCAAAGCTTGGCCTCCTGCATGTAAAGAGATGCCTGGAAGCATCTCTTCTGCCTACTACAGCCTCTCCAGTCATCTCCATAGGAATTTAAATTGATTATATGTTTTGGCTGTTGTGAATAATATTCCTATTATGTGTGAATTAGAATGTTATGAATGTAAATATCCTTCTGAATTAATGTTTCCATGCCCTTTGGATAAATGCCTAGAACTGGTAGTGTTGGTGAGTTGTGGAATTTCCATATTTATTTCTTCATCTTTATTTTATTTATTTGGGGGGGGGTTGGGCCACACCCAGCTATAGTCAGGGATTAAAAATTACCATAGGTTTGCTCCTGATGGTGCCTGGGAGACCACATAGGATGTTGGGAATCGAGCCCTGGTTGCAAGTGCCCTTATAGCTTTACTATTGCTTGGGTCCTTTTATCTTATCTTATCTTATTTAATTAATTAATTTTTTTTTGCCATACCCTGTAGTGCTCTGGGATCACTCTGGATTTTGCATTCAGCAGTCACTCATGGCAGACTTGGGGAATCATATATAGGGTGCTGGGGATCGAACCAAGATTGACTACATGCAAGGCAAATGCCCTGATCTGCTGTGTTTCTCTCTGGCCAGGAATTTTGTTTGTTTGTTTTGTTTTTGGGTCACAGCCGGCAGAGCTCAGGGGATACTCCTGGCTCTGCTCAGAAATCGCCTCCTGACAGGCATGGGGGACTATATGGAATGCTGGGATTAGAACCACCTTCCTTCCTGAATCAGCTACATGCAAGGCAAATGCCCTATCACTGTACTATCTCTCCGGCCCCTGGCCTGGAATTTTTTTTTTTTTGGTGGGGGGGGGGGAAATGCTCAGGGACAACTGTTGGCTCTGTTCAGGAGTTTCTCTTGGTGGTCTTCTGGGAACCAGGCCTTCCACATACAAAACATGTGCTAAACCCATCGAGCTGCTTCTCCTGCCTCTGTTTCTCCATTTTGACTTTTTTGTTTTGTTTTGTTTTTGTTTCTGGGCTACACCCAGTAGTGCTCAGGGGTTACTTCTGGCAGGTTTGGAGGACTGTGGATTGGGACTTGGGATGCTGGGGATTGAACCCAGGTTGGCCACATGGAAGGCAAATGCATTACCTGCTCTGCTATCACTGTAGTCCTAGTCCCCTCCATTGCTCGGGGGACCATATGGGATGCCGGGATTTAAACCACTGCCCTTCTGCATGCAAGGCAAATGCCTTACCTCCATGCTATCTCTCCAGCCCTTGTTTTGTTTTGTTTTTTTTTTGGTCACACCCAGCAGTGCTCAAGGGTTACTCCTGGGTCTATGCTCAGAAATTGTTCCTGGCTGGCTAGGGGGAGGGGGAGGGGACCATATGGGATGCCAGGATTCCAATGTCCTTCTGCATGCAAGGCAAACATCCTACCTCCATGCTATCTCTCCAGCCCCTATTTTATTCTATTTAATTTTTGGTTTTTGGGTCACACCCAGCAGCTCAGGGGTTATTTCTGGCTCTATGCTCAGAAATCACTCCTGGCAGGCTCAGGGGATCATATGGGATGCCAGGATTCGAACCACCATCCTTTTTCATGCAAGGCAAATGCTTTACCTCCATGCTATCTCTCCGGCCCCAGAGTTAAAATTTTTTTTTAACGTTTTCTAATGATGGTGTGCCTCGTGATTTTTTTTTTTTTCATGAAAAAAGTACCTTTGCACAGAAAGGTTGAAAAACATTGCTTTAGCAATAAACCTTCTCTCTCCCCCAACCCCCACTATTTTTGGGCCACACCCGGTGGTATTCCTGACCCTGAGCTCAGAAATTGCTTCTGGCAGGCTTGGGGAACCATATGGGATGCTGCGGATGGAACCTGGGTATCAAACCCCTGGTCGGCTGTGAGCAAGGCAAATGCCCTACTGCTGGGCTATTACTCTGGCCCCCAGCAAAAACCTCTAATGTTTTGACTTTTCCAGATGAATCACCATTTAGCTTAGATAGTTCCTGATTTTTTTTTTTCTTTTCTAGTTTTGGATCTACCTTTCTTTGCCCTTGGAAGTTCCTCTGGTCTCAGTACCTTGGGAATCAAATGCTAACCAGCAGCTAACAAGGAGCTCCATGCCAAACTTGCACTCTCTAACCTTTTGAGCACCTCCTGGGCTCACAGTGAATATTTATCTCCACATCAGTCGGGTCATGTGTGGAAACTGTAACAGGCTTGAGGGAAGCACATGCCTTGTAGATGTGTGGACACCTAGTTGTTATGCCTACGGATCTCTTTTTGTTTTTGTTTTTGGGCCACACCTAATACCTGCTCAGGGCTTACTCCTGGTTCTGCACTCAAGAATCATTCTTGACATGCTTGGGGGCCCAGGGTAGGGGGTCTAATCCAGGGTGGGGAGTCTAATCCAGGTTGGCTGTGTCCCAAACTCCCCTAGCTTCCTACTTGCTGTACCATTGCTCTGGCCCCTCTAATGGATCTTGATATTTTATCATTTTTTTGTTTGTTTTGCTTTGTCTTTGTTTTTTGGGTCACACCTTTAGGCACTCAGGGGTTACTCCTGGCTCTGTGCTCAGAAATTGCTCCTGGCAGGCTTGGGGGACCATATGGGATGCCGGGATTTGAACCACCATCTGTCTTGGGTCAGCTGCATGCAAGGCAAATGCCCTACTGCTGTGCTATCTCTCTGGCCCCTTGATGTTTTATCTTATTTTGTTTTTATTTTTGTTTTTGAACCACACCCAGTGGCGTTTCGGGTTACTCATGGCTCTGCACTCAGAAATCACTCCTGGCAGGCTCGGGGATCATATGAGATGCCAGGAGGATTGAACCCAGGTCAACTGCAAGGCAAGCACCCTGCCAGCTGTGCTATTACTCCAGCCCCTATGTTTATCTTTTGGGTAAATTTTGTCTAGGGCAGATATGAGTGGGTTTTTTTGCTTTAGTTTTTGGGCATACCTGATGTTGCTCAGGGTGTTTTTTGAATCACACCTTATGGTGCTCAGGGTATTTTGGGGCCACACTTCTGGCCCTGAACTTAGGAATCACTTCTTTTGGTGCTTGGGGACCATGACCATATGGAATGCCATAGATAGAATTCAGGTTGGCTTGTGTAAGGCAGGCACCTTACTCACTGTACTATTGCTCTGACCTCACATCTGAGTATGTACTAGAGTACTTCCAGCATAACTTGGGTGTATTATGAAAATAAAAGGCTGTTGCTCATTTAGAAATTTTGTCTACTTATGATCTGACCCTTAAAGAGCTATTTATTAGCTGCAAAGAAGCATTTTATTGAACTAAAAACTGATGAAAGATGAGGCAGGCATTATAAATGAAATTTCTTGTTGAGCTGTGAACTCCAGGCTATTGGCTGCACTTGTGAGAGGGTGGTAGTCTCAGAACAGTATTTCTGTGCAGTAGGAAAGGGGTCATTGAGAGGAAGGCGTTTTCCCTTTCTCTAGAACCTTTTTTGGGGGTATATGGGCCACAAATGGCGATGCTCAGGGATTACTTCTGGCTCTGCGCTCAGAAATTCTTCCTGGCAGGCTTGGGAGACCATATATGATGCTGGGGATTGAACCTAGTAGGCCACATGCAAGGCAAATGCCCTTCTCACTGGGCAAGAATTTTTTTTTTTTGATATTTGAGTCACACCTGGTAGCAGCGCTCAGAGGTTACTCCTGGCTCTATGCTCAGAAATCACCCCTGGCTGGGGCCGGTGAGGTGGCGCTAGAGGTAAGGTGCCTGCCTGGCCAGCGCTAGCCAAGGAAGGACCGCGGTTCGATCCCCCGGCATCCTATATGGTCCCCCCAAGCCAGGGGCAATTTCTGATTGCTTAGCCAAGAGTAACCCCTGAGCATCAAACGGGTGTGGCCTGGAACCACCCCCCCCCACAAAAAAAAAATCACCCCTGGCAGGCACAGGGGACCGACCATATGGGATGCCGGGATTTGAACCACCGACCTTCTGCATGAAAGGCAAACACCTTACCTCCATGCTCTCTCTCTGGCCCCAAGAATTTTTTGTTTGTTTGTTTATATTTTGTTTTTGTTTTTGGGTCACACCTGGCAGCACTTGGGCTGGGATTCGAGCTGGGTCTGTCTTGTGTTGGCTGTGTGCAAGGCCCCTGGGCAAGAAATTTTTTTTTTTTTGGTTTTTGGGTCACACCCAGCAGTGCTCAGGGGTTACTCTTGGCTCTATGCTCAGAAATCGCTCCTGGCAGGCTCAGGGACCTTACAGGAATCCGGGATTTGAACCACTGACCTTCTGCATGCAAGGCAAACGCTTTACCTTGATCTAATCTCTCCGGTCCCGCGGGCAAGAATTTTTTAATCAGCCAGAATGTGCTACTCAGTGTAAGTCAATCTTGAAGATATTAGGTGAATACTTGAGTATCACTGTTAAAATAAGGATTCCCATATAGAGAACCTCTAGATTACTAATATCTTCAAGGAAGCTGTTAACTCATATACTGGTGAGAAGGAAAAAATTGATCACTGTATCTTGTGATATCACTGATAAACATAATATTTTAGCATTGTTGAATTATTCTTTTTTGGGGGGGAGGGCTACATTTGGCAGCCTTTGGGTTACTCCTGGCTCTGTAATCAAAAATCACTCCTGGCAGGCTTAGGGGACCATGTGGGATGCTTGGAATCTATTGAACTTGACTCCATCCTGGGTTGGCCGCATACATGACACTCCACCACTGTGCCCGGCCCAGCATAGTCATTTGGATTTAAAAAAACAAAACAAAACAAAACAAAACGTGAGGGCCAGAGCAATGGCGCACCTTGTAGGGCATATGCCTTGCACACGCTGACGTAGGACAGGCTGTGGTTCGATCTCCCAGCGTCCCATATGGTCTCGTGGTCCTGAACACATAGCCAGGAGTAACCCCAGAGCGTCACCGGGTGTGGCCCCAAAACAAAAAAACAAAAACAAAAACAAAAACTTTGAGTTTACCTATTCAAAATAACTACTTCTCTAAATTCTGATCTGGGGCTCCTGTCTCTAGTAAAGAACAATAGAACACGGCTTATGTACCCCACAATTTTTTCACCCTCAAAAATGAAAACTTGAGTTTTACTCAGCTTCTTGGCTGATTTCAGTTCTTTCCATAGTTTTGGGAAATTCTCAGCTATATTTTTTGTTTTGGGTTTTTGGGCTGCACTTGGTAATACCAAGGTTGACTCATTACTGGCTCTGCACTCATGAATCAGTCCTGGAGGTGCTCTGGGACTATATGAGATGCTGGAGATCAAATCCAGGTTTGCTACATGCAAGGGAATCATCATACTTCCTATTCATTGCTCTATCCCTTCTAGTATTCTTTGAATATGATCTTACAACCTCCTTAGTTTTCTTAAATTAGCTATGAAGTTTGCTCTTCTAGTGGAGTCTGATAGTTCTCCTTAACCACCCCCTTTTTTCCCAAATCTAGTCCATGTGATTTTTTGCTTTTGATTTGACTTTTTTTTTTTTCTGGCTTTTGGGTCACACCCAGCAGTGCTCAGGGGTTACTCCCGGCTCTACGCTCAGAAATCGCTCCTGGCAGGCTCAGGGGACCATATGGGTTACCGGGATTCCAGCCACTGACCTTCTGCATGCAAGGCAAACACCTCACCTCCATGCTATCTCTCCAGCCCCTCCCGCCCTTATTTAAATTTTAGGCCACACCTGGGGATGCTCACACATCACCTCTGGCTTTGTGCTCAGGAATCACTTCTATTGGTGTTCGAGGAACCATATGATGTGCTGGGAATAAAACTGGGTGGGCTGTGTGCAAGACAAGCATCCTACCTTTTATTATTACTCTGGTCCCTGAAAGCTGTGTGTGTGTGTGTGTGTGTGTGTGTGTGTGTGTGTGTGTGTGTGTGTGTGTGTGTGTGTGTGTGTGTGTGTGTGTGTGTGTGTGTGTGTGTGTGGTTTTTGGGTCACACCGGGCAGTGCTCAGGGGATACTTCTGGCTCCATGCTCAGAAATTGCTCCTGGCTGTCAGGGGGGACCATATGGGACATCGGGATTCGAACTGATGACCTTCTGCATGAAAGACAAATGCCTTACCTCCATGCTATCTCTCTGCCCCCCACCCTTTATTTTTTGGTTTTTGATTTTTGGGCAACACCCGGCAGCGCTCAGGGGTTACTCCTGGCTCTATGCTCAGAAATTGCTCCTGGCATGCTCTGGGGACCATATGGGATGCCAGGATTTGAACCACCGTTGGTCCTGAGTCGGCTGTGTGCAAGGCAAATGCCCTACAGCTGTGCTATCTCTCCAGCCCACTGAAACCTAATTTTAAAGATTTAATAAAAACTGGGATGAGAGGAGCATGTTGGTGAATATGTTATTGGACTTTTGCAGTTTGAGTTTTTTGTAGTTTTCATTGTATGCAAACAGGGCATCTCTCATTTTGCTTCTTAGGCATTATTAAAGGTAACAGCACAGCAATAGAGTGTTTGCCTTGCATGCAGCTGACCCAAGACAGAAGGTGGTTCACATCCCGGCATCCCATCCCATATGGTCCTCTGAGCCTGCCAGGAGCTTTCTTCTTTTCTTTTCTTTTCTTTTCTTTTCTTTTCTTTTCTTTTCTTTTCTTTTCTTTTCTTTTCTTTTCTTTTCTTTTCTTTTCTTTTCTTTTCTATTCTTTTCTTTTCTTTTCTTTCTGCCACACCCGTTTGACGCTCAGGGGTTACTCCTGGCTATGTGCTCAGAAATCGCCCCTGGCTTGGGGGAACCATATGGGACGCCGGGGGATCGAACCGCGGTCCTTCCTTGGCTAGCGCTTGCAAGGCAGACACCTTACCTCCAGCGCCACCTACCCGGCCCCGTCTCTCTCTCTCTCTCTCTTTCTTTCTTTCTTTCTTTCTTTCTTTCTTTCTTTCTTTCTTTCTTTCTTTCTTTCTTTCTTTCTTTCTTTCTTTCTTTCTTTCTTTCTTTCTTTCTTTCTTTCTTTCTTTCTTTCTTCTTTCTTTCTTTCTTTCTTTCTTTCTTTCTTTCTTTCTTTCTTTCTTTCTTTCTTTCTTTCTTTCTTCTTTCTTTCTTTCTTTCTTTCTTTTCTTTCTTTCTTTCTTTCTTTTCTTTCTTTCTTTCTTTCTTTCTCTCTCTCTCTCTCTCTCTTTCTTTCTTCTTTCTTTCTTCTTTCTTTCTTTCTTTTCTTTCTTTCTTCTTCTTTCTTTCTTTCTTTCTTTCTTTCTTTCTTTCTTTCTTTCTTTCTTTCTTTCTTTCTTTCTTTCTTTCTTTCTTTCTTTCTTTCTTTCTTTCTTTCTTTCTTTCTTTCTTTCTTTCTTTCTTTCTTTCTTTCTTTCTTTCTTTCTTTCTTTCTTTTCTTTCTTTCTTTCTCTTTCTTTCTTCCTTCTTTTCTTTCTCTCTTTCTTTCTCTTTCTTTCTTTCTTTCTTTCTTTCTTCTTTCTTTCTTTCTTTTCTTTCTTTCTTTCTTTCTTTCTTTCTTTCTTTCTTCTCTTCTTTCTTTCTTTCTTTCTTTCTTTTCTTTCTCTTTCTATCTTTCTCTCTTTCTCTCTTCCTTCTCTCTCTTCTCTCTTTCTTTCTTTCTTTCTTTCTTTCTTTCTTTCTTTCTTTCTTTCTTTCTTTCTTTCTTTTTCTTCCTTCCTTCCTTCCTTCTTCCTTCCTTCTTTCTTTCTTTCTTTCTTTCTTCTTTCTTTCTTCTTTCATTTTCTTTCTTTTCTTTCTTTCTTTCTTTCTTCCTTCTTTTCTTTCTTTCTTTCTTCCTTCTTTTTTCTTTCTCTCTTTCTTCTTTCTCTCATTCTTCTTTCTTTCTTTCTTTCTTTCTTTCTTTCTTTCTTTCTTTCCTTTCTCTTTCTTTCTTTCTTTCTTTCTTTCTTTCTTTCTTTCTTTCTTTCTTTCTTTCTTTCTTTCTTTTTTTTTTTTTGTTTTTGGGCCACACCCGGTAACGCTCAGGGGTTACTCCTGGCTATGTGCTCAGAAGTTGCTCCTGGCTTGGGGGACCATATGGGACACCGGGGGATCGAACCGCGGTCCGTCCAAGGCTAGCGCAGGCAAGGCAGGCACCTTACCTTTAGCGCCACCGCCCGGCCCCTCTTTCTTTCTTTCTTTCTTTCTTTCTTTCTTTCTTTCTTTCTTTCTTTCTTTCTTTCTTCTTTCTTTCTTTCTTTCTTTCTTTCTTTCTTTCTTTCTTTCTTTCTTTCTTTCCTTCCTTCCTTCCTTCCTTCCTTCCTTCCTTCCTTCCTTCCTTCCTTCCTTCCTTCCTTCCTTCCCTCCCTCCCTCCCTCCCTCCCTTCCTCCCTTCCTTCCTTCCTTCCTCTCTCCCTCCCTCTTTCTTCTTTCTTTCTCTCTTTCTCTTTCTTTCTCTCTCTTTCTCCCCTCCTCTCCCCTCCCCTCTTCTCCCCTTCCCTCCCCTCCCCTCCCCTCCCCCTCCTCTCCTCTTCTCTCCTCCTATTAGCTGAGCACAGAGTGTGACCCAAAAACCAAACAAAATAAATAAAGGTGAAGAGAAAAATGAAATAGGCTGCTCTCAGAAGTTTGTGATGTAAAGGAATGAACTAAGAAACAAAACTAGAAGATCTAAACAGGCTCTTTTGGCTAGCTGCACAGGTTAGATGCAGACCATAGACCTTCCCAATGACAACTGCCTTTCATCACAATACTGGGGCTCATGGGTTTTCTAGAAGTTTCCCATATTCATTATAAGTAAAATGGCATGTAAGTGAACAATTGATCTGATTTAGTCTGCCTTTGTTTTTTGCCACACTTGTCTATGCTCAGAGGTTTACTCTTGGCTATGTACTCAGTAATCACTCCTGTGGGCTCTGGGGACCATATGGGGTGCTGGGGATCTAACCCAGGTCAGTCATATGCAAAGCAAGTTCTCTACTCACTATGCTAGCATTCTGTGCTCCCATCTTTATAATTTAGCACATTCAGGTGTTAATACCTTTTAAGATAAATTCTTTTTGTTTTTGTTTTTGTAGTTAACCTCTCATCTGAAACTTCATCTGAAAGTCTTCCATGAAATCTTCAACTGAAAAAACAAGTAATGCCATTTGTTTTTCTCAAAGACTGAAATGGGAGCTATCTTTCCAAGGTAAGTAACTAGTTTTTAAAATCTTCAAGTATTATATTATTTTCAAAAAATTTGGGGGGCAGGGTTGTTGGGCCATACCCGGCAGCACTCGGGTTTCTCCTGGCTCTGCACTCAGAAATCACTTCTGGTAGGATCAGGACCGATGCTGTGCTATCTTTCCTTACTGCTGTGCTATCTTTCTGGCCCTTTATTTTTCTAATTTTGGATTTATTTTTTTTTTGGGGTCACACCCAGCGGTGCTCAGGGGTTACTCCTGGCTGTCTGCTCAGAAATAGCTCCTGGCAGGCACGGGGGACCATATGGGACACCGGGATTCGAACCAACCACCTTTGGTCCTGGATCAGCTGCTTGCAAGGCAAATGCCGCTGTGCTATCTCTCCAGGCCCAAGGATTTTTTTTTTAAGTTTTTGGGCAACACCTGGTGGTTCTCAGCTGTTATTCCTAGCTCTGTGCTCAGAAATCACTCCTGGCAGGCTCAGAGGACCATATGGGATGCTGGCAATTGAATCCGGGTTTGTCCAGGTCGGCTGCATGGAAGGCAAACACCCTGCCGCTGTGCTATCTTTCCGGCCCCTATTTTTCTAATTTTAAAAATAGAAGGAAAATGTAAAATATGTTTCAAATCTAAATTTTTTGATCTGAGGAGAAGGTGAGGAAAGAAATTTGGGACTTATTGTTGTATTATTTTGATTATTGAGCCACACACATGGTACTCAGGGTTTATACCTGACAGGGTCAGAGGACTGTATTGGTTCCAGAAATAAAACCTAAATCAGCTGTGTGCAAGGTAAATGCCTTATCCATTGTACTATCTTTCTGGTCCATTATTATAATTATTATTTTCTATGGATGGTCTGAGTTTTAGGATTATTTATAACGGAGCTAATGAATTTTTGTGAAGTGAGAGTGGATTTTTTTTTTAGAGAGGCTAATTGAAAACTAGTTTTATTGGATTCTACCAGTTAGGTGGTCATTGGTTGCCCCAGGAAATGTCAAGAAACAATAAGTTAAGCTTGAAAAGATGGTGATAAAGTTACTTTTCAGTTCTAAGTACTGGAGTTAGAATTTGCATATCTGTGTATCTTGTTGTATATCTTCTTTCTTTTTTTTTTTTCATTTATGGTGGTTTTACTTTTTTCTGGTGGGTGGTGGTGGTCTTGTATATCTTAATTCAGTCATCTTTTAGATCAATAATGCCAACTATTTCCTCCTAGATTTATTATGATATAATATATCACATTATGTAATTGCTCACATATTTTATTTTACTATTATATTTGTCTTTTGGGCCACATGGGGCAGCACTTGGGTTACCTGCTACTTCTGCCCTCAGGAATCACTCCAGGTGGACTCTGGGGGGACCATGTGGATCGAACCTGGGTCTTCTTCGTGCAAGGCAAGTGCCCTACCCACTGTGCTATTGCTCTGGCCCACAAGTATTTTGTTTTATGGAGCTCATGGGCCAAGTCTTTGTATACCCCAGTGGTATGGGACTTGAGGAAGCCTGGCAGAGATCAGACTCAGACCCTTGCACAAGCAAGGCACATCCTCGACCACTTGAAGTATTTCCCCATACCTGCTCAACTGTTTTTATTTATTTATTTTGGTTGGGGTATGGAATATAGCGTGTGATAGGGGATCATGTATTGTGCCAGGGATCAAACTTAGATCAACTAGGGTTAAGGCATGTGCTTTAAACCTTGTATTATCTGCCTCTCAGGACACTTTAACTTCTTTTGTTGGACATTTGGGATTATTTTTTATATCCTGGCTGTGATTTGCTGTGATGAACATGAGGTGTGCAAGGATCTTTTTTGAATGAATGCGTTTTGTTGGGGAGGGGGATTGATGCCAACATATAAAATTGAAATTTCACAAAGAAGCTTCATTCTTTTTGGATAAGCCTCCATATTGTTTTTACATAGAGATTTAACCAGATAACATATCCATCAATGAAGAGTCAGGGTTCATTATATTTTGGGGGGGGGGGTCACACCTGGCAGCGCTCAGGGGTTACTTCTGGTTCTATGCTCAGAACTTGCCCCCAGCAGGCTCGGGGGACCATATGGGATGCCAGGATTCAAACCACCATCCTGCATGCAAGGCAAACGCCTTATCGCTGTGCTATCCCTCTGCCCCCCCCCCCCTTTTTTTTTAAATTGCATCCCCACTAATTGTTTCAGGCTTTTTTGTTGTTGTTCTTTCTGGCATGAAATCTTATCTCATTGATTTGAATTGCTGTTACTAAGTGACAGCAGACACACTTTCTTTCTTTTTTTTTTTTTGGTTTTTGGGCCACACCCGGCAGTGTTCAGGGGTTACTCAGAAATAGCTCCTGGCAGGCACAGGGGACCATATGGGACACCAGGATTCGAACCAAACACCTTTGGTCTTGGATCGGCTGCTTGCAAGGCAAACACCGCTGTGCTATCTCTCCGGGCCCCAGACACACTTTCTTTTATTTCTTTTTCTCTTTCCTTTTTCTCCCTTCCCTTCCTTTCCTTGCCCTTCCATTCCCTTCTCCCTCTTTCCCTTCCATCTCTCTCCCTCCCCTTTTTTCCTTCCACTGGTGGTTCTCAGGAATCACTCCTGCCTGATAAAGGGATCATTTTGGGGTACTGGGGAATTGAACTTGAGTTGGCCAAGTGCAAGGTAAGCAAGTGCCTTAGTGCTGTACTCTCTTTGCTTCCCACTTATTAAGCTTTAGATTGGAGAATTTTCTTTCTTTTTTTTTTTTTTTTTTGGTTTTTGGGCCACACCCAGTGACGCTCAGGGGTTACTCCTGGCTATGCACTCAGAAGTCGCTCCTGGCTTGGGGGACCATATGGGACGCCGGGGGATCGAACCGCGGTCCGTCCTAGGCTAGCGCAGGCAAGGCAGGCACCTTACCTCTAGCGCCACCGCCCGGCCCCTAGATTGGAGAATTTTCTAAGGAGCTGGAGAAACTTTTCATCTTGTTGACTGACACATATATAATAGTTGAGAAAAATATGATGGTTCAGGTGGATAATAATTGGCTAGTAATTTTATTTATTTTTTTGGATTTTGGGTCATACCAGCAGCACTCAGGGGTTACTCCTGGCTTTATGCTCAGAAATCACTCCTGGCAGGCTTAGGGGACCTTATGGGATGCCGGGATTCGAACCACCAACCTTCTGCGTGCAAGGCAAATGCTTTACCTCTATGCTATCTCTCCGACCCTTGGCTAGTAATTTATTAAGGAAAAATGTTGATGAGATTACAGGTCTTGGAGATGTTTTTGACGCTTTGCATCATATATATATTTATAACTAATGCTGTGACACTTGGGGCCAAACGAAACTTGTATAGCATAACACAGAACATGTGAGCTTTGCATGTGTCAGACCTGAGCAGTCAGCACTCGTAGCATAGCAAAGCAAAACAAAACACTTTAGAAATTTTGAAGAAGGTCATATTTCTTCGATATTTTTTTTTAGGGGGGTAAATTACATGTTTTGCTTTGAAAAAGTGGTACAGTTCAATGTGCATTTGTTTTTGTTTTTTAGGTTTATATTTGATTTAGAGTCTCTTAGATTTTTTTTGTTATGTTTTGTTTTTTGGCCACACCTGGTGAGCTCAGCGGTTACTCCTGGCTATGTGCTCAGAAATTGTTCCTGGCTTGGGGTTCCATATGGGATGCAGGGGATTGAACTGCAGTCCTTCCCTAGGCTAGTGCGTGCAAGACAGCCTTACCCCGCTTGCGCCACTGCTCTGGCCCCTAAATGTGCATTTGTTTTTATTAGTTCCTTTTCCTCCAGTTCTTTGTCCCTTTGTCTCTGCCTCAGGGTAACTTTTTCCTTAATATGCATTGCATGTTTACGCAATTAGAAAAAAATTACTCAAAGATTAGATTGTTGAACTGCTACAGTTTCTGTTCCTTTGATAATGTGCTTTTTTGCTTTTAATCAGAAAATAACTATGGTCAAATTGTCATATAGCTTAGCATGGACAGTAAGGATATTGTGAAAGAAATTCTGGCTATCTGTGTAGCATGACCTTTCAAAATTGTTTTCTTTGCTACAAGCATCTCACTTACCCTTTTGACTGCCACATGACAGAGGAAATAGACTGTAAAGGGCAGCATAAATGGCTGCCTTGTTGGTCTCAGTGAAGTGTTGTTGCAAGTGCTTGCTAAGTAATCGCTTGTGTGTTGAATTTGTGCTCATATGGAGAACCAGCTAATTTTATGGATAATGCATTTAAGTGTGGTTTGATAAGATATGTCTTGAGTTTTTTTTTTTTTTTTTTTTGGTTTTTGGGTCACACCCGGCAGCGCTCGGGTTACTCCTGGCTCTACGCTCAGAAATCGCTCCTGGCAGGCTCGGGGGACCATATGGGATGCTGAGATTTGAACTACCATCCTTCTGCATGCAAGGCAAACACCCTGAGGTTTTTTTTTTTGGATTTTGGGTCACACCCAGGACACTCAGGGGTTACTCCTGGCTTGGGGGACCATATGGGATGCCCGGGGGAACATCGATCCGAGGTCCGTCCTCGGTCAACTGTGTGCAAGGCAGATGCCCTACTGCTGCACCATATGTCTGAGATTTAAATAAATTGCTGCTTTTTTGTGAAGGGAATCTACTTTTTTTTTTTTTAAGATTGTGTTATGTGATTTTTATTTTACACTACACGTGGTAGACACAAAGCAATCCTCCTTAATAAAGGTGACAATTAGCTTCACTCAGAACATTTTTAATAATGCACGTAAAAAAAAAGTCTTCATCTTACAAATTATTCTGCAATCCAAATATACAATAGCTTGGAAAACAACATTTAGAAAACATAAGCCAATGTAAAAAGACAGATTAAAACAACTAGAACAGGACAGGCGTTATATGGCTCTGATTTTACAGTTTTCTTACTGCATCATCAATGTCAGAAATCTGTTCCTTCAGCTGGCTCCATTGCTCAGGATTTAAAGAAATACCTTTTCTGGGGGCCGGGCGGTGGCGCTAAAGGTAAGGTGCCTGCCTTGCCTGCGCTAGTCTTGGACGGACCGCGGTTCGATCCCCCGGCGTCCCATATGGTCCCCCAAGCCAGGAGTGACTTCTGAGCGCATAGCCAGGAGTAACCCCTGAGCGTCAACGGGTGTGGCCCAAAAACCAAAAAAAAAAAAAGAAATACCTTTTCTTCCTGGTTTCATTTCTCCTTCCGTATCCATCCAGTATTCTCTAATATCAATTAAGACTTTCCCTTTAAAGTCCCGGACACTCACGTACCGCATCTTCCCAATCTGAAACATGTTGTCATCTCTGCTGCTGCTGCTCTGCTTAGAGGAGGCCAGGGCTCTGGAAGTTTCACCAGTCTTTTGCCTTTTTACAGGTTTCTCTGGAGCAACTTGCTTTTTCCTCTTTAACTTTTTGTCCACTTCACTGTCAGAGTCACTGCCAGAAGAGCTTGAAGAAACAAGTTCCTTTGACTTAGGCATTGCTCCTCTCCGCTTGCAACCTCGCCCGCTCGCTCGTTCGCGAATCGGGAATCTACTTTTTTTTACATGTTCCTTTCATGCACAGGCTCTAAGTAACTGCCTGGCCCTGCATGGCCTCCATGCAGTTCTGGGTGCATTAACCTCCGAAATACCCTCCCAAACACAATGAAACCTTAAAGTTAGTAGTTACCAATTTGTTATTTTAATATAATGAGACAGTCTACTTGTATTGGTAGGGGGATGGTGAGGCCTTTCTCGGCCCAGCTCCAGCAGCCCCTATGGCTTGGCAAGTCTGAAGGTTGCAGGGTGACAGCGGAGAAATTCCAAAGCAATCAGATGAAGTTCCAGGAGTCGGCCAGCTTTATTTCACAGTGCTAACCGCCATGTACATTTATTTCCTCACACGGCTTCTATGATAAGCCTTTTCCAAGCAGCCACTTACTTATTTGCTCCTTCTTTGGCTCTCTCTTCTTCTGTCTTCCTTTCAGCTGCTTCTCCAGGCTTCCTTGCTGACTGACTCCCCTTGCTGACTCGAACTCTCCTTCTTATTCCCTCTCTCCTGCCCCAGCCAGATGCCTCTACCCACCCATTCCAGGTGTGGGCAGTTCTGATCATTCAGGTGGGATAAACAAGTTGTGGGAGGGAATACCCACATCAGTTAATAGAGATTATTCTCTACAGTCCATGACTATAAACCCCTGATTTGGGCAAGTATATTTTTGTTAGCTTGCTTTGGGGCCATACCTTGTGGTGCTCGGGACTTACTCTTGACTTTGTGCTCAGGGATCATTCCTGTGGGGTTTTTGGGATCAAACCTAGTTAAGCCCAAGGTGAGTGTCCTGCCTCTCCATACTGTCTCTCTGCTTCATGGGCAAGGATTTTAAAGCACCTTTGGGGGCCTCCTTCTGTACTTCCTATGCAGCCCTAAAACTGTAAAGGGAAAAAAAAAAACTGTAAAGGGGTGGGGCTGATCCCTGGCATCTCATTTGGTCCCGAGCCTACCAAGAGTGATTTCTTTCTTTTGGGGGTGTGTGTGGTCACATCCAGTGGTGCTCAGGGGTTACTCCTGGCTCTGCATTATTGGCAGGCTCGAGGGACCATATGGGATACCAGGATTCGAACCACTGTCCATCTTGTGTTGTCTATGTGCAAGGCAAACACCTTACCACTATGTTATTCTGCCCCCCCAGGAGTGATTCCTGCTGTGCTAGCACTTTGGCACGTTTGTGTGTGCATATATGTGTGTTTTTTTGTTTTGTTTTATTTAATTAATTTATTTATATATTTCGTTGCCTGATTTTAAACTCAGTGTTATTTTCTCATGGTAGCTTAGCTTTTTTTTTTTTTTTTTTTATTTCAGGGCCACACCTGGCTGTGCTCAGGAGTTACTTCTGGCTCTGTGCTCAGATACTACTCCTGGCAGGATTGGGGACCCATATGGGGTGCTGGGAATAGAACCAGGGTCCTCCCCAATTTTAAACTGTATTACAAAGCAAAAATTATCTAAATGGCATGGTATTGGAATAGAGACATCCTCAGATCAGTGGAATAGACTCTGGAAACAACCAAAATGCCCTTCAACAGATGAATGGCTAAAAAGAAACTATGGTACAGATATACAATGGAATATTATGCAGCCATCAGGAGAGATGAAGTCATGAAATTTTCGTATATGTGGATATACATGCAATCTATTATGCTGAGTGAAATAAGTCAGAGGGAGAGAGATAGACAGAATAGTCACTTATATATGGGTTCCAAGAAAAATTAAAGACATTATAGTAGAGGCCGGAGAGATAGCATGGAGATAGGGCATTCGCATTGCATGCTGAAGGACGATAGTTCGAATCCCAGCATCCCATATAGTTCCCCAAGCCTGCCAGGAGCGATTTCTGAGCATAGAGCCAGGAGTAACCCCTGAGCACTGCTAGGTGTGACCCCAAGCCCCACCCCCTTCCAAAAAAAAGTACATTATCGGGCTGGAGAGATAGTATGCAGAAGGACGGTGGTTCAAATCCCAGCATCCCATATGGTCCCCCGAACCTGCCAGGATTGCTTTCTGAGCATAGAGCCAGGAGTAACCCCTGAGTGGTGCTGGGTATGACCCAAAAACCAAAAAAAAAAAAAAAAAAAAAAAAGTACATTATTGTAATAAGGCCCAGAGACAATAGAGTTAAAGGCTAGAAGGGCCAGAAGGACCTGCTCACAATTTGATGCTCCCCGCAAGAGTGGTGAATGCTGTTAGGGAAATAACTACATTAACAACTAGCATGACAGTGTGAAAGAATGAGAGGAGAATCCCTGTCCCGAATACAGATGGGTGGGGGAGGAAGGGGCCATTGGTGGTGGGAATATTGCACTAGTGAATGAGGGTATTCTGTGTATGACTGAACCCCAACTACAAACATGCTTGTAATTACAGTGCTTAAATAAAGATTTATTAAAAAAAAATAAAAAGCCATTCCACGTTGGCTGCATGCAAGGTAAATGCACTATCCCCTGGTCTATCTATTGCTCTGGACCCTTGTAGCTTAGTATTATATATGTGTCTTGTTTTGTTTTGTGTTGTTTGTTTGTTGGACTCACCCAGCAGTGCTCAGGGGTTACTCCTGGCTCTGTGCTCAGAAATCACTCCTGGCAGGCTCGGGGAACCCTATGGGATGCTGGGAATTGAATCCCGTTGGTCCCAGGTTGGCTCATGCAAGGCAAATGCCCTACTGCCGTGCAATCACTCTGGCCCCCTATAAATTATTAATCATTTAGCACTTAGTTCCTCAGGACCATTTCACGAAAGTGAGGAACCACAGCGAGTCCCTGTGAGTCTGGAACTCACAGTCTAGACTCATTGAGCCTGAGTGACAGCAATAGAGCGCTCAGGGATTACTCCTGGCTCTGCACTCAGTAATTGCAGAGGTTGGCTACGTGCAAGGCAAATGTACCGAGTGTACTATCCATTGCTTCAACCTCATAGCCTTGTTTTAAGGCATCTTGATTTCTTTTTGTGATTTCAAATACATACTGTTTTTATTATTATTATTATTAATGGCCATAATGCTGCATATTTTCTTTTCTTTTTTTTTTTGTTTTTTTTTTTTTTTGGGGGGGGTCATAACCAGCAGCGTTCAGGGGTTACTCCTGGCTCTGCACTCAGAAATCGCTCCTGACAGGCTCAGGAGACCATATGGAATGCCGGGATTTGAACCACTGTCCTGCTGCATGCAAGACAAATGCCCTCCCTGTATGCTATCTCTCTGCCCCCCCCTTTTTTGTTTACAGTGCTGCATTTTTATCCTCCTGACCAATTTATTTTATAATAAGAATTTATACCATTTGACCCCCTTCCTCCTTTGTTTTCCCTAACCTATCTGTTCTTTTTCTATCCAGAGCATATAAGGTAATGCTAGACATGTAATATGACAGTCTGATCTGGAACAATTGTAGGTGAGGGTTTTAAATCTTTCGGAAACCAAGTGCCCTGGGATGTACTGTGTGTAGCTTGTAGGCCAGGGAGGCTGTGGGATTCGGAAAAGCTTTCACCTGAAGTGTCTCTTTACTTCCTGTCCCAGTATTCCACCCCCAGCATCTTTAGGTTTGAGCCTTTGGGGTTTGAGGTGAAAGAACCAGAGCCTGTCATGGATACTTTTCACTGTCTATTCTGCTTCATCACAAGTCCTTGGCACTCCATCTGAGTTAAGTAGGATTGGCCTGCCTTCTACTCAGAGCTCGGCTGCAGGTTTAGATGGACACTGCTCCCATGGCTTTATTCTTTGACCATGACCCCCTTTCAGATGGGTGATGGGGCCCTTCTCCAGAGAAAGAGAACTCGATACCAAGCAAGGATGGATCTTCCTTCTGGTTTTTCTTGGCGTTCTAGTTTAAGAGTTTATCCCTTGTTTACTGCCCATAGTGAAGGGGAAATGAAAGTTGCACATGAAACCATTTTGCCATTCCCAGCTCTGGTGCTGAACAGTAATTGGTCCCTCAGGAAAACCCTGAGCTCAGACCAGCACCGGCAGCTTAAACAGCATGCTGCCAAGTAGTCCTGAGGGCTTGGGAGGGATGCCAGCTTTTTGCAAGGATGCTCTTTTAATTTCTGTACTTACTACTTACTTTCAAATGACAGCCGATACGTAATAGGTTTTGAGCCTGGAATAATGCTTTTTTTCTACAGCCGAAAGCTATTTAAGATTCTTTTCCTGTTCCTGTTACCTGTTTTCCTGTTATCTGTTACAGAAAGTTCAGAAGATTTTCTGACTTGAGTTCCATTCCTTGATTGAGCCTGCTGGTTCGTTACTCACCAGCACACACTAATGTGACTGGGCGTATGACTCATCTTAACCTCACTGGCATGTTGGTCTCCTCTGATGCTGGGCCATTCTCATGGCCATGATGTCACTGGCTTTAAACAAGGACCATAAATTGATGGCTGCCATTTCTGGGCTAAGATCTAGATGCGTCTGGAGGAACACATATTGCTCGTTTTGCGTGTTGTGTTCTCTGTCACTGGAGTGAGGAGCATTCGTCATCTAAGCACACACGTGTTTAGAAACTCGGTGCTTACGTCTGCCTCCCTCCTGCACTGAAATCATTTGAGTGACTTATTAGGGAGAAGAGGAGAGATGCAGTCTCGAAGGAAGACCTAAGGGGAACCCAGAAGACTGCTAAGGTTCATCTAGTTTATATTCCTGTGCAAGGGGTACTTGATGGTGCTTGGGATCCCGTGTGCTGAATCAAACAGGAGGCTGCCACATGCCTATCTCTGGCACCAGCAAATTTAAATGCCATTGGTTTACTTGTGCTGAAATGGAATTGCTGCAAGTACAGGCAGCAAGAGCTGTATAATTCTTAAGTATATCTACAAAGGAAGGACACATGCACTTAAAAAATAGAACCATTGACGATATTTCAGGGCCTTGTTTGGGAGACCCAGGTTTTTCCCCTTCACTGCCAGGACTCCCAGCATGCACTGGGTGTTTGCCTGAGCTCTATTTGGCCAAATCTTGTCTGGTGTCACCCCTAACTCATGCACCCCCCCACTCCCATTGCCTGGGAGGCTCAGAAAAGGAAAAAAGTCACGGATGCCTGAGGCTCAGCAATGCCAGCCTGTTCTGCTTCTCCTTGTGGGCGTAGGATTCCCTTGGAGCTGTCTGAGCTGCTCTTCATGACAGACACGTGCAGGAGTTTGGCCTCTGTGGACACATGTGGGAGGAAGTGCTCCCTTAGATTGTTTGCCGTCATTGTCACACACTGCAGCGATAGTTTTTGCAGCAATTCCAGCACTGGCTCATCTTACTTTCCTTCTGGAACAGTACCATTAACTTTATCAATGTTAATGGCAACCTTTGGAACATCTTTAGTTCTTTATATACATTGTATTTGTATTTTGCCACAAGGAATAGTACCTTAATTTTTTTTTACTTACTTATTTATTTTTTGGTTTTTGGGTCACACCTGGCAGTGGAGCTCAGTTTCTCTTTGCTCTGCACTCAGAAATCACTTTTGGCAGGCTCAGTGAACCATTTGGGATGCTGAGGATTGAACCCAGGTCTGTCCACAGTTGGCATGCAAAGCAGTACCCTACTGCTGGTGCTATCACTCTGGCCTGCACCTAAAATTTTTTTAAAACATTTTGAGCACAGACTCTAAGATGAAATGTGTAACCTGATTGTAACAATTAATATTTATTCAAAAGTTAACATTTATTTATTTATTTATTTATTTATTTATTTATTTATTTATTTATTGGTTTTTGGGCCTCACCCAGTGATGCTCAGGGGTTACTCCTGGCTATGCACTCAGAAATCGCTCCAGGCTTGGGGGACCATAAGGGACGCAAGGGGGATTGAACTGCGGTCTGTCCTAAGCTGATGTGCGCAAGGCAGACCCCTTACTGCTTGTGCCACTGCTCAGGCCCCTAACATTTATTTTTATCATTTTGGTAATGGGGCCATACTTGGCGGTGCTCAGAGTTTACTTGGTGGTACTCAGGGCTCTCTGTTCAGGATTTATTCCTGGCCGGTTTGGGATTGAATCCAGTTCAGCTGCATGCAAAGTAAATGCCCTAAGAGCCCAAACTCGAGTTCTTGTGCTGTATATAGCTAACTGTGTCCCAGAGCTTTTGGACCTTTTATTGTTTTGGTGCTAAACATATCAGAATATCTCAGACTGCTCAGCTTATGTGGGTGGCAATGGATCAAGTCACAGCCCTGCATTCAGTAATAGGCCCTTCTTTTGCTACTGAGTCATCACTTAGGCTTTTTTTTTTTTTTTTGATGTTTTGTTTTATTTTTGTTGTTGTTGTTGGGTCACACCCAGTGGCTCTCAGGGGTTACTCCTGCCTCTGCACTCAGAAATCATTCCTGGCTGAATTGGGGGACCATATGGGGTGCCAGGATTGAACCACCGTCCATCCTGGGTTGGCTGCATGCAAGGCAAACGCCCTACCGGCCCCACTAATTTTATTTTGTGTGTTATTTTGTTTTGGTTTTAGGTCACACCAGGCAGCACTCAGGGGTTACTCCTGGCTTTACGCTCAGAAATCGCTCCTGGCAGGCGCTGGGGACCATATGGGATGCTGGGATTTGAACCACAGTCCATTTGAATGCAAGGCAAACGTCCTATCTCCATGCTATCTCTCCAGCCCCAATTTTATTTTGTTTTTAATACCACTCTAAGCAGTGCTGAAGGATTACTTTCGGAAGGTGGGGTGCTAGGGATCAGGTTGTACTGTGTAACGCAAATGTCCTGTCTGCTATACTATGGCTCTGGACCCTGGGCTTTTTTCTTTTTAAAGAAGTGTAGACTGAGGGGCCAGAGTGATAACACAGCAGTAGGACATTTGCCTTGCACATGGCCAACCCATATGGTCTCCGAGCCTGCCAGGGGCGATTTCTGAGTGCAGAGCCAGGAGTGATCCCTGAGCACCCCCAGGTGTGTCTTGTCACTCCCCCCAACCCCCAAGAAGCAGAGTCTGAGATACCCACCTGGGTATTTCTTGGTGGCTCCAAATGCCAGAGATACTAGAAGTTAAACCCTAGTGGACTCTACACAGGGAGGTGAAACCCTCCACAGCAACACAGTAACAAAAGAGTATGTCTAAGTATTAAAGAGTATAAATGACCTTATATAATGTAAAGTGACTGTTCTGTGGTGATTTGTAGAATTCTTTTTTTTTCCTAGAGTTTTTTCTTTCTTTTTTTTTTTACTGTTTTTTTCTTTCTTTTTTTTTTTTTTTTTTACTAGAGTTATAGTGATTCAGATAAAAGAACCCTCTTTAGAAAATGAAGCTTTACAATTTTCTTTAGTCTACTTAAATATCTGCTGTGATCACTTCAACAGCTCAGGCTGATTGTTCTGATTTTTCTTTTTCAGCCTTGGAGGTGGGAAGACTGGAAGCCCAGATAAATTAAGATTCCTTCACTCTGGGGGTCAGAGAGAGATAAGAGGATAGGTGATAAGTTGAATGCTTTCCTTGCACACTGCTGACCCAGGTTTTTTTCCCTGGCATTTAATGTGGTCTCCTTATCCCCATCTGGGGTAACTTCTGGGTGCAGAGTCAGGAGTAACCCCTGAATATTATCATATATGGCTCCAAAACAAACAAACAAAAATGGTTCTTGGTACATCATATAGAAGTAAATACAGGGCAGATACTACCGTAATTAATTGAAATATTTTCTTTTGTTCTCTTAAAATTTCTTACTTTTTGGGTGGTGGTGGGGTATACCCAGCAGTGTTCAGGATTATTCCTGGCTCTACAGGAGTCATTCCTGGTGGTGCTGGGGACCATATGGGATACCAGGGATTGAACCCAGGTCGGCTGTGTGTGAGGCCCTGCATGAGGCCCTACCCGTCGTGCTTTGGCTCTGGCCCAGATTTCTTTCTTTCTTTCTTTCTTTCTTTCTTTCTTTCTTTCTTTCTTTCTTTCTTTCTTTCTTTCTTTCTTTCTTTCTTTCTTTCTTTCTTTCTTTCTTTCTTTCTTTCTTTCTTTCTTTCTTTCTTTCTTTCTTTCTTTCTTTCTTTCTTTCTCTCTTTCTCTCTTTCTTTCTTTCTTTCTCTCTCTCTTTCTCTCTCTCTCTCTCTCTCTCTCTCTCTCTCTCTCTCTCTCTCTTTCTTTCTTTCTCTTTTTTTTTGGGTCACACACGGCTGTGCTCAGGAAGTTGCTCCTGGCAGGCTCAAGGGACCCTATGAGATGCCAGGATTCGAACCACTGTCCTGCATGCAAGGCAAGAGCTTTACTTCCATGCTATCTCCGGCCCCGATTTCTTAAATTTTTTTTTGTTTGTTTGTTTTGTTTTTGGGCCACACCCGGTGGTGCTCAGGGGTTACTCCTGGCTGTCTGCTCAGAAATAGCTCCTGGCAGGCATGGGGACCATATGGGACACTGGGATTCGAACCAACCACCTTTGGTCCTGGATTGGCTGCTTGCAAGGCAAACGCCGCTGTGCTATCTCTCCGGGCCCTTTAAATATTTTTAAAAGTAATGATTGGTTGAACTATTTCTTCCAAATAACTAGTTTATTTTGATTTTTGCTTGTCATTTGATTTAAAGATGTAAAATGCAGGGCCGCTGCTGGCCTGCTGCTGGGGAAGCTGAAAACATTTCACCTCTTTCCTCCCTTTTAGCCAGGGAACAATTGACAGGATATGGTTTTGTAATTACAGTCTGAGGGCTTAGTAGAGCTAATGGTCATTGCTGAAGTTCCTGTACTCTCCCAGTATCATTTTCTCTTAAAGCTTCCTTCATGGGTGTCCCCCGTGATTGGATGCTTTAAGAAAAGTGATGCAGAACTGGTGGGGTTCCAATGGACAGCTTGGAAGAACTTTTGCCTTAAAGAAAATAAAAGGAGGGGATAGGAATAAAAGGGAAAAAGTTAATTGCTAATTAATGAAATTGCATGGGCAGTACATTTCCTTCTTATAATGAAAACGGTCTGTAACTCCTAAAATAAGCCCTCACAACCTGCAACCAAGTTACTTTGTGGGTAGACTCTGGTGTTGATACAGTGATAAAAAGGGCTGGAGGGAGATGGGGTGAGATTAGAGAGAAAATGGATCTGCAGACTATAATCCTCTCTAACAGTCTGCCTGCTTCCCCCCCTTTTAACTGCCTTATATAGTGCTCACTGGTTACCCTACTTAAGAAGATACAAAATGAGAGGGTTTTTCACCTTTCCTGGCTTTTCAACTCAAACCCACATCCTGTTTCCCAGTCCTTAAAGTTTCTTTTGAATTTAGCCTTCAGCTTGGCTGCCTAAAGACTAGACCCTAGAAAGCAGTCAGTGAGAGTATCCTGGTACCTATCATTCTCTGTCTGTCTCCTGCTCACCTACGCCTCTCTTCCCCACTCTTTTTCCTCTTCATTCATCTCTCTTCCTCCTTCCCTTTCCCTCTCCTGCACACATGCTGGCCATACTGGCCATCTCTTCCATTGACCAACTTGACTGATGGCCATGAAAAGGGAGAATTGAGGATCCTTGCCCCAGCCACTCTTGGGGGAGATGGGAAGCTTGTCTCTTTAAAGACTGCCTGAGAGATAGCACAAGCAGTTTCTGGTAGAGAGCCAGGAGTAACCCCTGAGTGCTGCTGGGTGTGACCAAAAGCCAAAATAAACAAAAAACAAAATGCTGTCTGGGATGCTCAGTCACTGGCAAACAGTCCTCCCACTCTCCTTGATCCTTATTTTATTTATTTATTTAGGTTTGGATTCTTATTTTAAGCCCAGGCTCTGTTCAGTTCTGGATCAGTGGTAGTGGACTGTGAGAATCGTAGCCATTGTTCTGGATAGCAGTCATCTAGGTGAAGAGGGTCAACTGCCTCTTGTGGGCTGCTGTTGAAATTTGGAGAGATGATTTTGTTGTAGGTGTTCTTGATAAAGTGATGGGGTAGGTGCTAGGAAAGCAGGTGGTGCAGTGCACAGGGCAAGGATAATATGTAACCACCCTCAACTCCCCAGTGTTTCGATGACTGACTGGGGTTTGCACTCATGCCTGGTTGTGGCTCACAGACCACACTTCTAGTTGAGGTGATCACACATAAGGCCTCAGCACTTGCCAGGGACATGCACATTCAGTTGTGGGCCTCCTATACCTTCGGTAGGAATTCTTATTTGGCCTTTGTGTGTGCTCGATTTTTCCATTTCAGTGCATGTTGGGAGATTATACACTTTAGTTTACTCACACAAACTTAGATGCCTACAGCTGGGGATTGCACCTTCTGTGATGCCTGGACTTCCAGACATCAGAGCTGCTGGATTGCAGAGGAACAAGTGGGCGGCAAGGGATCAAAGCGAAGCCCTCAGACTTAGAAGATGGGTGCTTTTGCTATTGAGTTATCCCTGGGTACCCTCTACAATGCAATTAAAAAATTCCCTCCAGGTATTTTTTTTCACTATAAAGAAATCTATACACATTTAGGTTAGGAAATAAGGTGTCATTAGTTTTAAAGTTTACGGTGCTGATGCCAAGTTATTGCACCCTTCTATCTACTAAATTGTCTAGAATCCTCTACTACTGTCCTCCAGGCATTTATTTATGTTATTGGCTAGGAAGTTATGTGAGGCTGCTTTGAATATATATATATATATAAAAACTTAAAATCATTACATTTAAAAATGTGTAAAGTAATAAAGGAATTAAGAAGGAGAGTATTGAAAATCATTCTCTTAGATAGTATTTAAAGTATATGAAAATCTTGAGACCTGACTTGTCAGCAATTTTTAATTTAAGGAAAACACAAGGAACGGAGCACAGCAGGGCTTTTTGCCTTGCACGCAGCCTATTCAGAAGGGACTGCAGTTCTAATCTCGGCATCCTATATGGTCCCCGGTCCCCCGTGCCTGCCAGGAGTGCTTCTGAGAGCAGAGCCAGGAGTAACCCATGAGCTCCACTGGGTGTAACTCAAACCCCCTCTCCCCCCCCCCAAATTAAAATGAATTAAAGGAAAGCACAAGAGGCTGGAGTGATACTACAGTTGGTAGGATGTTTGCCTTGCATGTGGCCAACTTAGGTTGAATTCCTTTGGACCCCAAGCCCACCTTGGAATGATCCTTGAGCATGAGTAATCCCTGAGCTTGAGCCACTGGGTGTGGCCCCAAAATAAAACAAAAAGGAAGCACAAACACTATAATTTGTCCCCATATCATACAGGTCACCCAAAGCATTTATAAAGGCTGAACTTAAAAACAGCTATATTAAATTATCTATATGGCGATTGATATTTAAAAACTATTTTACCTTGAAATATTTCCTTTAATAATTCACGCCTTGCTAAGAAGAACCTTTCTAGGTCTCAAGCACAGCAACCTTTTTTTTCTTCCGTTTTTGTTTTTGGTTTTGGTTTTTGGGTCACACCCCGCAGCGCTCAGGGGTTACTCCTGGCTCTATGCTCAGAAATTGCGCCTGGCAGGTTCGGGGACCACATGGGATGCTGGGATTCGAACCACCATCATTCTGCATGCAAGGCAAACGTCCTATCTCCATGCTATCTCTTCGACCCCAACACAGCAATCCTTTACATGATCTCCAGTGTCTTTTAGAATTAGTTGACACTTTGAGGGTTGTTTTTTTTTACCGGTTTTTTTGGGGGCCACACTCGGCGGCACTCAGGGGTTACAACTTGCTCTCTGCCCAGAAATCGCTCTTGGTAGGCTCGGGACCATATGGGATGCTGGGATTCAAACCACCGTAGGTCATTTGTCGGCCGCTTGCAAGGCAAAACACCTAACACTGTGCTATCCGGTCCCCTTTGAGGATTTTTTTTAAACTTTATTTATTTATTGATTGATTGATCTACCCAGTGGTGCTCAGGATTACTTCAGGCTCTGTACTCAGAAATCACATTGGCAGGCTGGGGGACCATATGGGATGCCGGGAATCGAACTGGGTCCCTCCCGGATCTGCAGTATGCAAGGCAGACGCCCTACCACTGTGCTAGCTCACCATCCTTGAAACTGACACTGGTTGGGTAGGACGGAGACTTGGGACATTGGTGATGGGAATGTTGCGCTGGTGAAGGGGGATGTTCTTTACATAACTGAAACCCAATTACAATCATATTTGTGATCAAGGTGTTTAAATAAAGATATCAAAAAAGAAACTATATATATATATATATATATATATATATATATATATATATATATATATATATATATATATATATATATAGGTTTTGGGGCCATGCCTGGTGACGCTCAGGAATTAACTCCCGGCTATGTGCTCAGATATCGCTCCTGACTTGGGGGACCATATGGGATACTGGGGTTTGATCCGTGGTCTGTGCTGGGTTGGCTGCATGTAAGGCAAATGCCCTACTACTGCACCACCACTCCAGCCCCAAGGAGTGATATTTCCTAAGTAAATGGAAATCAAGATTAACTACAAAGTAAGGGACAACACTTTCTGATACAATTTGAAATAGCACAAAAAAATACTTAGCAGTAGCAGTCAATTTTGTAGGTTTTAAGCCATTTTAATTGTGAAATAAAATAAATATCATCAAATACATATATAAATAGGGTATATGGTATGATTCACTGCTAGGTAGATGGGATTAACAACAAAAATCTCACATAGGGGGGCCGGGCGGTGGCGCTAAAGGTAAGGTGCGCCTGCCTTGCCTGCGCTAGCCTTGGACGGACCGCGGTTCGATCCCCCGGTGTCCCATATGGTCCCCCAAGCCAGGAGCAACTTCTGAGCGCATAGCCAGGAGTAACCCCTGAGCGTTACCGGGTGTGGCCCAAAAACCAAAAAAAAAAAAAAAAAAAAAAATCTCACATAGGTCAAAACAGGAATTTGCTTTTATCTCTCAGCTTCTGCAAGTGACTGCATTTTGCCTTTCTTATTTCATTTGTAATGGTGTGATGAGGTGTATTTGCTACAGAAAACTGCACATTTAACTATTAACTAGCACAATTCCATACATTTTGATGTGTATGTATACATATTCTTGCAACCTTCTCAAGATAATGTTCCATGTTCACCTCTCCCAAGAACCTTTTCCTTGTAATTTTTTTGTGACTTTTTTTTTTTTTTTTGCCACACTTGGCGCTCAGGGGTCACTCCTGGCCCTGCACTTAGAAATAATCTTGTGGGCCCGGAGAGATAGCACAGTGGCATTTGCCTTGCAAGCAGCTGATCCAGGACCTAAGGTGGTTGGTTCGAATCCCAGTGTCCCATATAGTCCCCGTGCCTGCCAGGAGCTATTTCTGAGCAGACAGCCAGGTGTAAACCCTGAGCAACACCGGGTGTGGCCCAAAAACCAAAAACCAAAAAAAAAAAAATCTTGTAATCCTTTTTTTTGGTTTTTGGATCACGCCCAGCGGCTTCCTTAGGGATCCCTCCTGGCATGCTCGGGGGACTATACGATTGCCGGGATTTGAACCACCATCTGTCCTGTGCTGGGTGCTGTGCTATCTCTCCAGCCCAAGACCTTGTAATTCTTTTTTTTTTTTGGTTTTTGGGCCACACCCGTTTGACGCTCAGGGGTTACTCCTGGCTATGTGCTCAGAAATCGCCCCTGGCTTGGGGGGACCATATGGGACGCCGGGGGATCGAACCGCGGTCCTTCCTTGGCTAGCGCTTGCAAGGCAGACACCTTACCTCCAGCGCCACCTACCCGGCCCCCGACCTTGTAATTCTTAAACATTTCATCTGTCAGTTACAATATGTTTCATTGACTTTGAGTCTGTGTACGCTGAATGCTTATCATGTATGTGGTGATAGTCAAAAGTATTTAAATATTCCTGGTGACTTTATTGATTAATTTAATGGGTCTCCTGTTAATCATTTAACCAAATGATTTTGGTATATTGAAATTCTAGGAGTAATTATTATAGTTATATAAATGTATTGCTTAGACACTGGTTTTACAAAGTTGCACATAATACAGTTGTCTCTGGCATTCAGTATTCCAGCACCAACCCCACCAGGGCTAATTATTATTATTATATTTTTGTTGTTGTTTTTTGGGCCATACCCGTTGATGCTCTGGGGGTTACTCCTGGCAATGCACTCTGAAATCGCTCCTGGCTTGGGGGACCATTTTGGATGCTGGGGGGATCCAACCACCATCTGTTCTAGGTTAGCTCGTGCAAGGCAAATACTGTACTTCTTGCACCACCCAGGGCTAATTATTGATTGTTGGGCTTGATCATGTTTTATTTCATTTTATTTCATTTTTTTAATAAAATCTTTATTCAAGCACCATGATTACAAGCATGATTGTACTTGGGTTTCAGTCATAATTGATCATGTTTTAGTATAGAATTTGATTATTTGTTTCACAGAAATTTTTGTTTTTGCTGGTTTCTAGGGCCCCGTGGTTCTGAATGTGCTTCTGTGTCACAATGTCTCCTGCTATGGCAGACACCCTTGACATCTGGGCAGTGGATTCACAGATAGCAGCAGATGGCTCCATTCCTGTGGATTTCCTTTTGCCCACTGGAATCTATATACAGTTGGAGGTACCTCGGGAAGCCACCATTTCCTATATTAAACAGGTATGTCATTGTGTCAGATTTCCATAAATATAGTTTATTTTTAATTTCGTGGAAAATGGTCTGTGCAAAGATTGTCACTTTGAGATTATTGCATGTTAAAGATTGTTGTGGCGCAGTGGTGGAGTTTAAATATGTGAGATTGATGGGTGCACTATATATCTGGCCCAAGTTTTAATTTTTTTGTTATTTGTTGCTTGGGGGACCATATGGGATGCTGAGGATTTAACCCAGGTTGTCCGACTACAAGGCAAGCACCCTACTCACTGCACTATTAACAGTTCTAAGGCTGTTTTAACTGAAGTTAAAAAAGGAGAGAACAGTTTCAGGCCACCCACTGGTGGAGAGAATACTTATTTTAATACTTATTTTAAATTAATTTTTCTTCATAGCCATTAATAAGGGCTCTTTAAAATTTTTTTTTTTTTTTTGGTTTTTGGGCCACACCCGGTAACGCTCAGGGGTTACTCCTGGCTATGCGCTCAGAAGTCGCTCCTGGCTTGGGGGACCATATGGGACGCCGGGGGATCGAACCTCGGTCCGTCTCCTAGGCTAGCGCAGGTAAGGCAGGCACCTTACCTCCAGCGCCACCGCCCGGCCCCGGGCTCTTTAAATTTTAACTTTCTATTGGGGGGGGGGTCCCCACACCCATCAGCATTCAGGGTTTTCTCTTGGCTTACTCCTGTGTGCTAGAGGAACCGTTTGGCTGACAAGGTCAAACCCAGGGCAGCCACATGCAGCTCAAGTACCTCCTTGCTGTACTTACTCTCTCTCTGGACCTCCCCTTTCCCTCTCTCTTTCCTTCCTTTCCTTGTCTTTATGGCTGTGGAGTAGTGTTTCATTGTTACTTTTTTTAATCCTAATGATTTTTTTAATCTCTCCCTTTCTTCATCTCCTCTCCTCTTTGCCTCTTCTCCTTTCTCTACTCTCCCCCTCCCACCAGGCTATTCAGGCCTTATTCAATGATTGGACCCTGTGGTTCATAAGAATATCCCCTCTCCTTCCTCCTGGCTTTTCCTTAAGGCACTTGAGTGGGGAGACATGTACTGGTTTGAACTTGGGAACCTTGCACATGTTAAGACTTGTTGATCTGGTTCTTCTTTTTCACTTGCAGAATTAAAAAAAAATCAGAACTAGGGGCCAGAGCAATAGCATAGCGCTAGGGCGTTTGCCTTGCACATGGCTGACCCAGGATGGACTCCGGCTGATCCAGGATGGACTTCAGCTCTATCCCCGACATCCCACATGGTCCCCCAAGCCAGGAATGATTTCTGAGTGCATAGCCAGGAATAACCTCTGAGTGTCACTGGGTGTGGTCCAAAAACAAAACAATAATTCAGAAGCATTGTCCTTTTGTTTTTTTTTTGTTTTGTTTTGTTTTGGTTTTTGGTTTTTGGGCCACACCCGGAGGTGCCCAGGGTTTACTCCTGGCTCTGCACTTAGAAATCACTCCTGGCGGGTCCGGAGAGATAGCACAGTGGCATTTGCCTTGCAAGCAGCCGATCCAGGACCAAAGGTGGTTGGTTCAAATCCCCGTGTCCCATATGTTGCTCCGTGCCTGCCAGGAGCTATTTCTGAGCAGACAGCCAGGAGTCACCCCTGAGCACTGCTGGCTGTGACCCAAAAATCAAAAAAAGGAAAGAAAAGAAAAAAAAAAAAAAAAAGAAGTCGCCCCTGGCAGGCTGGAGGACCATATGGGTGCCTGGAATTGGGAAATTGAACCAGGTCCCTCCTGGGGTCAGCTGCAGGCCAGGCAAACACCTGCTTTGCTATCTCTCCAGCCCTTCTATTGTAGTTTATAAGTCACTAAACCAATCCTCATTTTTTGTTTTGGTTTCGTTTGGTTTGGTTTTGGGTTTTGGGCCACACCCGGTGACCCTCAGGGGTCCTGGCTATGGGCTCAGAAATCGTTCCTGGCTTGGAGGACTATATGGAACCAAGGTCTGTCCTAGGTTAGGACGCTCAAGGGCAAACGCCCTAGCTCTAACAACTGGCTCCACCAATCCTTATTTTTAAGTAGTGGCTTGTGGTGTGGAGTTGTAGGTTCATACAAACTGTCCCATTTCCTCCGTAGATGTTGTGGAAGCAAGTTCACAACTACCCCATGTTTCACCTTCTGATGGAAATCGACTCCTATATGTTTGCATGTGTGAATCAAACTGCTGTCTACGAGGAGCTCGAGGATGAATCTAGAAGGCTCTGCGACGTCAGACCTTTCCTTCCAGTTCTAAAATTAGTGACAAGAAGTTGTGATCCAGGGGAAAAATTAGACTCAAAAATCGGAGTCCTGATAGGAAAAGGTAGGATAAGCCTTTTTGTACTGGAATTCACCTCCCACCCCCACCCCTACCCCGACCCTCCCTGGTGTCGTCTGGGAGTGCTCCCAACCCACTCCAGGGTTTGCAGACCACTGGCAGTGCTGCCTGACTTTGTGGATGTCAGAAGTTGAATTTAGGGCCTCTGTATGAAAAGTGCATTTGCCAGTCCTTGGAGCTGTTTCCCTCCCCCTCCATTGGCATTTTACAATGATATCTTCCATTTCTTGTTTGCTTGTTTTTGGGCCACACCCAGTGGTGCTCTGGGTTATTTCCTGGCTCTGCTCAAGAATCACTCATGGGAGGGCTCTGGTTACCAGATGGGATGCCCTACCCACTCCATCCCCCTATTTCGTGAAGAAATGCCGTTGAAATTTTGGTAGACTCTATTGAGTTTGGGAGAATCTCCCAGTCTAGAAACATGGAATGTTATTTTAATTTGCTTATTATGCAATAATTAATTTCAGCCCTAGTATAAATCTTGTTTTTGGTTTTGTCTTGTTTGTATGTGGGCATGCCTTTGGGTATTGGGTCACACCCAGCAGTGCTTGGAAGCTATTCTGAGCTCTGAGCTTAAGGACCATGTGGTGCTAGGGAGTTAGCTGTATGCTAGACAAGTCCCTTACCCCGTGCTCTATCTCACAAGTATGAATTTGTTTTGTTTTATTTTCTGTTATTTCATTTCATTTTTGGTTCTTTGGGCTACACCTGGTGGTGGTTAGGGATTATTCCTGGCTCTACACTCAGAAATCACTCCTGGCAGGCTTGGGGGATCATATGGGTTGCCAGGGATCAAACCCATTTGGCTTTACATATCTTTACATAGAGGTTACTTTTGTAGCAAGACACTTCCACTTGCTTAACTATTAAAAAAGTCTTTTCAGAAGATATATATTATTGTTTTTCTTCAGTAATTCTTGGTTTTGGGGCAACAGCCAGCATTGCTCAGGACTTATTTCTCACTCTGCAATTGGAGATCATTCCTGGTAGAGCTCATGGAACCCAAATGGGTTGGCTCTACGCAAAGGCAAAAAAGCCCATACCCATTGAACCTCCAGCTCCTACAGTAACTGCTTTCCATTAAATAAGTTTGTAGTTATAATATACAAAAAAAAATTAAGTGTTAATTGCCTTGGTAAAAAGAAAAACTTTCCTTTCTGTTATATAAAGGCTTTAAATTTTTTTCTGGGGGCCGGGCGGTGGCGCTGGAGGTAAGGTGCCTGCCTTACCTGCGCTAGCCTAGGAGACGGACCGCGGTTCGATCCCCCGGCGTCCCATATGGTCCCCCAAGCCAGGAGCGACTTCTGAGCGCATAGCCAGGAGTAACCCCTGAGCGTTACCGGGTGTGGCCCAAAAAAAAAACAAAAAAACAAAAAAAAAAACATTTTTGGGGGGCCGGGCGGTGGCGCTGGAGGTAAGGTGCCTGCCTTACCTGCGCTAGCCTAGGAGATGGACCGCGGTTCGATCCCCCGGCGTCCCATATGGTCCCCCAAGCCAGGAGCGACTTCTGAGCGCATAGCCAAGAGTAACCCCTGAGCGTTACCGGGTGTGGCCCAAAAACCAAAAAAAAAAAAAATTTTTTTTTCTGGATTTTTAACTCTTCATCAGATAAAGCATTTTATTATTTGCTTGAATTAAAGAGCAAACAGAAGAAAAAAATTGTTTATTATGCAGGATCCTAAGCCGTGTGGAGGAGGCACATGCCTATGCCTGTGTGCATGATTATAAATTTTAAATATTTAACTTTTGTATATCTTGTGGAAGGAAGCAGACTAGAACCACACTGATTGTTAGGGACATTGAAATATGTGATAGTCCAAAAGCTTAGCACCATATGGAAAGCTGACTTTCTTCAGGGTATTGGTACATGTCTTTAAGCTTCACTATCTTTTAGAAACTTAAATCACTCTGTTCCTTTTCTGGTCTTGATCTTCTAAACATAAACTGGGTTCATCATTTAGCATTAGCATCTTCTAAACATAAACTGGGTTCATCATTTAGCATTAGCATCATTTAGCATTTAGCATTTTTCAGTATGCCAGGTCTGGCAAATTAGAGTATAAAAGATTTAAGTTTTGTCTGAGATATACTTGAAGGCATTAATTGTTCTTTTTTGTTTTTTGTTTTTTGGGCCACACCCGGCATTGCTCAGGGGTTACTCCTGGCTGTCTGCTCAGAAATAGCTCCTGGCAGGCACGGGGGACCATATGGGACACCGGGATTCGAACCAACCACCTTTGGTCCTAGATCGGCTGCTTGCAAGGCAAACACCGCTGTGCTATCTCTCCGGGGTCCATTAATTGTTTTTCTGAAATCCCCTTGCAGGGTCTTCACTTTGGAGGCATGGGAACCTGAAATTTCCTCATTACACAGCACTGGGATTACAGATATATAAAATGTGTGTATATATATATATGTATATATATACATATTTATAGGAAGATACATATATATTATATCACTATACCTGTTTCAGCATCATAAAACTTATTGCATAGCTTTCAAAAATAATGTTTATAATTGAAATAATCATATAAGTTATGTTTTTTTTTTATAGGTAGTGTTTTATTGCTTTAAATAAAATGAAGTTCCAAGCTCTCTAAACTGTATTTTAGATAGTCATTATATCTGGAGAAGCTGGTAACATGATTGTACATAAATTCAAGCATTAATATTAATTTGGAAGTTGAACCAGCCTCTTTGAATGAATACAATGAGCTTTCGTTTTTGGATACCTAACAACTCAATTTTTGTAGTTGCCCATTTATATGTGATCACTACAACCGGAGCTTGGTGAGGTCATGACTTCTGAAAACAATAAACAATTATTTCAATTTAACTTCAGGAACAAGTTTGCCCGCTGCCTCCTCTTCAAAGAAAACAATAGAATCCTTACAGACTTAGCTGCCCTGACTGGTCTAAAAATACCTTTTCCTGAAAGATGTGGTGTTTGATCATTCCATTTTCTGTTCGTTCTAAGTAATTATTTACAGAGCTACTGTGTTTATTAATTTTTTAAAATGCCCTACTTGCTATTCCTTTGCTCCAGCCCACCACTGAAATTTTATTTTTTAATTCTAGGGAAAACTCTAAAATCAAGTCATGTTTTTAAAACTATGTAAATCAGGGGCCGGTGAGGTGGCGCTAGAGGTAAGGTATCTGCCTTGCAAGCGCTAGCCAAGGAAGGACCGAGGTTCGATCCCCTGGCGTCCCATGTGGTCCCCCCAAGCTAGGGGCAATTTCTGAGCACTTAGCCAGGAGTAACCCCTGAGCATCAAATGGGTGTGGCCCAAAAAAACCAAAAAAAAAAAAAAAAACCAACAAAAAACCCTATGTAAATCAATAATTAATAAGTTGACTTGTAAAAACTATAAACTACAATTCTACATTTAAAGAAGTTACTTTTACAGTTACAATGCATGCTATGAGATGCAATTTGTTTTTGATGTAGATTTATATTTTTACACAGTTGCTTTATTAGATCTGAGCATGGGTAAGTGTATCACATATTTTTTTACATACATATATACACAAATTCATACAAGTTGTGTTATTAGAGCATGAACACGAATTTATCTGGGATCAAATCTAAGTATTGACACCTATATAAGTCATCTGCTCTACAAATTGAACCACCTCCCTAGCCACCTCCTCCTCTTTATCTTCTTTTCTTTTCTCCTTCCCCATTCTTTTTCTTCCCCCTCCTCTTCCTCTTCTCACTCTTCCAACTCCTTATTATTCTCTTCGGGGTCTCTGGGACTCCGGTGGTTCTTATGTTGTTTCTGTTGAATTTATCAAGGACTTCTATTTTCATCTGTTCACATTCTTTGAGTATTTTTTCCATTGTTTGATCGTTTGCTTTTAAGGTTCTTTTCCAGTCTCTTCTGCTGTATGGAATTGTTCTGCATCTCATCTTCCAGTTCACTGATTCTCTCCTCAGCTGCTGTTACTCTGTTCAAGAGGCGTTCCATTGAGGTTTTCATTTTATCTACTGAATTTTTTTAGCCCTGCTGTTTCAGATTGGAGTTTTCTGATTTCTATCTTTGTGGTCTGTTCATGTTGATCTATGTTTTCTTTGAATTCTATGACCATCCTCCATATTTCTTCTCTAAACACCTTATCTAAGAGGATAACTAGGTGTTTGGTACTTTTCAGGTGATCAGAGCTGCCATCCTCATTCTCTGCGCATGGTGTTGGCCTGAGCTGTTTCCCCATTGACATGCTTGTAGGTTGTTTTTTACTATGTGTTGTAGTGGGGTTCATGGGCTGGAAGATGTGCATGGCTTAGAGTGAAGCAGAGCGGCCATGTTTGTCTGGCTTCACCTTATTGGTCTTTTTTGGGTTTTTAATTTTTTGCGGGGGGCCACACCCATTTGATGCTCAGGGGTTACTCCTGGCTAAGCGCTCAGAAATTGCCCTGGCTTGGGGGAGGAATATATGGGATGCTGGCACCTTAACCTCTAGCGGCACCTTACCAGCCCGGGGCTTCACCTTATTGGGTGGAGATAGCTTACAGGGTGTTGGGCCCTGAAGGGATTATGTTCTTGGCTGCTTCATGAGGAAAGCAGGCAGGGAGCAAGGCATCAGGGAGCATGTATATGCCTTTTCAACCACTCAGTCCTCATCCAGAGTGACCACTGTCATTGTCATAGGGGCGCCTCCTGTGACCTATTGTTTCCCTCACCCCAACAAGCTTCCTACTAAAGAACAGTTCTCCTGCTCTTTTTTTTTTTAATTACCTTTGGCATTAGTTATTCTCCTCCTATGTTTTATTATATCCAGCATATGAGTGAGATCATTCTGTGTATATCTCTCTCCTGACTCATTTCATTTAGCACGATACTCTCCAGATCCATCAACAGAGTGCCTGACTCATCTTTTCTTATGGCCAAGTAGTATTCCATTGTGTATTTGTACCATAACTACTTTACCCACTTATCTGTACATGGGCATTTGCACTGTTCCCACTTTTTTGGCTATTGTGAATAGTGCCACAAATATAGCAGTGCAGATGTCTTTCTTTTTTTTTTTTTTTTTGGTTTTTGGGCCACACCCAGTAACGCTCAGGGGTTACTCCTGGCTACGCACTCAGAAGTTGCTCCTGGCTTGGGGGACCATATGGGACACCGGGGGATCGAACCGCGGTCCGTCCAAGGCTAGCGCAGGCAAGGCAGGCACCTTACCTTTAGCGCCACCGCCCGGCCCCAAGATGTCTTTCATACAGTGTTTTGGTGTAGGGCCGTCGAGGTGTGGCGCTAGAGATAAGGTGTCTGTCTTGCACGTGCTAGCCAAGGAAGGACCTCGGTTGGCTCCCGGATCCCCCCCCCCCCAATCCCAAATGGTCCCCCCAAGCCAGGGGCAGTTTCTGAGTGCTTAGCCAGGAGTAACCCCTGAGCATCAAGGTGTGGCCTGGAAAAAAAAAAACATTGTTTTGGGGCCTCAGGGTATAATTCCCAGGATTGGAATTGCTGGCTGGGCTTTAATTTCTTTTCTTTTTTTCTTTTCTTTTATAATTTATTTAAACACTGTGGTTACAGAAATGTTCATAATTGGGTTTCAGTCATAGAATGTACACTACCCTTCACCAATGCAATCTTTTCGCCACCAATGACCCTCGTTGTCCTTTCCCACCCCAACCACCTGCCGATCTCTTAGGCTGAATCCAATTTCTGGTGGTTGTTTATTGTTTGTTTGTTTTTTAGGAATTTCCAATTGTCTTTCAAAAGGCTGAGCCAGTCAACATTTCTACTAGCAATGGAAGAAGGTGTCCCTTCCCTTCCCGGTTGTTGTTCACACATTTTATTTATTTATTTATTTATTTATTTATTTATTTATTTATTTAGGGTTTTTGGGCCACACCCGCCTGATGCTCAGGGGTTACTCCTGGCTAAGAGCTCAGAAATTGCCCTTAGCTTGGGGGGACCATATGGGACACCGGGGGATCGAACCGGGGTCCTGATCCTTGGCTAGCGCTTGCAAGGCAGACACCTTACCTCTAGTGCCACCTCGCCGGCCCCCACACATTATATTTAAATGTTGCATGTTTATGCTCCTTAAAGATGTAATTTTCTCTCATATACGAAATTAATTTTTCCTGCTTATTCCTGCCCTGATAAAATCAAGTTTCCAGTCTATTCCACTTTTATTGATCATATTTTATATTCTCTCGTTTGTTTGTTTTGGGTTTTCTTTGGGGAGGGACCACACCTGGTGACATCCAGGGGTTACTCCTGGCTCTGCACTCAGAAATTGCTCCTGGCTTGGGGACCATATGGGACGCGGGGGGATTGAACAGTGGTCCATCCAAGGCTAGTGCCGGCAAGGCAGACGCCTTACCGCTCCGTGCCACCACTCCAGCCCATATTTTATATTCTCTTATTTCTATTACTCAAAATGCTACTTTTATGAATTGTGTTTAGGTCTACATGAATTTGATGCTTTGAAAGATCCAGAAGTGAATGAGTTTCGTGTAAAAATGCGCAAATTCAGTGAGGAAAAGCTACATTCACTTGTAGGATTGTCTTGGATTGATTGGCTAAAGCAGACATACCCCCCAGAGCATGAAACATCTGTCCTCGAAAACTTAGAAGATAAACTTTATGGAGGAAAGCTTATTGTGGCTGTTCACTTTGAAAACTGTCAGGTAGTATTATATTTTTAAAGAAATACTTTGTAATGTATTTATTAATTTAATTGAATATAACTTTTATATGGGTAACATTAATTAAAGTCCATATTTAAATTTAATTTGGAAATAAGCTTAGAATCATATACAACCATCTATCTCCTCTGGCCTATGATTTATTATAGGAAATATTTTTTAGGTTTTAATAGTTAATAAATTATGTTCATTGTTTATGCCTTTGACATTTATATGGTGAAAAGCATTGATAATATTTCCCAGCTATATTTCATTCCTATTAATAAAAATGTGTTTCCCTATTATGCTGAGTGAAATGTCAGAGGGAGAGAGATAGACACAGAATAGTCTCACTCATTTGTGGGATTTAAGAAAAATAAAAGACATTATTGTAATAATACCCAGAGACAATAGAAATGAGGCCTGGTAGGACTGACCCATGGTATGAAACTTATCACAAAAAGTGGTGAGTGCAGTTAGAGAAATAACTACACTAACAACCATCATGGCAATTGTAGTGAGTTAAAAGTAGAATGCCTGTCTCGAATACAGGCAGGGGGTTGGGGAGGAAGGAGATGGGGGGCAGGGGGGCATTGGTGGTGGGAATGTTGCACTGGTGAAGGGAGGTATTCTTTTATGACTGAAACCCAACTACAAACAAAAGAAAGAAACCTGCAGGTTAGAGGGACCATATATAGGATGCCAGGGATCGAACCGGGTCTGTCCGTGTCAACAGCATAAAAGCAAACACCCTATCACTGTGCTATCACTCTGGCCCTGGAACTTTCCCTGCAAAGAACAATTCCTCTCTCCAGCCTGAGTTCATGATTTTCTAGGAACTTGGGAATCAGTTAGTTTTCTCTCTCTCACCCTGCATATCTTGCAGGTATAACTTTGTCATGTGTGAGTTGTAACTCAATGAGATGAGATAGCCAGGACAGAAGCTAGAAGCTGTTTTATCATGATGGGTCCAGGGATTGTGATGGGTTGTGGGCCTCTAACTATTCAACAAATGATTTAAAAACTGAGGTTGTACTCATACTTCAAAACCATGTTCCAATGTGTCAACTAAAGATCATAAATGATTACAGTTTGTACTTAAAAACTAGATTGTTCATGGGCATGCATCTATAAAACTTATCTTGATGAGCCATAGCATTGGCACATGGGTAGGGTACCCAAAAAATGTGTTTCCTTCAGTATGTTCGTTGGTATATGGTTTAATTGGCTTTTTTAACTAGTGACGACATATAATTTTTTATTTTTATAGGGGTCATAACAATGCTTGGGAATCATATGGTACTTGGATTCAAACACAGGGCCTTGTCTATGCTGGGGATATACTTTACCACTTAAGGTCTTCCACCCCCTATATTATTTTAATGTTGGCTAAATTTTGATAGCAGTGGTTTTTGTTTTTAGCTTATTTTAGTAAAGATAGCCCTTGGAAATGTTTGAGGTAACCTATCTGATAAGTAGTATTTACATTTTAATATCACTTGTGTGTACTGAAGTACACCACACATGACATCAGATAGCTTGCAATTTACTAAACATCTTAACAAATTTTATAAGAACACATTATATTTATAGAATGAAAAACTTACTAAATAGTAAATGTAAAGGTTACATTACATAAGTATGTATAATTATATGTGTTACGATAATAAGTAGGGATGTAAGGAGTGATTTTTATTTTTAGCACAAATATAAATTAGCTTCTTTTTCAAACCCCCATTTCAGGATGTATTTAGCTTTCAAGTATCTCCTAATATGAATCCTATTAAAGTAAATGAATTGGCAATCCAAAAACGTTTGACTATTCATGGAAAAGAAGATGAAGTCAGTCCATATGATTATGTGTTACAAGTCAGCGGGAGAGTGGAATATGTGTTCGGTGATCACCCATTAATTCAATTCCAGGTATGAAGAATAACTTTTCTGTTTTATCAGCACAATGTATGCACTTGTATATTTGACAAGTTTGTTAAAAAAATATATGATAAGCATTCAGAACCTAGAAAATTAAACAGAATTCATTAACAAGTACCTTTGAGGTAACGTAACCATTGTTAATATTTTTGTATATTGTCACTTTACTTGAAGTTATATATCTTTTAGGCTTATGATTTTTTTAATTTTTGGCATACTGTTTTAGGTTATAATTATCTTCCTATAAAATTATGCATTCTTTTGGGGGGCACACCTGGTGATGCTCAGGGGTTACATCTGGCTGTGCGCTCAGAAATCGCTCCTGGTTTGGGGAACCAGGTTTGTCCTGCATTTGGTTGCGTGCAGAGCAAATGCCCTACTGCTGTGCTATTACTCCAGCCCCAAATTATGCACTCTTAATGTAATTTGTTATATAGCTATGTAACCTTATATATTATGCAACCTTATATAAATTTAGATACTAAAAGCTGAATTGATAGTACAGTGAGTAGGGCACTTGTCTTGCATGCAGCTGACCCAGATTTGACCATTGACATTCCTTATGATCTCTTGAATACTACCAGTAGGTTCGTGTGTTCAGAGACAGGAATAAGCCCTGAGCACTTGGAGTATGATCCCAAAACCAAAACAAACAAAAATTTAAATGCTAGAGAGTGAGTAAAATATAAAATACTTTGTTAAGGGGCTGGAGAGATAGCACAGCGGTAGGGCGTTTGCCTTTCATGCAAAGGACGGTGGTTCATATCTTGGCATCCCATATGGTCCCCCGAGCCTGCCAGGATGATTTCTGAGCTTAGAGCCAGGAGTAGCCCCTGAGCAGTGCCAGTTGTGACCCAAAAACCAAAATAAATAAATAACTTGATAATTAGGAAACAAATTCAATATATATATATATATATATATATATATATATATATATATATATATATATAAATAAAATTTCCCTTTTCCATGTTTTTGGAAATAATCGCATATTTGATAGGAATTTTATAATAAGTTAACCTCTAAGCTTTTCTTTTTTTTTTTTTCAATTTATTTTTTGATTTGGGGGCCACACTCAATAATGCTCAGGGGCTACTACTTTGGATCTGCACACAGGAATCACTGGTGATGCTTGGGGTACATATGGGATGCTGGGGATCAGATTTGGCTCTGCCACGTGCGAGACAAGTATTGCATTGTACTATTGCTCTAGCCCCTCCCTCTAAAACATTTCTTTCTTAATTTTTGAGGTATTTATTTTCACTTAGTCATATGTTTATTGCACATACACTGAAATGCCTCATATTTCTTGTGGAGAAAAGTGGAGTATTGGGGCTGGAGAGATAGCACAGCGGCATTTGCCTTGCAAGCAGCCGATCCGGGACCCAAGGTGGTTGGTTCCAATCCCGGCGTCCCATGTGGTCCCCGTTCCTGCCAGGAACTATTTCTGAGCAGATAGCCCTGAGTAACCCCCAGCACCACTGGGTGTGGCCCAAAAAACAAAACAAAAAAAAAAGTGGAGCATTATTATTTTGGATTTTGGGCCACACCTGGAGGCGCTCAGGGATCACTCCTGGCTCTGTACTCAGAAAACGCTCCTGGCAGGCTCAAGGGATCATGTGAGATGCCTGGAATTGATCTGAGTCAGTCCTGGGTTTGGCTGCGTGCAGGGCAAACGCCCTACTGCTGTGCTGTTGCTCCGGCCTTGAAAGTAGAGTTTTAAATAAAAATTATTCATTGCATCAGCTCTTCCCAGCGACTAGATCTGCCATGTAAAGAATATTCTAGTCAGGGCCGGGCGGTGGCGCTAAAGGTAAGGTGTCTGCCTTGCCAGCGCTAGCCTAGGGCGGACCGCGGTTCGATCCCCCGGTGTCCCATATGGTCCCCCAAGCCAGGAGCGACTTCTGAGCGCATAGCCAGGAGAGTAACCCCTGAGCGTCAAACGGGTGTGGCCCAAAAACCAAAAACCAAAAAAAAAAAAAAAAAAAAAAAGAATATTCTAGTCATGCTTTTGTCAAGAAACTTGCGATTTCTTGTTAAAGCTACATTTAGAAACTTAAAAAAAAAAGATTGTTATGTAAAATATCATAGATTAAGTGCCAAATTATAGATAAATGGTAGTAATTTTCTAAAAATGTGTATTGAACCACTCTCATTTCCAAGTTTTGTTTTAAGCAAGAGGGTTACAAATATGGACATCTATTTGAGAAGAAAGAACTGATTTATTAGTAGACTATAGGTCATTTCACAACTTTTCCCCTGAGGGGCTGCTGGTGTGGCCTTTCATTCTTAGTTTTTGCTGTTAAAGCAGCAGTTACAGCTTCAGTGTCAGTTTTGGAGGTTGTCCCACTGAAGGTGTCAACAAGCAAAGGAAAAGGAATCCTGTTGGTTCCGGAGAGATAGCACAGCAGGCATTTGCCTTGCAAGCAGCCGATCCAGGACCAAAGGTGGTTGGTTCGAATCCCGGTGTCCCAGATGGTCCCCCGTGCCTGCCAGGAACTATTTCTGAGCAGAAAGCCAGGAGTAACCCCTGAGCAATGCCAGGTGTGGCCCAAAAACCAAAAAAAAAAAAAAAAAGAGGAATCATGCTTAGGGCATCATCGCAGGGCTTCTTCCCCTCCCCCTCTACTAAATTTTCTGCCAGCATTTAAGTAGGTAGCCTCTGCTTTTTCTTCTGTTTTTATTGCTTTCACTTACTCAGCTCAATGCTAGGGAGGCTGTGTGGTGGAGGGCTCAGATCTGGGGCTCCTGCTAAGAATGTACCCCAGTCCTCTGAGCTGTCTTCCCGGCCTGCTCTTCTGCTTCTCTGATGGAAGACTTTATCTTTTCCCTAAGGGGAAGACTTTGATAAAAGTTAGGGTGTATGGGGCCAGCCAGGTAGTGCAGTGACTAAGGCTCTTGCCTTGAATGTGACTGGTCTTGGGTTAGATCCCCAATGTCCTATAAGATTCTCAAAGTAATACCAGGAATAACCCCTGAGCATTACTGGGTGTGGCTCTCAAACAAAGAAAACCCAAACAAATAAAAGTTAGGGTTTACAGGACCCCGGTTCAGTCCCCTGGCACACCATATGGTCCCCCAAGCCAGGAGTGATTTTTGAGTGCATAGCCAGAAGTAACCTCTGAATGTCACCAGGTGTGGCCCAAAAGCCAAAAAAAAAGTAAGGGTTTATTATAACAAAACAAAAAAATCAGTAAGGCTTCATTATATGAAGAAAATAATACAAAGTGATATGAAAGGACATATACAATATAGTAGTACATAAAAGACTGTGAAGGAAAACGAAGCCAAACTTCATTCAAAGCTTTTGAATGACTATATTATAATATTATGTTACTTTAGGTTAATCTGTAAATTTGTTTTATTAAAAAGTTTAATTTGGGGGATGGAGAGATAGCACAGCAGTAAGGCATTTGCTTTGCATGCAGCCCACCCAGGACAGACCTGTGTGTGTTTGTTTTGTTTTTGGGTGACACTCGGGTTACTCCTGGCTATGCGCTCAGAAATCGCTCCTGGCTTGGGGGACCACATGGGACCATATGGGACTCCCAGGGTTCGAACCTCGGTTCGTCCTACCTAGGCTAGTGCTTGTGAGGCAGATGCCTTACCTCTAGCGCCACTGCACTAACCCTGAACCCGTGTTTGATTCCTGGCATCCCATATGGTCCCCTGATCTTGCCAGGAACAACTTCTTAGCTCAGAGCCAGGTGTAACCCCTGAATGTCACTGCGTGTGGTCCAAAAACCACAAAGAAACCAAAAAACAAGGCAAATGCCTTACTCATCATACTATTTATCTGACCCAGTTTCTCATTTTTAATACTGTGTTGTTCAGTTTTCTGATACATTTATTATAGTGTTACCCATCTAATTCTTTAATTTATTTTAATAAATTTTTGTAAGTGTATGATGCTTGGGACCAAACCCAGGGATTCCCCTATTCAAGGCAGTGCTCTTCCATAGAGCTACATCCCTTACATCTTGCTTTAATTGTTGGGAAGAAAAGCTATTCCTGGCTGTGCTTAGTACTGGCTTCTACACTTAGTGATATACCTGTTAGGCTTTGGAGCTCATAGGGAATGTCAGGGATTGAACTCAGGTCAGCAGCCTGCAAGGCAAGTGTTATGTCTGCTGTATTATAACTCCATCCCTCTTCTGTTTATTTTAGTATTTGCTTGAAATCCTTACCAGTTTTTTCTTGCCACTGTAGTATATACGGAACTGTGTAATGAACAGGACCTTGCCCCATTTTATACTTGTGGAATGCTGCAAAATTAAGAAGATGTATGAACAGGAAATGATTGCTATAGAGGCTGCCATAAATCGAAATTCGTCTAATCTTCCTCTTCCTTTACCACCAAAGAAAACACGAATTATATCTGTAAGTTTCATGTGGAAAGGAAACTTTTGGTGAACCCAGAACATGTGATTTTCTTAGCTTGTAAGTTTAAGCCTTGCACTGACTTTCTTTACTCACTTCCCTTCTGTGAAACCAATGCATGTTTGTCAGAGCCATCACCATTCATTACAAATTATTTTCCTAGCTACTCACTCTTCCCTGACTGAAGCTACATATAAATAGAAAAATAGTCATTTGTGGGTTTTGATGTTCTTTTATATTAAAGAGGAATGCCATTAAAGATTTTTTTATGTATTTTGAAATTAGATCTAAATACAGATTTCAGTGAACAACTTGGGACATTCTAGTAGAAAGATCGATATATATGTTTTAAAGCACTGGTCGTTTAATCACTTCATTTAAAAATTAATTTTTAATTAATAAAAATGTAATTGAATCATCGTGAGATTTTGTTACTTTTTTTTTTCCAGTAAAAACAGTTTTTATTTGAAGGTATTGAGGAAGGAAAGAGAGAGGACAAAAAAGAGAGTAATGCACCAAGGAAGAGTGAAGGTTTCTCCAAAGGCAGAAAGAGCCCCAGGTACAGCTCAGCATTCAAGTAGGAAAGTCTACGTCTCAGAAGAGCAGGTGCAGCAGTGCGTGCTCAGTAGCATATACTCAGGCAACACATGTGCCCCAGACTTACTTACTTCTTGATGGCTGATACCTGTATCCCTCAGCTGTTGATTTATTCAGAGCCTTTGATACTGATTCAGTGTTTATTTCTCTTCTCAGTATTGGAATACTGCCTAGAACTAAGCAGTGACCATGATGCTTACCTAGCATGTGGTTTTCATTCGCTAGTTTAGAGATCAGTCTTCATTTTTTCAATAGATACAAGAATTGATGAAATGATTTCATTGCTGCAGAGTATTTATTTCTTTTAAATCTTGTATTCAAATGTTTTACTTATTTTATTCTTTTACAGCATATTTTTGAAAATAGTAATCCTTTCCAAATTGTCTTGGTTAAGGGGAATAAACTTAACACAGAAGAAACTGTAAAAGTGAGTATTTGAATTTCAGTGTTTATTCAGATTTTTCTCCCATTTCCTTTAAATTTGCTGCGTACAAAAAATGTAATTTCATTTTCTAAGTGTTAGAAAAGATCACAAGTTGTATAAGACATGGGATTTATTACACAACCCTTTACAATTACATGGAGATTTAACACCTCATTTGTCTCAAAGTAAAGAGTGCATTTCCTCCAATTTCACATGATAGGAAATTGGCTATTTTGTGACCAAGAAAGGGGTTTAGTTTATTTGAGAGGTTTGCTGGTGTTAGGATGCACCTTACCAACAACCACCAGTGCTTTTTCCTTTTGTAAATGGCATTATAGTTTCTATGGTTAACTTCCCTTTGAATTATTTTATTGTTATTATTATTCCCCCGTCATTATTTCATTTTATTTTGGGTCCAAACCCATCAGGTGCATCTAGCTCTGCATTTCTAGTGGGCTCGGGACCATATGGGATCCTAGGGATCAAAAAGTTTTGCACCCAGTGTCCTGACAGGAGCCTCTCTGGTTATGTCAGCCTGGGCAGCCCATCTTGTGGGCCAACTCTGGGCCCTGTTGGCTGGGCCTCACCTCAGAAAGTGCTATTGTTGCCCTACAGAAAAATGTGCAGAACCCTCTTTACAGGGCCTCATCTCAGAAAGTGCTATTGTTGGCCTACAGCAAAATGTGCAGAATCCTCTTTGTCAGTTAAACAAGACCCTCTACGTCTACAACTTGCTATTCAGCAAGTGTAAAGCTTCCACCAATAGAAAGCTGAAGTTCTGTAAAATCTTTGCATTCAGCACTCTCCCTCCTTTGATTGGCATCTTGTGGCATTTTGTGTCCACTGCCACCTTTTGCTGGCTTCTCTTTGAGCTACTGCCTTTCACCTTTTCTGTCCAGAGGAAGTCCTGCCTCTACTCTGATCTTTTCCACAGCTGGATGTTTTACCAGCTAAGTGTCCATGCAGAATGCTGCAGTGACTTTCCCTGTTCATTTTTGGCTGGTGCTATAGCAGTGCTCACAGAGCTGATCCTCCTTGGCCAGCATGGCCCTGCCCTTCCATACAGTTTTTAAATTGTGGTTGCCCACAATTTGGTTCTTGTGCTCCCACAGGTTGCTGTGGTGCTCACTGGGGTTTACAGTTCTTTAATGTGGTGCTCATTCATATCTAGCTGTGGGGCAGCAGGAAATCACTTATACTGAGAATCACATGCAGCAGAGCTGCAGCTCCCACACTACTGGCATGTGGGACACCGGTGGTTTATCTTGTGACCCTGTGTTTGCAAGGCTGGCATTCTCAGCACGGACTTCTTCCAGAAGACCAGAGCTTCTCTCAAACTCCTCGGTGTAGTTCTATTTTTTACCACCCATTTTCCAACTGGACATCATTACGTAATCCATATGAAAGGTTTTTTTTTGGATATTTTTCATTTCTCTTGCATCACTTTGTACCTAGTCTTTAGAGCAAAATGAAAAACAATTATGTATAGGAAAGTCATGAAAAGGAATATATTTTTAAGTTGTTAACTGACTAGTTCATCAACTGGTTAGAAGTATGCAGAGATTTTAGAGAATTTTATCTACACACTAACAAAAGCTCAATTAAGTGAAATCAGTACAAACACACATAAAGACTACTTTCTTTTTCTTTTTAAAACTATGCTGGACCACCCCACTCTCCATTCCCCCATTATTTGTATGTATTGCTGTGTATTATAGGGGCTGGCTGACCACTTAATTGTGGTGCTATCCAAAGCTGGCACATTTAGGTTGTAACACTAACCTATAGAAGTGGTTGATGTGCTTCTTCAGTAAAAAAAAAACTACTTTTTTTGGGGGGGTGGATTTTGGGCCATACCTGGAGGTTACTCCTGGCTATGCATTCAGAAATCATTTTTGGCTTAGGGGACCATATGAGATGCAGTGTTTCAGTAAAATTACTTTATTTTCATTAATAGAGGTGTTTTATTGGTGGGATATTCAGTTTTGTGGTTGTTTTTTGTTTGTTTTATTACAGGTTCACGTCAGGGCTGGTCTTTTTCATGGTACTGAACTCTTATGCAAAACCATTGTAAGCTCAGAAATATCAGGGAAAAATGACTACGTTTGGAATGAAACACTGGAATTTGATATTAATACTTGTGACCTGCCAAGAATGGCTCGATTATGTTTTGCTGTTTATGCAGTTTTGGATAAAGTGAAAACGAAGAAATCAACTAAAACTATTAATCCCTCTAAATATCAAACCATCAGGAAGGCTGGGAAAGTGGTAATTGATACAACTATTTTATGAGGGGACAAAAAAAGGGATGATGATAGAATAGAATAAATTTAAGACTCTTTGAAATGAATGTTTTTGGATGAAATTTTATCACCTGGTTGGCTGCTAAGAATTGTTTCAAAAGGGCAGCATGTGTGTATATATATTGTTCTATTTGCAGGGCTAGAGATCAAATCTTTATGATCCTGAGTCAATTATCAACCTACATTTTTATGTGATCTTTTCACATTTTCTTTTTTCTTTTTTTTTTTTTTTTCCGGTCACAGCCGTTTGATGCTCAGGGGTTACTACTCCTGGCTAAGTGTTCAGAAATTGCCCCTGGCTTGGGGGGACCATATGGGATACCGGGGGATCGAACTGCGGTCCTTCTTTGGCTAGCGCTTGCAAGGCAGACACTTTACCTCTAGTGCCACCTCACCGGCCCCATTTTTTACATTTTCTTAACTTTTAAAATAGTAAATGTCATTTATAAATGTTCTATTTAAAATGAAGTACTTTTTGAGACTAGAGTGATAGTATAGTAGGTAGCATGCTTGCCTTGCATCCAGCCAACCCAGATTTTATCTCCCAAACTATGCCTTGAGCTCACCAGGAATGATCCCTGAGCACTGCCAGGTTTGTCAAAACCAAAACCCCAACTCAACCGAAAAATAAACCCGACCAAAAATAATAACAGGAAAAATAAAACACAAAACTGTTTGGGAGTATTTGTTCATAGGGTATCAAGGCTAATGAATTTACAACTGGCAGTGGTTGAGGATTATGTGTGGTGTCAGGATCTAACCAGGGTTACCTGCATGCAAAGCTAGTACCATAAATCCTATAGTCTCTTTTTCTCTAGCCATAAATAAAAAAACTTTTTATTTATTTATTTATTTTTATTTTTGGGCTACACTTGGTGATGCTCAGGGGTTACTCCTGGCTTTTCGCTCAGAAATCACTCCTGCTTGGGGGACCATATGGGACGCCTGGAGATCGAACCGCAGCTGTTCTAGGTTAGCATGTGCAAGGCAAATGCTTTACAACTTGCACCACCACTCCAGCCCCTAAAATTATGTTTTGTTTTGTTTTTGGGTCACACCCGGCAGCATGCAGGGGTTACTCTTGGCTCTGCTATCAGAAATCACTCCTGGTGGGCTTTGGAGACCATATGGGATGCTGGGGATCGAACTGGGGTCCATCCTGTGTTAGCCCTGTGCAAGGCAAATGCTTTATTGCTGTACTATCGCTTCAGCCTCATAAATAAAAAAAAAACTTTAAAAAAGTTCAGTAAAGGCAGCTAGAGCGGTGGCACAAGTGGTAGGGTGTTTGCCTTGAACGCACTAACCTAGGAAGGACTGTGGTTTGATCCCCTGGCATCCCATATGGTGCCCCAAACTAGGAGCAATTTCTGAGCACATCACTAGGAGCGTCTCCAGTTGTGGCCCAAAAATCAAAAGATGAATAAATAAATAAACAAATAATCAGTAAAATCAAATAAAGAGGGTCTGGAACAATAGCACAGCGGGGAGGGCATTTGCTTTGCATTCGGCTTTCCTGGGTTCGGTCCCTAGCATTCCACATGGTCCCCTAAGCGTGTTAGGGGTAATTTCTGAGTGCAGAGCCAGGAGTAATCCCTGTCACTTGCTGGGTGTGGCCTAAAAGCCCATATTATATATGGGTATATATTTTTATATAAATATATAAACATATATATGTGTGTAAATATATATATAAAGATTTTAGGGGTCAAAGAGATAGCACAGCGGTAGGTTGTTTGCCTTGCACGCTTTCAATCCAGGACAGATGATGGTTCAAATCTGGGCATCCCATATGGTCTCCTGAGCCTGCTAGGGGCGATTTCTGAGCGCTGCCTGGTATGACCACCCCTTCAAAGAAGACTAACAACTGTATATCCTTAGTCCCTTAATTGAAATTTCAAGTGTTTGTTGGATCTAATCTTACATCTAAATCTAAATCTCATGACACCAGGGCTTAATATGTAACCCAGCACACCCTGGAAAGTAAATGGGTTTTCATGCTCCAGGGGACAGATGGAAGCGCTCAGCCTCCTTCAGGTCATTTCCAACCAGGTTTTTTTGTTTCGTTTTATTTTGGGTCACACTCAACAGTGCTCAGGGGTTACACCTGGCTCTGCACTCAGAAATCGCTCCTGGCAGGCACGGGGGACCATATGAGATGCCAGGAGTCGAACCACCATCTGTCCTGCATCAGCTGCTTGCAAGCCAAACACACCTGTCTCTGTGCTGTCTCTTTGGCCCCACCATTTAGCTTTTTAAAAATGAATTTTAGGGCTGTAGAGAGCTTATTGTGTAAGGCTCTTGTTCAGTTCCTGGAATCCTTTATGGTTTCTTGGTCCCAGAGCCAGGAATAATCCCCTGGGCATGGCCAGGTATAGCACCACTGTTGCCATGTGTCCCCCTCGCCCTACCACACACAGAGAAAGTTCTAATGTCTAAAAAGTCACAGATGGGGGCCAGAGAGATAGCATGGAGGTGAGGCGTTTGCCTTTCATGCAGGAGGTCATCGGTTCAAATCCCGGCGTCCCATATGGTTCCCCATGCCTGCCAGGAGCAATTTCTGAGCCTGGAGCCAGGAATAACCCCTGAGCACTGCCAGGTGTGACCCCAAAACCACCAAAAAAAAAAAAAGTCACAGATGACTTAGTTTCTCTGAATTCTTTCACCACTTGTTCATATTGCTTGTTTGTTTGTGTTTGTTTTTGGTCCACACCTGTCAGTGCTCAGGACTCACTCCTGGCTCTGTGTTCAGGGGTCATTCCTTGGTGGAAATTGGGAAACCCTGTGGGGTTCTGGAGATTAAACCTGGGTTGGCTGCATGCAAGGTAAGTGCCCTATACATTGTAGAGATCTTTTGGTCCCACCAGAACTTAAGTATTTTCTAAAAATAAAATTACTGGGGACCGGAATAATAGCACAGTGATAAGACGTTTGATTTGCAGGCAGCCGACCTGGGACAGACTAGTGTTCAATCCCCGGCATCCCATCGAGCCTGCCAGGAGCGATTTCTGAGCACAGAGCCAGGAGTAACCCCACTGAGTGCCGCTGGGTGTGCTTCCCCCCACCCCCCCCCCCAAAAAAAAAACCTACTGAAATAATGCTTATGTACTGGTGATACCTTGAAGTTTTTCTTAGCATATTTATACAGTTGCTATCTTTTCACAGCATTATCCTGTAGCCTGGGTAAATACCATGGTTTTTGACTTTAAAGGACAGCTGCGGTCTGGAGATAGCATATTGCATAGTTGGTCTTCGTTTCCTGGTAAGATTCTTTTCCTTAGTCTTAAAGAGTAACTTCTTTGCATGTAGATTAGTTCATGTTTCTTTGGGACTCACTTTCTTTAGTTCATAAAGAAAGCACTGATTGTCATAATTTTTGCTCTAAAACATTTTCTTGGATTATTTACATAAATTTTAAAAGTGTTCATAGCTTAGTATGTTTATTTCAGTGAGTGTGTTCTTATTATTACCATGTTATATTTATTGTGTTTTGAGAAACTTTACTTAGGAATGATGTTTCTCCTTCCCCTTCCCCTCTCTCTTTCCCTGGATTTGGGGATCAAACCTAAGGCCTCCCATGCAAGGGAGACTCGACTGCTAAGCCAGACCCTTGACCTGCTAAGAATGGTTGGTGCTTGTGACCACCTCAGAAATGCTTCCATTGAGTCTGAACACGTTGTAGCAAGTTGGCACAAATTGCTCTTCAGTAGAATGTTCTATACTGAACAATTAGTATTCTCCATTTGGAATAAAGTTTTTTTTTTCCATGATGATTTTAAAGCAGATCACCACCACTTTAAGCAGTCCTTCATTTGGGATTGACAGGAATACTAAAATGTTATGATTAACCTTAGTAAGCTTAAGTTTTTCCTTCTCTTTTCCCCTCTCCACTCTCTTTAGTAGATTAGTCCATACAGCAATTAGAGGGTCAGACAGTATTGGGTCCGAAGTACAAGAACTCCCAAACATAGCCTCTTTCAACTGTTGTTAAAAAGTACCACTTGATGGAGTTCCAGAAATTACCAGATGGCTGCTTAAGTGTCTAAATAGGGATTGATAGAGAACATCAACCACATTGATTATATTAAGAAAAAAAAAATATATATATATGGGGCTGGAGAGATAGCATGGAAGTAGGGTGTTTGCCTTTCATGCAGAAGGTCGGTGGTTCGAATCCCGGCATCCCATATGGTCCCTTGAGCCTGCCAGGAGCGATTTCTGAGCGTAGAGCCAGGAGTAACCCCTGAGAACTGCTGGGTGTGACCTAAAAACCGAAAGAAAAAAAAAAACCCCAAAAATAAATAAAAGAATGTCATTGATGGCTTAAGTCTTCACTTTGGCTCATGATCATGGCAGTCAGATTACACATGATTAAAATACTTGATGAAATGAGACAAGTGCTGGGGCTGGAGAGGTGGCGCTAGAGGTAAGGTGTCTGCCTTGCAAGTGCTAGCCAAGGAAGGACCGCGGTTTGATCCCCCAGTGCCCATATGGTCCCCCAAGCCAGGGGCAGTTTCTGAGCGCTTAGCCAGGAGTAACTCCTGAGCGTCAAACGGGTGTAGCCCAAAAAAATAAAAAAGAAAAAAGAAAAGAAATGAGACAAGTGTTTTCCATGGAAAACTGAATTTTAATAGACATCTTCAATTAAGTTTGCATTTAAGATTGGGATTACTTACAGTTTAAAAAAGAATTGAGGTAGCTATTCATTTTCAGCAACTTTCTTTTTAAGGACTTATATGACTTGTTGGATTGTTCAAATTTGGGGTCAGATCTTTAACTTTGGGGGCATGGCTACTTATTTAGGGTGACCTTCTATCTTTCCTTTATCCTACCCTCTTTTTTCCTTTTTTTGCCGTGCCAGGTTGAACTCCCAGAAGTTTTAGCACTGAGCCACATCCCCGGGCCCTCTGGGTTCAGCATTCATAGGAACTAGAGACTGAAAGGAATTGCCTGGCAAACTCCTCAGGTGTAATTCATCATGGGAAACATTTTCTCAAGAGTCAAAATTTGAGAGATAGTGCATTGGTTAGGGCATTTCCTTTGCATGCAGCTGACCCAGGTTCAAACTCTGGCATCCCATATGATTCCCTGAGCTGCCAGAAGTAAATCCTAAGTATAGCCATGTGTGGCCCTCCTCACCCCAAACCCAAAAGAATAAATATTATTTTTTATGCTTTAGATGAACTTGAAGAAATGTTGAATCCAATGGGAACTGTTCAAACTAATCCATACACTGAAAATGCAACAGCTTTACATATTAAGTTCCCAGAGAATAAAAAGCATCCCTATTACTACCCTCCCTTTGATAAGGTAAGCTGTACATGGAATTGTGAAGTTGTTAATCCACCGTTTAATGGTTTTAATGTATGTTTAAAGGTTTATAGCATAAACTTTAATTTTCAAAATGTCTTATGCATCTATGTTAGATTTGTTCAGTGGAACGACCCACAGTGGGGAGTTAACTCACTCCCGGCTTGGTCACTGGTTAAAGAGCCATGATTGTTTCTCTGGAGTTCAGGCTCCTCCCTTAGAAAATTAGGAAGTGATGGTGACTCTCTAAGATCCTCTAATACAAAGGGGCTGTCCGTGTGTCCATCTTGTGTTCACTGGGACTCTGACCAGGTGTGAATCTCAGTGGAGTGGGTTCAGACTGTTGACGTAGAGTCCAGACATCCTTCCTGCTGTCAGAGCTTAGACTAAAAGATAGATGATTCTTGTCGACCAGCAGATATCACTTCCTTTTGTGCAATTTTACTCAGCAGCTATTTCTAAATACTTTTCCTTGGTCCCCACGCTGTATGTCTTGGTGACGAGGAGAGTCTCTCTTTAAGCTGGGATGTGACTTTCTATGTGTTAAGCAACAAAACTGTCACATTTTTATCTTCAGGTTGGCATTTTGGTTTGAGGAATGGCTGCTTCTAGTATGAGGAAGTGAACATAGCTCCGAATAATAAACAAGAAGTTTCTTGTACTTCCTTAATCTATTTGAGACAAGATGTTTTTAAAAACCGATGTTATAGTAAATATTTTAAGCTAACCCACCTTTAAACTTAAACCTAACTTTACTTTCCCATTTTTGTTTTTTGGTCCACACTTCACAGTGCTCACTCAGGGAGAACACCAAGTGGTGCTGGGGGTACCTTAAGTGGTGATGGGAATTGGATTAGATTGGCATAAGGCACATCTTGTCTCTAGCCTTTTAATTGTATCTGAATGCTCAGTGGCACCCCATCTCTAGATAGAGTTCTGGGATCTTTCTTGCCTCCAGAGACACCTAAGATATGGCAGTACGTGGGTCTCAAGAGGTGGCTCATGCCAGAGTTGCTAGGGGCCTCCAGGGCTGCCCCTGGAGATTGGGAACCAGATGGTGCTGAGGATCACATGGATGTGTCTTGAGCTCTGTGTACTCTCTCCCCAGCTCTTAATTGAATTTTATTTCCAAAATAACTTTCTGTTTTGAGGCCACATCTAGTGATGCTCAGGGGTTACTCCTGGCTCTGTACTCAAGAAGCACTCCTGGGATGCTTGGGTGGCTCATACTGGATGCCAGGAATTCTACCCAGGATTGCAAACTGGTATGCAATGCAAAGCCCTATCCACTGTACTATCTCTGGCTGCTTGAAGTTAACTTTTCATGTCTCATTCTCTAAAAGGTTTTGCTGGGCACAGAGAAGTAGTACATTTACCTTTTAAAATGTGATTTCTTTGGGTATGAGACTATAGTAGGTAGGGTGTCTGCCTTACATGTGTTCTGCCCAGGTTTGATCCCCAGCATCCCTTATGGTCCTCCAACCCCACCTAATGGTCCTGCATGTAGAGCAATGAGTAAGCCCTAAGCACTACTGGGCATGCACTCTCCCCATCAAAAGTTGATCGCTTGGGGCCGGAGCAAAAGCACAGCAGTAGGGCATTTGCCTTGCATGCGACTGACCCAAGATGGATCCCCCAGCATCCCATATGGTACTCCAAGCCAGGAGCAATTTCTGAGCACATAGCCAGGAGTAACCCCTGAGCGTCACCAGGTGTGGGCCCCCTAAACAAACAAACAAAAAATGGTGATTGCTTTAGCTACAGATAATCTTAATCCAGTTTCCTGTGAGACTCAAAGTCCTTATAGTAATTATATTTCCTGGTTGTATGAAGATTAAGATCACACTATAAAGTGTAAGGGCATGCAAGTACCATGTCTAATACTTAGTTCTTTGTAGTTTAAGTACAAGTGTAAGTCATTAAATATTAGACTATGAATCTAATTTTAAAACTTTTTTTTTTAATAGATCATCGAAAAGGCAGCTGAAATCGCAAGCAGTGACAGTGCTAATGTATCAGTAAGTATAAAAATGACCATACAGTGCTGGGGCTTGAACTTGGCTTTTTGGCGTGCACATTAGCTTTTTGAGCCATCTCTTTGGCCTGTGTCAAGTTTTTTAATACTGTGCTCATGATTCAATTTCTTCATATCCTCTATGATAATTAATTTGCAGAAGTTGCACAACAGTTTATTAAAATGTGCCTGTGATATAACACTTTATTGAATGGTAGCTGTTTGTAGATAGTCTGTGTTCAGTGGTACATACCAGCTTGGGTTATCGTAGTACCTTATGATCTCTCTCTCTCATCTCCCTCACTTCCCCTCCCAAAGGCACATCCAGGGATTGATGGTAGCCTTGGGTGTAGGGTTGGGTGAGGGCTTTCGTGTTTTTGTTTAAAGTTTAGACTTTGTTAATATTGCTTATATGCTGGCTTCACATTGCCTAGACTTAGTCACATTCTCTCACTCAGCACCAGGAAAGTTAAGTCATGCTAGCCAAGAAGAGAAGCTCCTGGCACCAAAAACACGGAAGATGCAGACTGGATTGGGGGACAAACTGCAGTCTTTGCTGTATATTACTTGTTTCTTTTGCTTCAAGTAAAAATTCTACTTATTATGGTGGCTAATTTAAAGACTTCTCTGGACCAGATTTTCTTTAGGAATTTTTATTGTTTGTTTGTTTTTTTGTTTTTGTTTTTGGCTCACACCTGGTAGTGCTCAGGCTCTATGCTCAGAAATCGCTCCTGGCAGGCTCGGGGGACCATATGGAATGCTGGGATTCAAACCGCTGTCCTTCTGCATGCAAGGCAGATGCCTTACCTCCATGCTATCTCTCCAGCCCCTGCCTTTAGGATTTTAAAAGATTTTGTTGGCCCTTTGGTTTAAATTATTTACCTACTACAGATAGATACCTTGGAAATTATTCTCTTGAGTGAAAAATAGATTATTGCTATATGTTACTAGTTTGTCAGGCAATTAAGTGAAACATGTAAGAAACATATAAGCACAGGGTTTTTGTTTTGTTTTTGGGTCAAACTCAGCCGCACTCAGGGCTGGATCTGCGCTCAGAAATTACTCTTGGCAGGGATGAGGGACCATATGGGATGCCGGGATTTGAACCGCCATCTGTTCTGGATTGGCTGTGTGCAAGGCCCTACTGCTGTGCTATCTTTCCAGCCCCAAGCACAGGTTTTTAAATTTAAGAGAGATAACAGCTATATAGGGACCTCTTCATAGTTTTTCTAGTTAATAGTTTTTGTTTGTTTGTTTGTTTGTTTTGTGTTTGACCAAACCCTGTGGTGCTCAGGGGTTACTCCTGGCTATGCGCTCAGAAATTGCCCCTGGCTTGTGGGGACCATATGTGTTAATCCCTGGCTAGCTCATGCAAGGCAGATACGCCTTATCGCTATGCCACCACTCTTCCCCCTCCCCCAAGTTTCTTTCTTCTTATTATGGATGCAGTATTTTTCTTTTCAAGCTTAATGTATTTAAAAATTGATACCTGATACTAGTATTTTGTGAAATCAAGAAACAGGAATTATAATTTTAGTATTTTAAAACTTCTGATGATTTCTCATTAATGTCATTTTTTTGGTCATGGATTAGTTCTTACTGAAAATGAAATCCTGTTTTTGTTTTTTTTTTTCTCTTCTTGGTTTTTGGGCCACACCCGGCGGTGCTCAGGGGTTACTCCTGGATGTCTGCTCAGAAATAGCTCCTGGCAGGCACGGAGGACCATATGGGACACCAGGATTCGAACCAACCACCTTTGGTCCTGGATCGGCTGCTTGCAAGGCAAACGCCGATGTGCTATCTCTCCAGGCCCGAAATCCTGTTTTTTTTTTTTTTAAAGTGTTGTCACTTTCTGACTGGGGTGGGTGTTGGTTTCTTTAAATGGATTTCTATTCTTAGTTAGCTTGTCTTACACTTGTGGTTTCCTAGTTGTCTGCCAACTCACTATAATCTGCTGCCAGTTATGTAGGAGGAAGGGTAAGCCCTGCTGAGAGTCAGCATCTGCTCTGCTGAAAATTTCTGTTTGTTTGGGGCTGGTGACTTCCTAGTATCTTTTTCCCCTCTCATCTCAGTCTGTAAGCAAGACCCCCTGCAATTTGTGTGCAGCCCAGGTGGAGCCATGCCTAACCGAAAGCTGTTCTACTGGTGGGGAGATTGACTGTCGCTTTTGGAATCCCCACTCTCTTCTCTCTTGATCATTTCTGGATCTGAACTGCCCTTCCCCAGTTCTCAGTAAATTTATGTGGTACCAGGATCTAACCAGGGTCCTTATATGTGCCTGGCATATGCCTGATCCCACTTTGCATTATACTAAGTCATTTTACTTTAGATAACAATCAGCTCAGTTTACTTACTGAATTGGGTATGTATTATGTAATATTATAGATTGGTATAATCAATATATATCTGTGCATGTATAATACAAACGCGTGTAATTTATCAAGTAAATTTACTACTCTGATGTGTGGTTTTTTTGGGGGGAGGGCACACCCAGCATTCAGGGGTTACTCCTGGTTCTGTGCTCAGAAATTGCTTCTGGCAGGCTCCAGGGACCATATTGGATGCTGGGATTTGAACCACCCTACCGTGTCCCATATGGTCCCCCCAAGCCAGGAGCGATTTCTGAGCACATAGCCAGGAGTAACCCCTGTGCGTCAATGGGTGTGGCCCAAAACAAACAAACAAACAAACAAACAAACAAAAAAGAATCACTTTGAGGGGCTGGAGAGATATCATGGAGGTAGGGCATTTGCCTTGCATGCAGAAGAATGGTGGTTCAAATTGAATCCAAACATCCCATATGATTCCCCGAGCCTGCCAGGAGTAACCCCTGAATGCTGCCGGGTGTGACCCAAGAACCAGAAGAAGAAAAAATCACTTTTGGAGTGCTCAAGGTGACCATATGGAATGCCTGGGATTGATCCTGGATAGACAAGGCAAAGGTCCTACCTGCTGTACTCTCTCTGGCCCATAGAAATTTTTCCTCATGCGCATGGAATCTTGCATGATTTTATGTTTTTACAACTGGCTTGTTTTACTTAGTGCTCTCAAATTTCATCCATCTTGTATGTAATATGCGTGAAAATGCTCCTCCTTTTAAATGCTGGATAATATTCTTTTGCCTGTTCTGTACCATATTTTATTGAATTATTCATCTGTATACGAAACCTAGGGTTGCTTCCAGTTCTTAGCTATTGTAAAATTGCTGCTATAAATATACGTGTGAAAATATCTCTGAGATCCTCCTTTTAGTTGTTTTTTTTTTTTTTTTTTTTTTTTTTTTTGGTTTTTGGGCCACACCCGGTTGACGCTCAGGGGTTACTCCTGGCTATGTGCTCAGAAATCGCCCCTGGCTTGGGGGGGGGACCATATGGGACGCCGGGGGATCGAACCACGGTCCTTCCTTGGCTAGCGCTTGCAAGGCAGACACCTTACCTCCAGCGCCACCTACCCGGCCCCTAAATTTTTTAAACTTTTTTTTTTTTTTTTTTTGGTTTTTGGGCCACACCCGTTTGACGCTCAGGGGTTACTCCTGGCTATGTGCTCAGAAATCGCCCCTGGCTTGGGGGAACCATATGGGACGCCAGGGGATCGAACCGCTGTCCGTTCCTTGGCTAGCGCTTGTAAGGCAGGCACCTTACCTCCAGCGCCACCGCCCGGCCCCCCTTTTAGTTGTTTTAGATTCACACCCAGAAGTAGAATTACTAGATAATATGTTGGGTGTGGCTTTTTTTTTTTTTTTTTTTGGTATGGTGGTTCTATTTTTTAATTTCTTGAGGAGCTGACTTTTTCATAGTAACCAAACCATCTTTCATTCCCACCTTTTTCCAAAATGATTCTAATTTTTTGGTTAGGTAACCAAACCTGTCCTTGGAACAATATCTGGCAGTGTCTGGAATTTACTTCTGACTCTGAGCTCAAGCATTTCTCCTGGCAGGCTCTGGGAACCGGACTGTATTGGGTGCTATGGATCAAGCCTGCGTCAGCTACATGCAAGCACCTTACCTACTGTATTATGTCTCTTGATTTTTATATTTATATATTATATTATATAAAATTCTAATTTTTATATGTCCTTTACCACGGTTTCTTTTTCTGGGAGGGGAAAGAGGGGAGAAAGGATTGGATGATGCTTAGGAATCACTCCTGGCCTGCCTTTCTTCAAATCAGATCAGGGTCTGCAGGCAAGTGCCTTAACTATATATATATATATATATATCTTTTAATCTTTTTTTTTTTTTTTTTTTTTGGTTTTTGGGCCACACCCGTTTGATGCTCAGGGGTTACTCCTGGCTATGTGCTCAGAAATCGCCCCTGGCTTGGGGGGACCATATGGGACGCCGGGGGATCGAACCGCGGTCCGTTCCTTGGTAGCGCTTACAAGGCAGACACCTTATCTCTAGCGCCACCTTCCCGGCCCCATATCTTTTAATCTTAATAGCATTATACCTTTCAGCAAGAAGCAATCTGCTACATTTTTTCAGAAACTGCATGTGCTTTGTAGAAGTTGAAATGTCAATAAAAAAATTACTTCCACTAATAGATGACTAATCCAGAATGCAATTCTGCCACCTAGCGTTTACACATGGCTATTGTTTACAAAACCATTTTTTCATTATTTTGAACATAGAAACTTAATATCCAGCAGTGAAAACTTTACCAGAAAGGAGATATATATATATATATTTTTTTTTTTTTTTTTAGGTTTTTGGGTCACAGCCGGTGACTTTCAGGGATTACTCCTGACTATGCACTCAGAAATCGCTCCTGGCTTGGGGGACCATATGGGATGCTAGGGATCGAACCAAGGTTCTTTTTTTCTTTTTGGTTTTTGGGCCACACCTGGCGGTGCTCAGGGGATACGCCTGGCTGTCTGCTCAGAAATAGCTCCTGGCAGGCACGGGGGACCATATGGGACACCGGGATTCGAACCAACCACCTTTGGTCCTGGATCAGCTGCTTGCAAGGCAAACGCCGCTGTGCTATCTTCCCGCAAGGTTCTTTTTTAAAAGGAAATCTTTATTTTTTTACTTTTAGGTTGTGGTTGGGATTGGCTCTCACCCAGCAGTGCTCATAGCTTACTCCTGGTTCTCTCAGGAATCACTCATGGTGGACCTTTGGAGGACCAGAAAGGGTGATAGGGATTGAACCTGAGCCATTTCTATGCAAGCAAGTACCTTACCTGCTGTACTAGTGCCTTATGGTCCATGCTTTGAAAAGGAGATTTTTTTTTGTTTTGTTTTGTTTTTATCTTTTTTGTGAAGAACATGTATTCCCTGAGAACAAGGTGCCTGAGCACATGTCTTTCACATCTCCTTTTGTGATGTGGACTTTTATACTTTCAGGCTGGGATGTGTGTTGAGATTCGCTCTCCACCCATGAATCCATTATTCTCCCCTCACCCCTGAATTTGTTTATTTGTTTACTCCTGGCTCCATGTTCAGAAATCTCCCCTGGCAGACACAGGGAACCATATGGGATGCTGGGATTCGAACCACCAGCCTTCTGTATGAAAGGCAAACGCCTTACCTCCATGCTATATCTCCGGCCCCACCCCTGAATTTCTAAATATAGCCGTTTTTTTACTTAAATGCGTTTAAGATATTTTTAGGCATCTAAATTTACAGCACTGTTAGGGTGTTAGGGTTTCATGTGTATTGTAATCCTAAAATATTCCAACATCATTGGCCCTCCACCAGAGGGGTCTCCCTCATTATATCCTCCTCTATGGTTAGGTCAGTTCTGTAGAATGACGGTATCTGGGACTGGAGAAATAGCACAGTGGTAAGTCGTTTGCCTTGCACGTGGCCAACCCAGCAGGGAGTTGCAGAGCCAGAAATAAACCCTGAGCGCTGTCGGGTGTGACTTCCCATACAAAAAAAAAAATTGAACTACCATACCTTTCAGTGTTTCTAAAGTCAAAGCCTTTAAATGTTTTGAGAAAATTAGTATTTTATTTTTGGTTGTTGTTTTGGGGCCACACCCTGCAGCGCTCAGCAGAAATTGCTCCTGGCAGATTCAGGGAACCATATGGGATGCTAAGGATCAAACCTGGGTCAAATGCCCTACCACAGTGCTATGAATTTTTAAAAATCTATATCTCTGTTGTCTTCAATTATGCTTACACAATTCAGCTTTATAATGAATAATTTTTATTTTCTTAGAGTCGAGGCGGAAAAAAATTTCTTGCTGTACTCAAAGAAATCTTGGACAGGGATCCCTTGTCTCAGTTGTGTGAGAATGAAATGGATCTTATTTGGACTTTGAGGCAAGACTGTAGAGAGAATTTCCCACAGTCACTGCCAAAATTACTGCTATCAATCAAGTGGAATAAACTTGAAGATGTTGCCCAGGTAAGGTATCATTTCTTTGATCTTTCCAAGCACTTTGTGTGGTTGTGTGTCCAGTGTCTTTATCTGTGTAGCTTCTATAGTTTGGACGACTTCTGCTGTAGACATTTTGTGGTTTTATTTATTTTTGTTTGTTTGGGCCACACCCGGTGACGCCCACTGGTTACTCCTGGCTATTCTCTCAGAAATCGCTCCTGGCTTGGGGGGGTCATATGGGATGCCGGGGGATTGAATCGCGGTTTGTCCTGGGTTAGCCGCATATGGTGCAAACATCCTATCACTTGCGCCACCACTCTGGGCCCTCGATGCACAATTTTTTTTTTTTTTTTTTTTTTTTTTTTTGTTTTTGGGTCAGCCAGGGGTTACTCCTGGCTGTCTGCTCAGAAATAGCTGTATTATTAAACAAAGAGTGTGGGCCCTCATTTCTTTTACTAGGAGGACTCTGCTTATAGTCCTATTCTTGACTGTTCATGTGCCCGATGCACAATTTTTAATGGCTAGCCATTCTGTTTCTTATTTTCTTTTCAGGTAAGCATTTGATAGTTTCTTTTATTTGTTTTTATAGGCTATTTCAAAAAAGACCATCTGTATTAATAAGTATGGATTTTTATGGTCAAAGTAACTGCAAATTTACTTTTGTGCCTCCATTCCTTCATGCAAGGGAAAATAGTTTCGTTTTCTCCCTAGTAATCTCTGAACCCATTTCAATGTTTATAACAGCTTCAGGCGCTTCTTCAAATTTGGCCTAAATTGCCCCCACGAGAGGCTTTGGAGCTTCTGGATTTCAACTACCCAGACCAGTATGTGCGAGAATATGCGGTAGGCTGTCTCCGACAAATGAGGTACCTCCTGCAAGTGGTATTTTGGGGACAAGGAATAATGCAGGGGGGGGGAGAGAGAAGGGGCTTTCTGCTTGAATATTCATATAAAAGGAAAAGTCTAGAGATGTCTTCAGAGTTTAATTACTTGCTTCCTCCCTCTCTCCCCACTTTTACTCCCGCACATGAACTGTATTATTAAACAAAGAGTGTGGGCCTTCATTTCTTTTACTAGGAGGACTCTGCTTATAGTCCTGTTCTTGACTGTTCATGATAGCAAAAGGGTACTGACAGAATTGGCAAAGGAAAGTAATTCTGAGGAAAGTCTGGAAGACTCTAGGCAGAAATATCTAAAAACAATTTCTGTAGGAGTAAAAACCAAGCATAATGAAGTTTCCCAGCAACAAATATTGCAACTTGTTTAAAACACTGTCATTGGTGGAAGACCATGCGAGACGTATTACTAGGCACATGAGTTTTGTGTTAAAGTCCTCTGCTCCTGGGAGGAAAATGAGTGTTTCACCTGATCCCTGGTGTCTGCACAGTTTAGGGCCCTGTTGTATATATTTTTGAAATGAGGTTCGTAGTTAGTGTTCACTCTCCCTAAGTTTGCATTGGGGGAGGGGTCTTCCTGCCTGCCCTGGGCTGAACCACAGTTTGGGTTTTGCTTTTGGTTTTGGGGCCACAGCCAGTAGTGCTTAGAGTTTGCTCCTGGCTTGCACTCAAGAATCACTCTCCGCAGGCTAGGGGAACCACATGGATGCTGTGGATTGAATCCGTGTAGGTCTCGTGCAAGGCAAATGCCCTATTTGTTGTATCACTCTGGCCCCAAAATGTTTTTCCTTTTTTGATTTTTGGGACATACCTGGCAATGCTCAGGGGTCACTCCTGGCTCTGCATTCAGAATCACTTCTGGCAGATTCAGGTATATACCAGGTATTGAACCCAGGTTGGTTTATTGCAAGGCAAGTGTCCTACCCTCTGTGCTATTGCTCTGGCTCCTCCCAAATGTCTTTTTAAGTGTGTTGATCCCAAAGAGGAAATGGCTGTATCCCCATGTTCCACATAGGTAATTCTATTGTGCTTTTATATATTAAATTAAACCTGGAGATAAAGGTTTTATTTTCTTGGAACACATTACTCTTTGTTTCAGCCCCAGATCTCTCTCAGACTATTTTTTTCAATGATTTATTACCCAAATTGTAGTAACCAGTCAACCTAAGTTGGTAATCACATCTTAAGTGACCTCTGGAGTTAGTTGTGGATAGTTTAAAGGTGGATACAGAATAGAAAGCCACTAAACAATGCAGCTCAGTTCACTTTTTAACATCAGTGAATCAGTTCCCACTTAAAATACTCTCAATTTCCTTTTCCTTTAAGCTATTTGAAATTAAGATTTTTATTATTCATTGATCATCTGGAATAGGAAGTACCTAACTATGAGAGGAAGGGAAAATAAATTGCTGAAGTATCAATAGCATTTTTATTTGAGGAGCTGGTAAGCCAAACCATAGTTAAGAATGAATTGTTTCTTTGTAAGTTGCCAACTCAGGATCCCGGACCTGAGCACTTGAGGGTGTGATCCAAAGAATCCCTATTGGTTGACTAAACACATAGCTGTTTTAGTATCATAAGAAAACAATCAAAGTACACGATTTTTTTGGTTTGTTTTGTTTTTGGGCCACACCCGGTGACGCTCAGGGGTTACTCAGAAATCGCTCCTGGCTTGGGGGACCATATGGGACGCCAGGAATTGAACTGCGGTAGGTCCTCAGCTAGCATGAGTAAGGCAGATGCCTTATGGCTTGTGCCACTGTTCCGGCCCCAAAGTACACAATTTTATTGTAAAGCTGTGCTGATTGTAAATATACTCATCATATATGTCAACCAAATTAGTTTAATTCCTATTTTTTTGTTGTTGTTCACACCCGGCGGCACTGGGGATATTTCTGGCTCTGGGCTAAGAAATTGCTCCTGGCAGGCTCTGGAGACCATATGGGATGCCGAGAATCGACATCCTTCCTGAGTCAGCCACATGTAAGGCCAAAGCCCTATCACTGTGCTATCTCTCAGGCCCCTAATTTCTGTTATTTTTAAGGTGTTTTTATATATTTTGCTTTTTGACCACACCCAACAGTGCTCAGGGCTTACTCTTGGCTCTGTGCTCAGGGATCACTCCTGGCAAGCCCAGGATTATATGGAGTGCCAGGAACTGTACCCTGGTTAACTGAGCTAGACAAGGGCCCTCTCTACTGTGCTATTACTCTGACCTGGGCCAAATTAGTTTAATGACAAGGTCTTGTTTGTCCATTTCTGCTGCTCCCTCTGCCATCAACACCTCTAACATCCGCTGCTGTCGTAGTATATTTTCACAGTCGTTTCATCAAACCAACCATGGCCTTGAGGAACCATTGTCGTTCAGTAGGGTCAGTGTTGGAGAGTGGAGGAGATAGAATCGTTCTGGGAACAGGTTGTAAGTGAATGACTTTGTCTTTTGTTTCCTTCAGTGATGAAGAGCTCTCCCAGTATCTTCTCCAGCTGGTGCAAGTCTTGAAGTATGAGCCTTTTCTTGACTGCGCCCTCTCTAGGTTCCTGCTAGAAAGAGCACTTGCTAACCGGAGGATAGGCCAGTTTTTGTTTTGGCACCTTAGGTAAGTCTGTTCCATTTCGACTCGATTCTCTCTTGTAAAAATTTGTAAAAATTAAATCTACATAATCCAGGACATTGAATAGTTATCTGACTTAACAAAATAGTTTGTTCGGAGCCTTTTATACTCTTGTCTTTATATTTTTACTGTTCAAACTCTTAAATCTTCATGCTCAGGCAAAGTTGTTCATATAAGTGTCCTTTCATACCTCCTAGATTTTTTAACCCAGACTGACAAGTTACTGCTTTTTTTCCGCAATATGTGCTTACTATGTTAATGTTTAGAGTGAAAGCAGATTTAACTCTTGCAAAATTTGTGTGTGTTAATTTACTACCATCTAGGGTTGGTGACAGTGCAGTGGGTTAGGTGTTTGCCTTGCAAACAACCCTTGTGGGTTTGATGTATGCCACCTAAGCCTCATCAGTCAACCCTGGGTCCAACTGGCGGTGACCTCAACCAGTAAATGTAATCCATCAACCAATGGTATTATAGCATAAAGCTTTAAAAGTTGTAGAGAGATGGAGAGAGTGCAGTGAATAAAGCAGCTTCTCTTGTACCCACCTGGCCCAGGTCCAGCCCTCGGCACCATATATGGTCCCCTGAGTCTCGCTGGGAGTGGTCCCCAACTGCAGAGCAGGCAATAAGCCTGAACACAGCCAAGTGTGGCCCTCTAAACCAAAAATATTTTTTAAACTAAAGTATAATAATAGCAACTTAATTTTTATAACTAAATAAATTATCAGAAACATATCAGTCTTATTTCACCAATTTATATTAGAGTGAAGTTAGGAAAAAATTAAAGCTCTTGGGCCCGGAGAGATAGCACAGCGGCGTTTGCCTTGCAAGCAGCCGATCCAGGACCAAAGGTGGTTGGTTCGAATCCCGGTGCCCCATATGGTCCCCCGTGCCTGCCAGGAGCTATTTCTGAGCAGACAGCCAGGAGTCACCCCTGAGCACCGCCGGGTGTGACCCAAAAAACAAAAAAAAAAAAAAATTAAAGCTCTTTTTTCTAGAAACATCTTCTATTCTTCATCAATGACTTTGTGCAGACATTTTTCTTTCTTTCCCCCATTTCTCCCTACTCCCCTCCCTCCCTTCTTGCCTACCTTAGCATCATTACTATGATAAGTGGGAGCATTTACTCAGTTCTAGTGCTCCTTCGGGTTGCACACAGCTGGCTGTGGAGGCTGGAGTTCTCACATAGCAGAGCTCTAGGGGAGCACAGGCTTTTTTTGTTTGTTTAACTTCTTTGGGCTTAATTCTAAAATGACTTGAATCTCAGAGTGGTGAAGTTACTTTGTTTTTCTAAACTAAGCCCATTAAGGAAAATAAACTCCCAAGGTTCACTTTAGAGATTCTATTTCTGGTTGTTGGTTTATTATATTATAGTCCTTTTAATCCTTTCTTGTTTGTTTTTGTTTTTGTATTTCTTTTTGGGTCACACCGGTGGTGCTCAGGGATTACTCTTGGCTCTGTGCTCAAAAATCACTCCTGGCAGGCTCGGGGGACCATATGGGATGCCAGGATTAGAACCAGGGTTCGTCCTCTGTTGGCCACATGCAAGGCAAACACCTTACCACTGTGCTATCGCTCTGGCCCCTTCCTTTCTTGTTTTTAACTGGTCTTTATCCAATTTTCTTTACTTTTATTTTCTTTTTTTTGCTTACTATCACTTTTCAGAGGTGCCATACCCCGCAGTGCTGGGTCCCCTGTTGGTGCTGATTGGAGAGATGGAGTGCTAGGATCAAACTTTGGCCTGGCACTTGCCAGCCTGAGCTCCACCTCTGTCTCCCCAATCCCTCAATCTTTGTTTTTATTTTTAATTCTCATGGAATAGCAAAACAAAGAATTCCTATTATATTTAAGTGTGGTATACATATTTAATTATACACTGTTTAAATATGTACACTAACTTTAGATGAGAAAAATTGGAATGAATTGCATGCTTACATGTATGGTTTCCTGACACATCCCCTGAATACAGCATGGAGTAGCCCAAGCACCCCAAATGTGCACAGCATCCAGAATTACCCCCAATACCCCAAAATAACATCAGAAATAATTTTGAGGTTGCTGTCTAATCCTGTTAGGATTAAAATAGTCCTCTTCCTCCCTTTGTTCCTTGGCATTATAAAATCTTGCAAAAGACTGCCAGAAGGAGTACAGCTGGGAGGGCTCTCGACAGCTGACTCTGGTTCCATCCTTGGCATCCCATTGCACTGTCAGGAGTGATTTCTGAGTGCAAAGCCAGGAGTATTTATTCCTGAACATCTCTGAGTATGACACCGCTAAACCCTTACTCCCCCTGTAAAAGAAAGTCTTTTATACTAATGCATAATCATGGTTTCTATTTTGCAGTCTAAGTATTTGACAGGCTACTTTAACAGGTCTAACCTTCTGCAGGTCAGAAGTGCACATCCCTGCTGTTTCAGTCCAGTTTGGTGTCATCCTGGAGGCGTACTGCCGGGGCAGTGTAGGGTACATGAAAGTGCTGTCCAAACAGGTATGCCTTTTTTCATCAGCATGCACATTTTGCCACATACTACTCGATGCCTTTTCTTCTGTTATATCATTCACAAAGGTTTGGGTAAACCTGAGGAATGATTCTTTTGTTGTTTTTTGTTTTGGGGTCACACCTGACAGCGCTCAGGGGTTACTCCTGGTTCTGCACTAAAAAAAAAATCACTCCTTGCAGCCTCAGGGGTACCATATGGGATGCCGGAAATCAAACCCGGGTTCATCCCAGGTCGGCTGCCTTTAAGGCAATCAAACCTGGATTCGTCCTGCGTTGGCCGAATGCAAGGCAAACACCCTACTGCTGTGCTCTCTCAGGCCCCTAGATTGCTTTTCTATGGGGCAGTTGTCAAATATGAGTGGGGGTTGTTGATCATATTGGGAATATTTTTTATTGTTATTAATCAAATTTGTTTTGGTGGTGGGAAAACTTATTTCAGGTTGAAGCACTCAATAAGTTAAAAACTTTAAACAGTTTGATCAAACTGAATGCGGTGAAGCTAAACAGAGCCAAAGGGAAAGAAGCCATGCACACTTGTTTGAAGCAGAATGCGTACCGGGAAGCCCTCTCAGGTCTGCAGTCGCCTCTGAACCCCTGTGTGATCCTCTCCGAACTCTAGTAAGTAGCACCCCACAGAAGGGGTGGGAGTGGTGGTCTTGCTATGTTCTCAGAGTTCAGTCTCCGGGTAAGCAACACATTGACACAGTGATACCAGGTACTCAACTTAAAATCTTTAAATCTGTGCTATCTCTCCAGCCCCTTAAAATCATTTCTTAATGTTTCACTCACTGTCAGTAACACTGTAGAATTTATATTTCCATATTTTAGTACTCAAGATGTATCACTCTTTAAAAAAGCAGGCAGGAATAAATTAATTATATTTTGATATTTTTAATTTTTTTAAATTTTTTTTTTTGGTTTTTGGGCCACACCCGGCGGTGCTCAGGGGTGACTCCTGGCTGTCTGCTCAGAAATAGCTCCTGGCAGGCACGGGGGACCATCTGGGACACCGGGATTCGAACCAACCACCTTTGGTCCTGGATCGACTGCTTGCAAGACAAACGCCACTGTGCTATCTCTCTGGGCCCAATTTACTTTTTAAAATATTTTTTAAATATTTTTTATCTTTATTTAAACACTGTGATTACAAATATGATTGTAGTTGTATGATTTTAGTCATGTAAAGAACACCCCCCTTCATCAGTGCAACATTCCCACCACCATATATTTTGATTTTATCTTAGTAAAATAGTGTCTTGTGCGGGGGCACACCTGGTGACGTTCAGGGGTTACTCCTGGCTATGCACCATATGGGACACTGGAGGATCAAACTGCGGTTAGTCCTAGGCTAGTACCTGCAAGGCAAAAGATGCCTTACCGCTCCACACTACCATCTTGGCCCCAAAATAGTGTCATTTTAGTTAATTCCATATAGTATCAAAAAATTAAGGGAAACTTTCAGGTGGGAGAGATAGGATTTTTACATGTAGGTTAGTAATAAGGAGATAGGGTTTTACTTGTAGGTTTGTAATTTCTGCAGACCTAACAGAACAGACTTGCAGAGAAGACTTAAATGTTTAACTTAAAGTGGTTATTTTCACTTTGCTTGATTTCAGTGTTGAAAAGTGTAAATACATGGATTCCAAAATGAAACCCTTGTGGCTAGTCTACAACAACAAGGTGTTTGGTGAGGATTCAGTCGGAGTCATTTTTAAAAATGGTGATGGTAGGTGTGAATTTTTATAGATGCCTTGGTTTTGTTTTTTTGTTTAGTTTGCTTTATAAACTGAAAGATGATGTGTAAATGTGTAACAGGTGGCAGTCAAAAGGCAGGCATCAGTGGTCATAAGATAGCATTTTGGGGGGGGACCATAGTGATAGTACAGTGGGGAGGACATTTGCCTTGTACATTGCTGACTTGGATTCAATACCCTGCATCCCATATTGCACTGAGTACCTCTGGCTGTGGCCCCAAAATGAAACAAATTAGAATTTGGTATGTCCTCGATCCCTTTAATTTCCCTCTTTGAAAATGTCTTACATAATTTATTTTGCATACATTGTGCTAGTATGCCTCCCTTTTTTTTCCCCCACAGTGGGCATAGTCTTTCTACTTCTTTGTTTAAAATCTTGCAATATGGGCCTGGAGAGATAGCATGGAGGTAAGGTCTTTCATGCAGAAGGACGGTGGTTCAAATCCCGGCATCCCATATGGTCCCCTGTGCCTGCCATGGTGATTTCTGAGTGCTGCCAGGTGTGACCCACAAACCAAAAACCAAAATAAATAAATAAATAAAAATAAAAAAAGTCTTGCATTATATGAGAGTATGTCAAATACTTTATTTTGGTGTGGGGGGGCACACTCGGTGTACTCAGTGATTGGTTACTCCTGGCTCTGCACTCAGAAATCGCTCCTGGCAGGCTCAGGGGACTATACAGGATGCTGGGAATTGAACCCAAGTCTGTCTTGGGTCGGCTGCCTGCAAGGTAAACACCTTACCACTGTACTGATAAGAGAATATTTTAAATATGTATTATAATAATAATGTCCTATTTATCTTGTTTCTCTAGTAGCAAATTTGATATTGCCCTTATGTGATGACATACAAGACACTTAAAAGTAATTGAGCTCTAGGTTCTCGTATCCTTGAGGATTATAGCATCTCTCTCTATATTTTTTTTATAAATAAAGAATATAAGTAATAATAGAATGTTTTACAGCCATAAAAAAGAACTGAGTGGTCCTTTGCTAGATATTTAACTCCAATTGACCACTTGAATGTAATTTTGTGGAAACCAGTACTAGCATATCATCTCGCCTCTGTCACCCTTGGGGGCATGGATATATAGTAGATCAAATCCACTGTTACAGATTTGTCAATCCAGCATGTTAGGAGGTCCTTTTTTTTTGGTGGGGGGGGGCACACCCAATTTCTGGCTTGGGGAGACCATGTGGGACGCCGGGGATCGAACTGCGGTCCTTCCTTGGCTAGCGCTTGCAAGGCAGACACCTTACTTACCTCTAGTGCCACCTCATCGGCCCCACGTTAGGAGGTTCTTAAGAACATCTGTGTATTCCTCAAAGCACACAGGAAGGGAAAAATTAAATCACCACTCGTATTTATGTGGATGCTAGCACACTGTTGTAATAATTTGACTATATAATAGACAGTTTATGACATTCATTAACATGGGAGCCTGCAATGATAAATAATTTAAAGGTGGTGTATTTGTTGTTGTTTTTTTGGAGGGGCCACACCCAGCCGTGCTGGGGCTTACTCCTGGCTCTGTGCTCTGAAATCATTCCTGGCAGACTCAGGGGACCATGTGGGATATTGGGATTCGAACTACCATTTGTCCTGAGTTGGCCACATGCAAAGCAATACCCTCCAACGGTGCTGTCTTTCCACCATAATTTAAAGTATCTTATTTAATTTCTGAAAGTATTAGCAGGGCACACTGACCAAAACTCTAATATTTAATTTAACAAATAAGAGCAATTTAAATAGGTAAGACAAATATGAAATTGGGAGTAGCACATTTCTTGGTTTTACCAAATCAACTCATTTGAATGATCACTGGGTTTGACTAGATTATCATGTTAAATATAAAATAGAAAGCACTTTTAATGTAGCGCTTTTTCTCTTTAGATTTACGACAAGATATGCTAACACTGCAAATGCTTCGCTTAATGGATTTACTCTGGAAAGAAGCTGGACTGGATCTTCGGTAAGATTTCTAGTGAATTTTTGGGCAAGCTGAAGGAGGCAGGGACTGTGTTGTGCCTCCTGCATTCTCTTCATGGGCTGAGTTTGATCCTTGAGCACTGATGAATGTGGTCATGAAGTGGTATGTGTGTTTGTCTACAAGAATATCTGCCGTGTCTCATTTTTCTGCCACTGACTGACTTTCTGCACTACTTGGTGAGTTTGCTGCTGTGCACTGGCCTGAGACTCTTGTCTTCTTCATTCTTCTATTTTGTGATTCAGTACTTTTTTTTTTTTTTTTTTTTTTTTTGGTTTTTGGTTTTTGGGTCACACCCGGCAGTGCTCAGAGGTTCCTCCTGGCTTTCTGCTCAGAAATTGCCCCTGGCAGGCACGGGGGACCATATGGGACACCGGGATTCGAACCAACCACCTTTGGTCCTGGATCGGTTGCTTGCAAGGCAAACGCCGCTGTGCCATCTCTCTGGGCCCGTGATTCAGTACTTGACTGTCATATCATGTTTACTGATTCTTTGGTTGTTCAAAGCTATTTGAACATTGAGAAAACTTAAAGCCTCTCATGCATTTTATGACTGTTTATAATGATTTTGTTTCAATATGTCCCTTTCATTTAATGAATTATTTTGAGGGTTGGGCCAGTGGTGCTCAGGTTTTACTCCTCGCTCTGCACTCAGATCAGTCCTGGTGCTACTTATCATCTACCTGTATGAATAAGGAAGACATTCTTTGCCTACATTATGCATGTAGCATGCAGTTGAATTCTAGTAAATTTTTAACTCTTAATTCTTCAATAGAAGACTGAATTCATAGCTTTCTTCTTGACGTTAATACCCCTTATGTTAAACATGCTACTACTAATCCAAAGGCATGCTTGTTTAATATCTCATCTGATTCATGTGTTTTACGTGCTCTTGGTCTCCTCCAGGATGCTGCCTTACGGCTGTCTTGCAACTGGAGACCGCTCTGGCCTCATCGAGGTTGTGAGCACCTCGGAAACAATCGCTGACATTCAGCTGAACAGTAGCAACGTGGCTGCTGCAGCAGCCTTCAATAAAGACGCCCTTCTGAACTGGCTGAAGGAGTACAATTCCGGGTGAGCTCTTGTGATTGATTGTTCGGAGTGGGCAGCTAAGCAGAAAACTTCATTTTAGTTAGACTTTTCACTGTCCTAGAGCAAATAATTAGGGTTCTGCTCCATTTCCCACCCAGAGCAAAATGACAAATAGACCTTCCTTAACAACCCCAAGGCACTGGATTCAGCTCTTACCTAGATCAAAATGCTGCAGAGACTGGGGTTGGTGTGGGTCTGAAACTGAGTGCTTCAGTGACAAGCATTGAAGAGTACTATCTTCTGCAATTTCATGTGGAGCCCCGAGGGTTTCCCTATATGTTTAGGATCTAAATGAATGAATTTGGAAACTTCATCTCTTTGAAAAATGCAGTGCTAGAGTGCTGTAGAGCCTCCTAATACACAGGACTTGGAGGATGCACTCTTTTTTCTGTTTTTTTGTTTGTTTGTTTGTCTGTCTTGGGGGTCACACCCAGCAGTGCTTAGGGGTTACTCCTGGCTCTACGCTCAGAACTTGCTCCTGGCAGGCTCGGGTGACCATATGGGATGCCGGGATTCGAACAACTGACCTTCTGTTTGCAAGGCAAACTCCCTACCTCCACGCTGTCTCTCAGGCCTTGGAGGATGCATTCTTTTTTTTTTTTTTTTTTTTTGGTTTTTGGGCCACACCCGGTGACGCTCAGGGGTTACTCCTGGCTATGCGCTCAGAAGTCGCTCCTGGCTTGGGGGACCATATGGGACACCGGGGGATCGAACTGCGGTCCGTCTCCTAGGCTAGCGCAGGTAAGGCAGGCACCTTACCTCCAGCGCCACCGCCCGGCCCGGAGGATGCATTCTTAAAGTATTTTTTCACTGAAGATTTGGAAGGTAGATTTAAATTTTGCAACCCTCAGAATACAGTGATTTGTATCTATAGTTGACCTTCTAAAATGTGATCTTATCTTAGGATTTTTTTATGTTCTGATTTATGTCACTGAGTTAGATGGTTGGAATTATATAGTTGATTTTTTTTTTTTGGTTTTTGGTTTTTGGTTTTTGGGCCACACCGGCAACACTCAGGAGTTACTTCTGGCTCTGCGCACAGAAATAGCTCCTGACAGGCTTGGGGACCATATGGGATGCCCAGATTCGAATCACCATCCATCCTGTTTGGCCGCTTACAAGGCAAATTTCTTACCACTGTGCTATCTCTCCAACTGCCTCACCCCCCCCCAACCAGTTGATTATTTTTATTGTAGTTTAATTTTTTTGTTTGTTTGTTTGGAACCATGCTTAGTAGTGCTCAGGGCTTACTCTTGGTAAGGCAAGCACCCTATCCGATGTACTCTTTCTCTGTCCCCAGTAGTTAATTTTTCGTTTGTTTGTTGTTTTTGGACCACACCCAGCAGTGCTCAGGGAATTTTCTTGGCATGCTCTGGGATGCCCAGGACATATATGTACCCTCTATATACTCGCTCCACGTTCATTCCTTTCCCCCAACAGTTAATTTTTAAATAATTTTAGGCATAGACTAACCACCCCACTGTCATCCAAACAATGGATGGTCTATGTGACCCAGGCCTTACCCTCTCCAGACTCACAAGATGCCCCAGCAGAGTGGTTGAGGCACCTGTCCTGCCATGTTAACCTTCATGGGGCTGGCCTGCCCAGTGCCTTCTGCTCAAATCTAGGCCTCCCCATGCAGAGGGAAGGGGGCACAGGTTATGTGTGAAACAGCTCTCATCCCACCCCATTATGTGGATTTTAAAGACCTAGGTTTATTTTTTCCTGTTTTGCAGGGATGACCTGGACCGAGCCATTGAGGAGTTTACTCTGTCCTGTGCCGGCTACTGTGTAGCTTCTTATGTCCTTGGGATTGGTGACAGACATAGTGATAACATCATGGTCAAGAAGACTGGGCAGGTGAGCTACTCATATATGTGCTTTGGGCCTTAGCTATGAGATTTCTTGGGCACAGCAGTCTTGATGTGAAAACTCAGGCAAATTCTTGAGTTGTTTTGGGGAAAAATACCTTTGTCTTTTTTGGGAGGGGTATAGAATGAATAACTGGGTGTTTGGGGACTATTAATGATTCGGTGTTCAGGACTCGCTGCAGGTAGTGTTCGGGGGGCCATGTGGTGCTGGGGATCAAACTCAGGACCTCTGGCATGCAAAAAATGTGCCCCAGCTTCCCATCCCTTATATTGTACGCTAGTTGTAGTCCTCCCCAAATAAAATTTAAATGAGTGTGCTTTTTCAGCATCGATAATCATAAAGGTTCAAAGAGCACAAAGATCTTTTATAGGGGATGGAAGAGAAGAGTAATACATTAGTAAAAGGATGCAATTTAGGAAAATGAAGTCAGTCCCTTCACTGTGACTTCTCAGTGTGCCCTGTAGAAAGTCTTACCATCTTCCCACAAACACTTGGCCACAAAGAGTAGACTATCCATCAGCTACATGACTATAAAATTATGTACATGGTAAGTACAGAGGTAGAATAGAGACATTCTTTGGACCTAATGGGATTCCTGAGATCAGAGAGGGGATGAGACTTTGGTTGCATGCAGCCACCCCTAGTTTGACTTTTGGTACCATATATCGTACCCTGAGCACTGCTGGGAATAGTTCTTGAACACAAAGCCAGGAGTAAGCCCCGAGCTTACTGGAGTTTCCCCCAAACCAAAAAAAGGTGATACTGAATGGAGGGAACTTTTTTTTTTTTTAGGTTTTGGGTCACAACCGGCGGTGCTCAGGGGTCACTTCTGGCTGTCTGCTCAGAAATAGCTCCTGGCAGGCACGGGGGACCATATGGGACACCGGGATTCAAACCAACCACCTTTGGTCCTGGATCGGCTGCTTGCAAGGCAAACGCCGCTGTGCCATCTCTCCGGGCCCGAAGGGAACTTTTTTAATATTTTGTCAGGAGCTGCCAAATATTCCAAGAGTAGGGGCCAGTGTGATACTACTGTGGGTAGAGAGTTTGCCTTGAAAGTAGCCAACTCAGGTTTCATCTCTGATATCCCATATAGTCTCCCCATATGCCCGCTAAGAGTGATATCTAAGCACAAAACTCACAATAGACCCCAAATGTTAGGGAACCCTGATCACACTGAGAATCTGATATGATGTGGAGCTCAGGATACTGCCTGGTAGAAATGTGAAAGGGAGTTCCAGGCAGCAGGTTGTGGGACAGAGCTCCAGGGCCTCTGATGGATGGGATCCCAGCATGTCAGACACTGCTAGACAATTTTACCAGATAAGGCTATAGAACATCAGTCTCCACTTATCCAACCCCTTCTACTACCACTACCATCACCATCAAGTTTTATCCAGGAAAAGGATTGAGAATAAAAAGAAATATAGTCCAGAATATTACCACTATATGGATTAGTTTTGTTTTGTTTGTTTGTTTCTCTTGGTTTTGGGGTCACACCTGGCAGCACTCAGGGGCATATTCCTGGCTCTAAGCTCAGAAATTGTTCCTGGCAGGCTCGGGGAACCGTATGGGGTGCCAGGATTCGAACCACCGTCCTTCTGCATGCAAGGCAAATGCCCTACCCTCCATACTATCTCTCTATATGGATTAGTTTTAAATGGATACATGGTTTATTAACGTTTTAAATATTGAATATTTAATTAAAATAAAAATAAGTTGTGTGACATTTCATAGCATTGCATCAGCACACCAGCATGAATGGCATAATGGTAATATCATGTGTGCAAAATTAGGAAGAGAAGAGTAATACATTAGTAAAAGGATGCAATTTAGGAAAATGAAGTCAAATGTCTGGAATAACACAGGCAAGACTGATAAGTTTCCTTCCAATAGTAATACACAAGGGTAGAGTACTGGCCTTGGAGGTGATTGACCTGGGTTTGATTCCCAGCAGTCCACATGTTCCCTGAGATCAGAGTCAGGAGCAAGCCCTCTAAACAAACAAAAAACAAAAACAATAAGTAGTAGCATGTATGCTCCCCGACTTTGTTTGGAGGCTGCTTCTGGCTCTGTGCTCAGAAGTGACCTCTGGTGGTCTTTGGGGACCATGTGTGGTGCTGGGGATTGAACATATTGGCTACATAGAAGGCAACCACCTTAACTCCTGTTTTGTTTCTCTAACCCCTATAATTGAGTCTTTAGAATTTAGATATATTTTATTATTTGTATGTTTGTTTATGAACTCCGGGTTTTGGGAGAACTATACTGTGTGGGAGATCGGGCCAGGATACCTGCATGCAAAACATACACACAGCTAGCTAGTTGAGCTCGGGCCCCCTGGATGTGTTTTTTCTTGAAGATTTTTCTTTTCTGCTGACTATTCACAGTCCAATGCTGAGGATTGTTACTAGGCATTAAAAAAAATGAGGCTGGGGGCCAGAGTGGTGGTGGAAGCGGTAGGGCATCTGCTTTGTATGCGCTAATCTAGGACGGACCATGGTTTGATCCCCCTGCATTCCATCCCCTGTGTCCCCCAGGTCCGGAGCAATTTCTGAGTGCATAGCCAGGAGTAATCTCTGAACATCACCGGGTGTGGCCCAAAAATAATAATAATAATAATGAGGCTAGTGATGCAATTCTATCCCAGCACCATAAAGCTAAGCAAATCAAAGCTTGTGTGCCCCAGGGAGATTGCTCAGAGGTAGAGTGCCTGTTTCTCAAGGGTGAGACCCAAGTCCAATTCTTTTTTTTTATTTATAATATCTTTATTTAAGCATCTTGATTACAAATATGATTGTGATTAGGTTTCAGTCATGTAAAGAACACCCCCCTTCACCAGTGCAACATTCCCACCACCAATGTCCCAAATCTCCCTCCATCCCACCCCACCCCCACCTGTACTCTACACAGGCTTTCCAGTTCCCTCATTCGTTCACATGGTTATGGTAGTTCTCAGTGTAGTTATTTCTTTTTTTTTTTTTTTTTTTTTTTTTTGGTTTTTGGGCCACACCCGGTGATGCTCAGGGGTTACTCCTGGCTATGCACTCAGAAGTCGCTCCTGGCTTGGGGGACCATATGGGAAACCGGGGGATCGAACCGCGGTCCATCCAAGGCTAGCGCAGGCAAGGCAGGCACCTTACCTCTAGCGCCACCGCCCGGCCCCTGTGTAGTTATTTCTATCACTGCAATCACCACTCTTTGTGGTGAGCTTCATGAAGTGAGCTGGAAATTCCAGCCCTCCTCTCATTGTCTCAGGATTGTTGCAAAAATGACTTTTATTTTTCTTAAAACCCATAGATGAGTGAGACTATTCTGCGTCTTGGTACACATATCTGCCTGCACAATCTCTGAATCCCTGATTCCCAAGGAGTAAATCTCAGGCATCACAACAGTGAGGGAAAGGGGCCCAATAAAATATAAAGTCAAATTTATGAAATGAAGTGCAGGGGTCAGAGTGGTGGTGCAGTGATAGGGTGTTTGCCTTGCACGTGGCTGACTCAATCCCCGGTATCCCATATGGTCCCCCGAGCCAGGAGCGATTTCTGAGCACATAGCCAGGAGTATGTAACCTCTGAGAGTCACCGGGTATGGCCCAAAAACCGATGGGGGGGGGGGGGTTGGAATATGAAGTGCAAAAAAAAAAAAATAAAAAGTACAAAGAAATGAAGTGCAGACTTAAGTTAGCAGAGAGAAGGGTGTGCCTTGGGTGCTTGTTGTGCCTAGACTTTTCACTTCTGTGTAGAGCCAACCAGGGAAACAGGGAAATTAAATTATTTGTTTCCCCAGCTCTTCCACATTGACTTCGGACATATTCTTGGAAATTTCAAGTCCAAATTTGGCATTAAAAGGGAACGAGTGCCTTTTATTCTCACCTATGATTTCATTCATGTGATTCAACAAGGAAAAACGGGAAACACAGAAAAGTTTGGCCGGTGAGTTTTGCCCCTATGTCCGAGCTCCAGATGACCAGCTGCACCTGCATGTCTTCTTTTAAGTATCATGATTACAAACATTTTTGTAGTTGGGTTTCATTTAAAAAAAAAAAAAAACCATCCCCCCCTTCACCAGTGCAACCTTCCCATCACCAATGCTACCCATCTCCCTGCATCTGCATGTCTTAGTTGGACTATATATAAATCTGGGAGAAAAGCTGCTTTCAGAGGTTAGATCCATAGTCAGATCTAAATCCTAGTTCAGAAATGGTCAGAGAGGAGATACATTGGTAGAAACTGGAATGAAGTGTCTGGGTTTTATTCTACCAGTATACCTGTCAACTTTACCTATGTTTTAGATTTATTCAGGAGGGGTGGGGGCAATAACCAGCTGTGCTCAGGGTTACTGCTGGCTCTACTCTCATGAATCACTCCTGGTGGTTTTTGAGGACCATATTGGATGCTGAGGATTGAACCCATGTCGGCCATATGAACACCATAACTGTTGTACTATGGCTCTGACCCAGAAATATTTTGAAAATCTAAAGACACTCAATACTGTCTTAAGATGCTGGGGATGAAGATTTCGCTGTTGTTCTATGTGAAGTGAAGTAAAAGAGCCCAGGTTCTGAGACAGATTTAGTGGTCTATGATCTAATGCTGCTGCTTATATAGTCCTGTCACATTACTTACCTTTATTTCATATTAAAATGGAGAGAAAATAATCATTAAATTTTAGGGTTTATGATGGTTAGAGATAAGTGATGGAGCTGATGTGCTTGTACTTATCAAATGATTATTCTAGTTTAACCTATGTTTTTGGGCGGGGCACACCCAATGATGCTCAGGGGTTACTCCTGGCTAAGCGCTCAGAAATCGCTCCTGGCTTGGGGGATCATATGGGACATCCAGGACACCTGGGTCGAACCAAGGTCTGTCCTGGATCAGATGCGTACAAAGCAAACGCCCTACCGCTCTGTTATCGCTCCGTCTCCATAACTTGTTTTTCTACAGAATTGTATTAGCAGGCACAAATTTCTCTTTGGCAAGTTAGGGAGGATGGAAGTATAGTATAGAGAGGATAGGGCTGTCCTGGTTTTAATTCCTGGTAACACGTTTAGTCCCCCAAGAAGAACTCCTCTCAGAGTTATCCCTGAATGCAGAGCCAGGAGTAGCCCTGAGTGCTGCTGGGTAGTTTATGCCTTCCCACCACCCAGAAAAACTCAGGGAGACAAAATTGAATGGCTGTGCTCATGGGGTTACTCATGGCTCTGCATTCAAGATTCATTCCTGGGTGTGTTTGGGAATATCAAGATTAAGCCCCAGGAGCCAAGCGGTAGCGCAGTGGTAGGGTGTTTGCCTTGCAAGTGGCCAATCTAGGACAAACCTTGGTTCAGTCCCTGGTACCCTGAGCCAGGAGCGATTTCTGAGTGCAGAGCCAGGAGTAACCCCTGAGACTCAAAGAGTGTGGTCCCAAAAGAAAAGATTGAGTCCCTATCAGCCTCATGCAAGGCAAATGTGCCTATTGTACTATAGCTCTGGCCCCTAGAAAGACTATTTTAATTTGGTTTGGTTTTTAGGCCATCCTTGGCTATGCTTAGAGATCACTCCTGGCTCTGAGCTCAGGAATCTCTCCTGGTGGGATATGGGGAACCATAGGAGTGCCAGGATTACCCATCATGCTATTGCTCTGACATCAGAAAACCTTCTTTGGGGGGGTGGGTGTCACACCCAGTGTCGTTCTGGGGTTATTCCTGGCTCTGCCCTCAGAAATCGCTCCTGGCAGACTCAGGTGACTATATGGGATTTTGTGGTCTGTCTCTAGAGATTAATGTCTTAGTGTCCCTACCACTGTGTTGTCTGCTTTTCTGCTCTGGCAGAAAAGCCATTTTAAAGAGGAGAGTAAGAAGAAAAAAAATGAGAGGGAGGTGTATGACTTAAAACTTAACATCAATTTAGGGACACTAAGATATTAATCTCTAGAGACAGACCACAAAATCTAGATCTAAAGATATACTCAGAAATTCTCTTTAAAAAAATTCCCTTGATTTCAATAGTCAAATAACTTATAGTCATTTTTTGCATTTCATAAGTTAAAAACCCTAGATTAAGGGTTTTATTATTGGTTTTAATTTTTATTTTGTTATTAGTTAAAAAAAACAATAAAAGTCATTGCCTTTTTTGGTGGGGGGCTCACACTCTCAGCGCTCAAGAGTTACTCCAGGCTCTATGCTCAGAAATTGCTCTTGCAGGCTCAGGGGACCATATGGGATGCCAGGATTTGAACTACTGTCCTTCTGCAAGGCAAATGCTACCTCTATGCTATCTCTCCAGTCCCAGTCATTGCTTTTTATTATAGAATTGTTTCTGTTTTGGGCCACACCAGGTAGTGATCATGCCATATTTCTGGCCTTACTTCATGGATTATTCCTGGTGCGGCTCAGAGGATTAAACTAGGGCTAGCTGCTTACACATATGCAAGGCAAGCACCTTACCCAATATACCTCTCTAGACCTTGTTACAGACATTTAAATTGATTTTGTTTGATGGGGGACTGATTTTTTAGTTCTGGGGCTTTTAGTTAAGATAACATGGTTACAGTGGTGTTGACATTTATGGATTTGACAGCTTGATTTATTTTATGTAAGTTTTAATAAATTTTTAGAGAAGTGAACCTTTAAGCAGCAGGAAATTTTCAGCTTTGATATCTCTCTCTTCTGTCTGGTTCTATTACCCAAAGGTTCCGGCAGTGCTGTGAGGATGCGTACCTGATTTTGCGGAGGCACGGGAATCTCTTTATCACTCTCTTTGCATTGATGCTGACTGCAGGGCTGCCTGAACTCACATCAGTCAAGGACATACAATATCTTAAGGTATAAACTCCTTTTCTTCCTGTTTTGACTTTGTTGACATGGAGCTTGGCTCTCCCCATCTGTTTCACCACAAGTAGAGCCTCTTTTTCCTGAGTGGGTTAGCAGGGAGCTGTGTAGAGGTCCCACAGCACTCAGAAATTGGTTTTATCTTCAAAAACATTGTGGCAGAGATGTCCACCGAGAGAATTCATTCTTCCTTCTGTTAGCATGTGGTTGTTACTCCTGGCTCTGTGCTCAGGAGGACTAGCCAGTGCTGGGAGTTGAAGTGGCATCATCCAAATATAAAGCCTGAACCCCCATGTTATTTCTCAAGCCTTCAAACTAGATTCCCTGGTTGAGGTGGTGGGCTGGGGCACCTGGCTGAGCCCTCTGTGTGTCACTGGAGAAAACTTCATGTGCTTTTCCTTTTGTTAGGATTCTCTTGCATTAGGGAAGAGTGAAGAAGAAGCACTCAAACAATTCAAGCAAAAATTTGATGAGGCGCTCAGGGAAAGCTGGACTACTAAAGTGAACTGGATGGCCCACACGGTCCGGAAAGATTACCGGTCCTAACCTTGGCCACTGGCGGGGCCGCCCGTTGGGTTTTGTTTTCATTTTGCACTTGCACTAAATTGAACATGACCCTGCCAGAGATGTCATAAAGGGAATGAAATCCTGAAACTCAGTTCCATCAAGAACAAGGCATTCCACAGAACCGAATCTCCAGTCCCGATGACCACCTCTGCTCTTTGAATGCTTCTAAGATTCATCATGAAAACTGTCGACATTACGGATAATCATTTCCTGCTGACTTTGCACGCCAAGGAATGCTACTAGAGATTGTTTTTTGTGTTTCTTCTTTTTCTTAAGTGTTTGGTACATTTTCCAGAAAGGTGTAAATACTTCATTTTAGTGTTGTGATTAAATGTTACCTACTCAGCCAATTTTTCCACATCAGGGTCTGGTGACTGATCTTACCTTACAAGTGAAGCTTAAAAAGGTGTTGTTTTCTTTTCTATTTTAAATTGTATAGATTACAAATTATAATATAATTTGAAATTATGATTATTTTTAAAAAGAAATCTTTTAAACCTGTGGAAGCATTTATGATATTGTTATTTATCGCCATAATTGCATCATCTCAACCAGACTTGCTGAAAATCTACTGATAAGGCAAATCTAATATATGTGCTGCATATATATATTTACAGTGTTTCTATTAGGAGTCCTGTATGAAAAGATGTTTCTTTGGTTTACTTCAGTCTGTTTTAACGTTTTACAAAAAGCAGAGCATTTTCTTAAGTAACTTCTTGGTTATATGATCCAGTTCTTCCAGATGCTTCTCTAATGAGGCACATATTAATACACTTTTTACCTGGTTATCTATGAAAGTGTTCACTTCATAGAGCATTATACTTGAGCAAATATATCCAAGGCAGGAAGCAAATGAAAAGGAAACTATTTATGGATTAAACTCCATAGCTAAAATGCAGTATTTTAGTAAAAATGCCAGCTGTTCTTACTGTATTTATTAAAACTTGTAATAATGTGATTTTTTCAAGGATATTAGTTCAAATTGATATGGGTTTTGTGGAATTCTTTAATTTATTTGTTGAGGTACCATGTATTTAGGGTGCTAGATGGCAAATAATGTCAATCTGTGCAATAGGAACTACTGGTCTGAATGTAAATGAATGCTGAGTATACTGGTGTCACCCTCAGAACTACTGCTCCTTCTCCAGAGGGTCTTGGGGAACCTCAGTCCTCGCTGACTGGGAGCTGAGGATTTGCCTTGTGACTGAGTTTCCCATAGGAATTCTATTAAAAATTGCTTAGTTTTGTCTTCCTTAATGTTCCCAGTCAAGTCAATGAGGGAGCTGCTTTCAGCTGCTCTTGGCATTTCATTCTGAGCAGCACGAGCCTTGTGGGCTTTGGTACCGAGGCTCTGAGCAATGGCACAACCAAAGCTGAGGCCTAGGCCCCTCTGCCACTTTCCTCCAGCAGCCTGTGATTCTTAGGCTTTTAGGAGCTTAAGGCGGGGCTACCTCAGTCAGCTTCACCCACCCTTCAGGGTGCAGCTGAGGCCTGGGCAAATACCCCTTGAATTTCGGGGTGGCAGCTAAGGCTGGCCTGGAGCTAGTGTGAAGCCTCTTCCTTGGGCCACTGCTCAGAGCAGACCCTAGCACTGTAGCTAGTGTTAGGTCTGCAGGGTGGTGGAAGGCTTGGAGAGGTGATCACTGTCAGACAGAGATGGGCACGGCTGCTTGGAGAAGAGCAGGGAAGGAAAACTGGCCTCTTCAGGTGGTGTGGCAACCAAGTACACCTGGCTGTTGTGGGTCTCCTCAAAGATCACCAGGACCCGGGCCAGCCTATAGCCTTCTGAATTACATGTCCTTGAGGGTTAGAGGTCTGGCTGAGCAGAGAAGGGTGCAGATAGGCAGAAGATGAGTGAGCTCAGTGGATCAGTGGACCAGGCAGACAGGTGAACCTAGTAATGTTTGGCATGTCAGGGCTACCGGTCAGCCGTGACTCTTATTCCCAAACTCTTGATTTTCTCAGTTTTCCCTCAAGATTTCCAAAAGCCAAACATTTCTCTACTTGAGGCCAGCATCAGTGTGTGCCTGAGGCTAGAGGGAGACTATTAGCCACGAATTCCCAATTAAGTTCTCACATCTGTGAGCAGATCAGACTCAGAGGCCCTTGTCACATCCCAGCTTTGCTTCCCATGGCCCCCATGTATTTATTTCATTTCTCAGGGTATGAGCCTTCTAATTTGTAAAGTGAGACTGATAATAAATTTGATTTATATCCACAGTGATTTATTGATTTATTTATATCTGTATTTGTGTCTAGGTTTCTGAATGATTTAAGTTTCTTATTGCTGTGAATTTATGCAAGTGTAATTCCAGGATGAGGACTGTTCACATCACTGGGAATTAGTTAGAAATGCAAGTCTTGAGCCCCATTCCAGACACCCTTTTCTAGAGCCGGTGAGGCTGGGCCAAGGCTGCAGCGGGAACCTGTGCTTAGTCCCCTTAACTAAATCCCCTGTCCTCTTCCGGCTGCTACAGGGACATGTGTGACAGGGATGCAGAGATGAGCCTGTGTCCAGATGGGAATGGAGAGACAAGCCCATATACAGAAGGGGATGGGAACGAGCAGTGGTTGTGACAGGGACTTAGCTTTCCTAGAAGCACCTCAGTGTTCTGGAACAGAAGAAGGCAGGTAAAGGGGCAAGTCAGCAGAAGCATCAATTCCAGGACTCCTCACGTCTCTGTGATAATAATAAATTAGACAAGGAAACAGGAAGTACCAAGTATGGATGAACCCTTGGCTCCCTGGAATGCCCAGGAAGGAGGAGAAATGGGGAGGAAGACAAGATGGACTGGCAATAACAGACAATGACCAAGGGCCTTGACCTGTCAGTTGTGTGGAGACAAGGTAACTACAAGTCAACCTTTAGAGCTAACACTATAAGCATGGACCCAAACAAGGCATGCATTCATGTGTCTGCGGGGTGGGCGGGACCTGGTGGAGGGATATCAGCACTAAGGTGGTGGGTGTGGAGTTGAACAAACAGTTTTGTAATTCCTAGTGCCTAAAGAAGTAACTGCTGTGTCAGGATTACATTTTAACTTACGCTAACAGTAGTCAATTGCATGCAAGGCAAACACCCTACTGGTGTGCTATTGCTCCAGCCTAAAAATGTTCTCACTAGCAAGGGTTCTTTAATTTTGTGAAGGAACAAGATGTGGGCCACACATGGCAGTGCTCAGGGATTATTCCTGGTAGGGGTTCGAGGTCCGTTTGTGATGCCAGGAATCAATTGGGGGTCAGGCACATACAAGGCGAGCACCCTACCTGCTATACTATTGCTTCAGCTTAGCATTACTTGTTTTTAATTTTCTAATCTTGTCCCTACTAATTTTTTTTTTGTTTGTTTTGTTTTTGAGTTACACCTAGCAGCTCTCAGGGGTTACTCCTGGCTCCATGCTCAGAAATTGCTCCTGGCAGGCTTGGGGACCATATGGGATGCCGGGATTCCAACCACCGTTCTGCATGCAAGGCAAATGCCCTACTTCCATGCTATCTCTCCGGCCCCAATCCTACTAATTCTTCACTCTGTGTACATTTGAGTGTTTTGGGGTTTTATATCATACCCAAGTCGTTCTTAGGAGCTATTCCCAACTCTGTTCTGGGGTCATGCCTAGCAATGCTTGGGAGACTGCTGGGAATCGTGGGTTGGCTACATGCTAAGCAAATAAATGCCTTTACCCTGTGTTGTGTTCTTCCCCCAGTTTCTGCCTCATTTCATTTGAGGCAAATCTTAGGCACTTGGGGGGAGTAGGTGGGTGGGCATCAGGAAGTGCTCAAGGGCATACTCCTGGCTCCTGGTAATGCTCAGAGGACTACAAGCTAAGGTGAATCAAGCCATGCCTCCTGCACACAAAGTATATCCCTGGGGCTGGAGAGAGCACAACAGTAGAGCATTTGCTTTGCAAGCAGCTGACCCAGGATGGACAGGTTCAATTCCTGGCATCCCATATGGTACCCTGAGCCTGTCAGGAGTGATTTCTGAGTGAAGAGCCAGGAGTAAGTAACTCCTTTTACTTTTTTTTTTTTTTTGGTTTTTGGGCCACACCCGTTTGACGCTCAGGGGTTACTCCTGGCTATGTGCTCAGAAATCGCCCCTGGCTTGGGGGGACCATATGGGACGCCAGGGGATCGAACCGCGGTCCTTCCTTGGCTAGCGCTTGCAAGGCAGACACCTTACCTCCAGCGCCACCTACCCGGCCCCATCCTTTTACTTTTTTTATTTTTTGATTTTGGGCCCCACCCAGTGACACTCAGGTTACTCCTGGCTTGGGAACCATATGGGATGCCAGGGGATAGAAACATGGTCCATCCTAGGTTAGCTTGTGCAAGGCAAATGCCCTACCGCTTGTGCCACTGCTCCAGCCCCAGTAACCTTTTTTTTTTTTTAATTGATTGTTATGTTCTTGGGCCACACCCAGCAATGCTCAAGGGTTACTCTTGGCTCTGCACTCAGAAATCAGCCCTGGCAGGCTAGAGGACCATATGTGTGCTGGGAATTGAATCAGATCCCTCTCAGATCTGCTACATGCAAGGCAAACGCCCTACCACTGTGCTATCTCTCTGGCCCAGGAGTAACCCGAGTGCAGTCAGGTGCAGCCCAAAAAAACCAACCCAAAGTATATACCTGCACCAAAATTTCAAGATACTTCTCACTTTGCCTGCCTATACACTTCTTCTGGTTTTTTTGTTTTGTTTTGGTTTTTGGTTTTTGGGTCACACCGGCAGCGCTCGGGTTACTCCTGGCTCTACACTCAGAAATCGCCCCTGGCAGGCATGGGGAACCATATGGGATGCTGGGATTCGAACCACCGTCCTTCTGCATGGAAGTCAAATGCCTTACCTCCATGCTATCTTGCCGGCCCCATGCCTGCCTATACACTTTTTTTTTTTTTTTTTTTTTTTGGTTTTTGGTTTTTGGGCCACACCCGGCGGTCCTCAGGGATTACTCTTGGCTGTCTGCTCAGAAAAAGCTCCTGGCAGGCACCGGGGACCATATGGGACACCGGGATTTGAACCACCCGCCTTTGGTCCTGGATCGGCTGCTTGCAAGGCAAACGCCCCTGTGCTATCTCTCCGGGCCCCTATACACTTCTTAATAGCAACAGATTTCCTATTCTCTCAAGCATTCCTTTGTCACTTTCTTCTCTGTCCGTCTGTCCCTGCATATGTTTCCTGTAAAAGTTTTTACATAATACAGAAATGTGATCCTAAGTGTTTTTTTTCCCCTTTTGGTTTTTGGGCCATAACCTGTAGTGCTCAGAAATCAGGCTTGGGGGCCCAGCGAGATAGCATATCGGTGTTTGCCTTGCAAGCAGCCGATCCAGGACCTAAGGTGGTTGGTTCGAATCCCGGTGTTCCATATGGTCCCCTGTGCCTGCCAGGAGCTATTTCTGGGCAAACAGCCAGAAGTAACCCCTGAGCACTGCTGGGTGTGGCCCAAAAACCAAAAAAAAAAAAAAAAGAAATCAGGCTTGGGGGACCATATGGGATGCCAAGGATAGGACCCAGGTTGGCCATTTGAAAGGCAAAGATGGGCCAGAGAGATAGCACAGCGGTAGGGCATTTGCCTTGCATGTGGCACATGCAAGGAGGGACCTGGTTCGATTCCCGGCATCCCATATGGTCCCCCAGCCTGCCAGGGGTGATTTCTGAGTGCAGATCCAGGAGTAACCCCTGACTACCACTGGGTGTGACCCAACAACCAATCAATCAATAAATAAAGTTTTTTTAAAAATGAAGAGGGGCCAGAGAGATAGCAAGGAGGTAAGGCGTTTGCCCTTCATGCAGGAGGTCACCGGTTCAAATCCTGGCACCCCATATAGTCCCCCGTGCCTGCCAGTGTTGTGTATGTAAATATTTTGGGGGATTACTATGTTGCTCACCCTAATCTGATTAGGTGATTGTGCCCTACCCTAGAGTGTGACCTGGCATTCTGCCCCCACCCTAGGGTAGGACCTGATTCTGCTTCCACCATTGGTTGGTATTTGATCCCACCATTGGGTGGGACCTGAACCCTGGACCCTCAGAACTGTAAGTGAAATATTTCATTGGAAATTTCCTATGCTGACCATCAAATGGTTTCTGTGGTTAGTCATGTGGATTTTACCACCCTTAGTCTTACGCATTGGTGCTCTAGTATACAAGTGGATCATTCCATTTTGTTTAAAACTAATTGGTTTTGATCTAAGGACAATCACTGCAGTTGGATGGTTGTGGTCTATATTTCAAATGAAAAGTGTAGTGTCTCTAGCCATCATAGTTTGTGGAATTTCTGTGTTGACTAACGTTATTATTATGAGCATAGTTATTTGCTGTTATTTCTATTTAGGAAATAGAAAGTGTAGAAATGGTGAGGCTAAAACCAGTATAGATAATAAGGAAATTTATCTGACGAAAACTCGGACCAAGGTGCAGGCTGACGAATCCAGCCCCACCATCAACAATATAGAAATTTTTGCTGGAAGAAAAACAACTCAGAATGTTAAGCCGGATTCTAGTGAATTGCTTGACAGTAGTGACTCAGATAATGATCTACCTCCAGTGCTAACTCCACGAAGTATGCCTCCTTCTAGTCACAAAATTGAATCGCAGAGCAGAGCAGATTCAAACGATGAACCACATGCTCGGTCTCAGAGCTCTATTCAGAATAATTTTGCTAATCAGGCCTTATCCCCTATAGACGGGGTAAATGTTTCTAACTATGTACCCTATCAGATGGAAGAATTAGATCGGTTTAAAAGATCATGTAAAGAAAATGGGCCAAAATCGCCATACAGTGTGGAGTTATTAAGACTTTGGAGTCATAACTCATCTTGGACTTTGTATGATTTTAAAAGAATCGCTGAAATATGCCTGTCGTCTAAACAGCGAACTGAATGGGAAATGTACTATTCAGAAGGCGTAAAAGCTAAATTATATAGTCCGGATGGTATGAAAAAGCAAGTGGCAGGTGTTACTCTATCGTATGAATTATTGATGGCAGAAAATCAATTTGCAAATATTCAGACACAAGCAGCTTTACCTAAGGAAATCTTAAATTTAATCAGGGAGATTGCATTGTCAGCATGGGAAAAAATTGATTCTAACAGCATTGGTAGAGGAAACTTTTTAAAAATTACCCAAGGCCCTTATGAGTCATTTGCAGAGTTTGTAGGTAAGATTAAAGATGCTCTGAAGTTACAGGTGGAAGATGAGGAGATTAGAAACTTCCTAGTAAAATCTGTGGCCTATCATAATGCAAATTCAGCCTGTAGATTAGTATTGAATACATTAAATGAAAAGTCAGATCTGAATGATTACCTTTATGCCTGCCGGAATGTCTATGTGGAACCCCAACCTCCACCCCACTCAGACTCAGTACAAACCTTCCCAGTTACCAAGGGAACAATGTCTTACTCCCCTCGGGGACAGAACACTTTCCGGAAACCAGGTCTTTGCCCAAAATGCAAAAGGGGTCGCCACTGGGCGAAAGATTGCAGATCCAGAAACCTCATTAATAATAACCTAAGTAGAGGTTTCAACACAGTCCCCAGGAGGCAAATCGCCTGCTACCATTGTGGAAAACAGGGACATATCAAAAGAAATTGTCGTCTCCTTATAAATTCAGCTCCCCAAGAACACACATACAAGATGCAGGGAAACGCCCACAGGGCCTCCCCCCAGGCCCTTCCAAATCAGGGGCAAAGTTCACAGACAATAATCCTTCCAAGCCCAGCCCAAGAAAATTCATCACGATAAGGGAATTAATCCACTCTACTTCAGGGAGTGCCGGATTAGACATATTATGCCCAGAGGACATTACAATTTACCCAGGAGCATGCCCTTACATGTTAGAAACTAGCATTGTAGGCCCGCCACCCCCAGATACCATGGGTTTGATTCTTGGCAGAAGTTCCCTCAACATAAAGGGTATATCAGTAATCACTGGTGTCATTGACTCAGATTCCATGGGAGAAATCATTGTAGTTATTACTGTACCAGTTACATGGACCTTTAAAAAAGGAGAAGCGATTGCCCAGATAGTAATAGTGCCTTATGTCAAATTTGGGACTTCAGATAAGACTAGAATTGGAGGTTTTGGAAGCACAGATCCGGGTGCTGCTCAAAACCCAATCGTGGCTCTGGTTACTAAATGTAAAGATGAACACCCAATGATCAAACTTCACTTTGAAGGCAAACCCTTTGATGGAATGATAGATACGGGTGCTCAGGTTACCGTAATTTCTGATAAAGAATGGCCAGAAAATTGGCCTCTTCAGGAAATCCCATATTCCCTAGAAGGAATAGGAGGCCTGAGTTCCTGTCTGTTGAGTACGAGGACTATACTATTTTACGGCCCAGAAAATCAAAAAGCAATAATCAGACCTCACGTGGGCCCATTTTCACCATCCCTGTGGGGCCGTGACCTACACAAACAGTGGAAAGCAGAATTCCACATCCCATTAGCTCCAGAAGAGCCCGAACCTTCTTTTGATTTAAAAACCAAAAATTTTTAGTGGGGGCCACTGCCGTAAAAACACCAGCACCAATAAAAATAAAATGGAAATCTGATGAACCAATTTGGACAGGTCAGTGGCCCCTTAAAACTGATAAATTAAAGGTGCTGACAGAATTAGTGGAGGAACAGCTAAGTTTAGGACATATTGAACCATCTTTTTCTCAATGGAATTCACCTATATTCACTATAAAAAAGAAATCCGGTAAATGGAGACTTTTGATGGATCTTAGAGCTATAAATTTATCCATGATACCTATGGGCAAATTGCAGACTGGTTTACCATCACCTGTAGTTATTCCAAAGGAATGGCCACTAATTATAATTGATCTGAAAGACTGCTTCTACCATATTCCTATCCACCCAGATGATAAAAAACGTTTTGCATTCTCAGTTCCTTCTCTCAATAATACCCATCCCTGCAGATGTTTCCAATGGACTGTTCTCCCCCAAGGCATGCTGAATTCCCCAACCATGTGTCAGTTTTTTGTAGATAAGGTTTTGAGCCCTGCTCGTGAAAAATTTCCTCAAGCAATGATATTTCATTATACAGATGATATCTTGCTCACAATGAACAACGAAACAGATTTACAGGAATTATACTCTTATGTTACTGACTGTTTACAAACATCAGGACTGAAAATAGCTTTAGAAAAAATACAGATAATGCCACCGTATCAATATTTGGGTTTTATTTTGGACCGGACGTCTATACGTCCACAAAAATTTTCTATCAAAAAAGAAAACCTCAGAACGCTTAATGATTTTCAGAGACTTTTAGGTGACGTAAATTGGCTCCGCCCTGCACTAGGAATCCCAAATGCAGAGTTATCTAATCTGTTTAAAACGTTGGAGGGTGATCCTGCTTTAGATAGCCCGAGAAATTTAACAACAACTGCAAAAAATGAATTGGACATCTTCTTGAGCAGATTACAAAAATCGTTTCTCTTAAGATTCATCCCAGGAGAAAAGGTATTACTGTTAATCTTCCCTACTATAGAAACCCCCACAGGGGCCTTGATGCAACAGTCAGGACCTTTGGAATGGGTGTATTTACATAACAAACAACCTCCTCGCTCAGTAGTCCCCTACTTACAACTGATTTCAGAGATTATTATCAAGGCAAGACTCAGATCTATATCTTTACTAGGTTTTGATCCAGATATAATAGTTTTGCCAGTACCAAAAAAGGAAATTGAGTCAATATTGCCAATTAATGAATCTCTACAAAGGGCCCTCTCAGATTTCACAGGAGAAATATCTTCCCATTATCCAGCAGGAAAAATTTGGGACTTTTTAAAGAAAACTCAGTTTGTTATTTCTTCAATTGTTCGGGATTCCCCTATTCCCAATGCCAAGGTTTTTTACATTGATGGATCCCAAAATGGAAAAGGAGGAATAACTGGAGACAACATTAATATGACCATAGATACCAAATATAAATCTGCACAGAAAGTTGAATTAGCAATGTTAATTTACCTATTAGAAAATGTATCTGAAGCCATGAATATAGTTTCTGATTCTTTGTATGTGGTAAATTTATGTCATGTGATAGCCACTGCATCCCTTAATGCTAATAACCCGATCATACAGGACTTACTTAAACAATTACAGCAGCTTCTTCAAAAACGAACTGAGCCCATCTTCATCACACATATTAGAGCCCACTCAGGTCTTCCAGGACCTATGGCTCAAGGAAATAAAACTGCTGACTTGCTAGCAATGCCTATATTTAAATCACCTATAGAGGAACATTCAGCCCTACACACAAATGCTCGCCGTTTACATGTGAATTACCAAATTCCATGGAGGCAAGCTAGAGAAATCGTAGAAAACTGCAACGTATGTGCACCGTTAACAAAAAAGACTCACATAGCAGGAGCAAACCCAAGAGGCTTACAGTCTAACGAACTTTGGCAAATGGATATAACTCAAACAGATTTATTTCCAAGGAAACCTTATCTTCATGTTGTGGTGGACACTTATTCTCGGTTTATGTGGGCAATTCCCATGTCTTCTCAAAAATCTAAGGCTGCTTGTAGTTTTCTTTTACAATGTTTCTCTGTGATGGGTATTCCATATTCTATAAAAACTGATAATGGGCCAGCCTATGTTAGCAAAACTTTTGAATTTTTTTGTAAGGAATGGCAGATAAGACATCTCAGAGGAATTCCTTACAATTGTAGGGGACAGGCCATTGTAGAAAGGACTCACAGAACCTTAAAAACTCAATTGCAAAAAAATAGAAAAAGAGGTTTACCACCAACGGATTTGCTGTCTTTGACTCTTATCACACTAAATTACTTTAACTTACCCCAAGGGGAAAGCTACACTGCAGCGGAAAGACATTTTAAAGAAGATATTCAGAGACAAGAAACAACCCATAAACCTATTTGGATCAAGGAGGATGAAAAATGGATAGCTGGCTATCTTCTCCTAAGAGGAAGGGGTTATGCCTATGTTTCTATAAATGATGACCCTCCCAAGAAATTTTGGGTTCCATTACGTCTTGTTAGAAATCGGGCTAGCACAAATGATCAGGTTCAGACTACAAACTCCCCTTCAGAGAAAAAACAGAATACTTCAGACACTAATAGCAGTAATATTACTAAGGTCTCTGGGGCAGGGAACGATTTAGCTGTCACACACCATACAATGAGTGAGACTGATGGTAGTGATAAACCCTTACACTCCGAGATGCAAAAGGAAAGACAGGAACCTGTCTTAACTGGGCTCCAAAATATAGGAAACTCTTGCTACATGAACTCAATATTGCAATGCTTGTATAATATTTCAGACTTAACTCAGTATTTTTATAAAGATCATTATAAAAAGGATATTAACAAGAAAAATCCGATGGGGCATGAAGGTAAATTAGCCGAAGAATTTGGTCGGCTCATCAAAACCATGGGAAATGGATTTCATAGATATATTAACCCTGAAAGCTTCAAAGTAACAATTGGTTTACTTAATGACCAGTTTGCTGGACACAATCAGCAGGATCCTCACGAACTACTGATGTTCCTAATAGAGGGATTACATCAGGTCTTGCTTACTGTAAATCTAATGACAGACAAAACTACACATCTCATGGGAAATGAAAATTATGAACAATTTAGTCCAGAACACCAAAAGGCTCATAAATCTATTATTTATGATCTCTTTCAAGGACAATTCAAATCTATACTCCAGTGTCTCACTTGCCACCAAAAGTCTGAGGTTTATGAGACATTTGTTCATTTGTCTTTGGCTGTTACATCTACAGATAAATGTACATTACAGGAATGCCTCTCTGAATTTTTTAAGGAAGAAGAATTAAGAAATGACAACAGGGGCCGGAGAGATAGCATGGAGGTAAGGCGTTTGCCTTTCATGCAGAAGGTCATCAGTTCGAATCCCGGCATCCCATATGGTCCCCGTGCCTGCCAGGAGCAATTTCTGAGCATGGAGCCAGGAGTTTCCCCTGAGCAATGCCGGGTGTGACCCAAAAAAAAAAAAAAAAAAAAAAAAAAAGAAATGACAACAAAGTTCTGTGCAACAGTTGCAAAAATAGAAGGGATTTTTCAAAGAAAACGTACTTATGGAAACTGCCACCAGTACTTATAATACACTTGAAACGTTTTGCTTTTGATGGCAAACAAATAAAAAAATTGCATACTTATGTAGATTTTCCTTTAGAAGACCTCAATTTAGAGGAATTCACTTCAGAGAATAAAAGCAAGATTAAGAAATACAACTTATCATCGGTGTCAAACCATTATGGTAAAGTTCACTATGGACACTGTACTTCATACTGTAAAATTGCTGCAAAACAACACTGGATCAATTTTGATGACAAGAAGATCAAAAAAGTCCCTAATACATTGGTGAAATCCACAGCAGCATACATCCTGTTTTATACTTCTTAGAGATCTACAATGAACACCAGATAATCATTTTACTTCCTTATCAGTTGCTATTAATGCTCTAGGATTCTTTCCACAGGCATGATCAATGAATATAGATTGAAAATCATGAATCCCCAATGTGTTTCCTTGTAGGATGGATTTATGTCTTAATTTCATTATTGCTCTAGGTCTCAGTTAATCATGAAATTTTACAAATTAATTTAGTCAAGGTTCACCTGAAAGAGAAATTTCTCATCATATTAATGTTGTTTTTCTTTCTAGGTATACTCATTTAACGACTTTCACTCTTTTTATTTTAACATCATTGCTTTATTTCCCTCAATTTAGGTTTTAAGACGCTGACATAATGATAATTTTAGGTGGACTTTCTTCACAGTGCTTCTTGCCTATGATTGATTATCATAAAGTTACTGTTATACAATAACTTTGTATATATACTGATATACATGTATAGTAGAGTTTTCCATGTTTGTATTACGCATGAAATTCTCTTTCAGATCTGCTAGGCAAAACCATAAAAAAAAAATTTTTTTTTGAATTTGAAATGATTTATCTAAACAATTGCCGGCTATTACATTTTAAGGAGCTTTTAGTTGATTCAGCTGAATTCTCTTTTCTTTTGCTTTATTTTGGATCCTTTCCAACAAATATTTTTTAGTATGAGTGAGTGTTATGGCCATATTTTTTGTGAAGTCTGTGTGTGTATGTCTTGTTTAGTGTCTGTCTGTTCTACATATTTTGTATATAGTTTCCTTTTTCCTAACTTTATCTTCCCCAAATTAGTCTTCCTTATCCTTCCTTCTCTCTTCCTAGTCCTTAACATTTTAATTTTCAGGATTTCACATGTGCAACCCATCTCCTTCACCCACAACTACAAGCTTCCTGATCTCGGCGGGAAGAAGAAATCCATGACTGTTGGAGTTTTACACCATATATGCTGCAAACTTGTTGGAAATGAAGCCACCTGGGATTTGTGTCACAATGTAACACCAGAGAAAAGATCCATGGACAAGACCCACAGTCTCTGGATCCCAGTTAAACTGTGCTATCTGAATTTCTGGTTTTCCATCCACATACAAAATGCTATTGTTGACCGTTTCTACAATGGCTACCCCAAGATTGCACCCATCCCAAAGGAAATACAGAAGCCCAACCAACTTATGATGTAATGATGTAACGCTTGGGGATGCCCCAACACATGGATGACTGTACTGGCCTTCCTTCTTCATTCAGCTTGATGTTATCTCCTGTACAAGGCTTCAACCCGCTTTTCCAGACCCATCAAGTGTCTTCTGCTGGTCTTTTTGGAGTTCCAGACCCCTCATATTTACAGATTGGTATTGAACTCTGTAGAAATTACATCTGTTGTTTTTCCTATAACTGTAATCCTTTGAAGTTATATTTGGTACTACACTTCTTTTGACTATCGTAATTAATGTTTTTCTATTTTAGTTTTTAATATTAGGAATCGATGTATTACATTAAGGTTTTGCTTTCTTGACTTTAGGTTTGTGAGTTAGATATTATTGTCTATAATTTCCCAAATGATATTTTTGTCTGTTCTCAGGTTTTTTTTGCGTGGGCGCATCATAGGCAAAATACTAGGTTTATAGAAGGTTCCATCCATTTTGGATGGGCCCTCAAGTTGTTTATTTACACAGGGAGGGTCTCTGCCTTAAACATTTTGTTTTGGTTTGTGACTTAAGCTCCCATCTATAAATAGTCGACATCAATTTCAGACATCTTATGGACTTCAGACCGGATTAAGAACTTGGACTAAGTTCAGATACCTATTGATCATCATTGCAGTGGCTCCCCACTGTGCAGAGGGTGTATGTGCCACTTCTTCCGAAATAAAGGCCTAGTTCAATGCCCTCAAAGATGGGCTTTCTGGTCTACCTGAACTTGAATGAAAATGGAGCTGGAGAGATAGCATGGAGGCGAGGCGTTGGCCTTTCATGCAGAAGGTCATTGGTTCAAATGCCGGTATCTGCCAGGAGCGATTTCTGAACGTGGAGTCAGGAGTAACTCCTGAGCACTGCCAGGTGTGACCCAGAAACGACCACCACCACCACCTACAACAACAACAAATAAAGAAAAGGTGCTTCTTCTTGCCTGCTACACAACCTTTCTGGTGTCTCTTCGAAAGATCTATGTACGTCTTAGATTTATCTTCTCAGGAGCTTGTAGTTGATTCCTTGATACATGTTTCTGGTTTTAGACACCCTGTGCTTAGGTTAGAAGTTTTTCTTTACATTTTCCTGTGATGCGCTTATGCAAACAGCCGCTCTTTTATTATTGACTAATTTTTCTTTTAATAATTGTAGACAATATTGTTTGTTTACTAAAAACAAAAGGGGGAATTGTTGTGTATGTAAATATTTTGGGGGATTACTATGTTGCTCACCCTAATCTGATTAGGTGATTGTGCCCTACCCTAGAGTGTGACCTGGCATTCTGCCCCCACCCTAGGGTAGGACCTGATTCTGCTTCCACCATTGGTTGGTATCTGATCCCACCATTGGGTGGGACCTGACTCTGGACTATAAGAGCAAGGGTCTGTGGAAGGCGAGTGGCTTTTGCTGGCTGGAACTGAATCTGAGTCTTTGGACTTCAGTTTTGTCCATCCGAATAAAGCAAATATTTCCACGAGCCTGATTGTCTGCGAGCTGTTTACCCGCCGTTTCACCTCAGAACCGTGGGCTAGACAGGGTGGCAGACACGTGCTCTGAGCTGGAAGAAAAAGGCCTCATTCTCCATCCCTCCATCAGTCAACCTCTTCAGGGGCTGTCCTGCTACAGCCAGGAGCAATTTCTGAGCCTGGAACCAGGAATAACCCCTGAGCACTGCCGGGTGTGACCCAAAAACCACAAAAAAAAAAAAAAAAAATAGAAAGAAAGAAAGGTAAATGCCCTATCTGCTCAATATTTTATTTTAAAAGTGAGTTGTTTTTGGTTTGGGGCCATACTAGGTGGTGCTCAGGGCTTACTTCTACTATCTGCACTCGAATTACTCTGGGCATGCTTGGGGATGATGGGGATCAAATCTGCTTGACCTTAGTCAAGGCAAGCACTCTACCTGCTGTACTATTGTTTCAGTGCCATCCTCCCCCATTTCTTTAGTGAAGCAAAATAGTCTTATATAAAGGAATTTACGGGGCCAGTGAGGTGGCGCTAGAGGTAAAGTGTCTGCCTTGCAAGCACTAGCCAAGGAACGGACCGCAGTTCGATCCCCCAGTGTCCCATATGGTCCCCCCAAGCCAGGGGCGATTTCTGAGCGCTTAGCCAGGAGTAACCCCTGAGCATCAAACAAGTGTGGCCCAAAAAACCAAAAAAAAAAAAATGAAATTTACTTCTGGGGGCTAGAGAGATAGTACAGTGGCTGAGGTGCTCTCACAGGCTGCCAACCTGGCTTTGACCTCTGGCATCATATATGGTCCTTCAAGCACTGCCAGAAATGATCTCTGAGCTCAAAGTCAGGAATAAGCCATGATCACAGCCAGGTGTGACCCACCCCAAAAGAAAAGAAAACATTTGTTTTTTTTTTTGGGGGGGGGGAACCACACTCGGTGACACTAAGGGGTTACTCCTGGCTATGCGCTCACAAATCGCTCCTGGCTTGGGGGACCATATGGGTCACCGGGGAATCGAACCACGGCCCTTCCTAGGCTAGCACTGGCAAAGCATACGCCTTATCGCTTGCACCACCACTCCAGTCCCAAAAGAAAACATTTCTCCTCTTTCTCTAGGTTAGCTAATTATGTATGAACGAACAGCTTTAAACAAAAGAGACGCCTTTACTATGTACACAGACCAAGAATGTAAAGCATTATTTTCTAGAGACAAGAAGCAGCTGCAGTTTTATTATGGTGTTTATTTTTTTTATTATGGTGTTTATTATAGTAAAAAGTGCCTCTTAGTAAAACATTAGTGATTTTTGAGGCCAGAGAGATAGCACAGTGGTAGGGCATTTGCCTTGCATGCTGCCAACCCAGGAGGGACCCAAGTTTGATCCTTGGCATCCCATATGGTTCCCTGAGTCTGCCAGGAATGATTCCTGAGTGCAGAGCCAGGAGTAAGCCCTGAACCCCGGTTGGTGTGGACCCACCCCCAAAAAAAGTGATTTTGGTTCACATCTTGTTTTTCATTTGATTCGAAAATATCTTTGCTATATACAAAATAAATTGCAATTTTTATGATTCACATAATTTTCCCCCACTCCTGGCTCTGGGAACATTAGTTTCCAGTAATTAAAAAATAAAACCCTGGCCAACTAAGTCTACCAAGAATTCTATACCGAACACATTTTATCGCCACAGTAATTTCCAAGTCCTGATCCTGACTTCCTCAGATTAGGTTAGCAGGGACTCACTCCAGAAACTCCGGGACTTCTCTGTTGTCTACGATGAGTGTGTGGATGATTCCTTCCCTTCTCTTGCCACTGCTCACAGCTTTGATGCAGCAGTCATGGTTCCCAATTTGAAAGTGAGTTTCGGTCCCATCATCTACAAACTCACCCTAGGCCAACAGTGGGGCAAGAAAAGGGGTTAGTGTTCTTTCTAGGAACTCTGACTCGTCTCTACTGCCTGAACACCACTGAAGGAGAAGTAACTGGTGACATCTTCGTGAAATGCTCAGCTTTGCAAAACTGACATTCAGAAGCTTTTACCTGCCTGCTAAGAAGTGAAGATTTCTTAATTCCCTGGCAAAGAGAAGAACCTGCAGCAGGGAAGGAGGCCTGCTCCAACCTATTCCTAGCTCCCTCCTGCCCAGCAGTTCTTTCTGGGAGTAACAGCAGATCTTTCTGGGAGTAACAGCAGAAACTGTAGAAACTGCACTAAGAGTGGCTCTTGGCCCTGTAATATGGAGACTCACTAAAAGGAAGAGAGGTCAGATTTTGTGGACAATACGCAGAGGAGAAGGCCAGAACTCGGTGGTGCTGGCAGGCACAGCATCTTGGTGACTGGCACTGCATTTGAGATGGGAAGACAAGATCCAGCCTGGGGCAGCCAGAGCAGGTGAGTTCCACACTTTAGGCTTTCCTGCCACAGTAGCTGAGTTACAATGATGAGGCAGCTGCACCATTACTTTCAACCTCCTTCATCCATTCCAAACCTCTGTTTGAGGGAGGAAGGGAAGGTGGGCAGGAGGGAATAAGTTAGAAACTGGTGTCTGTCAGCTAGAGAAGTGGAGAGGACAGCAGCAGGAAGGCAGCCAGGAGGGACCCCCAAAATGTAGACTCCCTGCTCTGAGAGCCTCTGGATAAAGAAAATTCAGGACTGAGAAGCTGGGAAGATACTGAATTGAATTGAGCACTGAGTACATTGAAGTCTGGGTACACTGCCTTCCTGGGGCCCATAGCAGTGAACGAACTAGAGAATAGGCCCAGGTTTGACCCCTGAACATGGCCTCGAGTGTCCTCTACCCCAAGTTGGAGAAACCCTTGAGGACTGCTGCATGTCCCTCTCCAAAAAAGGCCCCCAAAAGGCCCTTTGCACCAGGAAGAGAAAAACCACATTCGATTTGGGGGTATTTCCCATGACCACACTAGTGACAGGAATGGGGGTCAATGGCTGCATCAAGGCAAAGGAAACACCCCTCTCGGCACTGTGACCTTCTCAGTCTCCAGCTTCCCCTCAGAGCTCCCTTATTCCTGCCTGCAGGTGCTGAGAGCAGAGGCTGAGCCCCAGGGCATCTACCCAGGGACTTAGAGGTTGTGGGCTGGGCTCATGAGCCAGGACAGCCTCCCTGCCTAGGCGCTTCTCATCGACAAATTGCACCATGATGGTGCCCTTTGCTACCTGGTCATCCCACACTGGGTATATTCTATCACCTCTTACTCCCACCCCCATAATTTGCTTCTAGGATAGGATCATTTGTTCTGAACAACTGAGGTAAGGATTTCCTATTCATAAAGTCGCCTGTGGGGCCAGAGAGAGGGATCACTCCTGAGCACCACAGGGAGTAGCTTCCAAACAGATCAACGGGGGGACTTAGCAAGTTCCTGGGTGATGAGATCTGGGATAAAGCTGTGAACAGGTTGAGTGCCAGCCTTTGTGGGGGTGGGCATATCTTCTCTTCTAGGGAAGAAAGGACAGTGAGATGGGGATCTGGAGTTGGCACCTGTGGTCTGTTAGGGTGTTAAATACTATCACCTGGGTTGCCTCTGCAATCTGCCCATTAGGAAGCACAGTAACTTTTCAGGGGGCTCCCTGTTTGGTGCTGAGAAGGGTGGGAAGATCACTTACTGCTGTCTCCATCTTTTTGCCATTGCTCCACACGTCCATTGTGTCCTTCTCTGCAAAAGCAACAAGATGCAAGCATTAGTTGGTGGTGCAGAGGGCAAGCTAACTCTTGCTGTTACATTACCAAGCGGAATGGTTGGCTTTCTATAACGCTACTCATTTTTCCAAAACTCAGTGCCTGTTGAGACTTTGAAATTTCTTTAAATTTGTTCCTTATTTTATCTTGGGGGGTCACACCTGGCTGTGCTAGGGATAATTCCTGGTGGTGCTCAGGGACCCATCAGTGGTGACAGGAATCACACAAGGGTCATAATGCAGGGTCAGCTTAACCAGGTACAGCCTTAACCGTGTATCTATGAGTCTTATTATGGTGCTGACTCTTTGTTGATAGACAGAATCAAAATGAGATGGTCTCTTAGGAGCGAGATCCCTGGTTCCCCAACACTGATGAGAAACAGACCCAGCCCTCCCTGCCATAGACACAGCCATGCAGATGAGCTCCAGCCCTAGTAACCAATGTTTCCCAGGCCTCCCACACTGCCCAACTGGAAAAGGACATGAAGAGACCAAAAGGCTCTCACAGAGCCATGTATGCAGCTACCCACTAGCCTGCGTGTGCTCAGTGGGCAGCCCAGACCTTATACAGCTTCCATTCTGCTTTGGGGGAAATGAAAACCACGCAGAAGAAAACACTGGTTAGCCAAGGAACTGCACCATATGTAGGGAAACCCAACACCATGTATCTGTGCCTGTGCCAGCCTCAGCTCACTTCAAAAGGCGTGTATAGGCCCGGGCACATGCATGTGAGGGAACAGGTCACTAGGAGTAGCCTGAGAGCTTAGTGCACTCAGCATTCCCATGTTTCCCAGAGCCTGCCAGCGATTTCTGAGTGCAGAGCCAGGAGTAGCCCCTGAGCACTGTCTGGTATGGCCCCAAAACAACCACCAAAAATACCTATTGCCACATAGTGAAAATGTCCTCCTCACTGATGACTTTTTTTTTTGGATTTTGGTTTTCGGGTCACACCTGGAGGCGCTCAGGAGTTAATTCTGGCTCTGCACTCAGAAATTGCTCCTAGCAGGCTCGAGGGGTTATATGGGATGCCAGATTCAAATCACCGTTCTGCCGTATGCAAGGCAAATGCCCTACCGCTGTGCTATCTCTCTGGCCCCCTCACTGATGACTCTTAAACTTCTAGTGGCCTTTAGACATGCTTCAAAGAGCACAATCAAATAACAAATATCATTGCCTACATTTCTTTAGTTCATGGTTATAATCTTTAAATCCATCACTATAAAACCTGGTGCTCATCTATTTTAGATACACACCAGTTGATAAAATAAAGATACTGGGTCAGAGAGAAAGTACAATGGAGAGGGCATTTGCATGTGGCTGACCTGGGTTCTATCCTTGGTATCCCATATGGTTCCCTGTGCACTACCAGGAGTAATTTCTGAGCACATCCAGGAGTGACCCCTCAGCACTACCAAGTGTGACCCAAAAATAAGCAAGCAAACAAAAAACACAAAAATAATGCAAGATAGATTGGTGGCATAGTACAGTGGGAAGGATGCTTGCCTTGCACACAGCAGACATGGGTTTGAAACCCCCCTCCCCAGCACTCCAGAGGTCCCCTGAGAACTGCTAGGATGATCCCTGAGTGCAAAGCCAGGGGGGAGTCCTGAGCACAGCTAGGCGTGGCCCAAAAGAAAGTGTACAGAGCCAGATTGATAACACAGAGTGTAGGGTGTTTGCCTTGCATGCAGCCCACCCAGGTTTTTGTTTTGTTTTGTTTTTTCTCTTTATTTTTTTTCTTTTAAAAAAATATGGAATGCTTCATGAATTTGCATGTCATCCTTGTGCAGGGGCCATGCTAATCTTCTCTGTATCATTCCATTTTAGTATATGTGCTGCCGAAGCGAGCATCCCACCCAGGTTTGATTCCTGGTATCCCATATGGTCCCCTGAGCCTGCCAAAAGAGATTTCTGAGTGCAGAGCCAGGAGTAACTCTGAGCATCACCAGGTGTGGCCCAAAATACAAAAAAAAGAAAGAAAAAAGTACATCATTCACACAGGACACCTCAGAAATACAACTGCCATAAACACATTTCCCTACTCAGAGCTGCAGTCAGAGGCCTGGAAGTCAGGCTGAGGAGGGGCTCTCATTCCCCAGCAGTGCACAGGGCCAGCTGGGGCTGCAGAAATGCCACCACTTACCCAGCACTACTCGCACATCCTCCCCATCCAAGTGCAGTATCCAGGTGTTGGTGGTTTTCGATCTGTTCTCCAAATACTTCTTGAGACTTTTACCATCAATTTCCAGAGTATATTCATAAGCCAAACCACTGACCGCATCTATTTTTATGGTGGCTTTGGTCTGTGCAGCTCCAACACAGAAAGTCTCTTTGCCCACTAATTTGAACATCCATTCTTTCCTTATCTCCTCCTAGGGAAGAAAATACAAGCATTGAAGACAGAGTAGGTCAGGGGTGGTGAACAAGTTCGACACAAAGAGCCAAAATTTTAAACTGTGAGAGTCAGAGAGCCACACCACATAGTGACCTGCCAAAACAGACAAACACACAAAAGCATATAATTTTAACAATAATCTATTAAACACATATTGCATTTTGCCATTTTGAGTGAGGGTAAAAACCCTGCAGTGATGGTGAGGGTGTGCTGTGTCCTCCACTCTAAGAACTCAAGACAAGATGTGACCCAACATGTGACACTCGGGTGCCCCCTCCCCCCCTGGCCCGTGCAGTTGTTTCCGAGGGATGGGAGATGGGAGGATGCAGCCTGGGGGCGGGACTACTCGCTCAGAGATCTCTCCTCAGAGGTCCCTCCTCAGAAGCAGCAGAACAAAATCAAACTTGGCAAAGAGCCACAGTATACAAGGTAATTATAAGAGACAAAGAGCCACATTCATTTTGGCCAGGAGCCGCATACAGCTCAAGAGCCGTGTGTTCGCCACCCTTGGAGTAGGTTAATTACATGTAATAGTTAATAAGACAAATAGATTTTGGGTTTCTCATTTCAGATATTTTTTCTTTATACATAAATTACAGCTTCAGTGGAATATTTGGAATAAATAAGCCTTAGCATATATTCAAAAGAATACTGCTATTATTAAAAAGTCACTTTAGACAGCTTTAAGCTTTTCCTATAATGCTGCTTTATTGCATAAAAAAATTGAGATTCAAGGCCAAAGAGATAGTACAGCAGGTAGACACTTGCCTTACATACACTGACATGGGTTCAAGACCCTTTCAACCTCATATGATTCAACAACTCACCAGGAGTGATCCCTGAGTACAGAGTCAGGAGTAAGGCTTTGAGCACTGCTGGGTGTGATCCTAAACAAAACAATCAACCCCCCACCCATATAAAGATCACTTCTTTACACGTGTCTGGGATTGACACATGTGAAGAAGCTAATGGAACATGATTTTGTCTCTATAGCAGAACTGAGAGCTCTCCTACCTTCCCATCCACATATACCACACGTTTGCCTGATGTGGTTCCATGTTCAAATTCAATCTTATGGATGCCATCACTTAAAGCAACTTCCCAAACAGCCACAAGATCTGACATCTTTTCCAGGCTATAAGGAGGGCTAAGGGAATAAAATTTAACAATTATAATGGGCAAAAATGCAGAGATATAACCTACTATTACATTATTAGAGTAAAATAATAAATTACTCCTAAGATGAAGATAAAAGCACTAAATGACAAAATACAAAAGTTAAATTGCATAAGGAATTCTATGAATGGTACATCTTCTCTCTCTTCTTCACTGTTCCTTTAAGATGAAATGGTTGTATACATGGTACAGTCAGGGAATTCCCAACAAAGTCACCTCGACAGTAATATGATTAAGTTTATCCAATTAGTGTTCTAAGCTGGGCTACAGAATGTTTGTAAAGGTCAGGGAAAATAATCTACTTCCTCCCTCCATTTAGAAATATACTACTTAAAATGCTTTAAAATATTAAATTGCTTAAAATATTAAGAATATTTAATATCATACCCATCACTTTCACTATTTAATATCCTGACCAATCCTACATAAACAAGTACTACCTACACTCATTCCATATTAACTTATAGAAACTTTAATAACTTTAAAAGAAAGAGTCAAATTTGTTATACTAAAATTGAGAAAAAGAGAAGTTCTGGGGAAAATTTCCCATGACAGACATAAAAATGTTAAAAGATAATAGAACATATGTCCAAATTCCAACAATTTATTTGTTTGGGGGCCATGTCAACAGTGCTCAGGGATCGGGCCTAGTAGGAGACTGAATCAGAGTAAGCAAAGTGTAAGAAAGTATCCTATTCAGTAGCCTGAAAATTCTTAATTAAAAAAATTCTGATTTGCTATGAGTTTCTGGTCCAACTTAAATGCAGTTATTGATAATGAAATTTCCTATCTAAGGCATAAAAAGTATTTGGATATTGATCTAGATTGTTAGCCTTGAGAGAAGCAATATTATAGTCATAATGATTATTATACTTATACTTAGATGAAACTGGTCACTGTGGGAGAAATTTTGCGTAGACTCCTACCCTGTGAGATGGATCTATTATTATTTATGTTTGATATATAAGGAAACAGACTGACTGGCTAGGGGCTGGTCCAAGGCCACAATAACAGCAAGCATAGGAGATGTAAACCTTGGATCCAAAGCCTTACCATCCTGTTCTTTGTTCACCCTTCTCTTCCTTTCATACTTGAAACATTTTGAAGTGATACCACTAAGCCATGGGAACAGACTTCTCAGGTCCTAATCCATTAGGATAGGGAGCCTTGTAGTGGGCCCCCTTTATGCTTGCTAATATCTATCAACCTTATTCTAAGCGACAGGACAGCTTCGGCAACTTGACAAAATGCGTCCTTGAAAAAGGCAGCATAACTCTTGTGAATAATCAAAACAATCCTGACTGTTTGAAATGTTACTTTTATTGCAATGCAAGACAGTTACCTTTCGTCTTCTTCAAAGATTGGACTGTCATCTCCAGATGCCATGGTTACCAAAAGAGTCTTTAATCCAATTAGCAGGCAGGAAAGAGAAAAGCATAATTGCAGCAAAGAAAGGTTGAGAGCAACAAAGAAGACCTCTACACAGGGTTTTCTAATTTTGAGATACAGAGCTTCAATTGTATGCAGTTTCTGATAGACTAGTGGGGTTATTTTTCCCCCTTTTTTTGTATTTTATTTTTCAAACATGTATTTACTTGGGCCAGAGAGATAGCACAGTGGCAGGATGTTTACCTGGCCTGTGGCCAACCAGGAGGGACTCAGTTCAATTTCTGGCATCCCATATGGTCCCCAGTCTGCTGGGGCGATTTCTGAATGCAGAATCAGAAGTAACCCCTGAGCACCACTGGGTGTGGCCCAAAAATCAATTAATCGCTCAATCAATAAAGTTTTTTTAATGTATTTACTTAATTGATAATGAAACAGCTTACATACAATAGAATTGCAACCCTGAAGTTTTCAAAGAATCAAGTAAAACATGAATGAATGCTATTTTCCCAATATGGGTTTCTACTATCCAAAATGCAGAGGATAAACTCTAGTTTGTTTCAGGACTATATCTCATCAGAGCTGCGAAAAAATTAGGGCTTCTCTGGGGCCCAGATGCATAAGACACTGCCAGGCCATAAGGTGGAAAATCAGGGAAGAAATACAGCAGAAAGTGGGAGGCAAACAGGATGTACCATCTCAGAGCTTCAGTGTTACTGGGTAGAAACAAACTTCAAATGGGATTTCCAGTTTAATCTGAGCAAGCTGTATTGTGGTGGCAGACATCGACATATACATATATATATATATATATATATGGTGTATATATATGTATATATATATATATATGGCATATACCATATATATGGTATATTTTATTTATTTATTTTGGTTTTGGGGGCCAAAATTAGTGCTGCTTAGGGATTACTACTGGTTCTACACTCAGGAATCACTCCTGGTCTGCTTGGGAGCTATATGAGACCTAATTCAGGTTGGTCACTGCATGCGCTCTGACTCCTATATATTAATTTTTTTCATTTTAGATCAATCCAAAGGAATGTTGAGTTTGCAGGAAGCCGACAGGCATATGTAAATTTGCTTATTAAGAGCAAACCTGGGGGGCCGGGCGGTGGCGCTAAAGGTAAGGTGCCTGCCTTGCCTGCGCTAGCCTTGGACGGACCGCGGTTCGATCCCCCGGTGTCCCGTATGGTCCCCCAAGCCAGGAGCAACTTCTGAGCACATAGCCAGGAGTAACCCCTGAGTGTTACCGGATGTGGCCCAAAAACCAAAAAAAAAAAAAAAGAGCAAACCTGGGGCCGGAGAGATAGCACAGCGGCATTTGCCTTGCAAGCAGCCAATCCAGGACCTTAAGGTGGTTGGTTCGAATCCCAGCATCCCATATGGTCCCCCCGTGCCTGCCAGGAGCTATTTTTGAACAGATAGCCAGGAGTAACCCCTGAGCACCACCGGGTGTGGTCCAAAAACCAAGAGAAAAAAAAAAAAGAGCAAACTTGGGGCTGGAGAGATAGCATGGAGGTAGGGTGTTTATTTGCCTTGCATGCAGAAGGACGGTGGTTTGAATCCCGGCATCCCATATGGTCCCCTGTGCCTGACAGGGGCAATTTCTGAGCATAGAGTGAAGAATAACCCCTGAGAGCTGCCGGGTGTGACCCAAAAACAAACAAACAAACAAAAGAGCAAACTTAATTACCCACTGACTTAAGCTCATGTAAATCCACAGAGGATTCACAGTTGCTCAGGTCACTAGCTGGGTTCAGGCCAGCACTACAGCTAATATTATGAAATAAACAAACTGGCTGTGACACTCATTCAGTTTTGCAGAAGCAATGTGACTCACATGCACAGGAAACCACCCACCTTTTATTTGACTACATGGAACTAATTGGTGTAGCTTGGCAAACCTGAGAAACAAATGCTTTCTGCTGCCCAGGTGAAACCAGCCTTGCCTTCGCCCAAAGAGATGCCCAAGGGAGATCTCTCTTGAAAACAAGAGCATGGGGCCAGAGCAATAGCACAGTGGTAGGGCATTTGCCTTGTGCAAAAACCCAGCATGGACGGACCTGGATTCGATCCCAAGCATCCCATATGGTGCCCTGAACCTGCCAGGAGATATTTTTGAGTGCAGAGCCAGGAGTAAAACCTGAGCGTTGCCAGGTGTAGCCCAAAACCAACCAAACAAAAGAAAACAAGAGCTTACCTTTGGCTGGAAACAATCCAAAGTCACGTGTGTTTGTGTGTGTGTATGTGTGTGTGTGTGTGTTTGTGTGTGTGAATGACAAGACTGATACCCATAAAAGCAATTCAAAGAAAAGCTAAGAATTTTAGAATGAAAACTAGATATAGGTTCAGAAACACTTTTACTGAAAAGAAAACTCTCTTTAAATGAGCAGTCCTCAAATGTGTGGGTTTTCTATTCTTCTGAAACCCTGAGCTGTGAGAGAGGAGGGTTTCCAGCATGTCTAAAAGCAGCACTTACACAGCCAGAGAGAAAGCTGAGCCAAGCAACAGAAATTTGGATAAAGCATCCTTTGCAAGTCAGAACGCAAGTGGGTGTTTCAAATTTTGCTTTCAACTTGAAGAGATTCCAGAAAGTTCACTAATTCAAACCTGGTAGAATTGCTCAACTTTCCAGGAGAAGGAACTCCAAATATGATCACAATGAGTAAAAACACAGTACTATCTAAATTAATCATTTTTATAAAGAGCTATAAAAGACAACACACAATATTTAGGGGTGGATTTGTTTGCAGTATTAGGGATTGAAGCCAGGACCCCAAAGTTCTGGTGCATGAGAGTTAATATCACATTGAATTTCCCCCTCTTTAAACTATCAGCAGTCATTCACACATGCAACATTTATTTGTGGTGTATCTGTTATGATGATCAAAAGTTTTGGAATTAGACAGTGGTAATAACTATAAAATGTATGCTATTCTTTTTTTATTCTTATTTTTTTTGGTTTTTTTTGGCCACATCCGGTAACGCTCAGGGGTTACTCCTGGCTACGTGCTCCGAAATCGCTCCTGGCTTGGGGGACCATATGGGATGCCAGGGAACTGAACCGCAATCAGTCCTAAGTTAGTGTGTGCAAGGCAGATGCCCTACCGCTTGCGTCACTGCTCCAGCCCTGTATGACTATTCTTTTTTTTTTTTTTTTGGTTTTTCGGGCCACACCCGTTTGATGCTCAGGGGTTACTCCTGGCTAAGTGCTCAGAAATTGCCCCTGGCTTGGGGGGGACCATATGGGATGCCGGGGGATCGAACCGTGGTCCTTCTTTGGGTAGCGCTTGCAAGGTAGACACCTTACCTCTAGCGCCACCTCGCCGGCCCCTGTATGACTATACTTAATGCCACTGAACTGTACACTTGGTTAGAAAAGCCAATTTTGGTATAGATATTTTTACCCCAATTTGAAAAAAAAATCAATAACATACTATTCTAAAATCAATGAATCATATACTTTAAAAGGACAAAATATTTTTAAAAATATGACAATATGGTGCCGGAGAGATAGCATGGAGGTAAGGCGTTTGCCTTTCATGCAGGAGGTCATCGGTTCGAATCCCGGCGTCCCATATGCTCCCCCGTGCCTGCCAGGAGCAATTTCTGAGCCTGGAGCCAGGAATAGCCCCTGAGCACTGCTGGTGTGACCCTAAAACCACACACACACACACACAAAAAAAAATTGACAATATGAGATAGTAGGACTTTAAAATTTTAGGGGGGGGGTGTCACACCCGGCAGCGCTCAGGAATTACTCCTGGCTCTACACTCAGAAATCATTCCTGGCAGGCTCGGGGGACCATATGAGACGCCGGGATCGAACCACCGTCCTTCTGCATGCAAGGAAAACACCCTACCTCTATGCTATCTCTGTGGTCTCACCACACGGATCATTTTTGCAGATTGTATCTGCTTAACACAAGACCCAATCTAAATTAATCTTGCATTGCAGTAATTATCAGTGATGTCTACTAGGATCTGATCCAGATGGGATTCTCAAAGAAGAGTCCTGAGGCTGGACTGAGAGTATAGTGTCAGGGTGCTGGCCTTGCACGTAGCTCATCTGGTTGGATCCCGGGCACTGCAAATGATCCCCAGGGCTTGCAGGAATGATCTCAGAGCACAGAGCCAGGAGTAAACTCTGAGCACCACCACAAAAGTGTCGAAGCCCGGGGCCAGAGCAATAGCGCAGCGGTAGGCCATTTGACTTACACATAGCTGACCCAGGATGGACCTGCCAGCCAGGTGTGCCCCCCCCCCCAAAAAAAAAAAGTGTCCTTGGAAAGGGAGCAGGAGAAAGATACTCCTCCCTACCCAACCCAGGACTTCGGTTTAAAATTTAGGTCCAGAGAGGACTTAAATCTACCATCATTCTCTTTTGTTTTGATTTTTGGTATTTTAGGTTACACGGTGCTCAGTGCCTGTTCCTGGCTCAAAGTGACCCCTGACGGTGCTCTGGGAATCCTGGATGAGCAGCAGCAGCTGCTCAGAAGTTAGCCTCGGGCCCAGAGAAATAGCACAGCGGCGTTTGCCTTGCAAGCAGCCGATCCAGGACCAAAGGTGGTTGGTTCGAATCCCGGTGTCCCATATGGTCCCCCGTGCCTGCCAGGAGCTATTTCTGAGCAGACAGCCAGAAGTAACCCCTGAGCAAGGCCGGGTGTGGCCCCAAAAAAAAACCAAAACAACAAACAAACAAACAAACAAAAAATAGAAGTTAGCCTCCCTCCTGTGCTCTCCAGTTCGTGTTAGGGCGCCTGACTGGCACGTGGTGAACCCAGATTTGATCCCCAGCGTCCCGCCTGCTTCCTGAGCACAAAGTCAGGAGTAACCCCTGAGCATCGCTGGGAGTAGCTAGTGCCAACATAAGTCATATTAAAATAGACGCAAAATAGAACCAGCAAATCATGATCCGGCTGCTCGTGGAGCTCCATCCAAGGCACAGTGTGCGCACCGGGCGTTTCCGTCGAGCTGGTGGGTCCCAAGCTCCTCGAGCGGGGCCGGCGGGACCAGGGCAGCGGCCACGCGGGGACCGATCGCGGGTGCTCCACGAGCCCGGAGGACCCCCAGGACCGTTGTGCGCGCCCGCAGACGCGCCTCCGCCACGGTCCGCCCTCGGGGCTCCCGGTCAGCGAAGGGCGGCGCCGCGCGGGCGCTCCCCGTCCCGTTCCCCCCCCCCCCCAACCCTTCGCCCCGGACCCCGTAGCGGCGCAGGAACGCCCAGAGAGAGCCGCGGCGGTTCTCCAGGCTCCGAGCGCGCGTTCCGGTCCGGATCTGCGGAGGCACCTGCGAGCAGCCCAGGGACGCTCCACCGGGCGGGGACCCCGGAGCTGCGCCGCGGCCCTCACCTCCGCGCCGAGACCCGGCCGGCCCCGCAGCCGCCCGCCCCGCCCGCCCGCCGTCCCTCCGCACCCGGCTCACCGCGGGGCTCGGACCCGCCGCCTGCGATCGCGGGGAACGTCGCCGGAGCCGCCGGAGCCTCGGAGCCGCGGCCGCACCAGGCCTCCGGGGGCGGCGGGGCCGAGGGGCCGATCCGGGCCGAGCGCTCGGGCTTCCGGGGCGGGCGGGGCCGGACCTCCCCTGGGCTCCCACCGTGGGGCTCCCCCGGGCCGCGGCCACCCGTGGCCGCCCCGCCCCGCCTCCGCGCGCGCCCTGCGCCTGCCGCTGGGCCTCCGCTCGCACCCGCGTCCTCCCGCCGCCCGTCCCCACGCGACGCGACGCGACCCGGGCCCTTAAGTGTCCAGCTTCAGGGGTCCGTGGTCCGGTCCCGGCGGGTGGCCCTGCCCGGGAGATAGATGCCCGCTCGGGCCCCCAACTCGAGGCCGAGCTGGTTCCGGAAATAGCCCGCACCCCCTCCCCACAAGCCCGCCTGGCGTCTCCCCTGCAGAGTAGCCTCCGCTCGGCGTCTTTATTGGCGGCTGGGGGTGTTTGGGGTTAACCCCAGCGGTGCTCACGGAGTCTTCCTGGCTCTGCGCTGAGAAGTGACCCCTGGATGGGGCCCTGCTCTGTCTCTGGAGATGGTCCCCTGCGTGCCAGATAGTGACCCTGATCTGTGCCACTTTTGTTCGGGGTATCACTTACTAGTTAGTACGTTGTGATCCAGAAGGCAGAGCTTGTGACAGTTGGGTTCTCTTTGGGCTCCCACATCTGCAGGGTCCTAGGAGGATCCACACACACTGTCAAAAAAAGGAGTAAAAAGCTGATTGGGGGTAATGCTTTAAGTAGCCTGGGGTTTTCATATCTCCTCCCCCGCCCCATTTTTAGTTTTTTGTTTTTGGGATCACACCAAACAGTCCATAGCTACTTACTCCTGGCTTTGCACTCAAGAATTACTCCTGGTCCATCTTCTGGGGACCATATGGTGTGCTGGGGTTCGAACCCAGCTCGACCACTGCTGGACTCTCTCCAATTATATTCGTAATTGTCCATGTCTGTATAGTTCTCCCTTTGAAAATGAATTGTTAAAGGTTAAAGAGGTTAAAGGGCTGAGCTCATGATTTGTATGCAGGAGGCCCTTGCCTAAGCCTTATTAGCATCACATGGTGTTTAGAGCATTACCAGCAATGGCCCCCCAAGCATAGAGTTGGAGAGGCCCTGAGCAGAGTGTTATCCCCTCAAAAGAAAGGGAGAAATTGGGACCAGAGAGTAAGTGCCCCCCCCCAAAAATAAAGAAATTGTTTTAAAATTTTCTGAATCTAATTAAATTTGTTTGTGTGCTACACCTAGCAATGCTCAGGGTTTACTCCTGGTCCTGTACTTAGGGATCACTCCTGGCAATGCGGAGGGACCATATGGAATGCGGGGATTGAACCTATGTCAGCTCTGTCCAAGGCAAGGACCTTACCCACTGTACTATCTCTCTGGCCCTTAAAACAAGTTTTATTACACTTAAAAAAACAACAACCACCTTTATTTATTTATTTGTTTATTTAATTATTTTGGTTTTTGGGTCACACTTGGCAATGCTCAGAGGCATGGCAATGCTAGTTCTACATTCAGAAATAGCTCCATGGGGCTGGAGAGATAGCATGGGGCCAGAGAGGTAGGGCATTTGCCTTGCATGCCTTGCATGCAGAAGGATGATGGTTTGAATCCCAGCATCCCATATGGTCCCCGTGCCTGCCAGGAGTGATTTCTGAGGGTAGAGCCAGGAGTAACCCCTGAGTGCTGCTGGGTATGACCCAAAAACCAAAAAAAGAAGAAAAAAAGTAGCTCCTGGCAGGCTAGGGGGACCATATAGGATGCCAGGTATTGAACCCTAGTCGGCCACATGCAAAGCAAACACCCTACCTGCTGTGTTATTGCTCTTGCCGTCAACCCTCAGTTTTAAGCCTGTGTGTTCCCTCTGATTCCTATCCCCACTTAGTGCCACCCAAAATAACTTTGGACCACAGCCTTCTAGCCACTCTGCCATTTAATTAGTCCAGACCTCCATATGAATCCAAGTTCAAAATTTTAATTTCTTATGTAAAGATGTCTTTAATCTAGATTTTGGACCAACCCAAGTCAGGAGTGCTCAGAGTTTATTCATGACTCTGCTCAGGGATCACTCCTGGAGATACTCAGGGGACCACATGGGGTACTGGGGATCAAACCCAAGTCAGCTATATGTAAGACTTAGTCACTGTACTTCTCTCCAGCCTCTTGAATGTCCTTTTTAAAAATGACATGAATGGAAAATAAAAGAGAGAAATTGCATAATCTGATCCCTACAGAGATAAAACTTTTGTTGTCCTTCAGTATTGATCCAGGGTGACTTGAAGCACATGAAAGAAAGTGGCCCCTGGAGGCTAAAAATTGGCTTAGTGCTTGGGATTCTACCTTTAGTGGGTGTGAGCCAGGATCAGTGCCAGTTGCCATAGTTGTCTGCTGCTTAGACACCGGACTGTGCCTGCCTATACAAACACAGAAATCTGGATGCTCTCCTCCAGGTCAGCCTCTGCACTCCCCAGGGAAGATTGCTCCTGGGTGGTGCTGTTTTGAAAGAATCATGCCTAATACTGAAGTTCCATTCACCAGTAGATCTTTCATCACTTGATTAGTCATAAAAGTGGTAATAAAAGGCCTCTAAAGATAAAGTATATGTGAAGAAGCTAAGAACTGAGCTGGCTTTGCAGACTCTCAAGGTAGAAAAGCAGGACAGTTTCTGAAGAGAAAAGATTTAGGTCCAAATTATCAGAGACAGGTTTGTAGATAATCAAAACCTTCAGTCAGAGCAAAGAGCCAAGCAAGGCAGGCCAGAGACAAATTTCAGTTGGTGAAGATTTTCACACACTGTATCTTGTTTGAGAATTTATAGTGGAGAAGGCCTGGGGATTTTCTCACTGGAAGAGTCGAGTTTCTGAGTTCAATCCCCAACATCTCCCCACTCCCCCCAAAATAAAATCACATATTTTTACCCCCTGGATGTGATCATCATTAAATATTGATTCAATAAGAAGCCAGTAGAAGAAAATATTGCAAATAAAGACCTATTGACTTTTTTTTTTTTTTTTTTTTTTTTTGGTTTTTGGGCCACACCCGGCGGTGCTCAGGGGTTACTCCTGGCTGTCTGCTCAGAAATAGCTCCTGGCAGGCACAGGGGATCATATGGGACACCAGGATTCGAACCAACCACCTTTGGTCCTGGATCGGCTGCTTGCAAGGCAAACACCGCTGTGCTATCTCTCTGGGCCCTGACTTATTTATTATTGTTGTTGTTCTTCTTCATCTTCTTCCTCCCCTCTTCCTCCTCCCCCTTCTTCTCCTTCCCTTCTCCTCTTCCCCTTCTTCTTCCTCCTCCCCCCTCCCCTTTCTCTTCCTCCTCCCTTACCTTCTCCCCCCCCCTTCCTCCTCTTTTTTTTAGGTTTAGTTTGGGGCCACCTCTATTGATATTCAGGGTTTACTTCTGGCTCTGCACTCAGGAAATCATTCCCAGCAGGGCTCAGAGGACCATATGGGATGCTAAGGATTGGCTGCATGCAAGGCAAGTGTGCTCTCTCCATCCCCATAGGCCTATTTCAGCCCCAACACAATATTTTTTGTTGTTGTTTTTGGGTCACACCCCATGGCGCTCAGGAGTTACTCCTGGCTCTGCGCTCAGAAATCACTCCTAGCAGGCACGTGGACCATATGGGATGCCGGGATTTGAATAACCATCTGCCTAGATCGGCTGCGTTTAAGGTGAACTCCTTACCACTATGCTATCTCTCCAGCCCCACTCCCAACACAATATTACCTTCTCTATAAAGGTTACCATTCACAGGGATTTGGTATGTCTTTTTCCAAGTTCATTTTCTTTCTTTAAATGCACAAGTGAAAAAAAAAATAAATGCACAAGTGAATGTTCTTGAGCATTATATGATAGTCACACCTTCTTGTTGTGTTTGTAGAGACCACACCTGGCAATGTAGAGATGGGGAGGAGTTCTGAGGATACAATCCATGGCCTCTTGAGCCTCATCCCCAACTTCAAAACAGTCCCATTTGAAAAAAATTAATTTAAATGGCATTATGAATGATGTGTACAAATTTGGGGGGAGGGCTGGGAATCACACTCAGTGGTGCTCAGGGATTACTTCTGGAAGGCACGGGGGACCATATGGGATGCTAGGATTCGAACCAACCAACCACTGTCTGTCCTGGTCGCTGTGTGCAAGGTAAATGCCCTGCCGCTGTGCTATCTCTCCGGCCCCAGACATCGGCTTATTCTTTAGTATTTCTATTCTCTTTATCCTGTTATTCCATTCTTTGGGGACAACTCATTAAATCATGGCTGGGCCAGAGAGATAGGCAGTAGGATCTTTGCCTTGCATGAGGCCGACCCTGGACAGATATGGGTTCGATCTCTGGCTTCCCATATGGTCCCTTGAGCCTGTCAGGAGTAATTTCTGAGTGAAGAGCCAGGAATAACCCCTGAGCACTGCTGGGTGTGGGCACCCCCCCCCCCAGAAAAATCCATGGCCTAGCAGAATAATGAGCAGCTCTGACCTGTTTTTTCTTACTTGCAGTTTTGAGTCTGGTGGAGGAGGCAGTAAAAAAAAAATGAGCAAAATGGGAGGATGGCTCTGGTCACACCCACTTCCTGGTGTCCATACCCTTGCCTGGTCTTCCCTCGTGTCATAGTCTGGGTCTGTGTGATCTGCTGAGCTTAACAGAAATAACACACCACTTCTAAAATTAGGTTACTTAAAAAAAAAAAGTGTTCCTATATTCCTACTTTACAGTGGGTTTGCAAGTGAGTCCATCAGCTCCAGCTGAATCTAGACATAACTAGCCCTGCTGGCAATAACCTCATGAAAGGTCCTGTCTGGAGACCTCACAAGCAGGTAGGTGGTGGAAGAAGGGGTCTATTCTTTATTCCTCCCATGAATTCAAATTCTTACATGGTGACTGAAGCAAGTGGGTTGGATTAATAAGGAATTCTAAATCTGAATTTAGAATTCAATTTAGAATTGAAAAATCTTTTTTTGTTTTTGGGCCACACCCAGTGGCGCTGAGGGGTTACTCCTGACTCTACACTCAGAAATCACTCTTGCCAGGTTTGGGGGACCATATGGGATGCCGGGAATTAAACCCAGATCGGTCCTGGGTTGGCCTTGTGCATCTCTCCAGCCCCAGAAAAATCTTTAATTTTCTCACAAAGTCCATTTCATATCTTTGTTGTGGAGAAAAACAGAGTTCTGAATCAGGAGGTTTCAGAGTCATTTTGAGAGGTTAGAAATGAAAGGAGATATTTGTATGTATGTGTGTCCATGTAGTGTGAGCGTATGTGTGTATTTGTATGTATGTGAATTTATATGACTATGTATGTATTGGAGCATGTGTGTGAATGTGAGTATTCATGTGTTTGCATGTGTAAGTATGAGAGTGCATATGAATGTGTATGTATATGTGTATAAGTGAAAGTATGTGAGTGCAAATGTGTATGTATATATCAGTGTGTGTGATGTGTGTGATTGTGTTTGCATGAGTTTGAGTTGTATGTATATGTATTTTTGTGTGAATATGTGTGGGTGTATTTGTGTATTTGCGTATAAGTATGAATGTTTGTGAGTTTGTATGTGTTAGTATATGTGTGAAAATGTTTATGTGTGTGAGCATGGCAGCGAGTGCTCACCCTGAGCTCCAGGCTGACTCACAGTGAGAGGATGCGATTGCTGGTCAGTGCTTGACTTTAGACTGAGTGGAAGAATGGTGGACCTACCTGTGCACTTAACTGGACTTGCCATATGCCGTTTTCCTTCACTGCACCTTCCACAACAACCTGCTGGCTGTGTTCTTCATATTTCTCTCCCTAACTGGACTATGGGCTCCCCAAAGGCAGGAAAGTGTCGGCCCCTACCACCATGGTAAACTCACCATCTAGTTTAATCCCAGGTACATAAAACATGCATCATGAAATTCTGTGAGTTTTTCCAGCCATTACAATGCTGGAGAGTTCTGAGCTCAGTGCTAAACTGTGCAGAGATGGGAGAGAAAGGCCTTGGTGGCCTGGGGAAAGACTTTTTCTTTGGTGCTTAGAGCAGCGGTTCTCACCCTCATTCCACACCATATCACAAGAATCTAAATACACTTAAAACCCCTGCCCTTGGAGATGACTCTAATGCATTCTCCTGGTTGTGCTCTGGCCCCCAAACATGCGATCATGAGTATTAGAAAGACTCTAGGAGTTTTTGGGCCCGTACAGTGGTAGCATCTTTCTTTCCTGCGCTAGCCTACGACGGACCGCAGTTCGATCCCCCAGTGCCCCATTTGGTCCCCCAAGCCAGGAGCGATTTCTGAGCACATAGCCAGGAGTAACCCTTGAGCATCATTGGGTGTGGCCCCAAAACAACAACAAAAATAAAATAAAATAAAAGGAAGACTCTAGGAGTTTTGAAATCTCTCCAGGTGGTAAAAGAAAAAAGATCAATAACATTTTTCCAGGTGTCTTAAACCAGAAGGAAAGTTCAAGAAGCTTTCCTTAGCAGCTCAGCACTCCATCTGCTCCACATAAAACCGAGGAATCTATTGGAGAGAGGCTCTACAGCTGGGACATGAAGAAATCACTCTCCCACTGTGAAGATCATGGTGTTGATCTGCTCATGTGGTGCCAATCCTTGCCATCACATTTGCCAGGCAAGTACTGGACCGCTGAGTGCCAATCCTGGATCCCTACTTTGAAGATGGACATTGGTGACCATGTAGTGCAGCTACTAGCACCCATTTCCTCAAAGTCCTCACGAAGACCCAATTTTATTCAAGTAGCCATGTCTCCGTTCTGGAAGCCACAATACTCAAAGAACACCCTACTCATCCATTCCAATGATGGGAAGCCCTTTTCCCTGCTGGAACCCAGGTTTGAGTTATCCACATATTTCCCAGGCATTCTACTGATTGGGAAGCACAGAGTATGCCTATGTGACTAATTAGAAATCGAGAAAATTTCCATGGAAAATATTAATGTGGTCCTGAATGCTCATAGTGGGCATCTGGAAAAGCACTTTAGTATGAACAAAATCTACCATGTTTACAGTAGACTCAGCGATGAGATCCATTGTTAAAACACTGGACTAACCAAGCCCAATGTCAGACCTGCTTCTGAACATCCTGTCATATGAGAGAATAATTTTATTGCTTAGGAATTAGAACCAGATAATCAAATACCAACCCAAGCAATCCTAACTGATGCAGTGTGCCTGACCTCCCTGGTCACAATGTGGCAGTTGTATGCAGAATAGACAGATCTTGCTGTCATACTGAAAAAACAAGATGTTTTTTGTTGGAAGAGTTGAACCTGCCATCCATTGCTAATATGAGTACGGAAAGGGGTAGAGGTAGGACATTTTTGAAATAAATCTGCGCATGGGTGTCAACTGTATTGAACACTCATTGCTGGGACTATCCCAAGCTAGGTATGTTCTTGTCCCTGACCCGTCCCTTACTGGTCGTGGCGGGACCTGCTCATTAGACCAATGGGAAACTAGAGGTCAACAGCAACGCCACATGGCTCGAAGGTGTAACGACAACGTGGGCTGGTGAGATTTCCAGTCCTCCAGGTGTCAAGTTTGATGAAGAATTTTTGGCTACGTTGTCCACCGCAAAGCCTTTTCTGTTCTGATTGTCGGAATCACCTTTCCTTCTTGTTTTGAGGTGCACACTTGGCCGCCGTGCTTGCACACACCGGGGGACGCTAGTCTAGTCTAGGTGCTTCGGTGACAGCGACACCCCAACAACTTGAGTCGAAACGTCGCTGAAGTGCAATTAGAAGTCGCGGTGATAGCAATAGTGGCGCCAGGGAGTTTCCAAGTTGCGGGGTGAAGGGGCGCTCGGCTTCCTCGCGTCGCGTTGGACCAGGGCTCACTGTCCCCTCATAGGGTCCCCAAGCCCCGCCAGAAATCATGCAGAGAATCTTCCCAGGAGCAGGCCCTGACCACGCCAGACGCCAGGCGAGGCCGCGAAAGAGTTGTGATTCCAGTTCGCAGTTCCAGACCCGCCGGTGCAGCAGCAGGCCGCTCCCAGCTTGCACCCTGCCCGGATCTGGCACTACGGGGCAGTTTTTGGGTGCAAACGCGCCACTTCATTGAGCTCTGGGTCTCTCCAGTCAGGCGCCTTTTGCGCGTCTGGAGCCCGAGCTGCGGCCTAGACAGGCATTTCGTGGAAGGCTTCGGCGAGGAGGAAAACGTCGACGACACACTTTCCCACTTTGGTCCCCAAAACCAGGCGCTACGGCGCGACCTGCCCTCAGTTTCCTAGCTGCCTTCCTCAGGTGAGCGAGCGTTCTGGACTCTTCCGGCCAGCGCTGCGGGAGCCAATTGGAACTGCGCAGGCGCAGGCGCAGGCGCAGATGCAGACACCCTGCTTTTGTGGGAAGGGCGGGGCCTGGTTTGGGGAAACCACGCCCCTCCCCTGCGACACGGCGGCGTCGGGAGCGAGGCCACGCCCTTCCCTCCAGCGCGCTGTAATCCCATTGGCCGCCGCCCGGCAGCAACGGTCGCGGGGCGTGGCCCGGAGGGGGCGGGGCCGGCTGGGGGCTCCGTCGGAGCTGCGGGCGGGCAGCGGCGGCTCCGGAAGGTGAGGAGGGAGTGGGCCGGATGGTGGGACGCGCCGCGGCCAGGGCCAGAGGGACGATCCGCAGCTCCCGTTTGCCAGCTCGAGAAGGACGGGGATGTTAGAGGTCGGTGGAGGAGCACTTTGGTGTGTGAGGCCCTGGGTTCGATCCCTGACCCCCCTCTACGCCCCCAAGTGCTGAGTCTGCCTTTGCGCTGCGAGCTGGAGATTGTCCATCAGGATGGATGGTACGCTGGCCGCTCCCTTCGAACTCCGTTGCCTGCTTGTTGTGCCTTGCTTGTTGTTGATCTTCGGATCACTAAAGCACATACTGGCATGTTTGCGCCCCAAGAACTTCTACCTGTACAGACGTGGACTTCTTTTGATTGCCATGTTGCCATGGTGTTGTCTTAATATAAATGAATGAGTCCTAGAGTTGGAGTGGGGATGGTGAGGCCTTTCTGGGCTCGACCCAGCTCCCGCAGCCCCTATGGTTTGACAGGTCTGATGGTTGCAGGGTGAGGGCGGAGAGATTCACAAAGTAGTCAGATGAAGTTCCAGGAATCAGCCTGGAATTTACTATTTATTTATTTATTTCACAGCCCCTCACGTGGCCTCTTCTAAGCCTTTTCCTAGCAGCTACTTCCCTGCTACTCCTGGCTCTCTCGGCCTCTGTCCCCCTTTCAGCTGCTTTTTCCAGGCTTCCTAACTGGCTTCCAGGCTGACCAACTCCCTTTGTTGATGCTACTGCTGCTGCTGCTTCGCTGATGCTCAATTGCTGATGCTGAATCTGATGCAGAATCTCTGATGGTGATGCCTCTCCTACACTTCTCTAACTCTCCTTCTTATCCTCTCTCTCTCTCCTCCATGCAGACTCCTCTACCCACCCATTTCAGGTGTAGGCAGTTCTGATCATTCAGGTGGGATAAATAAGAAGTTGGGGAGGGGATACCCACACCATAGTAAACATCACGTGAAAAATCTACATGAGATTCATGCAAGCATTGGGTGTGACTGTCGTGCAGAAGTGACCCTGGTTTGGGATTTTCAGCTCCGTCTCCATCCCCCAGAATGCTGAAAAAGGATTTCCTTCTGAGGTTTGCTGCGTGTCGGCAAAGGACCCTCCGAAAGCAAGGAGATACCTCTGTTTTGCGTCTGTGTACTTGGCTTTCTCTGCCAAGTACGATTCCTGTGTTCTCCCAATAAAGGGGTCGTTTCCTCCCAACATTTATTCTTTTCGTGTGGCACCACCTAAACTTTTGGGTTCTGCCCCAGCTTGTGGTGGAGAAAAGTCAGCTGCAAACTATTGACGTGCTAATGTCACTACTTGGCCCTCTGAATGGTGGTTAGTCGCCAGTGGAATGGGGACCTATCTGTCCTCTTGCCTTTCTTCAGTGGTGCTTTATCTAGGGGTCCTACGTTGTAGGAACCTTGCAAACAGAATAGTCAACCTTTATGGGCAGGATTCAAAACTGATGGTAGCCACTGATTGATAGATATGCACTCCCAGCAAAATGTTTTCTTTTTGTTTCCTTCCTTTTGTTTCTGTTTTCGTGTCACATCCAGTGGTGCCCACGGGTTATACCTGGCTCTATACACAGGAATCACTTGGGGAGCCATATGGGATGCAGGGGATTGAACCTAGGTCAGGTACTTGTACCTGCTGTACTATCCCCCAGCTAAACGTTTCAAAGACTCAGGAAGGGAAGGGGATGCAGGGGAAAGAGGAGAAAGAAGGTATCTATTGGGGGCAAACTCAGTTCCAGTTTACTAGCAGTTACTTCAGGTATTCTAGCTCAGTGTTAGCAGAATCATGAATCCCTCCTCTGGAAACAAGCCCACACCCTTCTTAGGAGCTTGCACATTTGAAGATTTTGGCTTATTTTTCTTTTTGGAGTGGCTTTTGTGTCACACGTGGCAGTGCTCAGGGCTTACTCCAGGCTCTTCGTTTAGGAATCAATTGTCGGGCTCAGGGCACCAAATGGGGTGCCAAAGATTGAAGTAGGGTCGGCTGTGTGCAAAGAAAACTGTACTATCTCTCCAGCCCTTCTTTATTTTTCTGGAACCCAGATGAAGATCCAGTTTCTGATGTGAGGCTCACTGGACGATCATTTCACTGAGATCAACTTGAATGACCAGGTGAAACGTGCCAAGAGGAATGTCTATGACTGAGGTACGTCTAATGTGTCAGGAGCCTCTCCTATTACTTATTCATTACTATACTTGATTAATCACTTATGCTACCTTTTGACCTCCTGACAATTCTATCAGATGTGTTTTAAGCTTTTTTGTTTTGTTTTGTTTTTTGTTTTTTGGGCCACACTCAGTGATGCTCAGGGGTTACTCCTGTCTCTACACTCAGAAATCGCTCCTGGCTCAGGGGACCATATGGGACGCTGGGGATCAAACCCAGGTCCATCCTGGTTCAACGACACGCAAGGCAAACGCCCTACCATTGTGCTACCACTCCAGCCTCGTTTTAAGCTTATTTAAAGAAACTTAAACCCATAGACATGACACGAGATATTTTTAAATTTATCTTTTCGTTTGTTTTTGTTTTTTTGGGGTCACACCCGGCAGTGCTCAAGGGTGTGCACTCCTGGCTCTGTGCTCAGAAATCACTCCCGGCAGGCACAGGGAACCATATGGGATTCCAGGATTCAAACCACTGTCTGTCCTAAATTTGTTGCATGCAAGGCAAATGCCTTACCGCTGTGCTACCTCTCCAGACCCTTTTTTTAAATGTATCAAATCACCTTGAATACAACTGTATTCAAAGTACTGGTAGTTCTGGATTGAGTTTTTGAGTTTTAGTCATACAATATTTGAGCACCCATCGCTTTCCCAGTGTTGACTTACCTATGCCAATGTCTCCTGTTTCCCACCACTTTCCTCCAGCCTGTCTCTGGAGCAGGCAGACTTTTTTTTTCCTTTTAGGTCCTATGACTTGTACTACTCTTACTGAAAGGGTATCAAGCATATCACTTTACCCCCTTTCAGCATAGAGTTCTTGTCCAGAGGGATCATTTCCCACTGTCATTTTCACAGTGGTTCCTTCTCTGCCCTAACTGCACTTCACACACTCTGACCAGCTTTCTACTAAGGACCTGGCTTTCATTTCTATTGTCTTCAGGTATTATTCTTTTTTTTTTTTTTTTTTTTTTTTTTGGTTTTTGGGTCACACTCGGCGGTGCTCAGGGGTTACTCCTGGCTGTCTGCTCAGAAATAGCTCCTGGCAGGCACAGGAGACCATATGGGACACCGGGATTCGAACCAACCACCTTAGGTTCTGGATCGGCTGCTTGCAAGGCAAGCACCGCTGTGCTATCTCTCCGGGCCCAGGTATTATTCTTATACTAAATATTTTTTTGTTTATGTTTGTTTTTGGGTCACACTCTGGGGCGCTCAGGGGTTGCTCCTGACTCTGCGCTCAGAAATTGCTCTTGGCAGGCATGGGGGACCATATGGGATGCTGGGATTTGAACCACCATCCTGGATCAGCTGTGTGCAAGGCAAACACACTACCACTGTGCTATCTCTCCGGCCCTGTTGTTGGTTTTTTGTTTGTTTGTTTTTGGGTCACACCCGGCAGTGCTCTATGCTCAGAAATTGCTCCTGGCAGGTTCGGGGGACCATATGGGATGCCGGGATTTGAATCACCATCCTTCTGTGTCTAAGGCAAACACCCTACCGCTGTGTCATCTCTCTGGCCCCCACCTTTTTTTTTTTTGTGGTTTTTGGGTCACACCTGGCAGTGCTCAGGGGTTATTCCTGGCTCCATGCTCAGAAATTGCTCCTGGCTGGCACAGGGGATCATATGGGACACCGGGATTCGAACTGATGTCCTTCTACATGAAAGGCAAACACCTTACCTCCATGCTATCTCTCCGGCTCCTTTTGTTGTTTTTTTATGTCCTGCAAATGAGTGCATTCATTCTATGTGTGTCTCTTTCCCTCTGACTCATTTCACTCAGCAGTACTCTCTATGACTGTCTATGTATCAGCAAATTTTTTTTTTTTTTTTTTGGTTTTTGGGCCACACCCAGTAACGCTCAGGGGTTACTCCTGGCTATGTGCTCAGAAGTTGCTCCTGGCTTGGGGGACCATATGGGACACCGGGGGATTGAACCGCGGTCCGTCCAAGGTTAGCGCAGGCAAGGCAGGCACCTTACCACCTTACCTTTAGCGCCACCGCCCGGCCCCTGTATCAGCAAATTTTATGAATTTATTATTTTTTTTTTTTTTTTTTTTTTTTTTTTGGTTTTTGGGCCACACCCAGTAACGCTCAGGGGTTACTCCTGGCTATGCGCTCAGAAGTTGCTCCTGGCTTGGGGGACCATATGGGACACCGGGGGATCGAACCGCGGTCCGTCCAAGGCTAGCGCTGGCAAGGCAGGCACCTTACCTTTAGCGCCACCGCCCGGTCCCAATGAATTTATTCTTAACAGCTGTATAGTATTTTGCTGTATGGATGTATCATTGCTTCATTATCCATCCATCTGTTCTTGGTAGTCCAGATTTTAGCTATGGTAATAGTACAACAATGAGCATAGGTGGGCAGATAGATGCCTTTTATGCATTGTATTTTGGTGTCATTTAGGTATATCCCTGGAAACAGAGTTGCTGGGTCAGATGGAAGTTCAATTCCAAAGGACATGACTCTTTTTTTTGTTTTTTTTTTTGTTTTTTTTTTTGGCCTGACCTGGAGATATTTAGGGGTTACTCCTGGCTCTGCACTCAGGGGTCATTCCTGATGGTGCTCTGGGAACCATATGGACAAGGATTATGTCTGGCAGACTTGAAGAGTGCTGGGGATTGAACCCAGGTCCACCAGGTGCAAGGAAAATGCCTTTCCTGCTGGACAATATTTCTGCTTCCCCAAATTCTTGTGTTTATAATTTTTTTTAAATTTTATTTATTTTAGTTTTGGAATTGTATCTGGCTAAGGCCCAGAGGTTACTCTTTGTTCTGTGCTCATGAATTACTCCTGGAAGTTCTTGGGGATAATATAGGGTGCTGGGGATTGAACCCTGCTCAGGAATTGATACATATCATCATTAAGTAATTTTAGAGAATGTCCAAGATTATAAATCAGATCTATTTTGTTCAGCATAGTTTTGTATTACAACAACTATCAATTCCAAAAATATGTTAATGCATTTGTCCACATCACACAGTTTTAGCTAAAGTTACTTGGTAGTCTTTGGAACCATTTGACTCTGAAAATTTAAATCTCTATTTTTCATATTCTACAGTGCCACAGAGTGTATAGCAAGACGTCCTGAACTATTCATGGATTCAAGGGTTATTTCCCTGCAGAAGGAAATTTGAGCTAAGATCTGAAGGTCAAGTATGTATTAACTAAATGGAGAAGCAGATGAGTGTCTAAACTTTGGGCCTAGAGAAGATGCTGCTTTGAAAATCAGAAAGTAACCCTTAGGATTGTCAGAATCCCCCATATCCTTTGGGGAATTCTCTTACATTACTATTTTCCACCTTTATGTTTGGTCTATGTGGTCTAGTATGTTATCTAATGTATTTTATGTAGTTGAAAATAAATTAATGAGGATTAGTAATTTACTCAGAGCTCATCCATTAAGCCCTTGTGGAGGGCTACTATATGCTTCCTGTTTATAAACTACTGATGGGGGCCCGGAGAGATAGCACAGCGGCATTTGCCTTGCAAGCAGCTGATCCAGGACCAAAGGTGGTTGGTTTGAATCCCGGTGTCCCATATGGTCCCCCGTGCCTGCCAGGAGCTATTTCTGAGCAGACAGCCAGGTGTAACCACTGAGCAATGCCGGTGTGGCCCAAAAACAAAAACAAACAAACAAACAAAAAAAACCCAAAAAATTACTGATGGAGTAGGACAGACATGAAAGGATCTCTCATATGTGGGTTATAAAGAAACATAGTAAAGGGGAAGGAGGGATAGTACAGTGGGGAGGGTGCTTACCTTTCATGAAGCTGACTTAGGTTCCAGCCCCAGCACCCCATATGGTCCCTTGAGCAGGAATGGTCTCTGAGCACAGAGCCAGGAGTCAGCTCTGACCACCACTGGGTGTGGCCCCCAAACAGGGAATAATAAATGGCCAAAAGCAATAGAATCTGAGAACTGGTCTTTGGAACTGAGCCTACCATGGTGGTGGTGATGGGGGATCAGAGGGAAAGTGGCTAATGTGGGGGATACTCTGGTGGAAGGTGTAGTATTAGAATATTTTATGCATAATGTCCTATTACAACAGTTTTGTAAATCATGGCACCTAAAATAAAAAGAACAAGTTAAAAATGACTCCCTGAGGGAGGAGGCTGGGTCATTGGTGGAGGGAACTACGCTGGTGATGGATCTCAAAAATCATTTGGAACGTTGCATATATAAAATTAGTAGTTGTACTATTGTAAATCATGGTATCTCAATACAAAAGGGGATTATCTTAAAAGTCAATTGATCCTAGTGATATTAGAGAAATAACACAATTTCGCTTCATTTTTTCCATGAATTTAATAAATCCTCATTATACAAAATACACAGGGGATGGCATGAAGTGTTAAATAAGTATGCAATAAAGCCAAATCTGAAATATAGGTCATTCTTCAAAGGAAATAGTGAATCTGTGAATCTTCATCATATATTTGGTGTGTAAAGAATGTTATACAAGGGGCCGGGCGGTGGCGCTGGAGGTAAGGTGCCTGCCTTGCCTGCGCTAGCCTAGGACGGACTGCGGTTCGATTCCCCGGCGTCCCATATGGTCCCCCAAGAAGCCAGGAGCAACTTCTGAGCGCATAGCCAGGAGTAACCCCTGAGCGTCACAGGGTGTAGCCCAAAAACCAAAAAAAAAAAAAAAAAAAAAAGAATGTTATACAAGGGCCCGGAGAGATAGTACAGCGGCGTTTGCCTTGCAAGCAGCCGACCCAGGACCAAAGGTGGTTGGTTCGAATCCCGGTGTCCCATATGGTCCCCCATGCCTGCCAGGAGCTATTTCTGAGCAGACAGCCAGGAGTAACCCCTGAGCAACGCCGGGTGTGGCCCAAAAACCAAAAAAAAAAAAGACGGAGAGATAGCATGGAGGTAAAGCATTTGCCTTGCATGCAGAAGGTCAGTGGTTCAAATTCCGGCATCCCATATGGTCCCCTGAGCCTGCCAGGAGTGATTTCTGACCCCTGAGCACTGCCATTATGACCCAAAAACAAAAACAAACAAAAAAGAATGCTATACAAAATATGGTGTAAATATAGAGTATGCAACAAAATGTACTGAAATAAAAGGTGAGGAATAAATAAAACTAGAATGGGAGAATGTTTACTATTGCCATTATATTGTTTCATATGTGATCATTACTCTTTATTTTTGAAAAATTTTATAATGAAGGACTAAAAAAACTTCTAAAAAGTAGAACAGCTGTAGTTGATTGATACTTTTTGAGAAAGGATCCTGATCCAAATAAAGCAAATACAACATGAATAAGTTCTTTTATTTTTATAGTTAGCCATTCTTAAAATCCACTTTCTAAGAAGTCATGGAAGTTTTGAAATAGGGGCCGAAGTGATAGCATAGCGGTAGTGCATTTGCCTTTCATGTAGCTGATCCTGGATAGACTTGGGTTTGATCCCTGACGTCCCATATGGTCCCCCAAGCTAGGGGCAATTTCTGAGTGCAGAGCCAGGAGTAACCCGTGAGTATCACTGGGTGTGGCCCCAAAACAAACAAACAAAAAACAAAAGAAACCAGTTTTGAAATAGGAATAAATTGTTTTTCAAAGAGCAGTTGGTTCTTTTAAATATAATCTCCTTTGACACCTACTGAATCATTTTCTTTTTTAGGCAACTCAAACTTTATGGACAATGGCTACCTCTGTTGCTAGTGCTAAAGACCCTCTGTTTCCAGTGGCCTCTCAAACCCAGGAGTCTTGTGAATCATCAAACAGAATAATAACTGATAAACAGGTAAATATGAAATATTTTAAGCCATATATTTTTTATTATCGGCATTTTAAAAAGTTACATTCTTTTTTTTTTTTTTTTTTTTTTTTTTTTTGTGGTTTTTGGGTCACACCCGGCAGTGCTCAGGGGTTATTCCTGGCTCCAGGCTCAGAAATTGCTCCTGGCAGGCACGGGAGGACCATATATGGGACGCCGGGATTCGAACCGATGACCTCCTGCATGAGAGGCAAACGCCTTACCTCCATGCTATCTCTCCGGCCCCTAAAGTTACATTCTTTCTTTCTTTTTTTTTTGTTTTTTTTTTTTGGTTTTTTGGGCCACACCCATTTGCTGCTCAGGGGTGACTCCTGGCTAAGCGCTCAGAAATCGCCCCTGGCTTGGGGGGCCCATATGGGACGCCGGGGGATCGAACCGCCGTCCTTCCTTGGCCAGCGCTTGCAAGGCAGACACCTTACTTACCTCTAGCACCACCTCGCTGGCCCCTATAAAGTTACATTTTTGTGGACATGTTTTTATTTTATTTTTTATTTTGTTTTGTTTTATTTTTTTTTCGTTTTGTTTTATTTTTTAATAATATCTTTATTTAAACACTTTATTTAAACATGTTTGTGAATACAAACGACTCTAGTGAGATTTCAGTCACAAAACGAACATCTGCCTTCACCAGTGCAGCATTCCTACCGCCAATGACCCCATTTCCCCCCTCCCACAACCGCTGCCTGTATTTGAGACAAGCATTCTACTTCTCTTACTCATTAAGATTGTCATGATGGTTGTTAGTGTAGTTATTGCCCTAACTGCACCACTACTCTTTGTGGTAAGCTTCATATTGTGAGCTGGTCTTTCTGACCCTCATCTCTATTGTCTTTGGGGATCATTTCGATAATGTCCTTAATTTTTCTTAAAACCCATAGATGAGTGAGACTATTCTATGTCTAACTCTCTTCCTCTGACTTATTTCACTTAACATAATAGATTCCATGTACATCCATGTATAGGAAAGTTTCATGACTTCATCTCTTCTGACGACTGCGTAATAGGTCATTGTGTATATGTACCACAGTTTCTTTCCTTTTTTTTTTTTTTTTTTTTTTTTTTGGTTTTTCGGTCCATGTCCGTTTGATGCTCAGGGGCTACTCCTGGCTAAATGCTCAGAAATTGCCCCTGGCTTGGGGGGACCAGGGGATTGAACCTAGCACTTGCTAGGCAGACACCTTACCTCTAGCACCACCTCGCCGGTCCCACACAGTTTCTTTCTTTAGCCATTCATCTGATGAAGGCATTTTGGTTGTTTCCAGAGTCTGGCTATTGTAAATAGTGCTGCAATGAATATAGGTGTGACAAAGGGATTTTTTAATTGTATATTTTTGTTCCTAGGGTATATCCCTAGGAGTGGTATAGCTGGATCATATGAGAGCTTAATTTCCAGTTTTTTGAGGAATCTCCATATTGTTTTCTGTAGCATATGAAAAAGTTTCCATAAGATGATTCTTGGAATTGTATTTAAAAGTGTTTCCTTAGGATTGTTCTGTGACTTTTGCCCCACCTAACCCTTCCAGGTGGGGCGCTGTGGAGTTGGCAATAAATAGCTTGAGGGACAGGAGTGAGGGGTCCTTCTGTGAAAAGCTGCTGGCTGCAGGAGGATTCTCTGGCTCTCCTTGCCCGATCTTTTAAACCCTATCGTTCTTGTCTGTGTGGATTATTACTTGCTGCGGATAAATATTACCAAGGCCTTCCCCCGAAAGGGGACAAGGGGATGGGAAGTAATTTCTCATTCTGGGGACTGTTCTTGGATTCACAAATACCCAGCCAAGATAACGGCGAAGATATCTTGCAGTTTTCCATGAAGGCTGGACTAGATGGCATTGCCACCAGCAATGACTGAGACTTCCTTTCTCTCCACATTCTCACCATCACTGATTATTCTTTTTTTTTTTTTTTTTGGTTTTTGGTTTTTGGGTTACACCTAGAAGTGCTTAGGGGTTACTCCTGACTCTATGCTCAGAAATCGCTCCTGGCAGGGGACCATATGGGATGCCAGGATTTGAATCATTGACCTTCTGCATGCAAAGCAAATGCCTTACCTCCATACTATCTCTTTGCCCCCCCTTTTTAAAAATATGGAACACGGGGGCCGGAGAGATAGCATGGAGGTAAGGCGTTTGCCTTTCATGCAGGAGGTCATCGGTTCGAATCCCAGCGCCCCATATGGTCCTCCGTGCCTGCCAGGAGCAATTTCTGAGCCTGGAGCCAGGAATAACCCCTGAGCACTGCCGGGTGTGACCCAAAAACCACAAAAAAAAAAAAAATATGGAACACTTCACCAATTTGTCATCCTTGTGCAGGGGCCATGCTAATCTTCTCTGTATCATTCCAATTATAGTATATGTGCTTCTGAAGCGAGCACAGCACTGATTATTCTTGGTCTTTGTGTGCCAGTCTCTGTGGTGTGAGATGGTACCTCATTATTTTTATTTGCATTTCCCTGATGATTAGTGATGTAGGGTATTTTTTAATTTTTATTCATTTTTTATTTTTCGGTTTTTGGGCAACACCTGGTGGTGCTTAGTGATTTCCTAGCTCTGTGCTCAGAAATTGCTCCTGGCAGGCTCAGGAGACCATATGGGCTGCTGGGAACCAAACCCAGGCCCGTCCCAGGTCTACTGTGTGCAAGGCAAATGCTCTGCTGTTCTGCTATTACTCCTGGCTCCTTTATTTTTTACATATGAAATAATCTAATAAAAATGAGCAACTTTGGAAGTAATATGTTAGTATTAGAAATACCAGGCATTTTGAATTGGAATGGTAGTACAAAGGGTGTAGGGTTCTTGCTGTATCCATGTAGTCTAATTGGAAGCAATTAAACATTTTTTTAATTTTAATCATAAAAGTGTAATGCATAAAATTTATATAAAACCTTTGGAGTAAAACATGGTATGTAAAGAAAGAGAATTATATACATGAAAGTAATTTTTTTGCTTTTTATCTTAAGGTTTATAGCTTTTTTCTTTCTCTTTTTCCTATAATTGTAGCAGGAAGAAGCAGAATGGGAAAACATAAATGTGTTATTACTGATGCATGGTCTAAAACCTTTATGCCTAGTCAAGAAAACAGATCTCAAAGGTAATGCTACTACTGTAAAAAAATTAATTTGTCATATACATATTTTAAAATCGAATGTTTTTATTTTTGTACATATTTTTCTTACATATCTTCTTTATATAGTTTTAATTTTTAACCTAACCTTTATATTATCTGCATTGTATTTTTTAAGTGTAGATTTTATCATTTTTGACAAACAGTCATCACAGAAGATGAGGGAGAATTTGAAAACGCTGATAGAAGAAACAGCATGTCAACAGAAAATGATCCAGGAGCTCATAGAAACTAATCAGCGGCTTAAGTAAGAAAACTGAACAACAAAACTTTTTAAAATTATTTGTGGTATGCATCCTACAATTCCTTAAAAAATTTTTTGAGGGCCCAGAGCAGTGGTGCAAGCCGTAAGGTGTCTGCCTTGTGAGTGCTAGCCTAGGACTGACCATGATTCTATCCCCCAGGGTCCCATATGTGGTCCCCCAAGCCAGGAGCGATTTCTGAGTGCATAGCTAGGAGTAACCCCTGAATGTCACCAGGTGTGCCCCCCAAAAAAAATCCAAAAAAAATTTCTTGAAATGTAATTTTCCATTTTGATTAAATAATAACTTAAATATCACTTGAGGACTGGAATACATGCCTTATATGCAACAGACCTGGGTTTAATTTTCAGCACATATTCCCCCAGCACTTCTGGGAGTGACCTCCAAGCACTTAGCCAGGAGTAAATCCTGAGCATCTCTGGATATGACTCGCCTATCAAAAAGCTCCCAGTTTTTTGTGGGGGGAGGCGTGAGGGGGGTTTGGCCCATACCCGGTGGTGCTCAGTGGTTGTTCCAGGCTCTGCACTCAGAAATCGCTCCTGGCAGGCACGACACACACACACACACACACACACACACACACACACACACACAGGCACTAGATACACATACATGCGCACACACCACACACCACATAACCCCCATATGGGATGCCGGGATTCAAACCATCATTGGTCCTGGGTCGGCCTCTTGCAAGGCAAATTGCTGTGCTATCTCTCCGGCCCCCAAGAAACTTTTTTTTTTTGGTTTCCCAGTTTTTTTGGGCCACACTCACCAGTGCTCAGGGGTTACACCTGGCTCTGCACTCAGAAATCACTTCTGGTGGGCTCAGGGGACCATATGAGATGTTAGGGATTGAACCTAGGTTGGCCACATTCAAAACAAGCACCCTACCCCACTGTACTATCTCTGGCCCACCCCCCAAATTTCTAAAAATAAGTAAATAGTTTGGTAGCAACTTAACTAGATATACTTCTTCCTCACTCTCTCCCTTCTTCCCTTCTTCCCTTCTCCCCTCTTCCTCTCTTCCTTCCCTTCCCTTCCTTATTTTATAGGGGCTTCCCAAACAGTTCTCAGGGGGCTGGCAGGGGACTCTCCCAGCAGTACTGTGTGCTGTGTGCACTGGAGACTTCTTTGCTAGGTCCCAGTGATGTGGTAACTTTAGACCCAGCAATACTGTAAAGTCTACTGCAGTGTTGCTCAGGGGACCAGGAGGAACTGGACATTGAATTTGGGAGGTGCACTTACAAGGCAAGTGCTGTATTACTTGAGCTTTCTTTCTTTTTTTTTTTTTGAGTCACACCCGGTGATGCTCAGGATTACTCCTGGCTCTGCACTCAGATATCACTCTTGACAGGTATGGGGACCATCAGGATGCTGGGATTCGAACCCCCATCCTAGATTGGTTGCTTGCAAGGCAAACGCTCTACCACTGTGCTATATCTCCGGCCCCGTACTTGAGCTTTCTTGCCCCATCCCATGTGTATTTCTCCTGTTGGTTCATATAGTAGGATAAACTTGAACCATAAAGGAAGTCCAGGGTCTTGTGATGTCAGATATATTTGTGGAAGTGATTGGTCTGGAGTATCAAGATCGAGAATTGTGTGTCTCTTCTCAGGGATGAACTTCAGCAAGAACAACAACGAGCAGCATGTCAGGAACAGCGAGCTAATGACTTAGAACAAATTATGGAGAACGTGAAGACCAAGATTAGTGAATTGGAGGGTGAATCCCTAAATAGGATTTGCCAACAACAGAATAGAATAAAAGATCTTCAGAAAGAGCAGAAAGCGCTACAGGTACTGGGTGGATGAGGTGCTTCTTACCATGATGACACATCTGCTCATGGTTACAGGTGCTGAATTCAATGACTTTTACTCATAAGACTGTCCATTTGTCTTGAAATGCTTCCTTGTTTTTCAGAATGTTTTCTTTGGTTTTTCTTTTCCTACAGTGGTCATTCTTGAATTCTGCTCCTCTCCCTAACTTCTTAGTGTTGACATTCCCCAGTGCTTGTTTCTTAGATCTTTTATTTTTCTGTTCCAATTCTCAACCTAATTCATAGTACCTAACTTACATCACCCACACTTCTTCCCTTTACTCTAGTCTAAACTCATATCTCACAGTCTCTGATACCCATATAAATAGCCAATAGAACTTTACACGTTTAACACTGTGTTCCAGTTTTCTTCCTGAACTTTCTGCTTTTAATTGCCTCTGCTGTCCCTTTTTTACCTTTCTTGGTTCTTGTTTTCACTCTTACCTTTACCAGTGTGTTCTCAGTGTATTGTCATTCAATACCTACCCTGGTGTCTCTTTTCTTGGTACTGAAGAAACAGGTTATGTTAATGGGTGCTCAATAAATATTTGAACTATAGTTAACTCATATAGAATATGCTACTTTTTGTTTTATAGAAAACGCTATTAAGACATTGAGGACCTAATTTTCGTGGGTTTTTTTTTTTTGTTTTTTTGTTTGTTTTTTTGGTTTTTTGTTTGTTTTGTTTTTGGGCCACACCCAGCGTTGCTCAGGGATTACTCCTGGCTGTCTGCTCAGAGAAGATGGCTCCTGGCATGCATGGGGGACCATATGGGACACCGGGATTCGAATCAACCACCTTTGGTCCTGAATCGGCTGCTTGCAAGGCAAACGCGGTTGTGTTATCTCTCCGGGCCCTGAGGACCTAATTTTCTAATTTAAAAACACTTGATAAACAGTAATGAGATATTACAAATTATTTTTTCTTTGCTTTATTTTTTGTTGGGGGGGGGTTTCTACACCTGACAGTGTTCAGGGCTTACTCTTAACTCTGCTCTCAAAGACTTGGGGAACCATATGGGGTGCTGGGGATCAAACCTGGATTGTCTGTATGCAAGGCAAATGCCCTCTCCACTGTACTATCCTCCAGCCTTGAGACATTACAGATTCTTACAAACATTACAGCATTGTTGACACCATGTGTACCAACTATATACATATGTGTACAATTGTACCTACCTACACATATGTGTACCAGTTGTACAAGAGAGGTTCAAATGGCCTGCAAGGAACTCATACTTAGCAGTCAGGGTCTCCATATCCCCTACTAGTTCTGCTAGTAGAATTGGAAGGAACAACTGAATTAGTAAGAATTCCAGAGGATAGAAACTTTTAGTATGAGGCAGAGGCAGCTGGATCTTCTGCCCATGTGTGGGTGGCAAACTTGAGGGTTGAGGATGTCCCATTGAACCTGGTGCTGTTGATTAGAACTACAGAGAAGACACAGTTTCTGATGTCCACAACTCGCTCCCAACTTACCAGTCAGCTGATTATTTCAGGTTGGCTATAATTAGGTTCCTTAGTAATAGTATATTATAAAAACCCTCTAAGTGGAAGGGAGAATATATCTATATGCATTTGGTTTTGAGGTTGCTCTCAGATAGCTTGTGCAAAACCCATAGCTCTTTTAATTAATGAATCACCCACCCAGTGGGAGTGTGAAGATCCTGGATTTTTTATCATATGGGTTGACAATAGGAAGGATGGGGGTGTGGTGTGGTGATGTGGGGGAGACAAATGAGTATTTTTGATATTTAAATTAATTTTTAATTCCTTCCCTCCCTCTCTCCTTCCTTCCTTCCATCCATCCATCCTCCTTCCCTTCCTCTTCCATTTTGGGGCCACACCTGGTGGCCCTTCCTTCCTTCCTTCCTTCCTTCCTTCCTTCCTTCCTTCCTTCCTTCCTTCCTTCCTTCCTTCCTTCCTTCCTTCCTTCCTTCCTTCCTTCCTTCCTTCCTTCCTTCCTTCCCTCCTTCCCTCCTTCCTTCCCTCCTTCCTTAACTCATTCCTTCCCTCCTTCCTTCCTTCCCTCCTTCCTTCCTTCCTTCCTTCCCTCCTTCCCTCCTTCCTTCCCTCCCTCCTTAATTCCTTCCTTCCCTCCTTCCTTCCTTCTTTCCTTCCTTCCTTCCTTCCCTACCTCCTTCCTTCCTTCCCTCCTTCCTTCCTTCTTTCCTTCCTTCCTTCCCTCCTTCCTTCCTTCCTCCCCTCCCTCCTTCCTTCCTTCCCTCCTTCCTTCTTTCCTTCCCTCCTTCCTTCCTTCCTTCCTTCCTTCCTTCTTTCCTTCCTTCCTTCCCTCCTTCCTTCCTTCCTCCCCTCCCTCCTTCCTTCCTTCCCTCCTTTCTTCCTTCCTTCCTTCCTTCCTTCCTTCCTTCCTTCCTTCCTTCCTTCCTTCCTTCCTCCCCTCCCTCCTTCCTTCCTTCCCTCCTTCCTTCTTTCCTTCCTTCCTTCCTTCCCTCTTTCCTTCCTTCCTTCCTTCCTTCCTTCCTTCCTTCCTTCCTTCCTTCCTTCCCTCTTTCCTTCTTTCCTTCCTTCCTTCCTTCCTTCCTTCCTTCCTTCCTTCCTTCCTTCCTTCCTTCCTTCCTCCCCTCCCTCCTTCCTTCCTTCCCTCCTTCCTTCTTTCCTTCCTTCCTTCCTTCCTTCCTTCCTTCCTTCCTTCCTTCCTTCCTTCCTTCCTTCCTTCCTTCCTTCCTTCCTTCCTTCCTCCCTTCCCTCCTTCCTCCCCTCCTTCCTTCCTTCCTTCCTTCCTTCCTTCCTTCCTTCCTTCCTTCCTTCCTTCCTTCCTTCCTTCCTTCCTTCCTTCCTTCCTTCCATCCATCAATTCTCCTTCCCCCCTCTTTTCCACTTTGGGGCCACAACTGGTTGCTCAGGGCTTACTCCTGGCTCTGCTCAGGGATCGAACCCTTGTCAGTTGCATGTTAGGCAAATGCCTTTATCTATTGTAGGATCTCTCCAGCCCTAATTTCTGGATTTTCTTTCTTCTTTCCCATTGGTGTTGTAGTTTTCATTATGATGGGGTTCCACACACATGCCTGGGTATGCACCTGCAATACTGTAGCCGTACTTAGCACAGCCCACACTCCTTTACTTGTGCACACATGCTTGTAGAGCACACAAGGCTATAGTCATGGTTCTTACTGGGGGTTCTCACTGTGCTTGTCAGCAGTGTCATTTTTTTTTTTCACTTGCTCAGGCTCTGAGCTCAGGAATAACTCCTGGCAGTCTTAGGGGAACCATATGAGAGGCTGTGGATTGAACCTGGGCTGGCCATTTTCAAGGCAAGTGCCCTACCCCCTATATTATTGACTCTGGCCCTAACATGCCATTTTTCTGTCTGTGGCCTTCATATATCTTTTTAGTTACTGTGCTTGCCAGGATTGTTTTTTCATTTGTTTGTTTTTTTTTTTTGTTTTTTTTTTTTTTTTTTTTTTTGCCACACCTGAGAGTGCTAGGGCTTACTCCTGGCTCTGTGCTTAGGGATCATTCCTAGAAAGTCTCAGCTGAATTAATGGGGTGCTAGAAATTGAACCCAGGTTGACTGCGTGCTAGGCAAATATTTTACCCGATGTGCGATTGCTCTGACCACAATTGTACTTTTCTCTGGGTTGCACATATATAATCTAGGCATTGTGTAGCTGGAAACTGCTTGTGGTTCTGGGGATCAGAGCTGCCAGGAGAGTGTTCAGTGCATGTGGGGCCTTGGTACCTCCCATGTACTGAGCACACTGTTTTTAAGCCCCTGTGACAGGCTATGTTAATGATAGTTGTTACAGAGTAAGGGAGCCTCTGAGTTTGTTTGTTTTAGGGAAAAAATCTTTCTTCAAGAACACCTATATTTGGGGCCAGAGAGATGTCATGGAGGTAAGGAGTTTGCCTTGCACACAGAAGGTCGGTGGTTAGAATCCCGGCATCTCATATGGTTCCCCGGGCCTGCCAGGAGTGATTTCTGAGCCTAGAGCCAGGAGTAACCTCTGAGCGCTGCCAGGTGTGACCCAAAAACCAAAACAAGACCTATATTTAGTAATACAGGATCATCACAAACCAATTATGGAAATGGCTAATTTGAAGCTAAACTTGAGTCTCAGAGAACTGGACTATTTCACCTTTTTTTCCCTATAGATTTTGGTCTATACCTGGTGGTGGTCAAGGCTCACTCTCAGAGGTGCTTGGGCTTCACTTGCTGTAGGACTTGGTGTAGTGCTGGGGATCAAACATCGGCCTCTTGCATACACACCATGCCTTCCTCCCTTTGAGCTCCTTCCTGCTGTTACCTTCACTCTAACGGTAGAATGGGAAGGTTCCTACGTCTTCCCTGCCCTCCGTGGTCTCAGGAATTGAATTCTGCTTCTATGATCCTGTAAGTCTGGAAACAAGCCTTGGTTGTCTTCCCAGCCTTGGTGTCGTCATTTTTTTTTTTTTTTTTTTTTGGTTTTTGGGCCACACCCGGCGGTGCTCAGGGGTTATTCCTGGCTGTCTGCTCAGAAATAGCTCCTGGCAGGCATGGGGGACCATATGGGACACCGGGATTTGAACCAACCACCTTAGGTCCTGGATTGGCTGCTTGCAAGGCAAACACCGCTATGCTATCTCTCCGGGCCCGTTGGTGTCATATTAGCCTCTGTGATACTTTTCTCTTTGTCAGTTTTGTTTTGGGGCCATACCTGGCATTGTTCAGGTATTACTTCAGGCTCTGCACTCAAAAATTATTTCTGGCAGGCTCGGAACCATATAAGATGCTGGGGATCAAACCCAAGTCAGCCATGTGCAAGGTAAAATGCTCTACCCACTGTACTATTGCTCCAGCCCTCTGTGATACACTTTTAATAATTCAAATTATTATTAAAATAAAGAATATATTCTTCAAATCCACTCCCACAATATCAGTGTTTGGGGGTAGGCTCTGTTATAATCTTACTCTGTTTTTGTTCAGCTGTTTGCTTGTTTTTTGAAGTGGTTTTATTTTATTTTATTTTTTTTAAATTGTAATATTTTATTTTATTTTATTTTCGGTTTTTGGGTCACACCCGGCAGTGCTCAGGTGTTACTCCTGACTCTATGCTCAGAAATCGCTCCTGGCAGGCTCAGGGGACCATATGGGATGCCTGGATTTAAACCACCGTCCTTCTGGATGTAAGGCAAACGCCCTACCTCCATGCTATCTCTCCTGCCCTAATGTTTTATTTTTGGCCACACCTGGCAGTACTCGAGTTACTCTTGGTTTTGCACTCAGGAATCAGTCTTGACAGGCTCGGGGAACCATATGGGATGCTGGGATTGATCTGAGGTCAGCCAGGTATAAGGCAAACAAATGGCCTACCCGCTACATTATCTCTTCTGCCCCTGATTTTCTTTTCTTTCTTTTTTTTGGGGGGGCCACACCCGTTTGATGCTCAGGGGTTACTCCTGGCTAAGCGCTCAGAAATTGCCTCTGGCTTGGGGGGACCATATGGGACGTCGGGGGATCAAACTGCAGTCCTTCCTTGGCTAGCGCTTGCAAGGCAGACACCTTACCTCTAGCGCCACCTCACTGGCCCCTGATTTTATTTTCTTGTCACTAAAGAGTAACTCACATTTTGTAGACCTCTAGACCAACATTTCTCAAGTGGGTGCCCTCTGTGGGCCCACAGGATATTTCTTTTGTTATGATTTACTTGTGATCCTGTCTTGATCTTGCAATATAATGATTAAAAGCTTCATTAAGTTATTCACATAATGTGATTAAGTTATTCACATTGATTAAATTCGTGATTTTATCTGGAATGCATACAGGAAATAAAGCTTAATATTTCTCTTACTTTATGCCTTTTTTTGTTTGTTTTTTTTGGGCCACACCTGGCACCACTCAAGGATTATTCCTGGCTCTGTGCTCAGAAATCACTCCTGGCATGCATGGTGGACCGTATGGGATACCAGGATTCAAACCACATTTAGTCCTAAATTGACAACTTGCAAGGCAAATGCCCTACCGCAGTGCTATTTCTCTGGCTCCTATGCCTATTTTCTTTGTTATCACTTTATATTTCTGAAATCTCACTGTTTCCTGAGTTTATACCCATTTAAAAACAAGTTCCATGCTGAAATTCTTGAATGAAGCATCTTGATAGAAATGTGAAGGAAACCTTTATGCCCTGTAGTTAGAACATGCATATCATGTTTCTTTTCAATGTCTTACAGATAAAATGTCAAAATTATAAGAAAAAACGAATGGAGCAACAAGAAACAATTTCTGCTTTGCAAAAGGATATCTATAGATTAACGAAGGAGGAGGAGGAGCGTATTAGTACTCAAAACCGAGTATTTTCCTATCTCTGCCGAAGAGTTCCTCATTCCGTCCTGGATAAACAGTAATGTTTCTATGCTAATTAATACATACTGTATTTTCCGGCGTATAAGACGACCCCCTAATTTCGCAGTTAAAACATAGGTTTAGGCCTATATTCGCTGCATCAGACAGAACGTTCCTGTGCTGCAACTGTATGTACCACAGTGAGCCAAACACAACAAGCAAAGGTCCAAAGGTTCTACTGTCATAGACTTTCTCTCTGACTCTGGCCAATCTGAGCAGGCTTTTGACAGTGTAGATTTGGATCCAAAACATTTTCTAATTTGCATGCATCAAAAGCCTGCTTGGATTGGCTGAGTTGGAGAGGCGGTCTGAGCAGCCTTGCAGTGATTGGTCCTGTATCATAGGCACCTTTTCTGGCAATTCTCTGGTGGCGTCAGTTAATCTCCCCCACTACATGAACCAATCAACACCCCATTCTCGGACCCTAGCACTGAACCACCAACACGGTTAGCAGTGTTTTGCCAGAAGTGGCCCCCAGATCTCCTGAGTACTGTTTGAGAGCCCCCAAGAAAGAGATTTGGAAACTCTGCGGCCTGATTTTGTTTGTTTGTTTGTTTGTTTTGTTCAGCAGCATATTGAAACATTTTTCGGGATATACTTGGCGTATAAGACAACCCCTGATTTTCGGTTGACTTTTTTTTGTTTCAAAAGTTGTCTTATATGCCAGAAAATACGGTAGCTGGATTCATATTTTAAAAAGAAATTGATTTTGGAGCCAGAGAGATAGCACAGCAATAGAGTGTTTGCCTTGCATATGACCAACCCCGGATTAACCCTGGTTTGATTCCCAGCATCCCACATGGTCCCCTGAGCCCGCCAGGAGTGAAAAACCCAGGAGTAACCCGAGTGCTGCCAGGTGTGGCCCAAAAACCAAAACAAAACAAAAAACTGATTTTTATCTTGTAGAGTGGTCATAATTCTTAAGAAATTAGAGAAGTCTTTTTTTCTTCCTTTGGTTTTTGGATCATACCTGGCAGTGCTCAGGAGTTACTCCTGGCTCTATGCTCAGAAATCGCTCCTGACAGGCTCAGGGATGTCGGGATTTGAACCACCCGTCCTTCTACATTCAAGGCAAACACCTTGCCTCCATGCTATCTCTCCAGCCCCCTTAAAATTAGAGAGGTCTTCATATCTCTCTCTCTCTTTTTTTTTTTTTTTTGCTTCCTTTTGTGGGGCATGGGACCACACCCAGAGGTATTCAGGACTTACTCCTAGCTTTGAGCTCAGGGATCACTCCTGAGGGGGTTAGGGGACCATCTGGGGTACTGGGGATTGAACTGGTGTTGGCTTTGTGCAAGGCAAAAACTTTATCTGCTGTAGTGTCCCTCTAGCACTCCCCTCTACCCCTTCTTTAGGTCATTAAATTACCAAGAAATGGGGCCATTTTCCTGGAGGGGTATGTATTATAGATTGTTCTCTTTTCTTGTGTCATTTATCCTTTTATCTACTATATTTCCTCTAAACTGGCCCTGCAACCTTAAATTTTTTTGTCATTGTTTATTGTTTGGACATATTATAAGTTATTTTTTTCTTCTAATGCTTTACTGTTTTTTGGGGGGAGGGGGAGGGGTTGGGTCATACCCTGCAGCACTCAGGGGTTACTTCTGACTCTTTGCTTAGAAATACTCCTAGCGGCCTGGAGAGATAGCACAGCAGCGTTTGCCTTGCAAGCAGCCGATCCAAGACCAAAGGTGGTTGGTTCGAATCCTGGTGTCCCATATGGTCCCCCGTGCCTGCCAGGAGTTATTTCTGAGCAGACAGCCAGGAGTAACCCCTGAGCACCACCAGGTGTGGCCCAAAAACCAAAAAGAAAGAAAAGAAATAACTCCTGGCAGGCTCTGGGGACCATATGGGCTGCTTGGATTCAAACCACCGTTCTACATGCAAGGCAAACACCTTACCTTGGGGTCGGCGAGGTGGCGCTAGAGGTAAGGTGTCTGCCTTGACCTCGGTTTGATTCCCCTGCATCCCATATGCCCCCCCCCCCAAGCCAGGGGCTATTTCTGAGCGCTTAGCCAGGAATAACCCCTGAGCATCAAATGGGTGTGGCCCGAAAAACCAAAAAAAAAAAAAAAAAAACCAAAGAAACCAAAAAACACCTTACATCCATGCTATCTCCAACCCCTTGCTGTTTGTTTTCTACAGTACAGATATGCACTATTTACTTGGTTCCTTTTTCTTTCTTTTTTTTTTTTTTCTTTTGTTTTTGTTTTTTGGGTCACACTCAGTGGCGCTCAGGGGTTACTCCTGGCTCTGCACTCAGAAATTGCTCCTGGCAGGCATGGGGGACCAAATGGGATGTCGGGATTCAAACCATCGTTTGTCCTGGATTGGCTGTGTGCAAAATAAAATCCTTACCACTGTGTTATTTCTCTGCTTCCCATCCCCGTTCTTGTTGAAAAAATTATTTCATTTTTACTCTTGAAAATAAGGGTGAGGGGCCAGAGTGGTGGCACAAAGGTAGGGCATTTTGGACTGAGGTTCTATCCCCCAGCGTCCCATAAGGTCCCCCAAGCCAGGAACAGTTTCTGAACAAATAGCCAGGAGTAACCCCTGAGCATCACAGGGTATGGCCCAAAAACCAAAAAAAAAAAAAAAAAAAAAAAGGAAGGAAGGATGAAATAAATAATTTAGTTCATCTTGAATTACAACACTGATAAAATTATAAAATAATTTTTGTAGGAGGAATTGCTAGAGGTAGGAATACTAACATAATATTTTTGGTTATTTTTAAGTCTGTATTGTGAAATGAATATAAAATATATGGTTTGGTGTAATCTGTGAAGAAATCTTTTGCAGATTTGCTAAATAATATGTTTCTTTGTCACTGTAATTTGAAATTCTGTATTGCTTCAGTCAGTACCACTTTAGAAAGTAATTCAATATATATTTTGTTTTTAGGTTGCTCTGCTTAATTGATTACTATGAAACTAAAATTAGAAAATTTGGTAAACAAAGGTATGATTAGTTTTATTTTTTAAATCACAATGAATTGCAGAGTTACACACTTATTTATTATTAAGTTTCAGGCATACAATGTCACAGTACCAATCCCTTCACCAGTCAGGTCCTTTCACCAATGTCTCCAGTTTCCCTCCAGCCCCCTCTCCCTAGCCTGCTCGAGAGCAGGCACTTCCCCCCTCCACCATTGTCCTAATGTTCCCTTCCCTAATTTATCCTCCCACAATACTATTCATTTGGCAAGATTTCTACTGAAAAAAGTTTTCTGGCTCTTTCTATTGCCGGTGGAGCTTTGTTATTTCCTTAGGTAGTTTATATCTCACACACGCCAGAGATCATTCTGTGTCTGTCTCTCTCCTGGTTAATCTTTCTCAGTATGATACTCTCCAGATCCTATGTAGCAGCATGTTGTAGGATTTAATCTCTCTTAGAGCCAACTAGTTATGTGTATGAACCATATTTCTTTATCCAGTCAACTGTTCTTGAATACTTGCGTTGTTTCCAGATTTTGTCTGTTGTGAATAATGCTGCAATGAATATGGGAGTGCAAATGTTTTTCTCTGAAGAGAACTTTAGCCATTTTTTGGACTAGTACTGGAAATTGCTGAGTCACATGAAGGCTCAATTCCTAGTATTTTTTTTTTTTTTTTTTTTTTTGTGGTTTTTGGGTCACACCCAGCAGTGCTCAGGGGTTATTCCTGGCTCCAGGCTCAGAAATTGCTCCTGGCTGGCACGGGGGACCATATGGGATGCCGGGATTTGAACCGATGACCTCCTGCATGAAAGGCAAACGCCTTACCTCCATGCTATCTCTCCGGCCCAATTCCTAGTATTTTGAGGAGTGTTCATATTGTTTCCGAAAAGTCTGAACCAGTTGACATTCTTTTTTTTTTTTTTTTTTTTTTTTTTGGTTTTTGGGCCACACCCGGTGACGCTCAGGGGTTACTCCTGGCTATGCGCTCAGAAGTCGCTCCTGGCTTGGGGGACCATATGGGACACCGGGGGATCGAACCGCGGTCCGTATGGGACACCGGGGGATCGAACCGCGGTCCGTCTCCTAGGCTAGCGCAGGTAAGGCAGGCACCTTACCTCCAGCGCCACCGCCCGGCCCCCCCCAGTTGACATTCTTGCCATCAGTTAATGAAGGTTCTTTTCTCCCTACATCCATGCCAACAGTGGTTGTTTGATGCAATCCCGTTTGTTCCAGTCTATGAGGTCCCTGAGCTTTTGCTTATCTTGAAGCTCTGAATTGTTCCTTCCAATATGAATGTCTGTCTAGATGAGTAGAGTATTCTTGGTGAGTATCAATTATTCTTGTTCGTATCAATTAATATCAAGGAAATAAAAATGGTAATCAAGTCTCCCTAAAACAAAAGCCCAGTCCAGTCCCAGTTTTAGTATGTTCTTTCAAATCTTTTAAGACCTACTCCCAATTCTTTTCAAACTCTTTCCAAAAGTAGAAGAAACAAGAATCCACCCAGGCAGTTTGAATGAGGTAAATTTACTGTTAACCAAAAACAGACAGAGACATCACAAGAAAGGAAACTATACACCAATAGCTCTGATGAAAGTAGATGCAAAGGGCCTCAACAAATGATAACAAAATGAATCCAACAACACATCACAAAGATTATATATCATGATCAAGTAGAATTTATCCTGAGGATACAAGAATGATTTAACATACTCAAGTCAAAACAAGAATGAATTATTTTTCTTTTTGTTTTTTTGGGCTACACTTATTGACACTCAGGGGTTACTCCTGGCTATGTATTAATAAATTGCTCCTGGCTTGGGGAACCATATGAGATGCTGGGGGATCCAACCGCGTTCCGTCCTAGGTTTGCACGTGCAAGGCAAATGCCCTACCGCTTATGCCACTGCTCCAGCCCCCAATACAAGAATGATTTAACATACACAAGTCAATCAACATAATACACCAAGTTAATACAATTTAAAAATCATAAGATCACATCAGTTGACACAGAGATAGCTAATTACAAGATCTAATACCCATTAATGATAAAAACACTCAGCAAACTGGGGGTTGAAGGAACCTCAGTTGGGGTTCCTCAACATATTTAAAGCCATTTACCACAAGTCCATAGCAAGTCATACTTGATGAAAAGCTGAAAGCATTTCCTCTAAGATCAGGCACATTACAAAAAGAGTTTTTGTTGTTGTGCAAAACTCCAGAATGTTTTATAGCTCACTGAAGTTGTAAGCTAAGATTCTGTAGCAAACTTATTAAATTTGTCACCAACTAGTTATTTTTTTTTTTGTTGTTGAGCCACACCTGTGGTGCTCAGGGATTACTCCTGACTCTGAGCTCAGGGTTTACTTCTAGTAGGCTGGTGGGCTAGAGTGTCATATTGGTTTTGGGGATTAACCCTGGGTCAGTATCATGCAAGGTAGGTACACTACCTGCTGAATTATTTCTCTAGCTCCTGTCAGCTAATTCTGATTTTAGTAACTGATTTTTTTTTGACTGTTGAATTCATTGGGTATTTCTGAAAATGTCTCTGCATTTTTTTGTTTTATTATCTTAAATATATATTTTTTTGGTTTTTGGATCATGCCCAGTGGTGCTTCACTCAGAAATTGCCTCTGGAAAGTCTCAGGGACCATCTGGGATGTCAGAAATCGAACCCTGGTCAGTTGCGTACAAGGCAAATGTCCTACCTGCTTTGTTGGTGTGCTATCATTTCAGCCTTAATTATCTATTTTTGTTTGTTTTTGTTTTTTGGGTTACACCTGACAGCGTTCAGGGGTTACTCCTGGCTCTACTCTCAGAAATCGCTCCTGGCAGGCTGGGGGACCAAACGGGATGCCAGGATTCGAACCACTGTCCTTCTGCATACAAGGCAAATGCCCTGCTTTTGTTCTATCTCTCCAATCCAAACACCCTACCTCCATGCTATGTTTCTGGCCCCAATTATCCTTTTGTTAGTTGATGGACATTTGATTTTTTTCTAGTTTTTGTTGGTAAATGAAATATGTTATTTTGGGGAGGGGGTGTCACATTTAGCTGTGTCTTACTTCTGGCTCTGTACTCCGGGATCACTCCTGGTGGACCTTGGGAAACCATGGGGTACTGTGGGCCAGCCATATGCAAGCAGGTGTCTTAGCTACTGTATTATTGCTCCAGTCCCATATTTTGGTATTTCAAATATATACATATATTTAATAACATTTATATAGACATGGATATAAATTTTCATGTAGACTTGTGGGATTATGCAAAACACTAATTTTTTTTTTACCACCAACACTAAATATTTAACTTTAAAAATTATATAGCTGGAGCGATAGCACAGCATGTTGGGTGTCTGCCTTACATGCGACTGACCCAGGTTCAATCCCTGGCTTCCCATATGGTTCCCTGAGCCTGCCAGGGATGACATCCTAGGGCAGAGCCAGGAGTAACCCTGAGTGCCACCGGTGTGACCTATAAATCCCCTCAAAAATTATAGTAATATTAATTTATACCAGCATACATGTTTTAGAAGTACAGTGTATATGTTTATACAACACCCCTACCAAAGTTATAAAAATGGTCCATACAATATATACAATTATTGTATATATATAAGTATATATATACATATACACACTAAGCCATTTTTCCATTTCTTCCTTCAAAGTCAGTATATCCTTGTTAAATTTTAGCCAGGTTGATCTATCAAGAGGTCCACAATATGTGGTGTTGAAGTCTCCCACTATTATTGTGTTGATATTGATGTCTTTAAGTCTATTAGCAATTGTTTAAATATATTGCTGGCCATGCATTAGGTACATGTATTTAGAAGTGTGATTTCTTTCTATATTATTAAGAAATGGCCATCTCTTTCTCTTATAACCTTTCTAAGCTGAAAGTCTGTGTTGTCTGATATTAGTATGGCCACCCAGCTTTTATAAAAAGTTGTTTCCTTGAAGGATTGTCTTCAAACCTTTGACTTTGAATCTGTGTTTGCTCTGAGTATTCAGTTGTGTTTCTTGTAGGCAGTAAAATGTTGGATTCAATTTTCCAATCCATTTTGTAACTTTGTGCTTTGTGTCTCTTAATTGGTGCATATTGGGAGATTATTATCGTGGGATTTTGTGTCATCTTTTTGTAGACGTTAGCTATGTTTGTGGGGTCTGCTTGTCTTAAGGTTGGTTTTGAGTCTGTGACATTTCTGTGCTGTTGTTTATGTGTGTGTCCTTCCTTCAAACATGAATGAAAGTCTGGCTGGGTGAAGTATTCTTGGCAAGGCATACATTCTGTTAATTTTTTTTTCCACTTTATCCTACCATTGGCTTTGGGCCTGGAGGGCTGCTTGTGTTAAATCTGCTGTAAATGTTAAGTTTGGTTCTTTGTATGCAACTTCCCTTTTGTTATTTTTTTTTTTTTTTTTTTTTTTTTTTTTGGTTTTTGGGTCACACCCGGTGGTGCTCAGGGGTTACTCCTGGCTGTCTGCTCAGAAATAGCTCCTGGCAGGCACGGGGGACCATATGGGACACCGGGATTCGAACCAACCACCTTTGGTCCTGGATCGGCTGCTTGCAAGGCAAACGCTGCTGTGCTATCTCTCCGGGCTCGCAACTTCCTTTTGGATCTTCCTGCTTTCAGTATTCCATATGATTTTTTTTTTTTTATCATTGTGACTAGGATGTGTCTTGGGTGCTTTTATTTGAATCTCTTTTAGCTGGTACTCTTCAGGCATCCAGGATGTGGATGAAAGCATTTTTTTTTTTTTTTATGGTACATAGTGACAATGAATGAAGGGCATTCCCACCACCAATGTTGTCCTCCCTCCACTCCTGTTCCCAGCATGTCTCCCATATCTCTCTCCTTTACACCCCCAGACTACTAGTATAACTGGTCTTCACTTTACAGCTTGTTGTAGATTGGGTATCTATTCTGTCATTGACTTTGGGGTTGGTGTTCCAGTCTGGTCATTTTTTTTTTTTTTTTTTTTGGTTTTTGGGCCACACCCGTTTGACTCTCAGGGGTTACTCCTGGCTATGTGCTCAGAAATCGCCCCTGGCTTGGGGGGACCATATGGAACGCCGGGGGATCGAACCGCGGTCGGTCCGTTCCTTGGCGCGCTTGTAAGACAGACACCTTACCTCTAGCGCCACCTTCCCGGCCCCAGTCTGGTCATTTTTTATTTGCACTACATGTTCATATGACTGGTCCTTGTCCTGGTATCATCATTTCCCCCCCTCAATTTATGAGGCTGAATGATTCAAGTTATGCTATTCTGTTGGAGATAATAAAAAGAACCTTGGGATATGGCAATGAGAATATATGGAGCCAGTGGTTGTTCCCATGACAATATGCTTCAAGAGTGGAGAAACCCTGAATCTCTTAGGCCACGGGAATTTCCTTCCTTCCCCAATACTTACTGTGCCTATGCAAAAAAAAAAAAAAAAAAAAAAAGTGGGGGGAACACTAAACCCTGCCACTCCAGCATTCCTTTTTCTTGTTTTGTTTTGTTTTTGATATTATTTTCCTTCTCCTTTTTCTTCCACTGTTTTCTTTCTCTTTCACTCTTGTGGATATTATTTGGTGATTTTTTTTTTAGTAGTTGAAAGCATTCTTTATCTCTAGGAATTTCTCGGTGATGGTGCCTTTGACCGTTGCTTCTTCGTAGGGGTTTTCCTCCTGGCCCTCTAGGATCCCAGTGATTTTTAAGTTGTTCCTTTTGTTATCCCATATGTTTATTGTTTTCTATTTGCTTATTTTGAGGATATTTTCCATCTTCTGTTTGTTTATTTTTAATTTATTTCCAGTTTCTTCTGCTCAATTGGAGGTGTTTGAAGTTTTCTCATTTCTACGCTCATATGCTCTTGAGTCTTATGGGCTGTCTGCTCCATAGTTTCTTTGAGTTCGTTGAATAGCCTTAATATTTCCTTTCTAAAGTCCTGATCAGAGCTGATGTTCGTGAGGTCAGAAGAAGCATCTTCAGACTCAAGATGTGGTGGGGTTCTGCATTGTTTCCCTATTGTGATCTTTGTAGTGTGCTTCTGTTTTTTTATGTGTGTGGGGTTCCTGGACTAGAAGAAATGTGTGACCACAAAGTGAAATACAGCGGCCGTGCTCTTGGTTGGGCTCACACACCTCAGTTCAACTCAAAATGGTGTTTTTATTAGTCCAAACTTTAGTTACAGTCTGCAGCCTATCCCACTGGGATCACACAGCTAAAGATTGTTTTTTTTTTTTTTTATTGCTTTTTTTGGGGGGGGAGTGTCACACCCAGCAGCGCTTGGGGGTTATTCCTGGCTCTGTGATCAGAAATTGCTCCTGGCAGGCTTGGGGGACCATATGGGATGCCGGGATTCGAACCACCATCTATCCTTGGTCACTGCATGCAAGGCAAAACACCCTACCGTTGTGCTATCTCTCTGGCCCCTAAAGTTGTTTGTTTGTTTGTTTGTTTGGTTTTTGGGTTACACCTGGCAGCGCTCAGGGATTCCTCCAGGCCCTATGCTCAGAAATTGCTCCTGGCAGGCTTGGGGGACCATATGGAATACCGGGATTCGAACCATCGTCCTGCATGCAAGGCAAATGCTCTACCTCCATGCTATCTATCCAGCCCCTAAAGATTTTTTTTGTTTTTGTTTTTGTTTTTGGGTCACACCCAGCAGTGCTCAGGAGTTACTCCTGACTCTATACTCAGAAGTCTCTCCTGGGAGGCTTAGGGGACCATATGGGATGCCAGGATTCGAGCCACCAACCTTCTGCATGCAAGGCAAACGCTTTTCCTCCATGCTATCTCTCCGGCCCCAGATTTTTTTAATGATGAGAAAAATCCTGAAAGATTGACATAATTTTTCCACTCTTTTCTTTTCCTCCACTTAAGATTGATATAATTAAATAATGCATCTGGTTAATGGTAGTATCAAGAATTGAGATGATTAAATTAATACAATAAATATATTAAATAAATAAAATAAAATAATTTCCTTATTCATTTATATTCTTGGATTTTTCACATTTGGTGTTTTGAAAATACTCTGAAGAGTACTTTCTTATTTTTTTTTATTAATTAACGAGAAGTGTTTTTTTACTCTTCCCTCCCCCGCCTTTTTGGGGGGTGGCACACCTGGTGGTGCTCAAGAATCACTCCTGACAGGCTCAGGGGACCATATGGCCACGTGCAAAGCAAGTACCTACCTGCTGTGTTATTATTGCTCTGGCCCTTCACTCCCTTTTATGCCTTGCTCCTTTTTTCTTTTAACGCAGATAGATTAGCAAGAAAGATAGACAAGGGTCTGGAGCCCTACGGTGAGTAGAGCGTTTGCCTTGTATGCAGACAACTACATTTGATCTCCATCCAGTACCCCATATGGTCCTGGAACCTGCCAGAAGTAATTCTTTAGTGCAGAGCCAGTACCCCTGAACATCACCTATGTGGCCCAAAAACAAAACAAAAAGACAAAACTTTTGATACATAATTAGATAATGAATAGGTATACAGTTTTATTAGGTGGTATATGTTATAATATATTCTCTAGAAGAATATGAATAAAAATTAAATTTTAATTAATGTTAGATTTTCCAACTGTTAATGGATTGACTTAACTTTTGTTAGTTTTTCCCTTTGAAGGACTTTTTGCAAGTACAATGAATTTGTCTTTTATTTATTTTTTAATCTTTTTTATAGATTAGATAAAGATGATGACAGTCTATCAGAAGAAGAAAAAGATTACAAAAATCTGGGTGCCTCGCCAACTTATAAAGGCCTGCTAATGGTATGTGAACTGACTGACAGATTTGTTGTTGGTATTGATTTTGTTTTGGGGGCCACACTTCTGTGTTCAGGTCATTCTACTGGCCCTGTACTTGGGAATCACTCCTGTCAGTTGCTCAGGGAACCATCTGTGTTGCTGGGCATGGGATCCAGATTGGCTGCATGCAAAGCAAATTCTTTACCCACTGTACTCTCTCTGACTTCAGGATTGATTGGTTTATTTGTTTGTTTGGTCTTTACCATACCCATCTATAGTCAGGGATTACTCCTGGCTCTGCTCTCAGACTCTTCTCTCCTGGCAGTGTTTAGGGACCAAAATAGAATGTAGGGATTGAACCTGGGTCAGCTGCATGCAAAGGAATTGCCCTATAAAGTTGTGTGTGCTATTGCTCCCTGTTATTTTTTGTTTGCTTGTTTGTTTTTTTTCATTGGTAATCTTCTAGGAAAGCTATTTGTCTTTTTATTTATTATTATTTGGTTTGTTTGATTTTGGGCCATACCTGACGTGCTCAGGCCTTACTCCTTGTTCTGCACTCAAGAATCTCTTCTGAAGAATCTCTTCAGGTGACCATACGTGGTAATGGAGACTGAGCCTGGCTCAACTTGTGCAAAGCAAGTGTCTTATATTATCCCTCAGGTTCCCCCACTTTTTTTTTTTTTTTGCTTTTTTTGCTTTTTTTTTTTTTGGTTTTTGGTTTTTGGGCCACACCTGTTTGATGCTCAGGGGTTACTCCTGGCTATGTGCTCAGAAATCGCCCCTGGCTTGGGGGGACCATATGGGACGCCGGGGGATCGAACCGCGGTCCTTCCTTAGCTAGCGCTTGCAAGGCAGACACCTTACCTCCAGCGCCACCTACCCGGCCCCTTTTTTTGCTTTTTGAACTGCATCTGCTCAGGGTTTCTGGCGGGGCTTGGGAGAGGGGACCATATATGGTATTGGAGATTGAACCTTAGTTGGCCACATGCAAGGCAAGTGCCTGCTCTCTCTATTATCACTCTGGCCCCAAGAGCTAAATATTTTCTCTATAAAATGTGTTTCAGTCATTACAGAGTCAACTTAGAGAAGCAAGATGTAAGATCGATGCACTTTTAAGTGACAAGCTGAGTCTCCAGAAAGATTTAGAAAGCAGGTGAGTGAAAAAAAAAAAAGCTATTTTAATTTATCCTTGGAAAGTAAACATGGGGCTGAAAAGTATAAATAAGAGATATTCAGTGTTGTCAAAAATCTCAAATTTGGGGGGTCAGAGAGATAGCATGGAGGTAAGGCAATTGCCTTGCATGCAGAAGGTCGGTGATTCGAATCCTGGCATTCTATATAGTTCCCCGAGTCTTCCAGGAGCGATTTCTGAGTGTAAAGCCAGGAGTAACTCCTGAGCGGTGCTGGGTGTGACCCAAAAACCAAAAAAAAAAAAAAAAATCACGTTTTTAATAACATGTAGTTGTGCCACTCCTCTAAACCACAGATGTACCTGAGATCCTGGCTCCTCTCCAAACCCCCCATTTCTTTCCATCCCTCTCTCCTTTCTTCCCAATTTCAAGATAGCTGGTTCAAGGTATGGAAGGGAACCTGGGAAGAGTGGCGGCAGTAAGTAATTGGTGGGATTGGTGATTATTGTATATCTAAGACTCAACTAATGGTAACTTGGTAAATCAGGATAGTTTAAAAAAAAAGAATTACATCTTTTTTAAAAAGTCAGCTTTTCTCATAATGATGGGAAGAGGGATTGCATAGGTAAGCAAGAAGAGTGAAAAAGCAGAAGTCAACATTGAAGAAGATCTGAATAAGACCTTGGGCTAGATTCCTTTATATGATAACATTTTTTTCCATCCCCAAATTACTTTAGAACTGCCTTATGGTTTCTGTTTATCATATTGTGAGAAGGAAGGACAATTAAAAAGTTTAAATTGGAGGGCCAGAGAGGTGGCGCTAGAGGTAAGGTGTCTGCCTTGCAAGCGCTAGCCAAGGAAGGACCATGGTTCGATCCCCCGGTGTCCCATATGGTCCCCCCAAGCCAGGGGCAATTTCTGAGCGCTTAGCCAGGAGTAACCCCTGAGCATCAGGGTGTGCCCCCCCCAAAAAAGATATCTCTTCTTTATGTTATGTTAGTTTACCTCATTATGTTAATTAATTTTGTCTTTTGAATAAATTATCACAACAAAAAAATTATAAAAAAATGTTTAAATTGGGTACACAGAAAGGTATGTGATATATATGATGTACAGCATTGTTGTAAGTTAGCAATCAAGCAATGGACTTTGTGGACTTCTCATGGAACAAATGCTTGTTCAGCATTTATTGTAAATTAAATATTGTGCTTTGGGATATGTGTGCTTTGGGATCATAAATGACTGAAACAAGACAAGTTGTTCTTTGAAGCTTATGCTTTAATGGAGAGGGGATTTGGGGATTTATACCTACAGTATAAACATACAAAATTGAAAAACTTACTTTTAAGTTTTTGGTTATAAAAGAATATAATAAGGGGCTGGAGCGATAGCATGGTGGGTAGAGTATTTGCCTTGCATGTGACTGACCCAGGACAGACCTGGGTTTTATTCCTGGCTCCCATTTTATACCCTGAGCCTATCAGGAGTGATTTTTTTTGGGGGGGTGTTATACCTGGTGGCACTCAGGGATTACTCCTGGCTCTACACTCAGAAATTGCCCCCTGGTAGGCTTGGAGGACCAGATGGGATGCCGGGAATCGAACCCAGGTCTGTCCTGGGTCTGCCACATGCAAGACAAATGCCCTACCACCATGCTATTGCTCCGGCCCACAGGAGTGATTTCTGAACGCAGAGCTAGGAGTAGTAACCCCTGAACACTGCTGGGTATGGTCCCCCCCAAAAAAGTATATGATAAGGAATTAAAAACATCATGGCAATAATAGAGAGTGAATTTGAGAAGAGAATGACAAGAGGAGCACACAGAGTCTTAAGTATGTATTCAATGATTTTGTAAAAACAATTTGGTGTAACTGACTAATATTCAAGAATTAAATGGTGGATATGCCACTATTAATTGTAACATTCTTTATTACTTTCTGAACATTGAACTATTTCCATGAAAAACAGGTATTTTTATCACTAAAAACAATCTGCTAATAGGGCCCGGAGAGATAGCACAGTGGTGTTTGCCTTGCAAGCAGCCGATCCAGGACCAAAGGTGGTTGGTTCAAATCCCGGTGTCCGATATGGTCCCCCGTGCCTGCCAGGAGCTATTTCTGAGCAGACAGCTAGGAGTAACCCCTGAGCACTGCTGGGTGTGGCCCAAAAAACAAAAAAAAAAAAAAAAAAAAAAAACCAAAAAAAAAAAACACAAACAATCTGCTAATAGAGAAAAGGTGTTTTTTTTTTTTGGTTTTTTTTTTTTTTTTTGGTTTGCTTTTGGGTCACCTGATAGTGTGTTAGCACCTGATAGTGCTCAGGGCTAACTCCTATCTCTGTGTTAGGGATCGTTCTTAATAATATTCTGGGTATTACATGTAATGCCAGGGATCTAACCCATGTTGGCCATATGCAAGGCCTTACCAGTTAACATTTTTGAGGGTGGGGTGGTGACGAATCATACCTGGCCATGCTCAGGAATCATTTCTGGCAGTCTTGGAGGAACATATGAGATGCCAGGAATTGAACCTGGGTCAGCTACATGTAAGGGAAGTGCCCCTACCTGCTTTGGCCTAGGAAATGTTTTTGTACAATGTCTTTATCTTTCTGATAAAGACCCCACTAGCAGGTATTTTAAGAATTTTGGTGAGCATATTTGTGATAAGTAAAGTATTACTATGCCATTTACCATTAAAGTGCTTTATGGTTTTATTTACTAAATTGAATGCTGTCATCATGACTTCTTTTTCTCTAGGCCTACACTGAGTGAATTTAGATTTTATAAACATCAAGTGAAGAAACTGGAGAAAGCCCTTAAGAAAAATACCAGGTAGGTCTAATTTTATAGCTTTATTTGGCATTTATGTTGTTGTTGTTGTTGTTGTTTTTTACAATCTGCCAAATTCTTATAGTGGATTAGGCTTAAAATTACATGTGTGTGTATGTGTGTGTACTTTCACTTAAAAAAATTTTTTTTCGTGTTTTAAAAACAATTGTTGGGGCTGGCAAGGTGGCGATAGAGGTAAGGTGTCTGCTTTGCAAGTGCTAGGCAAGGAAGGACCGCGGTTCCATCCCCCGGCATCCCATATGGTCCCCCCAAGCCAGAGGCAATTTCTGAGCGCTTAGCCAGGAGTAACCCCTGAGCATCAAATGGATATGGTCTGAAAAACAAAACAAAACAAAACAAAAAAAAAACCAACAAACACCAATTATTGGGGCCGGAGTGATGGTGTAGTGGTAGGGCATTTGCTTTGCACTTGTCCTATCCAGGATGGACCACGGTTCCATCCCCTGGTGTCTCATATGGTCCCCCAAGCCAGGAGCGATTTCTGAGCACATAGCCAGGAGTAACCCTGAGTGTCACCAGCTGTGGCCCAAAAATCCCCCCCCCCCCAAAAAAAATGTTACTGGAGGGGTTACACACAGCCAACCAGGCTTGATATCTGACACCCCATATGGTCCCCTGAACTCTGCCAGGAGTGATCCTAAGCATAGAGCCAGGAATAAGCCCTGTGCACTGCCAGGTATGGCCCCAGAAAAAAACAGATGCTACTGTCTGGCGTTTGGGTATATAATTATCTTAAGAAAAAGATAGTTGCCTGATGTATAATAAAGGGTATAGATTTAATATAGAAAAATGTCTTCGGGATTCATGGAAGGATTACAGAAGAATCATTAAAATGACAAGTCCTTGATTTTTTTTTTGGCTGTGGTCATGACCTGAATAATATAAATATAAAGCCTTGCCATACTTTAAAACTAAAAGTACCTGAATTAATTCAGTAGACTGTTCATATCTGCCACTTGTACCTTTCTTGTGTGAAGCATGTGCTCGAAGAGTCTCAGTCTTCCAGTATAAAGCTTAGTGGTAGTATGTTTGCTCCACATGTGTGAGATCCTGGGTTTTATCCCTGATACTGGAGAAAAAAATCTACAAAGGAGTGTTGTTCTTGTTTTTTAATTGATTGAGATTCAATGATTTACAGTACCATTAATGATGGTTTCTCATGCACTAAATTCCAACACCAAGCCCACCACAAGTGTCCTTCCCTCACCCAAGGACCCCAATATCCCTCCTATTCAAACCCCCCATTTTGTCCTGGCTCTGTTTTCAGGGATGACTCCTTGTGGGATTCAGGGACCATAAGTGGTACTGGGAATCAAACCTTGATGGGCTGCATGCAAGGCAAGTTCCTTACTATTGTTCCAGACCCCCTTGCAACTAAGTTAACATAATTTTTTCCCCAAATGAAATTGTCATTCTTCTTTTCAACTTGGCCTTCATCTCCAAGATGAGTTAACCCAAGATCATAAAATACTTTCACAAAGAGGGTCCGAGCAATGGCGCAATGGTAGGACATTTGCCTTGCACGCTGCTGCTCCAGGATGAACCTCGGTTCGATCCCCGGCATCCCATATGGTCCCCCAAGCCAGGAGTGATTTCTGAGCTCACAGCCAGTAGTAACCATTGAGCATCACCAGGTGTGGCCCAAAATTAAATAAAAAATACTTTCACAGAGAGAGCACAGTTAGAAAGCGCCTGCATAGGGCAACTTAAAGCATAGGGCTTGTAGTTGGAAGTGCTACTTTCAGAGATTTTCAGCTGTCAAAGTGTGTGTGGCAGGAGGGTCTTCTGAGCCATGTCAGGTACATGGCAGCATTTCCCCACCACTTTGAATTCTCAGGTCAGACAAAAAAGCAAATTGTCCCAGTTGTAGAAGAAAAGACCAAGTTTATGAACAATATCCAAGTAGAGCATTGACATGGCTGCAAGCCCTAAAGTAAACCCAACAAACTGGGGTTGGGAGGAGGATCATAGTTAGAGCTAAGGAATGGGATGGGGCCAGTAGATTTGAGGAGAGAAAGGGGATACAATATGACAATAATTTTCTTCAGGGTATTTTCCTTCCTTTAATAGGTTTCTCTGATAAAATTATTTCTGGAGCTGGGAGATTGCTCAAATATATCAGGCCTAGCATTCAGCCCAAACAGAGTGGGCCCTACCTTACCCAATGCCACATCACTTGCCAAATATGGGGCTAGGTGCTACTGACTGTGATCACAGGCCCCGAGACACTACCAGATATGACCTCTATTTTTTTTTTTCTTTTTAGCCATATCTACTGCTGTTGAGGGCTTATTCCTGGCGGGGCTTAGGGGACCATATATGGTCAAACCCAGGTTTGTAACCTACTCACTGTCCTATATCACTGGTCCAGTGCCCCCCTATTTTGTAATATAGTCACCATGAAATTGAAAAGTTAATTCACTATTGAGTTTCAGGCATACATTGTACACCAATCCTGTCACCAGTATCGACTTCCTCCGTCAGAAAGACTGGATTAGTTGACATTCCCACCAGCAGTGAATGAGAGTCCCTTTCTCCCTACATTCACACCAGTATGGTTGTTCTTGTTCTTTTTTTGTTTTGTTTTGTTTTGTTTTGTTTTTTTGGGCCACACCCGGCAGTGCTCAGGGGTTACTCCTGGCTCTGCACTCAGAAATTACTCTTGGTATGCTCAGGAGACCGAAGTTGGTACTTGGGGTTGAATGTAGATCAGCTGCATGCAAGGCAAACACCCTATCCACTCTATTATTAATCTGGCCCCACCCTATTGTTATTTCTGAATATAGATTATTCTGCTTAACACAGATTTCTAAAATCCAATGGTATGGCCACTAGAATAATAGTTTTTTAAGAGTATTATGTTTGGGGGCCCGGAGAGATAGCACAGCGGCGTTTGTCTTGCAAGCAGCCAATCCAGTACCAAAGGTGGTTGGTTTGAATCCCGGTGTCCCATATGGTCCCCCGTGCCTGCCAGGAGCTATTTCTGAGCAGACAGCCAGGAGTGACCCCTGAGCACCGCCAGGTGTGGCCCAAAAACCAAAAAAAAAAAAAAAAAAAAAAAGGGAGTATTATGTTTGGGGGCCCGGACATATAGCGTGGAGGTAGGGCATTTGCCTTGCATGCAGAAGGATGGTGGTTCAAATCCCAGCATCCCATATGGTCCTCCGAGCCTGCCTGGAGCAATTTCTGAGCATAGAGCCAGGAGGAACCCCTGAGTGCTGCCGGGTGTGACCTAAAAACCCAAAAAAAAGTATTATGTATGACAGCTATTGACTTTGATAAGAGGTAAGCTACAGGGGAATGTCCCAAGAGTCCTCAGCTTTCCCTAATACTGTCTTCTATAAGCTTAGGAAAATAATGGGATAAAACACATGTTAGTTCTTAAGAGAGATTTTACACAAAAGGGTTTTAATAAATACTTATTATAAGACTCTTAGCGTGTTAGTTTACATCACTCTTTAATGAAGTTATCTCTGTTCATCTAGTTAACTGAATCACATTTCATTCCTAAGTATTGACTTGTACATATAATTCTTATGTTTGGATTATAACACTGGTAACAAAAATGTTAGGGTATATTATATTATTTATTAATTAGACGAAGAGTTCATTGATAAACTTTTTTTTTTTTGGGGGGGCATAGCTGGCAGCGCTCAGGGGTTATTCCTGGCTCTATGCTCAGAAATCACTCCTAGCAGGTTCGGGAGACAATAAGGATGCCAGGATCGAACCTAGGTCTGCCCCAGTCATCTGCATGCAAGGCAAATGCCCTACCATTGTGCTATTACTCCAGCCCATTGATAAACATTTTTTTTTGATAAACATTTTTATCTAAGTAAAAAGTTAACTAACATTTACATTCAGATATATCAGTTTACTTGTACCCCTACTAGAAAATTTACTAGCTTCTTTCCGTCCCTTTTGTGTCTAGATAATATGCTGCAGGCACTGCCTTTAGTGGGAAATATCTGAGCATGATAAATTGAAGGCAGGTGGAAATAAGATTGGGAAATCTTTGTATCTAGCAGAGGAAGGAATCTGAGCTAATTCCCTGTTTGTGGTATGGATCTTTAGGGAATTAGTTGAGAAGCTAATTGAGTAGGGATAAAGGACGATGCAGGTAACTAGATTAGATAATTGTAGGCTGGAAGTAATAAGATATGAGGTTAAAAAAATACTGGGTGAGTGTGATTGGGTTGTTATGTAAACCCAGGAGATCAAATTTGGTTCACAAAGCAGTGGCACCCATTAATTTTTAAACGGACAGATGGCATGTTGGAATATTATTTTACTATTTTACAGAGAGCAGGTAAGAGCTGATTCAAGTCATAGACTCAGTTAAATGGGCCAGAATCTGTTAGAAACTAATAGATTTCCTCACATTTAAGATGATTCATTTTTCTGTCCTTCCTTTTGTGTTGGTGGCAATGGTTGGTGGCCATATGTTCTTGACTTTGATGTTTGCCAGAGATCACACCCTTTTCTTTGTGGTTTTCACTTTACTTGCTAACCTAATTAGCTCTAGCTGTTACAGAATGAAAACCAATTGTTTTACTCATTTCTTTTTTAAAATTAAATATATTTATTAGTTTTTTGAGGCCATATTTTACGGTGTTTCAAACTCAATTTTTTCTCTGCACTGAGGGATCACTCCTGGCAGCCTCAGGCAACCAGCCATACGCATTGTTTGCTATTAGACCTGGGTGACCCACTGTACTATCTCTCTGTCCCATCCACTATTTCTTGCTCCTTAAGCATAGAATACATTGGAAGTTGTCTCCATTCTTTTTCTCTATTTTTTTTGACATAAAAATGCCTTTATTTATTTTCTATTTTATTGAAACCCATTGTGATTTACAAATTCCTTCATCGATGGATTTCAGATATATAGTGAATCAGGGCCATTGCCACCACCAGTGTTGCCCTCTTTCCACCAATGTTCCCAAGAATGCATCCTATACCATGACTCTTTGCCCCCTGGCCTGCCAGTATAACAGGCCCATTTTAAGTTTAGGTTGTTATAGTTTGTGTCTCTTGATTCTATTCTAGTTGACTTTGGCTTGGATATTTAGTTCTGTCCTTTTTTTTATTTTCCACCAATGTACCTGAAAATATTTGGCCCCTGACCTCCATCCTTTTTTTTTTTTTCTTCTTAATTGTATAGAAAAAGGAAGAAATATGAGGTAAAACAAAGTATCTGTAATTAGTGTCCCAAGGTTCTATGAAAAATGTGGAAGCCCCTATCTAAAAGATTAAAAAAAGGGAGTTTGGATGGTATTTTTTTGTTTTGTTTTGTTTTGTTTTGTTTGTATAGGTGCAGCAAAAGTTGAGGAAAACAAAGAAAAAAACCTTTGGCCTAAAAACAGGGTGTCTCTCTCCATGAAGCGTGCTGCTAGGAGACCAGCTACAGGCTCTGGACATACTAAGTTGTCTAACCCCAAAGTCCTTCTTCATGATCCCAGGAAAAGTTCTCAACCATGGTTGTTGCAGTCAGAATTCTGTAATTAGAGACCTTGGTTTTTGCACAGATATTATATTGAAGCCAGAGCATCAAGGAAGCAGTGTCTTCTAGCTTCATCTCACTGTTAGGTGGTGAGGCAGGGAAACTTGCCCTGAAAACAAGTTGTTGCTGTTTCCAAGTCATCAGCATGTCATAAGAACACACCCCAGAGCAAGTCAGTGCCAGGACAGCATTAGGACTTCCCTGGTAGAAGTTCGATTCTCAGAAAACTGTGCTAGTTCCAAAGATGAGATCCAAGGTTCAGGGGTGAATAGCCATTGTCCGATCAACTGAAGCTTAAGTTAAGTCACTATGACAAAGGTTCAGGGTGAAAGGCACCCCCTCCAATATAAAATTTAGGAGTTTCCATATTAGATAAGAACTTCTTTCTGTACTTAAGATTTCTTATTTTAATGTGCCTATGCAAAAAGGAACAATGCCAAATGATACTACTGGCATATATGGGGGTAAAAATAACAAGCTAAACAATCCCTATAACCTAGTTATAACATGAACTCAGGGGCCCGGAGAGATAGCACAGCGGTGTTTGCCTTGCAAGCAGCCGATCCAGGACCAAAAGTGGTTGGTTCGAATCCCAGTGTCCCATATGGTCCCCCGTGCCTGCCAGGAGCTATTTCTGAGCAGACAGCCAGGAGTAACCCCTGAGCACCGCTGGGTATGGCCCAAAAACCAAAAAACAAAAAAAACAAAAAAACAAAAAAAAAAAACATGAACTCAGAACCCAAAAGTAACTTATCTACTAAATTTTCCTGCTACAGAGATCCAAAAAAGGGATGGGGAAAACTACTTTTACATAAGGAAATGCACAATTAGAATTATACCTATTGGGGCCACAGTGATAGTACAAAGGCAGGAGGTTTGCCTTGCATGCTGCCAACCTGGGCCAGACCTGGGTTCAATTCCCATCATCCCAAATGGTCCCCTGAGCCTTCTGGGGGCAATTTCTGAATGCAGAGCCAGGAGTAACCTCTGAGTGCTGCCAACTATGGCCCAAAACAAAAACAAAAAATAGTAATTATGCCTATTAAGGAAAAGCATCTAAGGAAACATACATATCTTCTTTAAGTTTTCTAAAATAGTCTTGGGTGGGGGATAAAGCCTGGAGCATAGCTTCGTCCTGCAACGTGGTCTTGAGGAGCCTGAAAAACTGCTGACAACAGTCACAGATCACGAAATGTCCTCAAGCTGAAGGTCACTCAAAAGCTGAATCCGTCAGCGAGTCATGATCCATAGTGAACTTTTCTATTTCTTTGTGAGTGTTGAGAAGTGTTTAGAACTTTCCTGTTCATTATCTGATCCCTTTTGCTTTCAGGGATTTTCATCTAATTATAGTCTATTGAGATGACTTTATTTTTCACTGACAATATGGCTTAACATTGAAAAAAAACTTAGCGGAGGCCAGAGTAATAATGCAGTTCATAACACACTTGTCTGACCTGGGTTCAATCCCTGGCATCCTGTATGGATCCCTGAGTACAGTGCCAGGAATAATCCCTGACCACATCCAGGTGTAGTTTAAAAACAAAAAGAAAAGAAAGAAAAGAAAAAAGATAAAAGTTAGATAATCTGTGTTGGGGGCCGGAGAGATAGCATGGAGGTAGGGCATTTGCCTTGCATGCAGAGGAACAGTGGTTCAAATCCCAGCATTCCATATGGTCCCCCGAGCCTACCAGGAGCGATTTCTGAGCAGACAGCCAGGAGTAACTCCTGAGCGCTGTGGGGCGTGACCCAAAACACAAACAAAAAAGATAATCTTTTTGGGGTAGGGGCCATACCTGATGATGTTCAGAAGTTACTCCTGGCACTGCACTCAGGAATTCCTCCTAGTGTTGCTCAGGAATCATATGGGATACCTGGGGTTGAACCTAGGTGGTGTGCAAGGTTAATGCCGTACCCACTGTTCTATTGCTCCAGCCCCAAGTCAGATACTCTTGTAAATACAAGTACACATGCATAAAAACTGGGATGGTAGTTAGGTTATAGACTCAGTTTATTGTCTTTTTGTTGTTACTATTATGGTGGTGATTTAGGGGTTGCTCAGGGCTCAGGATTCATTCCTGATGGGGGTACCATCAGTTCATTCTGGGAATGAACTCAGAGTTTCACATGAAGGAGACAAGTGCTTTACCACTGAGTTATCTTCTAGGCCCCTTAGCTTATCAACTTGTTCCAGTACTGGTCTGGGAAAGCATTTTGTATTCACATGGCTTTTTTCCTCTTTCTTTAGGTTACAGAATCTTATTAGTGCAGATGGGCCTAAGGACAGTGAGACAAGAGATGAGATGAACAAAGATGCAGATGCCCTCCTGGACCAGAGATACTTTCAGGTACTGAACAGCTGGAAAGATGTGTCATGAGCCCTAGTTTTGCTTACTGTGTGATGCACGGTCATGTGAGAAGAAATGTCTGTATTTATAGGTACTTACTCATCTTGGCTTGCTTCAAAACATTGTAGGTAAGAATTTATCCTACCCATTGAAGGAGATGTTGGCTTAAATCAAAGCAGTGTTGTAAAAAGCTGAGGTTCCTTTTTAACTAGATTTTAAAATTTGATTTTTCTCTTTAAATTTTACAATTTGGAATGAGATATAATACAGTAGTAAAGCATCTTGATGACAGTATACTGCAAAAGGAAGAAAATATAAGGAAGAGAAAGAATTGCAACACTATTTACAATCTGCAAAAAATGGATATATACTAATTGATAGACAAGTTATTTATTTATTTACTTTGGTTTTTGGGGCACACCTGGCAACGCTCAGGAGTTACTCCTGGCTCTACGCTCAGAAATCACTTCTGGCAGGCTCAGATGCTGGGATTCGAACCACCATCCTTCTTCATGCAAGGCAAACGCCCTACTTCCATGCTATCTCTCCAGCCCCCAGACATGTTATTCTTTTTTTCTTTTGTTTTTTCGGGCCATACCCGTTTGATGCTCATGGGTTACTCCTGGCTAAGCGCTCAGAAATTGCCCCTGGCTTGGGGGACCATATGGGACACTGGGGGATCAAACCTCGGTCCTTCCTTGGCTAGTGCTTGCAAGGCAAGCACCTTACCTCTAGCGCCACCTCGCCGGCCCCTGACATGTTATTCTTTTTTTTTTTTTTTTTTTTTTGGTTTTTGGGCCACACCCGGCGATGCTCAGGGGCTACTCCTGGCTGTCTGCTCAGAAACAGCTCCTGGCAGGCACGGGGGACCATATGGGACTCCGGGATTCGAACCAACCACCTTTGGTCCTGGATCGGCTGCTTGCAAGGCAAACGCCGCTGTGCTATCTCTCCGGGCCCTCTTTTTTATTTTTTAAACAACTTTATTACATACATGATTGTGTTTGGGTTTCAGTCATGTAAAGAACACCACCCATCACCAGTGCAACATTCCCACCACCAATGTCCCAAATCTCCCTCCTCCCCACCCAACCCCCGCCTGTACTCTAGACAGGCTTTCTATTTCCCTCGTATATTCTCATTATTAGGATAGTTCAAAACGTAGTTATTTGACATGTTATTCTTTTTTTTTTTTTTTTTTTTTGGTTTTTGGGCCACACCCGGTAACGCTCAGGGGTTACTCCTGGCTATGCGCTCAGAAGTCGCTCCTGGCTTGGGGGACCATATGGGACGCCGGGGGATCGAACCGCGGTCCGTCTCCTAGGCTAGCGCAGGTAAGGCAGGCACCTTACCTCCAGCGCCACCGCCCGGCCCCGACATGTTATTCTTAACCCCCACTCCACCCTAGGTTAATCATCTCCATCATGAATTGGGATTGTTGTATGAACTTTTGACTCTTGATTAGGATCAGGTTTTATTTTTATTTTATTTTTTTTTATCTTTTTCATGTATTCTGCTACTCTCTTAACTTTGCTTCAGGGGCAGAAGTAATGTAATATTTATATATTAACTATAACTTGCTGGAAGGAGATAGTTTTCATTGAATGGTATTCATAAAGGAGTTTGGTGGAACAGTTGGCAGGCTGTTTTTGGTTTTTTGTTGGTTTGTTGTTGTTGTTGTTGTTGTTTTTTGAGTAATCCTGATGGTGCTTGAATGTCACTACAAGTTGTGCTAAAGAGGCAAAGTGATGCTGGGGGCTCCAGCATGCAAAGTAAGCACTTTAGCTTTTGAGCCTTCTCTCTGATTTAAAGAAGGCATGAAAATATAATAAAGACAAATATTGGAGTACTCCAAAACTGAAACACACACACACACACACACACACGAATGAGAATAATAACAAAACTCTGGAAATAGGCATCAGAAAGTCATATTCCAGGGCCAGAGAGATAGCATGAAGAGAGGACGTTTGCCTGGCATGCAGAAGGACGATGGTTCGAATTCCAGCATCCCATATGGTCCCCTGAGCCTGCCAGGAGTGATTTCTGAGCGTAGAGCCAGGAGTAACCCCTAAGGGCTGCCAGGTGTGACCCAAAGACCGAAAGAAAGAAAGAAATAAAGAAAGAGAAAGAAAGAAAGGAAAGAAAGAAAGAAAGAAAGAAAGAAAGAAAGAAAGAAAGAAAGAAAGAAAAAAAAAAGAAAGAAAGAAGAAAGAAGAAAGAAAAAGAAAGAAAGAAGAAAGAAAGAAGAAAGAGAGAAAGAAAAAGGAGAGAAGAGAAAGAGAAGAGAAAGAAAGAAAGAAAGAAGAAAGAGAAAGAAAGAAGAAAGAAAGAAAAGAAAGAAGAAAGAAGAAAAGAAAGAAAGAAAGAAAAGAAAGAAAGAAAGAAAGAAAGAAAGAAAGAAAGAAAGAAAGAAAGAAAGAAAGAAAGAAAGAAAGAAAGAAAGAGGGGGGGAGTGAGGGAGTGAGGGAACGAAGAAAAGGAAGGAAGTCATGTTCCCCAGAGACTGTTCATTGAAGCTCTTTTTTCTTTTTTTAGTTTTTGGGTCACATCTGGCAGCGCTCAGAGGTTACTCCTGGCTCTACACTCAGAAATCGCTCTGGGAGGCTCATGGGACCATATGGGATGCCAGAATTCGAACCACTATCCTTCTGCATGCAAGGCAAATGCTCTACGTCCATGCTATCTCTCCGGCCCGACTTTTCTTTTGGTTTTTGGGTCACACTTGGCAGCGCACAGGGATTACTCCTGGCTCTGCACTCAGAAATTGCTATTGGTAGGCTCAGGGGACCATATGGTATGGTGGGAATCAAACTGGGATTTGATCAGGGTTGGCTGTGTGCAAGGCAAACCACCCTAGTCCTGTGGTATTGCTCTAGCCTCATTTGAAACTTTTTATGGGGAGAAAAAAACCTGCACATTTTCTAGTTTCAAAGTCTACATATTCCTTTAAAAAAAAACACAACCATCTTGGGCCAGAGAGATAACACGATAACACAGTGGTCAGGCATTTGCCTTGCTCACAGCCAACCTGGAACAGGCCCAGGTTTGATTCCTGGCATCCCATATGGTCCCCTAAGCCTGCCAGGAGCAATTTCTGAGTGCAGAGCCAGGAGTAACCCTTGAGAGTTGCCGGATGTGGCCCAAAAAAACAAGCAAAAAAATTCACCTCAAGCTATGAAGTAATGTTAAGTTTAGCTAAAATAGGTGATTGAAATAGGGAAATGTGGATGCTAGCTAAGGATGTCCAGTTGATGGTGATTCCCTAATAGATCAGTCATAACTACTTTTAAATCTAAATCATTTAAAATGCAAATTATTTTTCTCCACAGTCTGTGGTTGTCAGTAGCTGATATTTAAACATGTTGATGAAACTTGAATTTGTCATCTATTAGTCTGTCAGTCTATTAAACACCATCTTTGGGGCCAGAGAGAGAGTACAGCAGGTAGGGTGCCTGCCTTGCATGTAGATGACCCAGGTTTGATCCCCAGCATCTTACCTTATCCCCCAAGAACCATCAGGAGTGTTTCCTGAGTGCAGCACCTGGAGTAAGTCCTGAGCATTTCTGGGTGTGACCCAACCTCCCCCAAAAGAGACCCCCTAAATCAGGTGTCTCAAACTCGAGGCTCGTGGGCCACAAACGGCCCTCCGTACAACATTTTGTGGCCCTGCCCTAGAGGAATCATTTTTTTGTTTTGTTTTAGTTGTTTGGGTCACATCCTCCAATGTTCAAGGCTTACTACTGACTTTGCACTCAAGGATCACCCCAACTTTGCCTCCTGCAGCCGCAGGTAAATTGAATTTGAGACCCCTGCCCTAAATACTTAATGAGAGCTCTGAGAATGTTGTTTCTCTCTCATCTTAAGGATGACTTTAGTGAATATTACTTTGACAAGACCATGACAAGCATGTAACTAAAACAATCTTTTCCAAAGGTGCTGTGTAACATCAATGCAATTATTCACAGTCCAAAAGCTCCAGCCATAATTTATAAACAGAGTAAAGGGGGAGCCCAAAATTTTAATCAAGATTATGTGCAAGAGTGTGGATTTGAGCATCTTATTCCTATACTAGAAATGTGGGCAGAACAACTGATTTCCTTAAAGGTAAGAGGAGGGTTGATTATTATTATTATTTTTTAAAGGTTTGCTTTTATTTATTTATTTTTGGTTTTTGGATCATACCTGGTGGTGCTCAGGGGTCACTCCTGGCTGTCTGCTCAGAAATAGCTCCTGGCAGCCACGGGGGACCATATGGGACACCGGGATTCGAACCAACCACCTTTGGTCCTGGATCGGCAGCTTGCAAGGCAAACGCCGCTGTGCTATCTCTCCAGGCCCGATTATTATTATTTTTATGTTTTAAACATTTCTTAATTTCTTTTCTTTTTGGAGGAGGAGGGAGGGTCTCATGTGTTGTGGTGCAAGGGATTGTGGGCCTCCTGCAAGCAAAACATGGACTCAGCTCATTAAACTCTTTTTTTTTTTTTTTTTGGTTTTGGGGCCACATCCAGTGATGCTCAGGGGTTAGTCCTGGCTATATGCTCAGAAATTGCTCTTGGCTTGGGGGACCATATGAAATGCCAGGGGATCAAACCATAGTCTGTCCTAAGCTATTTCGTGCAAGGCAGACACCTTACACTCTGCGCCACTGCTCTGGCCCCTCATTAAACTTTTTTTTTTTGTAACCTCACTTGAATGTGGGCCTCCCATATGAAATGCCAGGGGATCAAACCATAGTCTGTCCTAAGCTATTTCGTGCAAGGCAGACACCTTACACTCTGCGCCACTGCTCTGGCCCCTCATTAAACTTTTTTTTTTTTGTAACCTCACTTGAATGTGGGCCTCCCATGCACAAAGTACACACACTAGTCCACAGCTTTCTCCCAAGCCCATGTGCTTTTTTACCATACATCATTTTATTATAACTGCACCTTATGATAGTTGGCTAACAAAGGTATCATTATACTGGGACTATTTTTTTTGGGGGGGTCACACCCAGCAGCACTCAGGTGTTACTCCTGGCTCGACGCTCAGAAATCACTCCTGGCAGGCTCGTCGGACCATATCGGATGCTGGGATTCAAACCACCGTCCTTCTGCATGCAAGGCAAGTGCTCTACCTCCATGCTATCTCTCTGGCCCCAAATTTTTTAAAAATATAGTCCCAGGGCCGGAGAGATAGCATGGATGTAGTGCATTTGCCTTTCATGCAGAAGGATGGAGGTTCGAATCCTGGCATCCCATATGGTCCCCCAAGCCGGCCAGGAGCGATTTCTGAGCACAGAGCCAGGAGTACCCTGAGCACTGCCGGGTATGACTCAAAAACTAATATATACATATTTAAAATATATATTAATGTAATTAATTAATCATTTAATATAATTAAATACATATTTAAAAAACACTTGATTGCAGGGCCGGAGCAGTGGTGCAAGCAATAGGCCATTTGCCTTGCATGCACTAACCTAGGATGGACTGAGGTTCTATCCCATATGGTCCCCCAAGCCAGGAGCGATTTCTGAGTGCATAGCCAGGAGTAACACCCCTGAGTGTAACAGGTGTGGCCCAAAAATCGAAAAAAAAAAATCTTAAAGGTGGTTGGTTTGAATCCCGGTGTCCCATATGGTCCCCCGTGCCTGCCAGGAGCTATTTCTGAGGAGACAGCCAGGAATAACCCCTGAGCACCGCCGGGTGTGGCCCAAAAACAAAACAAAACAAAACAAAAATCTTGATTGCACTTGCTATTTAAAATATGTTTGTATATGAATATATGTTGAAACTTAGGATAATGCCCTAAGAATGCTCAACTCCACAAATCTGAGAATGTAGAATAGTGCTTACCGGTGTCTGAGTAAGAATGTTGCAGATTACAGCAAGTGGGTAAGGAGTTTCTTTTACGAAAATTAGAACGTTCTGAAATCTAGATAATGGTTGCACAGTTTTATAAATATAGTAAAATTATACATGTGAATTTCACATGTTTTATGGTACATGAATTATGTATTAATGAAAATAATAAAAAGTCAAGACCAAAATACCAGATAAAGCTTGTGGGGTTTTTTGTTTCTTTGGGTTTTTTTTTTTTTGGGGGGGGGGGGAGGCAAACCCAGTGATGCTCAGGGGTTACTCCTGGTAACACGCTCAGAAATCCCTCCTGGCTTGGGGACCATATGGGATGCCAGGGATCAAACCGCGGTCCATCCTAGAGCAGCCACATGCAAGGTAAATGCCCTATAGCTGTGCCACTGCTCCGACACCAAAGCTTGAGTTTTAATCTGTTAATGATTTAAAGTTGTTATTCACATAATGTATGTTGATAATAAGTACATAAGCATCAGATTCTAAATATTTTAATGAGATATTTATCTTATGAAACTAAATTTAACAGACTGTAAACTGATAGCAGTTTTATTTTGTATAGTTTTGGGGCCATACTTAGCTCTATAGGAGGTCACTCCTGATTCTGTCCTCAGCAAGCACTGCTGGCAGGGCTTGTGGTACCAGGGATCAGACCTGGATAGGAAGCCTCCAAGAGCCCTCTCTGTTTCCAGTCTCTCCAGCCTGATACTGGTATTTTAAGAATACTCATTAATAATATATTAGACCTCTTTGGTTAATTAGACCTTCTTTTTTGTAATGGAAACTTTCCTATCAGTGATACCATGTCTTTTCTTTTGTTGTAAAGGATTTACATAAATCCTTGAAAACACTGTCTGCAGAATTAGTGCCTTGGCATAATCTAAAGAAGCAGGATGAAAATGAAGGTATCAGAGTTGAAGATTTGTTGCTTATAGTTGATACCATGTTGGAAGAAGTTGAAAATAAGGAAAAGGTAATGCTTAAATAAATATGCCTATTTCGCTGTAACCATATCTTTAAAATGATCATCTAAGAATTTTTATTTTTTGTTTTTATTAAAATTGTTTTTCCTTGTGAACTATTTTCCCCCACTTTTTTTTATTTTTGAACAGGGCAGCAGTACTCCAAATCTTCAAACTTTGCAAGCTGTTGTTTCTCACTTCCAAAAATTGTTCGATGTGCCTTCTCTAACTGGAGTCTATCCTCGAATGAATGAAGTTTATACTAGACTTGGCGAGCTAAACAATGTCATGAGAACCCTCCAAGAACTCTTAGAATTAGGTGATGATCTTTTGTCATTTGAGGTTTCAATTTATTTTTGTTTAGGGCCACACCCCAAACACTTGGGGTTACTCCTGGCTCTGCACTCAGAAATAGCTCCTGGCAGGCTCAGGGGAGCTTTTGGGATAAAGGATTGAACCTGGGTCTGCCCCGGGTCAACTGCATGCAAGGCAAATCTCCTACCACTATGCTATCGCTCTGGTCCCCTGGGGTTCCATTTTAGGATATTCTAATCAAACAAAAGTAGGTAAAATAAATTGGGGGGCGGCACACCCAGCAGGGTTCAGGGCTTACTCTGACCCTGCACTCAGAAATTATTCCTGGTGGGACTTGAGATAATATGTGGTAGGCATGTGGTGTTTACATACAAAGCAAACACCCTATCCACTGAACTATTTCTCTAGCCCTAAAATTTTGTTAACAACAAAAAATTTGAGGTAGTGGGGGCTGAGGTATAGCTCATCATTAAGCACTTCCTTTGCATGTATGTCAATCCCAGCATTGTAAAATAAAGAAGAAAAAAAATTGAGGATACTTGGGGCCAAAGAGATAACATGGAGGTAGAGTGTATGCCTTGCAAACAGAAGGACAGTGGTTCGAATCCCAGCATCCTATATAGTTCCCTGAGCCTGCCAGGAACAATTTCTGAGCATAGAGCCAGGAGTAACCCCTGTGACCCAAAAAACAAAACAAAATTTGAGGATATCTGAAGGGCCAATATATCTGATTTGAAGATTTGGGGGTTGGGAGGGTCACACCATCACACCCAGAAGTTACTCCTAGCTCTGCACTTAGAAGTCACTCCTGGCAGGCTCGAGGGACCGTATGGGATGCTGGGATTCAAATCACCATCTGTTCTGGATCTGCTGCATTTGAATCGACTTGTGTTTGCAAGTCCCAGATTTTGGATTTTTTGTTGTTTTTTTTTGTTTGTTTGTTTGTTTTTTGGGGTCATACCCGGCAGTGCTCAGGGGAACTCTTGGCTCTATGCTCAGAAGTCACTCCTGGCAGGCTCAGGGGACCATATGGGATGCCGGGATTTGAACCACAGTCCTTCTGCATGCAAGGCAAACGCCTTACCTCCATGCTATCCCTCTGGCTTCGATTTTGGAATTTTGTTGTTGTTGTTGTTGTTGTTGTTGTTGGGCCACACCTGGTGGTGCTCAGGGGTTACTCCTGGCTGTCTGTTCAGAAATAGTTCCTGGCAGGCACGGGGGACCATATGGGACACTGGGATTTGAACCAACCACCTTTGGTCCTAGATTGGCTGCTTGCAAGGCAAACGCCGCTGTGCTATCTCTCCAGGCCCGATTTTGGAATTTTTAATTTAAAATATTCTATCCTTTTCTCTTTGGCAGATAATTCATCCTCGTTATATGTGTTGGTGAACACAGTTGGGAAATTGTGTAGATTGGTGAATGAGGATATCAAGGACCAGGTTGTGCAAGTATTAGGACCTGAAGACCTTCAAAGGTATTTATATCAGAACTATACAGAGTATCCAGAATTCTGGGTGTGTTGAAAGTGAAGATTGTCAATAACTTTCTGTTATTAATTTTTCTTGTTTTTGTTTGGACCTTTAAAATGTGCTTACTTCAACAGCACATATACCAGAATGAAAGGCAAATTCATGAAGTGTTCCATATTTTTTTAGTTTCATATTTTTAAACCCACAGTGCAAAAACTTATTAAAAACAACAATCGAAAATAATCTTACAGTTAGACATGGACAGAGTACCAGTATTTTCTTTTTTTTTTTTTTTTTTTTTGGTTTTTCGGGCCACACCTGTTTGATGCTCAGGGGTTACTCCTGGCTAAGCGCTCAGAAATTGCCCAGGCTTGGGTAGACCATATGGGATGCCTGGGGATCGAACCGCAGTCTCGATCTTTCCTTGGCTAGCACTTGCAAGGCAGACACCTTACCTCTAGCGCCACCTCGCTGGCCCCAAGAGTACCAGTATTTTCAAGATAAGAATAGATTGTCGTGGGGCCAGAGCGGTGGCACAAGCAGTAAGGTTTCTTTTATTTTTTTGGGAGGGGGGCACATCCAGTGACCCTCAGGGATAACTCCTGGCAATATGCTCAGAAATTGCCCCTGGCCTGGAGGACCATATGGGACGCTGGGGGATTGAGCCACGGTCATTCTAGGCTAGCACCCGCAGGCAGATGCCTTACGCTCTGTGCCACCATCCCAGCCCCGCCAGGGGCAATTTCTGTGTGCATAGCCAGGAGTAATCCCTGAGTGTCACCAGGTGTGCCCCCCCCCAAAAATAGATTGTCGCATCTATAGGTTTGTATAAAAGTGGTTTAACATATTGCTATAAATCTGTTTCCAGGAGAAATTATGTATAGAGAATAAAACCTTATTAACAACTTCACATATGTTCCTATATGTAAATATGACCTATTTTGGGGCAATTTCTGTGTTGAGGAGTTGTTTTTTTAAATGAAGTTTCTAACATAAAACCCAGTTTTAGAAGTATATGTATGTGAGAGATGGGATAAATCCTCAGTTCAATTCCAGTCACCACAAAAGAATAAAAATACAAAACAAGCATTATTTTTAAAACATTGTGATTTACAAAGTTGTTCATAATATAGTTGATTCAAGTTTTAATGCTCCGACACTAATCTCTCCACCAGTGTGACCTTCCTTCCACTAGTGCTCCCAGTTTTCCAGCCCCCCAAGCCTGTTCCCTTAGCAGACACATAACAAATTTACTTAATATTACTTGTTCCAACAAATCTTAAATTAATGGGAAATGGAATATTAGAAAATAAATGGAAAATGAAGTCAGTTTATGATAATTGTTAAATGATTTTAATCTATTGTAAATAGTTATTCAAATTGCAAAAGTGAAACATTTAAATTGTAACTATATTTAAAGCAATTCTCCCCCCACCCCTGATTTTTTTAAACTGTAACACATGGAGAACAGATAATACTACATAGTCCATATCTTCTGCAAGTTTTCTAAGAAGGATCAGTTCCTTCTTTAACATTTAAGTTTTCTGATGCTTTATGCTTTTGTGTGTGTGTGTGGGGGGGGGTTCAAACCCAATGGAGCTCAGTGCTTATTCCTGGCTCTGAACTCAGGAATCATGCCTGGAAGTTCTGGGATTGTGGGGTATATGGGATGCCAGGGATAAAACCCAAGTGAGCCACATGTAAGGCAAGTTACCCTATCCACTATATTATTGCTCCATTCTCCATGATATTTAATGCTTTCATTGTTTTGGTTGTTTTGTTTGGTTTTGTGGCCACAATCAGAGGCACTCAGGTTATTCCTGGCCCTGCACTCAGAAATCACTCCTGCTAGGCTATGGGGACCATATGGGGTGTCAGGGATTGAATCTAGGTTGGCCACGTGTAAGGCAAATGCCCTACCTGCTTTGCTATTTCTTCAGCCCCAATGTTGTTTTGTTTTTTTATTTGTTTTGGGGTATACCCAATGATGCCCTGATACCCTGGCTCTGTCTTTAAGAATCACTCCTAGCTGTGTTTAGGGATCATATGAGATGCCAGGGATCAAACCTGGGTCAGCCGCATAAAAGGCAAATGCCTTATCTGCTATACTGTATCACCCTGGCCCTGCTTACTTTTTAAATATTTTTAAAGGAACGTATTTATTTCACTGTTTTTTTTCTCTTCACAGAGTTTTACTTACTACTGACACTTACTCTGAGTGCTTAATAGTATATTGATATAAAAGCCAAATATTGTAAGAAAAGATCTCTAAAAGAATCATTGTGAAAAATGGAACATGATTCATCCTAAGAATGTTTTATAAATATTAATTCTGGAGAGCAGCTTCCAAGCAGTGGTTAGGGACCATTCCCAGAAATACTTATTTGGTCAGTCAGTTCAGTGCTTAAAGTCTGTGATACAATGCTCTAAGGCCCAGTGCTGTGGAGACTGGCCTTCAGGGCAAAGCTGTGGGGCCTTGTGGTTCCAGAAATTGAACTCAGGGGCTGAAAGCATGCACACCAAGCCTCTGACTTCTCATCTCTTCTCTGACTGGTATATAAAACTCCCGGGCATGCACACCAGCCCTTTGAGCTATCATCTCAGCCCTGAAATGATTCATGAATTTAATTTTAGAATGCTGTTTACAATGATAAGAGGTTTTAGTTTTTGATTTTATATTCTTTTTGGGCCTGACACAAACTCCTGGCACAGTGCTCAGGAGTTACTCCTGGCTCTGCACTCAGGAATCATCACTGGCAGACTCAGGGGACCATTTGGGATGCCAAGGAACAAATATAGGTTGGCCATTTATAAAGCAAGTGCTCTCCCCACTCTAGACAATTATTTTATTTTGGATATGTTCTGTTTTCAATCACATGAATGAATCTAAATGGATAATTTCATGTAAACTTTGTATTTTTTAAAGCATTGTCCACAAATTGAAGGAACATGAAGAATTTTTCCCTGCATTTCAGGCCTTTACTAACGACCTACTTGAAATCTTAGGTAAGATCTCTGTTAGTGGCTGTGGGTGTGACGAATGTATGTTCCTAAGTCACTGAATTCGTTATAAGTGCTGCTACCTAGAGAGTTTGGTTAGAAGGTGTCTAGAAACCGTTAGCAGTTCTGGAAATAACATCTCTCACTTTAATTAGAATGGGTTAGTCCCCAGGCCTGAGAAGCACCCTGACCTTAAAGAAATCAGTGATTGCCTTTATTTTTTGGTTTTTGGGTCATACCCAGCAGTGCTCAGGTGTTACTCAGAAATTGCTCCTGGAAGGACGGGGGACCATATGGGATGCTGGGATTCGAACCACCGTCATTCTGCATGCAAGGCAAATGCTGTACCTCCATGCTATCTCTCCAGCCCCAGGGATTGCCTATTTGGAGACCTTAGAATAAGATATAGAGGGGCCGGAGAGATAGCATGGAGGTAAGGTGTTTGCCTTTCATGCAGAAGGTCATTGGTTCGAATCCCGGTGTCCCATATGGTCCCCTGTGCCTGCCAGGAGCAATTTCTGAGCATGGAGCCAAGAGTAACCCCTGAGCACTGCCAGGTGTGACCCAAAAACCACCACCAAAAAAAAAAGATATAGTGTTGGGTCCAGTTTAAACTGACTATGGTAATACCACATTAGAAATCTTGGTAAAAAAAAGTTTTGTTTTTTTTTGTTTTGTTTTGTTTTTGGGCCACACCCGGCAGTGCTCAGGGGCCACTCCTGGTTCTACACTCAGAAATCACCCCTGGCTGGCTCGGGGGACCATATGGGATGCCGGGACTCGAACCACCATCCTTCCGCATGCAAGGCAAATGCCCTACCTCCATGCTATCTCTCCAGCCCCAAATCTTGGTAAAATTTATTGAGAAAGTGCTTTTTTCTGTTCATTTTTTTTTTCTTTCAGCGGGAGGCACATTGGCAGTACACATGTTTTTTGTTTTTGTTTTTTTTTTGTGCCACACCCGGTGATGCTCAGGGGTTACTCCTGGCTATGCGCTCAGAAGTCGCTCCTGGCTTGGGGGACCATATGGGACGCCGGGGGATCGAACCGCGGTCCGGTCCGTCCTAGGCTAGCGCAGGCAAGGCAGGCACCTTACCTCTAGCGCCACCGCCCGGCCCCCGGCAGTACTCATGTACTACTCATTGCTCTATGTTCATGGATTGGACCCCTGTGTTTGGGTTTTTCTCCTCTCTTCCCCCTTCTCTTTATATCTACCTACTGTACATTTTGGGGGGTTTTGTTGGGGGCCACACCTGGTAGTGCTCAGGAATTATTCCTAGTGATGCTTGGGGGACCATACAAGATGTTGTGGATCAAACTGGGGTTGGTCACTTGCAAGGCAAACTCCTACCCACTGTATTATACCTTCATTCCCCTGCTGTATTTTTTTGAAATGTAAAAAGTTTGGGGCCGGAATGGTGGTGCAAGCTGTAAGGCGCCTGCCTTGCATGCACCAGCCTAGGACGGACCCTGGTCCGATCCCCCGGTGTCCCATATGGTCCCCTTAGCCAGGAGCAATTTCTGTGCACATAGCCAGGAGTACCCCTGAGCGTCACCAGGTGTGGCCCAAAAACCAAAAACAAAATGTAAAAAATTTTCTTCTTATGTGATATGAAATGCTATCAGGAAGAAGAGTTTAAGTCTGTAGCAAGGAAGATATATACTTATTTGGTTCTTTTGATGCCGTACCTGCTGGTTCTCAGGGCTTACTCTCAGCTTTGCATTCAGGGATCACTCCTGAATGGGGCTCAGGGACCATACAGAGTGCCAGGGATTGAACCCAGGTCAGTCCCATGGAAGGCAAGCATTCTATCTGCTGTACTTTGGCTCCAGAAGAGATGTACAAGATTTTTACACTTGCTGAGACTGAAAAATTTGTGAGGTGTTCTCTGTCTGAAAGGGAAAATAAATCTCATTTTCTTAGGAATCTCAAAAGAACAAGTCTTGCAAAGTAATTGTACATGGGTTCTGTTTGATGTATCTTAATGTTCTTTGGCTGAAAGTTCAAAGTTAAGATATCAGCAAGGGGACTTCTTCTGAGAATTCTGTTTATGGGTGATTATCCTTCCACTGTAACTTTACCTTGTCCTCTTTGCATCTTTGTCTCATAATTAAAAATAAAAAATTAAAACAAATCAGCTTATCAGATAAAAGCAATTTGTAAGAGATTTTAAGTATAATGTTAAATAGTCATCATTTCCATTTATTGTCAACTTTTGCTTTTATAACTATAAAGTAATTAAAAGTTGTACTTTACTTTTTTGAAATAGAAAAAAAAAAAGAACAAGTCTTGGGCCTGAGCGATAGTACAGCGGGTAGGATGTTTGCCTTGCACAAGGCAAAGGAAAATGTCATTTCAAAGTTAAGTTTAAGGTGAGGCATGAAATTGCAGAAATATGGGGTTGGAGAGAGCACAGCGGTAAGGCATTTGCCTTGAAAGCAGAAGGACATTGGTTCAAATCCCAGCATCCCATATGGTCCCCTGAGCCTGCCGGGGGCGATTTCTGAGCATAGAGCCAGGAGTAACCCCTATGCGCTGCCGGGTGTGACCCAAAAACCAAAACAAAACAAAAAAAATTGCAGAAATATGTTGGTTTATCTCCTGAGGAGCCCAGTTTCATAGAATAATATGGTTCTGCTTACTTTGGGGTCCTAATTAACTTTGTCAGTGAGATTTCTTTTTAACTTAAACATTATGGTTACAAGATTGTTCATAATACAATTTTTTCCACAGATAAAGTTATTCATGATCAAATTACAGTCACACAATATGTAACGACTTTACCAGTGCACATTTCCTACCACCAATGTCTATAATTTTCCTCTCATTCTCCCTGATGTTCTCTTCCCTCCCAGCCACCTTCTCCCACCTGCCTCTGGGACAGGCATTTTACTTCTTTCTCTGTATCTCTCTCTGTCTCTGTCTGTCTCTCTCCTCTTTTTTGACATTGTGGTTTGTGCTACTGCAAATGAAGGGGTGCCATGAATGTCCTTTCCATATTAGATATTCTCTGCTCTAGCTGCACTCTCTGTTCTTTGTGGTAAGCAGCCTACCGTGAATTGGTCCTCCTGATTTTTTTTTTTGGTTTTTGGGCCACACACTCAGGGGTTACTCCTGGCTGTCTGCTCAGAAATAGCTCCTGGCAGGCACGGGGGACCATATGGGACACTGGGGTTCGAACCAACCACCTTTGGTCCTGGATCGGCTGCTTGCAAGGCAAACGCCGCTGTGCTATCTCTCCGGGCCCGGTCCTCCTGATTTTCATCTCTGTTGTCTCTGGATATCATCCTTACACTGTCTTTTATTTTTCTTATATCCCAGTGATGAGTGAGATTATCCTGTGTTTATCCCTCTCCCTCTGACTCATAATTGGTGAGGTCTTTCCATTAGTAAATAGTGTGTGGGGGCCGAAGAGATAACATGGAGGTAGTACTTTTGCCTTGCATGTACAAGGACGTTGGTTTGAATTCCAGTATCCCATATGGTCCCCCAAGCCTGCCAGGAACTATTTTTGAGCATAGAGCCAGGAGCAACCCCTGAGCGCTGCCAGGTGTGATCTAAAAACAAAAAACAAAACAAAAAAGCTGGTAACAGGTTTTTTTGTTTTGTTTTTTCCAGAATCCTATAATCAGTACTTGGGTATAAATGACACTCAGTGGGGTTTATGTGGGATCATTTGCTTCAAAAATCCAAGTCCTCCTGCAGATGGATCTGTATTTTGGTCATAGTAGAAATCCTGGAGTTAACAGTACATTTGCCACTAGAAAAGTTAAAGTAGTGTTAGTGTACATGACTAATTTTCTTTTTCCTTCGTTTCCTATCTTAAGCTTCCAGAACAACAGACTGGTGTACTGAACAGGTCTTTTGTTTGTTTGTTTGTTTTTGGGCCACACCCAGTGGTGCTCAGGAGTACCCTAAGCCCTGTTCAGAAATCACTTCTAGAAGGCTTGGGGAACCATATGGGATGCCAGGGATCGAACTCGGGTTTGCCACATGCAAGGCAAATGCCCTACTCCCTGTGCTATCACTTTGCCCCCCCAACAGATCTTATGTAAAATTAAAAAATGAGCTTATGTGCAATGACTTAGCATATCACCTAGAAAAAAACTACCAAGAATTCAGAGTAGGGGCTCGGAGAGATAGCACAGCGGCGTTTGCCTTGCAAGCAGCCGATCCAGGACCAAAGGTGGTTGGTTCGAATCCCCGTGTCCCATATGGTCCCCCGTGCCTGCCAGGAATTATTTCTGAGCAGACAGCCAGGAGTAACCCCTGAGCACCGCCGGGTGTGACCCAAAAACCAAAAAAAAAAAGAATTCAGAGTACCTGCCATCGGGGTATAGTCCTATGGACTAAGGGTTGGAGAAACCTTAGTTCCAGTGTTCATAAGCATTTATACAGTGGATTCTAACATAGACTGGTAGGAAGGATAATTGTCTTAGGAAGAAAAATCAAATTGGAAAGGAAATTGGCAGAGAAGAATCTGAGTGAGTTTATCTGGTAGCTGGACCAAGCACTTAAGAATCTTACACTTAAGTTCAGGATGTTTGGTTTAAGAGCTTTACACCTTTAGTTTCTAAAAGGAAAACTAAAAAGGTGACCCTCAGGGGGCTGGAGCAATAGCACAGTGGTAAGGCATTTGCCTTGCATGCTGCCAACACAGGACAGACCCTGGTTCGAATCCGGCATCCCATATGGTCCCCCGAGCCTGCCAGGAGCGATTTCTGAGCACTGCTGAGTGTGACCCCAAAACACAAAGGAAACAAAAAAGTGACCCTCAGGACTGAACTTTGTTTTCTGAAAAGCCATCGTAAGCTCTTACCTGGGGCCCAGGAACAAGACAACAACCTCTGTCTGATGAAATAATGCTAAAAGTCGCATTATGTGTTCACCCAGATCACTGTGCAGATACAAAGAGGCAATAAGTAGCCTATAGAGTTAGTTGAATCTATTGGTCAGCGCACACTGCCAAGAGCCAGAGTCTGAGTATTATGATAGTGTTTCTGAGCAGGTGCTCTGTGATTTGACTCATGACACATTATCACCCCCATTGGGGAGACATTTCCTGTGTAGGAAAGCACAAGTGTTATTGCTTTTGTATTTGAGGTTTTCCTTCAGAAGAGGCTCTCATTTCTTCTGGACCTGTCACTTATAAAGCTACTCTTTTTTTATTTTTGTTTTTCTATTACAGAAATTGATGACCTGGATGCCATTGTACCTGCCGTAAAGAAATTAAAAGTACTTTCATACTGAAAACAAATCATTTTTACTGTGTAAATTGCCTTCTTAACATTAAAAGTATTGTGTAGGATTGCTCTTGAGGCAAGGGTTATAAAATGTGTGTGTATATATATATATATTTATATTTATTTATTTACTCTCGGAAATCATCCCATCTTAGTACTAGGTCTTTCTTCATATATTTATTAACTTTGAGATTTTTATAGTTCTAAGATAAAATTAGGAAGTTAACTTTAGATCCTTTAATCACTTTTTAAGAAGTTCTTGAGTCCTTAAAATGTAAGATGGTTTTAAAAATAGTACAGTGTGTGTAAGAGAGAAAGCCGGGGAGGGATATTATAAGTAACAGATAAGTTGTGTTTATGGTCAGGGAGTGAGTGAGTCTACTGGTTCTGGAACAAAGAATGCCAATGACTCTTCAAGTCCAGTCAGTAAGAAACTAATGCTTTTCTGGCAAGGATTAATTGGCACATTCTATTAAGATATACTTCATGGCACTTGCCCTTTTGAAGCAGGAGGAAGAAAAGGAAAAAGAAGAATGTTTTGCCATTCTGTAAGGGTAGGAAATGAATCACAAAGTAAACAGATAAGTGGATAGAAGTCTTTTTTATTCAATCTTGATGTAATGTACTTTTTTTTTTGTAAGGATGAGTTCTTAAATAAAATTTTGCAAAGAATTTCCAGACATTAAGTGTCCTCAATGACTTATTTGTACCACTGGCAAAGAATGAGTCTCATTCTCTTACTTTGGGAGCCTTCCGCAGGCACTTGATTCACCCTTGCTTTATTTGACATCAGAGACCTTTCCTTATTCTTTGCTCTCAGTATTTAGCCAGATTTCACTTAAGGGACCATTGTTCAGTCTCACACTGTAAGTATAAGCTATGTTTGTACACTGATGCTCCTCCCCGTCCTCTGCTTCTCAGTTTGTTAATTAGCTCACATGTTGAAGCATGAGCCTAACTTATGCAGAGTCCCAAGTTTGATCTTTGGCCCCTCATGTTCCCCATGCCCCTGCCAGCCTTGCCAGGTGTTCCTCACCCCCAGAACTGCCAGGTGTGACCCCTATTTTTTTTAAAGCTGACTTAGAACTTCCTGGTGGTTTTTGCTCATTGTCATGTAGAGAATATTGTAAAGATTTTCCACAGGTAGGCTGAGTAGAAAAAGTAAATGCTAGTAAATAGACCTCCAAATTTTTTATTTTTTTTTTAATTCAGTTATTTTTGTTAGTCTAAAAAACTTTTTTTAATTTAAATTTTAGTTTTGGGCCACGCCCGGCTGTGCTCAGAGGTTATTCCTGGTTCTACACTCAGGAATCACTCCGGGCAGGCTTGGGGGACTATATGAGACGCCAGGGATCTAACCTGGGTTGACCATGTGCAAGACAAATGCCCTACACACTGTGCTACTGCTCGGACCCCTGAAATTACTTTTTTTGAGGGCTACACCCAGCAGTGCTCAAGGGTTACCCCTGGTTCTGCATTCAGAAATCGCTCCTGGCAGGCTTGGGGGACCATATGGGATGCCAGGAATTGAACCCAGGTTCTTCCTGGGTCAGCATGTGCAAGGCAAAAACCCTATCACTGCACTATCTTTCTGACCCAGAAATTACTTTTATAAAAAGAAAATAAACTAGCTCTAGTTTGTGAACCTGTGTCTTTGATGGATGAGTAGAAAGAGGATTTGATTATTCAGTAATGAAGTACTTTAAGGTAGGATCAGAGAGAACCCAACAAGCAGAGCACATGCATTGCAAAAAGTCTGGTGTTGGTCTCTGGAGCACTCTTAGGAGTGACCCCCAGCACAGATTTGGGAGTAGCCCCTTAGCACCACCAGGTATGGTGAGGCCCAGACCCTCGACCCCACCCCCAAATCCAAAAAGTGTAGTAGACTGCTTTAAGAAATTACTGGGAGTTTGGAAATGTAGCAATATTTGAAAGAAATGTCATTTAAAATTTATTTTCATCTAATCATATTTAGGAGCCTCTTACTATTTTGTGTGTGTATGTGGTTTTGGGGTCGCACCAGTGATGCTCATTGGTTACTTCTGGTTCTGCACTCAGAAATGACTTCTGGCAGTGCTCAGCAGGCCATATGGGATGCCAGAGGTCAAACCTGGGTTGGCCGAATGCAAAACAAATGCCCTACCCATTGTGCTATCACTCCAGGTCCACCCCCTAACCCCAGACTCTTTTTCTGTTTGTTTGGTTTTGAGCCACACCCAAACCTCATCTGGTCCCCCAAACACTGCCAATAATAAGCCCTAAGTAATACCAGGTTTGCCCCCCCCCATGCCCACCATTCCTGTCATTTCAGAAGTTTTCTTTGCTCCTAGGAGCTCCCTAACACTCTGAACAATCTACATGCTCCTTTGCATCGTCCAGGGTCTGATGCAGTCTTGAACAATTCAGGCTTTGTCTTATCCGGCAACTTTCACTTCACATTATTACTTTGAGATTCTTTTTGGTTGCATTCATGCTTATTCGTTATTTTGCTGCATAATATTCCTTTATTGTAAAATATCACAATTTATTCATCCATTGATGAAGCTTTGGTGGGTTCCATTTTTCTTTTTATTACTACAAATAAAACTGCAATGAACATTTATGCTCAGAGAAGTTTGTATTAACATTTGGGGTCAGAGTGGTGGCGCAAGCAGTAGGGCATTTGCCTTGCACCTGCTAGCTAGGACAAATTTGTGGTTCGATCCCCCCAGGGTCCCATATGATCCCCCAAGCCAGGAGTGATTTCTGAGTACAGAGCCAGGAGTAACCCCAGAGTGTCACTGGGTGTGGCCCAAAAACCAGAAAATAAATAAGTTCGTATGGCCATTTACCTAATAGCCAGTGTCTTGAAAGCTTATTCCATCTATTTTGTCTGATTTTTAATATTTTAACTTTAACCTTCATTGGTAAGGTAAAATGGTACATTTGGTTTTATTATTAAACCACTCTAACAGAAGTTTAGAAGTATTTTAAGTAGTCTTAATATGTATAGCATTTCTTAGATTGCCCTTTTTTCTTCTTTCTAAATTTATTGCATTGTAGTCATAAAACATAGGATTTTGTTATTGTATTAATTTTTTATACAAATTGGAATTGACTTTTTTGGAATTGTGTGAATCTCATACATGGTTCAAGTGTGATGTTAAAGTTTCATCTCTAGGGGCCAGAACAAGGTTCTCTGAGTTGACCAGGTTTGAATCTTGAGTCTTGAGCACAACGAGATGTGGCTTCAAAACAAAATCAAGTTTCATGTCTATTACTAATATATTAGTATGTATCTATTGATAAAGTATCCTACTGGTTATAATGTATTGATTATATAAATGTTTATTAGATATTATATATGTTTATATCTACTTCATTTTTTCTTTTTTTTCTTTTGATATATTTATTTATTTATTTATTTTGTGGTTTTTGGGTCACACCCGGCAGTGCTCAGGGGTTATTCCTGGCTCCAGGCTCAGAAATTGCTCCTGACAGGCATGGGGGACCATATGGGACACTGGGATTTGAATTGATGACCTCCTGCATGAAAGGCAACCGCCTTACCTCCATGCTATCTCTCCATCCCTGATATATTTATTTAAGCACCATGATTACAAACATTTGTAGGTAGGTTTTAGTCATTAAAAGTACACCCCCCTTCACAGTGCAACCTTCTTGCCACCAATGCCCCTCAACTCCTTCTCCCCTACTACCTGCCTGTCTTTGAGACAGGCATTTTATTTCTCTCATTCACTATCATTGTCATGATAGTTGATGGTGTAGTTACTTCTCTAACTGCACTCACCAATCTTTGTGGTAAACTTCATTATCATGAGCTGATCCTTTCAGCCCTCATCTCTCTTGTCTCAGGGTATTATTACCATACTGCCATTTATTTTTCTTAAATCCCACAGATGAGTGAGACTATTCTGTGTCTCTCTCTTCCTCTGACTCATTTCACTCAACATAATAATTTCCCTGTCCATCCATATATAGGAAGACTTCATGACCTTATTTTTCCTGTTAGCTGCATTGTATGTACCACAGGTTTTTTTTTTAGCCAGTCATCTGTTGTCAGGCATCTGGGTTATTTTCAGAGTCTGGCTATTGTAAATAGAGTTGCAATAGCATAGGTGTGCAGAGGATATTTTTGCATTGTGTTTTTGTGTTCCTAGGGTATATATCCCTAGGAGTAGTATAGCTGGATCATATGGGAGCTCAATTTCCAGTTTTTTGAGGAATCTCCATATTGTTTTCCATAAAACCTGGACTAGACAACATTCCCACCAGCAGTAAATGGGGTGCCGTGATTTGAACTGGAGTCCATCCTATGTTGACTGCATTTTTTTGTTTTTTTGTTTTTTTGTTTTGTGTTTTGTTTTTGGTTTTGGGGTCACACCCTGCAGTGCTCAGGGGTTACTCCTGGCTCTATGCTCAGAAATTGTCCCTGTCAGTCACAGGGGACCAAATGGGATGCTGGGATTCAAACCACTGTCCTTCTGCATGAAAGGCAAATGCCTTACCTCCATGTTATCTCTCCGGCCCCCTCTAAGGCTGTTTTTGAGTCTGTAAGTTTCTGAGCTATTGTTTATCTGTGAAGCTATGTATGCTTCCTTCAAATGTTGGTCTGGCGGGATTAAGTATTCTAGGTGAAGCATTTGTTTTGTTGAGTTTTGTCACTATATCCCACCACTACCTCTGGCCTTGAGGGTTTATTGTGACAGGACTGGTCATACCTGAGCGCTGCTGGGTGTGACCCAAAAACAAAAAACAAAACAAAACAAAATACAAACAAAAGCTCCTTTGAATGTAATTTCCCTTTTTGATCTTCCTGCTTTCAGTATTCTATCACTGGGATTTATCATTGTAACTAGGATGTGTCTTGTGGTGCTTTTCTTTGGATCTCTTTTAGCTTGTACTTTTGGGGCATGCAGGATTTGGTTGCATGCAATCTTTTCCTCTGGGAGTTTCTCTGCAATGATATCCTTGACTGTTGATTCTGCATGGGATTTTCTTCCTGAGTCTCTAGGACTCCAATGATTCTTATGTTGTTTTTATTAAGTTTATCAAAGACTTCTTTGTCTGATCACATTCTTTGAAGATTTCTTTCCTATTGTCTGTTTGTTTCAAGGCTCTTTTCCAATCTCTTCTGCTGTGTGGAGTTGTTATGCAGCTCTTCTTCCAGATCACTGATTCTGTCCACAGCTGCTTGCTGTCAGTCTATTGGAAAGACTTTCCCAGTGAGGTTTTCATTTAGCCAACCATGCTTTTCAGTCTTGTTATTTCAGTTTGGAGTTTTTTTTTTTTTTCCATTTCTATTTTCATATCCTCTTGGTTCTTTTTTTGTTTTTGTTTTTTTGTTTTTGGGCCACACCCGGCAGTGCTCAGGGGTTACTCAGAAATAGCTCCTGGCAGGCACAGTGGACCATATGGGACACCGGGATTTGAACCAACCACCTTTGGTCCTGGATCAGCTGCTTGCAAGGCAAACACCGCTGTGCTATCTCTCCGGGCCCTCTCTTGATTCTTATTTGTAGTTCATTCTATGCTTTCTTTAAGTTCTATGAGGATCCTTTATAGTTGTTCTCTAAACTCCTTATCTAAGAGGCTAAATAGGTGGTTGGCACTTTTTGGGTCCTCACAGCTGCCATCTTCATTCTCAATGCATGATGGAGGCCTGCATTATTTTCGCATTGTCATGCTTGTAGAGTGATATTTTCTACATGTTGTGTTGGGGTTCATTGACTAGGAGATGTGCAGGGCCATAAAGCGAAGTGGAGTGGCAAGGCTCCTCTGGCTCCGCCCTTCTTGGATGGGTTCAGCTCACTTCTGTTGAAGTGCCATCAGCGAGTTCTGGGTGGTTTAAGATGCCACCAGTGTCGAAATGTGCACAACAGGGTCAGTTCATCTCTGTCGACGTGCCATCAGTGAGCTCTTCTGTGTTTTCTTGTTATGTTTCAGGATCCCTCTGTCTGTCTCTCCTTCACTCTCTCTTGAGGCCATATGGGGTGGTCTCATCAGCCTGTTATTGAGCAATCCTCCTGGGCTTGTTTCAGGACTTCTAAACAAATTATAGATAATATCTATGTCGTTTCTTCTTCTTTTTTTTTTTTTTCCACATCCGGTGGCACTCGGGTTACTCCTGGTTCTACACTCAGAAATTGCTCCTGGCAAACTCGGGGGACCATATGGGATGCTGGATTTGAACCACTTTCCATCCTGGGTTGCTGTGTGCAAGGCAAATGCCCTACTGCTGTGCTATCTCTCCTGCCTCTATCTACTTCATTTCTATTGATTTTATTTAGGGGACATTTTTTTTTGTTGACTTCTCTATTTTTGAGTCATTTTAGTCTATAAGTAAATTCAATTTATAGTTGTATTCTTAGCTTTTTTATTGCTACTCAAGATTTTCACCTTGAATATAGTTTTTTATTTGTATTGTTTATATTTTTACTTTGGGTCACATTTGGCAGTGCCCAGGTGCTATTTCTGGTTCTTGGAAAAAGTATTTTAGTATTCAGAAAGTGGCTTCTCGTGGATTTTGGGGTACCATATGTGGTATGACGGATTAAAAACATGGTTTGGTTCATGTAAAGCAAGTGCCTTTCCTTCTATACTATCTTTCCAGCCCGTGTGTTTGTATTTTTAATAGCTGGATGTTCCTAATTTATTTCACGAATGGTTTTTTTATTAAATATATTTTTATTTAAGTAACATGATCATATTTGGGTTACAGTCATAACCAGAACACCCCCCTTCACCAGTGCAACATTATTCATGAGTGGTTTTGCTTTGGGCCATGTCCAGTGATCCTGGAGGCTATTCCCAGCTTCTTGCTGGGGAAAGCACATGCAATGCAGGGATTAAACCAGGACTCCCATATGCAAAGCATGTACTCTAGACCTTTGAGCTGTCTTCCTGCCCTCACAAATAATTTCATTATGAAATATAACACCCGCTAAAAATAGTCATCAATGTCAAGAGTGATTATAAAGTGGACACCCAAGAAAAGAACCCCAAACATTGTTGCCAACATCCCAAAAGACTTCCTCACAGGGTAACCTTTCCTGGCTTTCATATTAATCACTTCTTGTCTTTTAAAAAAAAGTATTGTCTCCATTGTGTGTATGCCTAAAGTAAACATCTATTAGTTTACTACACAGTAGTATGCCTGTTTTCAACTTTATGAAAGTGGAATCATATATGAAGTTCTCTTCTTTTTCACACTCCTGCTTTGTGGCCAGTAGTTTCATTGTTCTCCTCTGTTCTGCACTTTGAATTTGGGTTACTTCTGGCTCTTGTCTCTTGTGCATTGCTGATGTTAACATTTTTGTACATGGATCCTTGTACACATACATTCAAGTTTTTAGAATGCATTATTAGAGACAAAGTTTCTGGGCCCCAGGGGAACATGCTGTATATGTTGCTGCAGGGACTGTGTCTAGGGATAGGCCAGTTTCTATGGATATTTCTATACCATGGAGCCACCGTGGTATTCAGGGTGGTAACTTTGACAGGGAATTTGCAACTCCAGGAAGTGAATGCTAAATCATTTCAAAATTATTTTGCCTCTTTGTATTCCTGCAGCAGCACATGACACTGATCACATTGTGACCAATCTTTGAGAAGTCAGATTTTGTCTTTTAGCATAGTGTGTAGAGCTATTCTGGTTCTAATGTTCAATTCCATAATCTTTTCCTTTGTTTATTGGATACTTTCATTTCTTTTTTTGAGAAGTGCTTAATGTGTCTTCATTTTTCTATTATCTTTCCCATTGATTCCTAAGAGTCATTTGCCAATATATGTATTAATAATGTCATTTACATTGTTTTTTTAATTTAATTTAATTTTTTTGGGGGGGCACACCCGTTTGATGCTCAAGGGTTACTCCTGGCTAAGAGCTCAAAAATTGCCCCTGGCTTGGGGGGACCATATGGGGCGCCGGGGGATTGAGCCACGGTCCTTCCTTGGCTAGCGCTTGCAAGGCAGACACCTTAACTCTAGCACCACCTCACTGGCCCCATTACATTGTTGTTGTTTTTTTTTTTTTTAATTTACCTTTGGTTTCTTTTTGTAAACAGAAGAATCTAACTTTGGGATCTGGAGACATAGTACAGCAAGGTAGGGCATCCGCCTTGCACACAGTTGACTCAAGTTTGCTCCACATATCCCATATGACCCATGCAAGCACCACCAGTAATGATTCCTGAATGCAGAGCCAAGAATAATCCTTATGTATCACTGGGTGTGACCCAAATAACAACAAAAGCATTGAATTTTAATATAAAGATGTATATTTAATGTATAGTTTGTTTCATGAAATCTTTTCCTAGTCACAGGAAAACTTCTGATAGTATCTTATCATTGTATACATTTGCTTTTCATATTTAATCTAAGCACTAGGAGTTGACATTTTAATGTGGAATAAGTAATGTTCCATTTTATATTTTTTCCACATTGATATCTAATTGACTCACGCTGTTTATTGGAAAGTCTATTTCTTCTCCTTTATGTTTTGTCAAAAAATTTGTATGTAGGTCCATTACTGGATTCCCTTTTCTATTACTTTGACCCATTGCCATTCTCTGCATTACTACTTTGTTATTGATACACACAGATACCCCATATTAGGTCTGTCACTGGCTTTCATTAAATTAGTGGAGAAAGTTGCTATCAAGTGTTGAGTTTTCTAACTCTCAATACAGCATAGATCTCCTCTTGGCTAGGTTTTTTTTTAATGATCTATAACATTTTTAATAGTCTATAATTTTCCCTGGAGAACAGATGTATTCAATAGTATGTGGTCTTTTCATAAAATGTTATTTTCCTGTTGCAGGAATGGAGGATTACATTGCTATTTTTCTATTTTAATTTTTTTTTTGTGGTTTTTGGGTCACACCCGACAGTGCCCAGGGGTTATTCCTGGCTCCATGCTCCTGGCAGGCACGGGGGGACCATATGGGACACCGGGACTCGAACCGATGACCTTCTGCATGAAAGGCAAACACCTTACCTCCATGCTATCTCTCCGGCCCCTTAATTTTTAAATAAAAAAAAAAAAGGTTATGTGAGGTCCTAAGGAAGGGTAGAAAGGGGATAAGAAAGAGAGAGTAAAGAGTAACATGCTCAGTAGAGTGGACTTCCCAAAGATGGAGAGAGCCCTAGTACACAACAGACCAGCAGGAAAGTAGAAAGTCCACATCTTGAGAGAGCAGATGTGCTTGACTGGCTTGGTATCACATATCCAGTCAACACATGTATGCCTTTACTATTTGTTTTGTATACATCAACTCTGCTAAAACTATTGTTGAATTCCAACCATTTTTTAGTTTGGATTTTTATATTCATAGCCTATTAACTGAATGCAACAATTTGGGCATAATGTGCTACTTTTCCTTCCCATACCACAAGTTACAATACAGAACAGAAGCAGGAATATGAAGCAGCAATTTTTGTAACCAGTTTCCAAAGCAAATGTTTTTGTACTGTTGTGGGGGCTACATGGACATGCTTGGGGGAGCTGTGTGGTGCCTGAGCCAAAACCTCACATGTGTTCTATCACCGCAACAACCTCACAGTTTTTACTCATGTTTGGGGGTTTCCACCTATCCCTTGTCCTTATTGGAAGCCATGATGTCTGGTGATATGGAACTTGTCTCTTGTCTAGTGCATGCTAGAACTCTTTTTTTTTTTCTTTAAATTTATACTTCCCTTCAACTCCTAGTCTTTGCTTTGGATTTTCTCCAAATGAGATATGATGCTTTACAATGATGCTGCCTCCAGTCACTGAAAATAAAGGTGTACACCGGTTCTATGAGGAGGAGTGAGAAGAGTTTGCTTGTCTGCCACCTTTTGGTGGTTGCTAACATTCCAGGCATGATATGATACACTCTTTCAGTAGAAAGATTTCAGTAGAAAGATTGTAACTTGCTATTTTCAGGCCACTTATCCAGTAAAGATGAAAAGGCCATTGTGAGGTAGATAGAACAGGCACCAGTTGCCCCATTTTATTTTAATATTTTCATGCGAAATATAAATGTCAGTAGAAATATCAATAAATATCTAACGTGTTTTACACAGTCTGGTGGTCATAGGGGTTGACAGTCAATTCAGGTAGCTTATAGGTTAGAGCACAAGCAAACATTAATAACCAAACACAGGCCAGAGTGATGGTACAACAGGAAGGGCACTTGCCTTGCATAAGGCCAACCAGAGTTTAATCCCTGTCATCCTATTTGGTCCCCTGAGTACAGTAGTGATTTCTGAGTGTAGAAGTAGGAATGACCCTTAAGCACTGCTGGGTGTGACAAAAAAATAAAAAACAAGCACAATATAGGCAGGTTGCTTTGGTATATGACCATAGGTGCCTAACATTTTCTGAGGTTAAATATTACACAATAGGGAATTTCTCAAAAGATAATTGGTATTGGTAGGAGGTATGAGAGGTGTTGGGGCTTGGAGGTTATTTCCATGTAGACTGGCCTAACAGGACCGAAACCTGTGTTGTCTGTGTAGGTGGTAAATAGGATTTGGGTAGACAAGGTAGAGCATTTAGACTTCAGGACTAGAGCATTTGTACTTGAATAAAGCAAATTGAATAAAACAGACCAAATCATGTTAGGTCTAAAGGGTAAATAATGTCTTATAGAAAACAGTCATTCATATCATTTTGAAGGCTAATATGACAAAAATTTTAAGATGTACCTTCTGTGTGAGTGAAGGAAGGTGACCAGAATCAGATGGCACAGGTTCTGTCTGTCACCTCTAAAGGGGATGTGGATGATATGGATGGGCCACAGCACAGGGACATCAGAGGGAATGCGAATATTTGATTTTATAAAGTCAGAAATGCAAAAGAGACATCATTTAAATATACAATATTTTGTACATATTTTGCTTTTGGTATTTGGGTCAACCAGCTGTCTCAGAAGAAGGGGGGCTGGAATTTCTAAACCTGTCCTCTCCGTAACGACCTCCAGTGTTCTGCTTGGGAGGTTCAGAGACTTGCATTTGGCCTTCAGTCATCCCATACTAGGGTGCTCCAGTGGGTGTATCAATGTAACTTTGTTGCCCTTAGAAATTACTCTTAGATCCATATAAGGTACCAGAACCAGCACTCAGGCCCAGCAGGTTGGAGCCAGAGGACTTAGCTATGTTAGCTCTGGATATTCTGGGATTGGCTCACTTTGTTTCAGACAACACTGCCTGAGAATATGAGCCCTGCACCCCTCTGTGTCCAAGGGTTGGAACTTCTGGCACAAGGTATTCTGGCATATCTTAAGTAAGATGGTTTGTAATTACCTACCAGATGTGAAAAATCATCACCAAAGTGCTGGTCAGTTTACCAACTGGAAATATTCCCATTTCTTTCTAGAGCTGAACAATGCAATCCAGCTGAAAGAGTAGTTTTTGCTTTTATGGGTTGACCTTTTCCTAGAACTTGCCAGGCATGTAGTAACTTTTTTGCATACAAGTCATTAGAGTTGGGGCCAAAGCACAGCTTTTGTAGGCACAGCACACGTAGGTCATTTGCCTTGCATGCAGCCAACCCAGGACAGACCCAGGTTCGATCCTTGGCATCTCATATGGTCCCCCGAGCCTTCCAGGAGCAATTTCTGAGCATAGAGTCAGGAGTACCCCTGAGCACTGCCGGGTGTGGCCCAAAAACCAATATATATATTAGAGGGCGAAATAGGTAACACTCCCAGACGGCCAATCCTGGCCATTTCTTAGCACTGCATTCTGCAGCCTTGCTTTGAACTGTCTGGCCCAGTTGGCTAAGTATAATGGGAAGAGTCCCCCAAGGGAATATCCTTCCCAAAGTTGAATGTGTGTATATAGCTGTTCTGATTGAAATTACAAGAACACACATATGTACACATTTCATGATCAAGGTGTGCTGTCTAGGGATCATCAGCTTCTCGGCAGTCCATCTGGAGTCAGCTCATACCTGTAAGACAGGTGGATTTAAATCTGGGTTAGGACTGGTGGGGCAGTGTTAGGGCAGAGACACTGTACCTTTCCTTAACCCACTCTGAATTCTGTGTGACCAGCAACACCATCTGTGTAGGTTGACACCAAGGGCAGGTTCTTGAGAGCTATAGCCTATACAGCCTTTCTTTGAATATTGTATACAATATTCTTTGTATATTGGTTTTGGTTTTGGGGTCGCCCAGCAATGCTCAGGGGTTACTCCTAGCTCTCTCTCTTTCTCTCTCTCTGCTTAAGGATCACTCCTGGTAGGCTTAGAGGACCATATGAATTGCAGAGAATCAAACTTAGTCAACCACATGCAAACTCCCTACCCCACTATATTATCATCGGGCCTTACCCTAAAGCCTTTAAAAGCAATACTTTTCCCCATTGCAGACCAACCAGGCTGAAGCATACTTCTTTTTTTATTTTTATTTATTTATTTATTTATTTATTTTTTGGTTTTTGGGTCACACCTGGCAGTACTAAGGGATTACTCCTGGCTCTACACTCAGAAATCGCCCCTGGCAGGTGCAGGGGACCATATGGGATACTGGGATTCGAACCACCGTCCTTCTGCATGCAAGGCAAATGCCTTACCTCCATGCTATCTCTCCGGCCCCATGAAGCATACTTCTAAGCAAAGAACTTTGAAAAGAGATTACAGAAAACTGGCTGAGGAACTTGGTTTCCTTTTAATGTGAAAAAGTTAAAGGCCATACTTACCATTGTGAAAAGCCCTTAATCAGGTCTTCTTTTGATAAGTCAATCAGGACCTAAGCAAAATACAAAGAATCAGATTGAGATGAAGATTTCCTCCACTTCAAGTGGAGGAATCCCAGCACCACAAAAGTCTTGATCAGAGGGGTTCCAAGCTCCACTCTGGGCTGTATTTAGCAAAAACAATGCTCATTTCTGTTAGCTACTTGTAGATGTTAATTATTTGTAATATGACAGATTTGGCCTCTTGCATTTGTTAAAATAGAGCTCATCAGATTAATTTATATATCGATATTGTTCCATTTCAGTAAAAGTTCTGCTTTAAAAAGCAGAACATAAAACTTCCCAAGGACACTTCCCGATTCCCATGAGGTCAATTCTGGCAACACTTGAGTCCCAGAGGCCCCCACTCACTTTCCCCAGCTCCTTTCTCCTGTGAGATCCAAGTGGCCGACTGTTTTTCACCGCGATGTCCAGTGACCTCTTCTGTACTTCTTCCATGGGAACAAAGTATTCAAATCTTTAGGAAGCAAAAATTAGGAAAGATTATGCATGTTGTTTTGCTTAAGAATTATGTCTCAGCTTGTTCTTCAAGCCCATCTTCTCTCCTGAACAAGTATCTCGTTGCTTGTCTTTGCCTATTTCCACTCTGGAGAAGCTCATCTTCTCTCTTGAACACACACTTCTCCCTTTCTGTCTTCTTACATCTTGCTAGATAAGTCTCAACAAAAACTATCATACAAATAAATAATAATTAAAAAATAAAATTAACAATATTTAAAAACAAGAACAAAAAAGAGTTGTGTCTTGGGAGTTCAGTCCCGACCCTGAGTATCGCTGGCCGTGGCTCCAGCATTCTTGGCTCAAGCAGCATTTCATCCAGGCCTGAGTCCTGATCAATGGACCTAACTGGCTGAGTACCTTCAGGAGTGACCTCGGGCCCTTCAAGCACCATTTGGAAGGAACAAACAAAAGAAGACAAGCATGTTTCATTCGCTTTGCTGCTTTCAAACAGGAGATACAACTAGTAGAAGAGAATCCAAATGCATACTGGCTCACAGACACCCAGATGTTTCCCTACTACAAAGTCACTGTTCAGGGGTCTTTGGGGCTTGCTCCCTGCTTTCCTCAGCCTGACCTCTCTGCACTCAAATAGCCTCAGCTCCTTTTGGGGGGTGTGGGGGTCACACCCAGCAATGCTCAGATGTTACTCCTGCCTCTGCACTCAGGAATTATTCGTGTTAGTGCTCAGGAGACCACATGGGATGCTGATATCGAACTCAGATCAGCCGTGTATAAGGCAAATGCCCTACCCACTGTTCTATCACCCTGGTCCCAGATTAAAATCCTTTTACTGCCCAAAATGTTTTGTTGAAGGAGAAAGTATTTTTGTTTCATAATCTGGAACTCATCAGCCCTGATGGGCAGGTACAAAAGCGGGCTTCTGTCCTTGAGAAACTGTCCTGGTAGTTTCTCAGATGCCCTGGTATCTCACTAAAGTCTAGATATCTTCTGCAGACAAAGACCACATGGCCTTGTCCAATCATGGCCCTTCCTAGCATCTCACTTGCTGCCAAACAAGCCCCTGACTCCCTTACGTCTCATCAAAGAGGGGCTCCAGGGTCTTGCGCTTCACTGAGGTCTTCTTCCGGCTCGTCCATCTCCTCTCAGGCAACAAGTAGACTCGAACATAGGGGTCAGCTCCACTGCTGGTACAGGGTGTCAGGTTCCTGTGTCAGTCCGGAGCCAAGAGGGGGTGGAGGGAGAAGGGGGGAGAGAGAGAAGAGAATGGAGAGTTAAGCATTGGGTCAGTGGGGATTCTCCATCAACCCCAGAAATTCCTTGGGGTAATGGAGACACTAATCGACTCCATCTACATTATACACAAAAATTCCTTTGCTGGAGATGCTGGGACACCTAAGAACTGCATGTCTGTGCATCTGAAGGAGGTAGATGGTTCTCACAGCTGGAGGGATCCAAGCACTGATCTCACCCTTGGAAGAAGAAAGGCTTGAGATGCCACCTGTACCCAGAGAGACACCCATGCTGGCAGTGCACAGGAGCCTGGCTCTCCTCTCTCTCCTGCAGCAGGGCAGCCATCCCCTGCCCAATAGAAACCACTAGTTCTCAGGTTTGGGACCTGCAACTGTGCAATGACAGGATCAGTCCATACCTCGGCACATGAGGTTCTTAAATACATCCAGAGGGAGCCCCAGTCAAAGAAACTGCCTCAGAGAAAATGCAATACTGCTAATATCAAGCTGCTGAGTGGTTTCAATCACAACTAAATAATCAGTTAAATAAGGTGCTAGCAGAGGAAGCACCATGAAAATTAAGTGGCCCAAAGAGAAAATGAGTATTCACAGGCCTAGGGGATAACACATATGGTTGTGCACATGACTAGCATGTGTGATGCTTTCAGTTCTATCCCCAGTACCATGTGGTCCCCCACACACACACACAAACTACCTCTTTTTAGAAAAGGAAAAATAAGAATTCTTGGGGCTGGAGCAGGGTTGGCTTGCATGCGCCAACCTAGGACAGATAGCGGTTTGACTCCTGGCGTCCCATATGGTCCCCAAGCCAGGAGTGATTTCTGAGTGCATATCCAGGAGTAACCCCTGAGTGTCACTGGGGTGGGGCTTCCCTCCCCCGAGAAAAAAACAATTCTCCAGAGACAAAAAAATGCAAAACTTTAATTTAGCTGATAGAAAACTCAAAAGAGCTATTATGGAAAAACTCAGTGAGTTGTAAGAAACTCAATTATCGGCCGAAGAGATAGCACAGCAGCATTTGCCTTGCAAGCAGCCGATCCAGGATCAAAGGTGGTTGGTCCCCCATGCCTGCCAGGAGCTATTTCTGAGCAGACAGCCAGGAGTAACCCCTGAGCACCGTCGGGTGTGGCCCAAAAACAAAACAAAACAAAACAAAACAAAAAAAAAAAACAAAAAAAAAAAAAAAAGAAAAGAAAAGAAACTCAATTATCATTCCCTTTTCCTTTTTGTGGTGCTTGGGATTGAATAAGCAAGGTTTTGCACATACAAGCAGAAGATCTACCTCTGAGTCACTTCGCTACACTGGAGAAATAATAAAGTGGTTCAGATGCATACGACCAATCCTAGTTTAATTTCCAGAACCACATTGGGTCCCCAGAGCACCTAAAGCACAGAGCCAGGAGTAAACCTTAAGCACCACTGATTGGTCCCAAACTCCACTTTTTCGAAAGAAAGAAGCTCAGGCAGTTCCATTAGTTAGAAATAAAATTAATGAACAGGAGTGTATAACCAAAGAAAGTGAAACTAGAAAAAAATTTGAATTTTGAAAATGAAGAATTTAAAAAATAAGATGCAGAAAGAACAAATCTAGAAATAATTAAGATGAAAGAAGAGAGAACAAGTTTTTGTTTTTTTTTTTAAATAAATAAATAAGGGTTGGTAGGAATGTTGCACTGGTGAAGGGAGGTGTTCTTTTTATGACTGGAACCCAACTACAATTGTGTTTGTAATCATGGTGCTCAAATAAGGATATTATTTAAAAAAAAAAAAAGAAGAAGAAAAGAAAAGAAAATAGGGGCTGAAGCAATAGTACAGTGGGTAAGGCACTTACTTGCCTTCCAACAACATCCTATATGGTTCTATCCGTAGCATTCTGTATAATCTTCTGAGCACTGCCAGGAGTGATTCCTGAGAACAGCCAGAAGTAACCCCTGAACATCACCATATGTGGCCCCAAAACCAAATAATAAATGAAAAATAAATAGAACTCAACTTCATTAGGAAAGACAACCTAAGAACAATTGGTGTCCCAAAAGGAGAAGATAAAAGGGGGTCAGAGAGATAGCACAGCAGCAAGGCAGGAAGTAGATAAAATCAAGATTAAAAACAACAGTAAAAAGATCAGTGGAAGCAAAGACTGGTGCTTTGAAAAGATAAAATGGACAAACCTTTGGCAAGATGCAAATGAGAAAAGAGGAGTTCAACAGATACTACAAACATAAAAGGTCTTCACCTTCGCGGGTGAATTCTTCCAAACAGTTCAGCAAAATGGAATGCCTTTCCTTTTCCAATGTTTCCAGAATTTTAAAGAGAATGCTTTCCATTCCATTCTATAAATTTATTACTTCTCAGAGGACTAACCTCAACAAGACCCTACCAAAAAAGAAAACTACAAGTCATTATTTCTGAAGAATATGGATGTGTAAGTCCTCAACAGTTCACTAACAAACTGAATTTAACAGGAAATTAAAAGCATCACATACTATGATCAAGTGGAACTTAATTCCGGGATGCAAGAATATTTAACAAATGTTAAGTCGATGGATATGTATCACATTAATAAAATGAAAGATAAAAACATTGATCTCGATATTAAAAAGTATTTGTCGAGACAACATTTCTCTGTTTATGAGTTAAAAGAACTCAACTAAGTGGGAAGAGAAGGAAAGTATCTCAATGTCGCTAACGTATCCACTCTAAGAGAAGAACATCTAGTCTTGCCACTGTTCTTCAACATAGATTGGGAAGCCTAGGCAGTGATTAGGCAAGTGAAAGAAACGAGAGGGCTGGGGCCGGAGAGATAGCACAGCGGAGGCGTTTGCCTTGCAAGCAGCCCAACCAGGACCTAAGGTAGTTAGTTCAAATCCCGGGGCCGGAGAGATAGCATGGAGGTAAGGCGTTTGCCTTTCATGCAGAAGGTCATCGGTTCGAATCCCGGCGTCCCATATGGTCCCCCGTGCCTGCCAGGAGCAATTTCTGAGCACGAAGCCAGTAATAACCCCTGAGCACTGCCGGGTGTGACCCAAAAACCACAAAAAAAAAAAAAAAAAAAAGAACTTTAAGGGGCCGGCGAGGTGGCGCTAGAGGTAAGGTGTCTGCCTTGCAAGCGCTAGCCAAGGAAAGGACCACGGTTCGATCCCCCGGTGTCCCATATGGTCCCCCCAAGCCAGGGGCAATTTCTGAGTGTGTAGCCAAGAGTAACCCCTAAGCATCAAACGGGTGTGGCCCGAAAAACCAAAAAAAAAAAAAAAAAAAAATCCCAGCATCCCATATGGTCCCCCGTGCCTGCCAGGAGCTATTTCTGAGCAGACATCCAGGAGTAACCCCTGAGCACCGCCGGGTGTGGCCCCAAAACAAAAACAAAACAAAACAAAAGAAATGAGAAGCTCGAAATGGAAAAGAAGACCTAAACTTACTGTTCACAGATGTTGTGATTTTTTGTCTTAGAAAAGCCTAAAGAGTCGCTTAAAAAGCTGTCCGAGGGTGAGGAGTGGGTAGAACACTTGCCTTGCCCACTGCCCATTCGTGTTCTATCCTCAGCACCCCATATGGTCCCCCAAGCACCTAGGAGTCATTTGGTTCGGTTTGGTTTGAGGGCCACACTCGGCGGCGCTCAGGGGTTCCTCCGGCTCTGCGCTCAGAAATCAGTCCTGGGAGGCTCGGGACCAGATGGGATGCTGGGTTCGAACCACCTTCCGTCCTGGGCCGGCCGTGTGCAAGGCCAACGCCCTAGCGCTGTGCTATGGATCGCTCGGGCCCCAACTAGGGGGAAATTCCTGGGAGCAGGGCCAGGTGGAAGCCCTGAGCCCTACCAGGTGTGGGCCCCAACCCGAACATGGGTGATGAAGGAAAGAAAACGGGCGAGGGGCGCTGCTTGCAGACGTGGGCGTCGCCCTCCCTGGCGCTCCCTGTTCGTGGATGCCATGACGCATGGACGCTCGTGGATGCTCGAACTGCCCCAGACTCGCAGCCCCGCCGGGCCACGCATGCCCGCGGCCACCCCGGGCTGCAGCTCGCCGCCCCGCCACGACCGCCTCACCTGCAGCCGTTGACCAGCACCCGGAGGCATCGCCGCAGACACACGTAGCGCACGGTGAGCCGGATCTCGCCCAGCGCCCGCCGCCAGGGCGCCCCGCCTCTGCGAAGGGAGGGACAGACGGACAGACGGTCAGCCGGGCCCGTTCTGCCTCCCCGGCAGGTCATTGCGCCCACCTCGGACCCCAGCTCTTCCATCTCCTTTTTTGTTTGTTTTGTTTTGGGGTCACACCCGGCAGCGCTCAATTAGGGGTTCTGTGCTCAGAAATCGCTCCTGGCAGGCTCGGGGGATCATATGGGATGCCGGGATTCGAACCACCGTCCTTCTGCATGCAATGCAAACGCCTTACCTCCATGCTATCTCTCCAGCCCCAGCTCTTCCATCTCTTAAGGTCGGGGCTACCCCTCCAGCCCGGAACCTGGAGACTGCCGGGCGCACACCAGCCCCTACCCACCAGCCCGCGGGCTGCCTGCAGCCTGTCACGCGCCCCACTCCATGGCATGAGCTCCCACAGCGCACCCCCTCCTGGGGTCCACCGGCACCCGTGCAGAGGGTCAGTGGGAGGCTACTTGGCACCAGGGGAGCTGAGGAAATACCAGCAGAAAGGTGCCTACTCGAGGTGAAGGTTGTGGCTGGTCAGATCAAAGCAGGAGGTCAAGGAGTTGAGCGAGGCCACGCTGGAGGCCAGCCCGTGGGGCGGCCACACAAATGGGGCAGCGGGGCCCTGCACCGGTCTGGGTGACTTGATGGGCCCTGGAGAGTGGGGGCCGGGGACGGTCAGGAAGATGGTGGCTGAGCTCTTCTCTCCCTGGGGTGCTTGGAGCCCTTTGGCACTGTCCTTGCCTTGGGGCTCTTCGAGACCAGTCTCTTGGGGGCCCGGCGCTGTGGTGGTCGGGGTCCTCTCTGAGGCTTCTTCACTGGCAGCAGAAGCTGCAGCAGGGGGGCAAAGCGGGTCTGCGCCTCCCTTTCCTGAGTGTGTGGTTTCCTGGCCCTGCTGGGTGGGCACCTTCTTAACAAACAGGGGGCCTTTCTTCTGCGCTTCAGGGCCGGTGTATGGGCTCCCCAGCTCTCGCTCCTCCACGCGCAGGAACTGCAAGCAGATGACAGGTTGGTTGAGGGATGCGGCCACCCCTTTTCTGGTTTTCCTCGGGCAACTGTAACTTCTCATTTTCACTGAGGAACAGTACCTTCTCCCTTCAAGAGCAATCCTCTGAAAGCTCAGTCTCTTTCTGCCAGCCCTGCCCCTAGCTGCTCTTCCCCAGGCCTCCCCTGGCTCAGTCGCTCTGCTCCTGGCCCCCCAAAGGCCGCTCCATCTGACCTTCCCCACAGCTTACTCGGAAACACGCTACCCACAGGGGACCTGGCCATGGTCACACCTGCCAAGCAGAGTCAATACCACTCACCCTCCCTCATGTCACCCTTGTGGCCTGCTGTCCCCTCATTCATCACTGCAGGATGAGGCAGATGGGATGGGATGGGATGGGATGGGATGGGATGGGATGGGATGGGATGGGATGGGATGGGAGGGGATGGGATGGGGTGGGATAGAATGAGATGGGATGGAATGGGATGGGATAGGATGGGATGAGGCCAGGGATGAGGCCTAGGCAGTCACATTCCTGTGTTCCTGGCACCCAAGTCTCAGACTTTGGTTGTTGCTTCATTCCTTTCTCATTCCTAGGGAACATGTCATGACATGATACTTTTGAAAAGTCTCTAGTTCAGAAAGGCCAATAAAATGAAACACCACAGCTATAAGTGAGCCAGGAACCCCACAAGTTAAAACACAACAGATGAGCAGATAAGCTATGGTCCATACAATGGAATACTATGCAGCCTTTAAGAAAATGAAGTATGACATTTACTTAGACGCAAAGAGTATCATGCTAAGTGTACTGAGTCAAAAGGAGAGGGGCAGACATAAAATGATCAACTCATTTTATGGGATATTAAAAAAACACTATGAGAATACCCACAGATAATAAAAGTGAGAGTAGGAGGACTGGTCCCTGGTAGGAAGCTTACCTCAAAGAAGGGGGGATGCAGTTAGTACAGAGAAGGGACCACTATAACAATGATAATAAGAAATGATCACTCTGGATGAGAAATGGATAATTAAAGAAGGTAAAATTATATGCATGGTATGCCTTCAATAACAGTATTTCAACCATAGTGCCTAAAAGGAAAAAAGGGGGACAAAAGAAAAAGAGAAGAAAACTGCCATAGAGGCTGGAGGGAAACCGATGACACTGTTGGTGGATGTGTATACTGGTGAAGGAATGGGTGCTAGGACATTGTATGACTGAACCTCAACCATCAAAAACTTTGTAATCAGATATCTCATGCTGATTCATTAAAAAAGTAGTAAAGAGGGGCCGGGAAGGTGGCGCTAGAGGTAAGGTGTCTGCCTTACAAGCACTAGCCAAGGAACAGACCTCGGTTCGATCCCCCGGCGTCCCATATGGTCCCCCCAAGCCAGGGGCGATTTCTGAGCACATAGCCAGGAATAACCCCTGAGCGTCAAATGGGTGTGGCCCAAAAATCAAAAAAAAAAAAAAAAAAAGTAGTAAAGAGACCACAACAAGGAAAGCATCTTTCCTGAGAGTACTCACTGAAGTGCCTATCTCCTCTGAATTTTGGTTTCACATGTAGACTATCTTTGGGGCTTTCAAATTTAGTTAAGAAATGAATGGATGGGGCTGGAATGATAGCATAGCGGTAGGGTAGGGCGTTTGCCTTGCATACTGCTGAACCAGGATGGACCTGGGTTCAATCCCAGGCATTCCATAAGGTCCCCCAAGCCTGCCAGGAGTGATTTCTGAGCACAGAGCCAGGAGTAACCCATGAGAGCTGCAGGGTGTGCCCCCCCCCCAAAAAAAAGCAAAAATAAAAGAAATGAATGGATGAAGTATAGAGAGATAATACATCAGATAAGCCATTTGCTTGCTCCCAGCCTACCTGGATTCAAAACCCTGGCACCCTATATTATCTCATGATCATGACCAGGTATGGCTCAAAAACAAACAAAACAAAGCCCCAGAGTGAGAGAGATTTTCCAAACAGGAAAATCACCTGCAGACACAATAACATTTAACTCTCGAGATCTTCAGATTATACAATTAACAGAGTTGATAATATCAAGTATTTTCAAATATTATGGAATAGAATGGCAATAATAAAAAATGCCTTATAAAAAGATAAGGTGAATTAAGAAAAACATGACATTAGAAATGAAAATAATTTTTTTTCAATATTTGTTACTGTTGTTTGTTTTGGGGCCACATCCAGAAGTGCTGAAGAGTTACTCTGCACTCAGGAATCACTTGTGGTGGGCTTGGGGTCCATAAGGGATGCCAGGGATCGAACATGGGTTGGCGTGTGCAAGGGGAATGCCTCCCTGCTATGCTTCACTCAGGCCCCTAAAATGAAACTTTTATTTTAAATAAAAATGATAGTATAAACAACAGATTAGGTATAAACAGAGAAGGAAGTAATGGTCTAAAGGAGTATTTTTCAATTAGGAATACTCCAAGAGGGTATAGATGAAAATCGCATAAGTAGAGGCTATGGCACAAGAATTGGGCTAACTGGTGGCCAACAGGAAGGAAACAAGGTCTGAGGGGCCATGGTGGGAAAAGATTGCAAAAGAAAACATTGGTCTATCCGTGATCCTCAAACTTTTTAAACAGGAGACCAGTTCACTGTCCCTCAGACCGTTAGAGGGCCAAACTATAGTAAAAATAAAAACGATGAACAAATTCCTATGTACACTAAATGTATCTTGTTTTGAAGTGAAGAAATAAAATCGGAACAAATAAAATATGTGGCCTGTGGGCCATAGTTTGTGGACCACTAGATGGATTCAGGCCATGAGAATGCAGCAGCAGCAGGAGAGAAAGAGATGGGAAAGGATGGGGGAGATTAGACTGATGCCACAAAGTGAAGAAGTTCTAGAAGGAAGAAGAAGACAGAATTTGAAGGGGAAACTCCTGCTGCCATTCGTCCAGATGCAAATGGAGCCTCTTTCAGGCTCCACCTGCCCTCCCAGGGGAGCACCAAGGGTCAGAGGTACCCGAAGCACCAGCCTCATGGAGATGAGGCTGTCCAGGCCCGAGTGGTCCAGCTGGAAGCGCTGCTCGAGGGTAAGGTCTGCGCAGGGCAGCATTTGACACAGGTCGAAGTCCAACGTACCCAGAGCACACTCCTGCTCATCGTCCAGCACCTAGGTCACATGCTGACAGTCAGGTCCAGCAGCTTCACCCCCGCCTCCCCACCACCCAGCATGGCTGCACCTTGGCGGGCTCTAGTGACTTCTGGTCCTGGTTTGAAAATGAATCTGGCAGGACCTAGAGCTCAGTCCCATCAGGAAGAGTGATGCAGGGGCTTGGGGGACAGTTACAGGCTTCAGGAGGCCTAGTTGCCTAATGCTAGAGGCTAGGAGAGCTCAGAAGCTGCCATGCCCTACTTGGGGGCAAGGAGATGAGGTTGAGGATTCATATCTGCCACTATTGCCCACTAGACCCTGGATACACATTGGTTGTGTAATGTGGAGACACTCATCTAGTCTCTTGTGAATAGTCTTTTTGCCTTTTAAATACATTATTAAGTACACTTTACTCTGGGGGTACAATGTGGATGCCATGCAGCTGGAAGACACTTTCAGGGTCTGCCCATTACAGCCTGTCCCTTGGGGACCCCAGACTGCAGCTTCCTCTGCAAAGCAGCCTGACAACTTCTCTCCATGCACCTGCTTAGGGTGCATTTCAGGTGACACCCCTCCCCCCCCTGCATCCAGACATCTCCCAGCTGTGTTCCAGGAGTCCTTTCCAAGCTCACTTTCACATGCAGTTGCTCGGCCATCACATTGTTCACGAAGAAGGAGAAGGCCTGGCTCCACACAGGGTCCTTGCTTCGGGGACATGTCTGGGATAGGAGGTAGTACATCCGAGGGTCACAAGTGGTGGCGGGGCAGGAACCTGTGCTGTGTCAGCCTCCCAAACCCCAAAAATCATAGGGTACAGTATGAAGGTCTTCAAGGCAGGAAGATTTTTTGGATCTATCAGACCCACATCAGTATTCACTTTATGGGGGCTGGACCCACCAAAATTCTTTTTTTTTTTTTGGTTTTTGGGCCACACCCATTTGACGCTCAGGGGTTACTCCTGGCTATGTGCTCAGAAATCGCCCCTGGCTTGGGGGGACCATATGGGACGCTGGGGGATCGAACCACGGTCCGTTCCTTGATTAGCACTTGCAAGGCAGACACCTTACCTCTAGCGCCACCTTCCCAGCCCCTCACCAAAATTCTTGATGCATGAGGCAGGTTAGAGCCAAGATGAGCTACCTCCCATCCCCTGCTGACTGCTCTCCTAGGGAAAGTCCTTGCCTCTGGCTTACTCAGGCTCATACTATGATGGCTTTGTGAGATGACAGGAAGCCCAGGGAGATGGCACCAAGTGTTAGTGAGAACATGCAGTTAGAACTTCTCTGCTCTTCTGCTGTTCTGGAAAGGGCCAGGACCCCATCCCCATGGGGCAGCTCCCCAGGCAATTTACCTTGCTTGTGTAAGTTTTCCTGCCCACCGATAGCTTGACATAGGAAGAGGGGTCTCTGCTGGCCTTGTTCTGCAAATGGATGACATCAAAGGGTGCAAGGACCACCCTCACCTCATCTCCCATCCTCACCCTCTCTTCTACTCCTTGCCCCAACCCACTCTCACACACACAAGCGCACACACAGGCACTCACCTTGGTAAACCTGGAGAGTTTCTTGGCCCGATACTCTCCATTGAGGTAGTCAAAGGGGTTTCTCTGCAGCACAGGGAGAGAGCAATTGAGGCACAAGGATGCATGAAAGAGCTGGGTGCTGGGTGGCCTGCCAGGGTCCCACACCCCACTCACCGGCAGGTTGCAGGCACTCTCCAGGAAGACCATGAGGATGGCAGTGGACAGACCACTATGGTCCTGGGGGAAGACAGATCCTCCCTGGGTGCCCAGGTGGCTCCTGGAGCCCCAGCCCCCACCCATACCACACACATAGCATTCCAGCCAGCTCTGGGCACATATATGACAGAGGCTGAGAGCTCTACATAGAAGCTGAGAGCAGAGCCAGGAGATCCTCGGGGTGGGGGACCTGCTAACTTCTGGCACCTGAGAGCAGATGCTATTTCAGGAGACCAAGTGAGACCCCCATCCTGCTGGAGAGCCTACTCCCTGCACGCACCTCAGTCAGAGCCTCGGGGTCTGTGATGAGTGACAGCCACTCCAGCCGAAGGTGCAGTCGCCCACAGGCCGTATCATTCAGCACAAACCACTGGGGGGAGGGGGTAAGGGGCACACTTAGGACAGGGCTGCTGAGCTACTGCAGACTCCTTCAGCAGCTCCATTCTGGGGTCCAGGGTGAAGAGAAGGGGATTGGGCCCAGATGGGATGAGCATGGACCTGGGGCCAGAGGGACTTGGGAGAGAAGGTTCTAGAAAGCTTGCATGCTGTGTTAGGGCACAGAAACAGCACCAGGGGTAGCAGTGGGTCATTTACCTCATCTACCACTCTGTTGGTCATGACATCTGCCAGGCATATCTGCAGGCTGTGGACATGATGTGTCAGCTCCGCTGTGGAGATCCACCCTGGTGCATTTCCAGAGACCAGAGGGGCCTCCAGACAGCACCAGCCCATCATCCTGAGGATCCAGGGAAGAGGTCCTGCCAGCTCCAGCAGAGTCAGCAGGGAGTAGCATTGGGGACAGGCACAGTGAACCCCACCGTGCAATTGTGAAGGGCCCCTGCACTCTGGAACTCAGCATCCCCTGAGTGCCCGCAGTCTCAGTCTTGGGAACCACAAGGTGGCCTGAGGCCTCCCAGGGAAGCATGTGTCCTGGCATAGACACTGTGTGAAGGGGACAAGTGGGGTGTGGTACTGGGCCTTAGAAATCAGGTGGGGGCCCAGCTCAGCCCTCACCTGCCCAAAAAGTCATCCCTGTCAGCATCCTCATCATAAAGGTCAACTTCCAGGTCTTGCCCAGGAACTTCATGGACGATGAGCTGGAAGGAAAGAGTGAACATGACTAATGCCATGTGCCAGGAGCAAGCAGAGACTGGGCATCCCACCTGCAGACTGAGCCAGCCAGGACAGGTGGCTGTTGAATCTGCCTGGGGAATATAGTCACCAGAGAAGTTTTCACATATGAAACAGGATAGGGGCCCCTCACCGCCACTCAGATTGTAGGGAACCTTATTGTAGAGGCATGCAGCATGCATGTCTCTATTTATTAGGAAAGCACGCGCCAGACGTGGCTTTTGGTTTACCTGGTGCAGTGCCTAATTTTCCTCCCAAGAAATATCTGCCAGAAGGCCCATTGGAGAAGTCAATCATTGACCCTTGTGTAGATTACTGGCTATATTTCTGACATGGCTGTGACATTACATTTTCTCTTTTCCTTTTATTTAATTTTGTCTCCTTTTCTACTATAGAAATTCGGCCTTAGCTATCCTGCAGTCACAAAGAAATTTCAGTACCAAAGAAAGCCCGCAAAAAGCTCCCCGCTGGCTAGTTTATTTGTAATTCTTACTTTGAGTATAACCTGGCACCAGCAACTTGTTTTTCTGGGTCTAGCTCCATGATGGTAAACAATAATTTCTGTCCCCCTGATTTCTCTTTCCTTTTAACCTGCTTCTTTCCTCCTGTTTCTTGAAAAACCTGTTTTTTGCTAACCCAAAAAACATCTCCAGCTCATGTTTTGCGTTACCTCTAGCAGGGATGGTAGATATTTGATAATGTAGATTCTAGGGTCCGGTACCATTGTGTTGTCCCTCCTAACAATCCTCTGCCCTTTGTTTTCCCTGAAATTACCTTGCATACCAGAGTTGTGCTTAAAATGTCATCGGCTGAAAAGTAAAATTGTCTCTCGTCTCACAGACGTGGGTTCCCATACAATGCATTTTGTGTGGTCTCAATTATTTCATATTTCATATTCATCTGTCTCATGAACCTGCTTTCTTTCGTGTAGGTTTTCTGACCCCACTAAGGTTTTGCTTAGGGACACAAGACGTCTGCAGCACATTATGACCTCAGCCTAGGCCTGGAAAGATGGCTAAAAGATTGGCTTAATATGTGAGAGCCCTAGGTTCAGTCCCCTGAGCACCACAAGGAGTGGCTCTACATACTTCTAGAAGTGGCCTAATAAAACAGAAAAAAAAAAACACTTTAGTTTCTAACCCAAGAAGGATTAAAACCAAAGTTCCTCTTGGACCAGAAAAATTGGCCAAGGTGCAGAAGGAATTGGCCTTGGAGCCACGAAGATATGGGAAGGAGAATCATGGCAGCTTGCATGCCTGTGGCTGGCCCAATGACCTCCCCAAAGGGGCTCTGAGAGAGCCTTGAGGGCAAGATCAGCCCAAGGGCATGAAGCATGGATGAGGGGACTCACCTCAAACACCTCATTCCAAGTGGGGTTCAGGTCCTTATAGATGGTCTTGCTGCGGAAGTGCTGCAGGCCAATGCTCAGCTTGGCATAGGGGTCTGACTTGCCTGGGATGCCCAGGAAGTGGTCCTTCTCGGCCAGATTCTCCGCCTCCAGCAAATGCACCCTGATCACTCCCTGGAAAAGGTCCCCAACCCCTGAGGCTCAGGGCTGCTCTCAGGCAGTGCCAGCTCAAGAGCCAAAGCATCATACACACATAGCTGGTGTGAAGAGAGCAGGGCTCCCAGTCATGCTCTATGCCTGCCCCAATCCAGTCAGCCACAGGACCTCATTCCTCTGCAAAAATACCCTCTGGATCCTCTGTTATCTCTTCCTTCACAGGGGGGTGTGCCCAGCCCTGTGGGCACTGCCTGCTGCTGGCAGTGGGTCAGCCTGGGGCCTCCCAGCCCCACACTCTGGGTTAGAACCTCAGGAAGCACAGGGTCCGGGATTAAAGATCCCCCCTCTGGTGGTGGCTGGACCTTCATTTCCATCTGGAAATACAGGTACAACTCCTACTGCAGTTTAGAAACTCCCGGGGCTGGCGAGGTGGTGCTAGAGGTAAGTTGTCTGCCTTGCAAGTGCTAGCCAAGAAAGGACCGCAGTTTGATCCCCCAGCATCCCACATGGTCCCCCCAAGCCAGGGACAATTTCTGAGCACTTAGCCAGGAGTAACCCCTGAGCATCAAACGGGTGTAGCCTCCCTCCCCCAAAAAAAGAAACTCCCCTAAAAGTCCAGTAGGGAGAAATGCACCAGACATTTGGTAGGATGCTCAGGGATGTAGAGGGGGGCTGCAAGGGACAAGCCACAACCACATGGGGGTCACATGCAAAAAGGAAAGGCCAGAGGGAAGCTGCTGTGGCCAGCAAAGAGTGAGAAGTACTCTGGGAACCCTCACTGCATGCAGCTCCTGTCAGGTAACAGAGGTGGGGTGCAGAGCCCTAGGTTGTCAGAATGAGTCTCCTGAGAGGAAAGCCCTCCAGGGAGCCAAGATGGGCTTGAAAAAAGGAATGGGTGAAGAGGACAGTCATCTGGAGACAGCCACACCAGAGGCAATAGCCAGGTTGAGGGGCTCCAGTGGGCTCGATTAGCCTTGGGGGTGTATCCTTCCCCCCTGCCCCCAGCCACTATTATTGATGACTGTGGCCAGAAGCAGTGCACTTGGGGAAACTGTGCAGAGGCCAAGGCTGTCCTGGGAGGCCCTGAGCTGAGCCTCTAGGAAGCCCTACATCCTGGCTTACCCCCCATGCTCTTTCCCAGGAGAACCAAGATTTTTAATCCCCAAACATGCACCGGGGATGGAGACCGAGTGTCTCCTGACTGAATGAATGCCTGCAGCCCCCACCGGGCTGCCGTGATCTGGGGGGTGGGGGCCAGTCCCGAACCCATGCCCAAAGCCAGAGCTCACGTGTGGCAGAGGGAAGCGCAGCCGAGTCACGTCCAGTCCCTTCTTCACCGGCAGCGTCACGCGGTTGGGCAGCACCAGGTGCGCGGCGATGAGGTCCTCCAGAAGACTGTCCGACATCTCGCTGTGGGGAGCAGAGCCGGTTGGGGAGCCCCTTCCACGCCCCAGCCCAGCCTCAGCGCCCGACTGAGCTGTGCCGCCCAAGGTGGCCCTAAAACCCTTGGTTTATTTGTTCATGGACCATGCAGCCACATGCCTGTTCATCTCCTCCTCCGGGTTCTGGCACTGACCTCTGAAGACTCCTAAAGGCCCTTCATTTGGGGTGAGGGGTGGGTAGTGGGGCAGCGGGGCCCTCCCTGTGGTGCCTGGGGGCAGGTGTGGCCTCCTGGGCACTCTGAGCCTCTCTGCTGCTCTGGGGGCCCGGAACCTGGCAGGAAGAATGAATTCCCCAGGGCCCGGAGAGATAGCACAGCAGCATTTGTCTTGCAAGCAGCCAATACAGAACCAAAGGTGGTTGGTTCGAATCCCGGTGTCCCATATGGTCCCCTGCCTGCCAGGAGCTATTTCTGAGCAGACAGCCAGGAGTAACCCCCGAGCACTGCTTTTTGGGTTTTTGGATGTGACCCAAAAACCAAAAACCAAAAAAAATAATAAGAAGAAGAATGAATTCCCCAGACCAGCTCTTGTGGGGGGGGGGGGGCTGCACTCCTGAATCACGGTGGGGAGCCCGTTGGGTCCTCACTTCATATCTGAGTTCTGGAGGGTAAATGGGGTCAAAAGAAAGACTTGTGCTCATGCCCCTCTTTTCTTGGGAACCCCAAGACAGAACCGGGCTCTCCTGAAAATGAGGAAGAGCTCAGAGAGGTGAGTAACTTGGCTGAGGTCACAGTCTTAAAAAGCAGAGCATAGTCTGGCAAGTCTGCCCATGGGGCTTCTGCCAGTCCTGAGGGGCCACTGTCCCTGCTCCTGGTGTGATGGAAGTATCCTGGGTGTCCATGCTCACAGATATCTGTGAGGATGCATGTGAGGGGATGTGCATGTGAGTGTGAGGTACATTCATATGTATCATGCACATGTATGGGTATACATGTATCTATAGACATGTGGCTGCATGGTATACATGTGGATGTACATACAAATGCATGTGTCCATGTCCATGCATGCAGACAGGTGTGTGCATGCATGTAGATCCATGTGCACACATGTGGTTGGGTGGATACAGTGCACATGTGTTGATGCATGTGTGCACCTGTAAGAATACTTGTTACACGTGTGTGTGTGTTTGTGTGTGTGTAACATGTGCTGCCCAGAACCAAGCACCCTTGGCTCCCACACTTTTTCTAAGGGAGACAGGGGCCTGGGGCTGCTCCCCTTCCTCACTGCAGACCTGCCTGGCCACACTGGTCACGCTGCCTTACTTGATTCCGGGTGCGTCCAGCAGGTTGGTCAGACCAGTCCAGTTGATCTGCAGGTGCTGGGAGGGGGCATAAGGGAGCTGTGAGACTTGAAGAAGGTAGAAGCCCAGTACTCAGTGCTGGGCTCCATACCCATTTGCACAGAGGGCCCAATGAAGGGGTGACAGGGGAGGGCACCTCCCAGTCCTGTTGAGGGCTGTCAGACTGGCGACAAGGCTGTGAGGGCTCAAATTCAGCCCTGCCTCTCCTCACTCAGAGAAGCTGCTTTGTTTGGGAGCGGCTGTGACACCCACCCACCTCACAGCCTTGTGGGCTGAAAGGAGGAGCAAAGTCTGGCCTAGGGGTGGGGCCTGGGGCTCACCGGCTTCTGCAGGAAGAACAGGGTCACGGCGCCCACGAAGGGCTTGTCCACCAGGAGGGGCTCCAGGATGATGCGTAGAGTGCCCTGCAACTGGACGCATGATGTGAGGCCCCACTCCCCTCTCCATGGTCCTAAGCACCCCACTTGCCAGGGTTATTGTATCTCAGCAGGGGTCACACCATTGAGCTAAAGCCAGGACACCCCCACTTTGCCCGCTACCAGGAGACCATCCTTCCTTCGAGACTTGCTGGCCTGGGAGCCCTGCCAAACATCTTATGTCCTCTCTACCTGGGTGCTAAGCTCTGGCTCTCACTTCTGCATAGCCAGAGCCTGTTGTGGGGTATTTCTACAAACTAGGCAGGCTGAGCCCCCACTTTCTGACTCTATGATCTTGACCTGTCCCCCCCCAGTGTCCAGATAGTATACAACCTCTGGGCTATTGTGTTGCCCCCCCCACTTTTGCAGCCTGCTCCAGCCTGAGCCCCACTTTCACCCCAGGCCAGAAAGGAAGGAATGAGTAGGACACCCCCACCTGGATCCCATTCACGCCGGCCTGGATCTTCTGCAGCTCCACGCTGATCTCACAGTCCCCAATGTAGCTGCAATAGGGGCGGGGAGTCAGAGGACCCCATTCTGGCTCTCCAGCCTCAGCCTGTGTGGGCTCTGCACAGGAACTGACTCAGGCCCAGGAGATCTGCACCACTGCCACACCCCAGCCACTAGCACAAGAAAGGTAGCACTGTCACTAGCCCAAGGCATGGAGGGCATCTGGTGCTCTCACAGACTCTAGTGGCTCCCTCAAGTAGCCCTTCTGAGGCCTTTTCCAGACATGGGGAGGAGAGAGGGCACTGAGTGGAAATGGGGCTACTAATAGGATTTCTGCAACCAAGCAACAAGCCCAAGGTAGCCATGATGAGGCACTCAAGGATCAAACAGGAGGAAGCAGTGGCCAAAACTGCAGGCCACAGGCAGAAGGGCCAGGCCCCAAAATGCAGAAAGGCCACCAAAAGTAAGGAGATGTGGGCACCCCAGGGCAGCACCACTCAACTGGCTGGGAGCTGGGCACACCAGCCAATAAGAGCAGGTTCATAGTCTGTGCTTCATGCTCTGTGAATTCTTGAGTCGGAGACCCCAATTCTTCCTGCCCTATTGCTCCTTCCAGCTAATTCCTGCCAGAGGCACCTGCACAGACTGCCCTGACCAGGCCCTACCCCTATAAGAACCTGCCTCCCCACCAGGCCCACTTTCCTACCGGGTCTGCCTACCCAGCAGACCCCACCTATTCTACCAGGCCAGACTCACCTCCACCAGGGCCCACCCGGGGACCGCCCATACAGTAGGTCATGTCTAGATCTGGGTGGAGTCCGATTGCTGGACTAGCAATGAATGGCCAGGTCCATTCATTCTCCAAACCCTCCACTCAACCTCTCAAGCAGGGTCTCGCGCTCGCCCAGGACCCTAGAATGGGGCTGTACTGGAAGAGGCTTCTGCACCCCAAAGTCCAGTCGCTGCGGCCCAGCCCCTCTCTGCTCTGCAAGTGCTCACCAGATCTGCAGGTCCAGCACCACCCGCCTGCGGTTGCGCCGGTCTGTGTGGGCTTTGACGCCATTGATTCGGGGGCACTGAAAAGCAAGGGTCAGGGTCAGGGTGGTCTTCTGGCAGGTGCCGCTGGGCACCACCCCTCAAAGTGACAGTCCTCGAGGCTGAGGCAAACCAAGACCAGCTCTGGGCCACACCTGATGCGGCTTCCCCACTTCCCTCGTTACAAAGCCCAGCCCGGTCTTCACTCCTGCCGCACTGAATGCCATCTTGCCTTCTTGGACTAGAGGAACAGGAAAGGGAAGTGTTCGGACAAAGTCAGCATGACCCCCTAGCTCAGACAGCTAGGCGAGGTTGGGCAGGATGAAGTGCTACCTGTGCTGTTATCTGGCCACTAGAGGGTATCAGGAGCTCCGAGAGCAGCCAAGCGCGGTAGTCAGGCAGACTTTTCTGTTTTGTTTTGGTTTTTGGATCACACCAAGCGGCGCTCAGGGGTTACTCCTGGCTCTACACTCAGAAATCGCTCCTGTCAGCTCTGGGGACCATATGGGATGCCAGGATTCGAACCACTGTCCTTCTGCATGCAAGGCAAACACCCTGCCTCCATGCTATCTCTCTGGCCCCAGACTTCTTTCTTTTTAAACTTTATTTATTTACTGATTGTTTGGTTGTTGGGCCACACCCAATGGTATTCAGGGGTTACTGCTGGCTCTGCACTCAGAAATCATTCTTGGCAGGCTGGGGGACCATATGGGTGCCGGGAATTGAACCAGGTCCCTCTCGAGTTGGCCGCATGCAAGGCAAACACACTATCACTGTGCTATTTCTCAGGCCCCTGTCAGGCAGACTTGGAGGAGCTGGCCGACTTGTGAGGACAAGTAAGAGGTCAGCCCCAGACGCCTATCTTCAGAGACTCCAGTAGGTCGGCTGCCACCTGGAGTCCCTTCTTAGAGGAGGGACACCCATGGATATCCATGGGACACTAGCATGGTGGTGCATTTACATTAGGCAGGCAGGGAGGCTGGCACAGTACTTGCCAGGCTGGGTTTGGTCCCTGGGACGCAGCCAGACTTCTGCAGGGATTGTGACTCCTCAACATATGTGGTACCTTGGTTCTGTACCTGGCACCCCTCGACTGTCCTTTCAGTGGAAGAAATGGGTTCTAAGAATTTAAATCACCAAGAGCATAAGTGCCATGGGCTGTGCAGGGCTGAGGAGTTGGGGGGCACCAGCTATATTCCTGTGCCTATGCAAGAATAGGGGATCCTGGCCAAACCCATGCGGGTCCTCTACAGCTTCCATGGGGAGAGGAAAGTGATGAGGGGTTGGGGGAATGGGACAGGTTGGGGGACAGAGGAACATGAAGATTTTCTTCTCCTCACAGTATTATCTCACTTATCTGCAGCATATAAAATAATTGTATGAGGAAATGTAACATAGTAAAGGGGGTGTCTAGATTACCCTTGATCCCAGAATCTAGGAAGGAGGAGAGTGAATAAAAGAAATCAAGGTGGAAAGGAAGATGAGAAAGGGAAGAGGGAGCAGGGGGGTGGACATATTGAAGTTATTTGAAGGATAAGGGAGTCTAAATGCACATTTGAAGCATGCACCCATCAACACTGAAGATGCAAGACCTAAGCTAAAACCACTGAACTTTAATGCGCCTGCCAAGATGGCAGGTGAGGGATGATAGCACAGGAGCACTGGTGAAGGGGGTTGACACTGGTAGTGGGAGTGGTGTTGGAATATTATTATATGCCTAAAACTCAACTATCAGTAGCTTTGTAGAGGAGGGTGGAGAGACAGGACTGTGGATAAGGTACTTGTTTTGCATATAGCAAACCCAGTTTCTCTCCCCAGCATCCCATATGAGTCTGCAGGGTGTGAGCCCAAAACAAAACACCCCCCTAATAACTTTGTAAACTACAGTTCTTTAATTAAAAAGAAAACAATTTTTAAACAAAATAAAATTTTAAATATAAAGGGTTTTGTTCTTCTGGGCCTGCTGGCTAGGCTGCAGGTCCAAAGCTGAGTCCTTCTATGTGGTCCAATCACCCCTCTGCTCCTGCCACCAGTAGTACCCCCAGGGTCCCTAGCTCTTAGCCATCTGAACTCTTCAGAAGTTACCTCAGACACCAATACCTTCAGGAAGTCTTCCCGAACTGCTATGCCCCCCCCCCCCATTCCTGATCTCATGCATTCCTCCACCATAGGGCGTGTGCCTTGCCAGGTATCATCTGTCTCTGACAGGACAGGAAAGAAGTGTCATGGTTACACCCATCTGCCCACAGTGCTTGTATATAACGTCACTCAGAATGAAGCCAGAAATAAACAGATGGATTCATAGACAGTGGGAGAGTTGGGTCCTGGCTGAATGCCAGAACATCCATCCATGGCTCAGGCCTATCTGGATGACTAGATTCTGGGTATACATGCTATGCCCCCACACCTGTGTGTTCCCAAGCAGTCTGGATGACAAGGTCTCTACTTGGCAGACATAGGTCAGACTGAGCTCCTGGCCTGGGGTATGAGCTTCAAGTGGTCACAGTAAGTCACCCCAGGAGAAGGGAGGGATGCCAGGGGACAGAAGCTCTGCCTGAAACATAGATCTGGGGACCAATGACCCCAAAGAGGACTTGCCACATAGCCTGTCAGCCATCGAAGATTAGAGAATGAGACACTTCTAGTCACCTCCCCACTCCCTAGAGGGTACTCCCTGTCACAGGGACCGGCAAAACTTGGTACCTTATGTTGTATATGAAAATATTTCCATAAGATTATTCTTTGCAAAAATGAAAGACATTCTTGCTATAATAATTTTCAGACACAGAAGAGAAAAGAGCTGGAAGTTACAGCTCACCTCAGGAAGCTCACCACAAAAAGTGATGAGTTTAGTTAGAGAAATAACTACATTTTGAACTGTCCTAATAATGAGAATGTATGAGGGAAATGGAAAGCCTGTTTAGAGTACAGGTGGGGGTTGCGTGGGGAGGAAGGAGATTTGGGACATTGGTGATGGGAATGTTGCACTGGTGATGGGTGGTGTTCTTTACATGACTGAAACCCAAACACAATCATGTATGTAATCAAGGTGTTTAAATATATATATATATAAAAGATTATTCTTTGCCTGTTGTACCACCTTGACCTTCCAGGTGGGGCGCTGTTGAGAGCCAAATAAATAGTTTGGGAGCGAGATGCTGGGGGTCTTTTGCCAGAGTTGGCTGGCTGGCTCTAGGTGTGTTTTGGAGCTAGCAGCAGGCTGACAAAGGACTCTCTTCTCCCAACCTTTTACCCCTTAACCCTCCTGTCTGTGTGGATTATTTGCTGCGGATAAATATTACCAAGATCTGCCCCCAAAAGGGGACAAGAGGCGGGAATCAATTTCTTATTCTGGGAGCTCTTTGCGGATACTCAAACAATCAATAAAGGAGTAAACGGGACCCAACAACTTTGTACCTTCCCCCGCTGTGGTAGGTTTCAAAGTTTTGCTTAACCATGAGATGATCTGAGGAGCTGGCTCAAAGAGCCCAGCACATGCTCTGTGTTCTGTAGCCTCTGATTCCATTCATAGCTCCACATGGTCTCCTGAGCATTTCTAGGGGTAGCCCTGAGCAATGAGCTAAAATTACCCCTTATGCACCACAAGATGTGGCTCAAAAAGACAAGTGTGAAGGACCAAGGATCTGGGTCCTTTCGTCAACACAGGTACCATGTAGGGGTGAGGTCCTGTGCTGTATCCCTAGCACCTCAGGGCCCCTCAGAAGCAGTGGGTGTAGCTCCCATAAGAATATTTTAAAATTTGGGGGTTGGAGAGATGGTACAATGGGTAAGGCTTTAGCGAGATAAGGCAGATGGGCATTCCATCAGGTCCCCTGATCTCTGAGCACAGAGCCAGGAGTGAGACCTGAGCACCTCTAGGTGTGGTCCCAAATAAAACAAACAAGGAAGTGTGAACATTCCTGTCAACTAACACAAATTTCTCAAACAAGTGACCCAAGCTAAGCGATATACACCCCTGCTTCACCCCTGGGAACTTTGGGGGGCTGATTGTGGGACTTAATGGATTCTGTTCTGATCCTTAGAACCTCTATCCCTCTCCTCCCATAACCTCCCTTCACCCTGAAGGGTCCATAGAGCCAGGAGAGATGGATGTGCAGAGGCCAGGAAGTGGAGGAGGGCTCAGGGGCACCCACCTTCTGTCCGAAGTGGAGCTTGGTGAAGGAAAAGGACCTCAAGTGGACACTCTTGCCCCGGATCCTGGGTTCGAGTTTCTCCCGGAACTTGTTCTCTATGATCATGCTGAAGTAGGGCCACGTCTGTGAGATGATCTGCCACAAAGGGAGGGTCCCCAGGTGTCAGGCTGTGCAAAGTACTTCAAACCCCCTCGCCTGGTTGCCAGGTAAGGAAGAATTCCTCACTCTTCCTCCGATGTCCCCCCACCCTGCCTATGGTCCATCTGTGCATCTGTCTCACAGACATCACTAACCACAGCAGCTGAGCCTCTCTGGCACAAGCTGTGGGACCCCAAGATATGTTGTGGTTTTGCAAAGCTTCAGGAAGATGCTCCCCTTAGATTGAATCCCAGGATGCCCTCATCTGTGCTAAAGCAGTTGCTCTGAGGCCATGCTGGAGGAGTAGGAAGCCACAGAGGCTTAGGGGAAAATCTCAGGAGAGAAACTTGTTTTCCTAGGGGTAGATTTCCTGTTTTGGTTTGCTTTGGGGCCACACTATGCTTGGGCCTTCCTCCTGGCTCTATGCTCAGAGATCAGTCTTAGTGGTCCTCTGGAGATTGTATTTTGGGGTAGAGGTTGAACCTGGTCAGCCTCCCACAAGGCAAGCACTTTCATTTGTTGTCTCTAGCTCTGGCCTCCACAGGGGTGTGCTTCACCTGAGCCTGATGAGCTAGTGTGCCCTGGCTCATGATGCTGTTCTGGGAGCAGAGCTTAGGACCTGGGGTCAGGACAGGAGGAGGCAGGGTGGGAGCTGACAGGCTGTTTGGGGCAGAAGCCCCAGTTTCTCTGACACTTAAAGAGGTTGTTTTTCCCTGCTGAACTCTCGCAGGGAGAGTCTACAGTGGTGAAATTTCGGGACATTTTATTGCCTCCCATCTCTTTGAGGGGCTTCCTGAGAAAGTGGGTCCTTTTCCCCATCACGTTACAAATGCTACCTGAGGGCCAATGCTGGGTGATGACCTTTTTGCCCGATTCTCTCCTTTCTGCCTAATTCTCTTCATCGTCTTGACTTGATTCTGGGAATCCCTTGCTGGAAAGCTTGGTTGGGGCTGAGCTGGGTTCCATCTCCAGAACTCTATATGGTTCCCACACACTGCCAGGAGTGATCCCTGAGCATAGAGCCAGGAATAAGTCCTAGCACTTCCAGGTGTGGCCTCAAAACAAAAATAAACAAACAAAAAAAAAAGTGTGTGTGTTTCTATCCCAGTGAAGAGGCTGGAATGATCTAGGGGTAGAAGCATCGAGTACAATTGTGGGGCACTTGTTATTTTATTGCATACACAAGTAGGTTTCTGTGGGGCAGTTGAATAACTTTTTTCCTGAAAGGGGATTTGGGAACCTCTGGTTAAAAGCTCCTCTGGACGGACCTGAACCCAGCCTGGGATGCACTTTTACAGAAAGGCTGGGAGGAGTAGGGAGATTGGGAGGCAGACTGTTTCACTGCAGGGATGAATTCTGGGTCAGGGGCCACCCCAGGAGGTTTCTCTTAGGATCTACCAGCAATCATCCTGACAATAACTAGCCTACTCAGGCAATGGCCCCGATGGTACTCTTGTTTCCTATTCATCCACCCCAGGAGGCAGTGACGTTCAAGGTCCCTTGACAGAAGAGGCAGGTGTGCAGGTCGGGGCTGGCATACTCAGTATCTGCTATATGTCAGTAAGTGCTAGGCAGGATGTGCAGGGAGGTGGTAAAGAGAGCTGCATTTTTCTCTCTGCTTCTCTGTCTATTCTACCTTTTGTGCCACAGCTGTGCAATAACTTCACCACAGAGACCAAGCTTTCCAGCAAGGGATTCTCAGAATCAAGTCAAGGGGACAAAGAGAATTAGGCAGAAAGGAGAGAATAGGGCAAAAAGGTCTTCACCCAGCATTGGCCCTCAGCCCCCTGAGAGCAAAGGTACCATCTTTCTTGGCTAGGTCCCCTGGAGATTGGGAGAGAAGGGAGGGGAGAAGACCATCCTTCAGTGCCCGCCCTGCCCTTTACCTTGTTGGCCCACTCCACTCGCTCCACATCAGGGAAATGGATCTATAAGAGAAGCCCGAGGGCAAGTTAGAATGTGCTGGAAGGACCCTGGGCCAGAAAGCACCTCATACTCCCCTTCCATGTGCCCATGAACACCACCACAATAGGTTGAGGGTGCTGAAGTCTGCATGTGGGTGGGACCCTGCTATGCCTCCTTTGCATATGCTAATTAGTCAGGGCCTCCATGAAGAAGCCCAAAACCTCCAGCTGAGGTGTCTCCTAGAGTGACACCTGAGTTTCCTCCTTGCAAATTCATCTTATGACACAAATGAAACCAGGCAGCTAGGCCAATGGAATGTTCTTGTCCCATCTCAGGGATGACCCCCAACAGGCTCTCCCAAAACAGCTTCCCCTACTTCCCCAACATGGGTCTATGTCTGCTCCCAATTCCCTCACTGCCATCTCAGAGGCCCCAAAGGGCCCCATACTGCTGTTTCACTATCCAGTGGGGTTGCTGTGAGATGGCCCTTGTCAGCTCTGAGCCCCTCTCCTAGCTTCAATCCTCCCCAATTTCCCAGGTGGACTTTCTTGCAGTCCTTATCCCCCACACAGCACTAGCTCTGTGAGTGCTGCCATATACAATCCTGAGCAGGGACCCCTGGGCAGGCCCAATAGTTGAACAATGACAGGCTCAGTGATAGGCCCAGTGACAGGTCCAATGATAGACCTAATTGCAGGCCCAATGACAAAATAATAGTAGGCTTAAAGACAGGTCCAATAAGAGACCCATGGGCAGGCTGAATGACAAACCGATTGACAGGTCAAGGGCAAGCTGACAAGCCCACTGACAGACCCGTTGACATGCCCAGTGTCAGGTCCATTGGCAGGTTGAAAACATGCCTTCACACTGTCATGACTGATTAAAGGGGCTCAGTCCCCTCCTCACTGGTCCCTATCTTCCAATATGGCTGCAGTACTTCTCACATGTTGTGTCCCAGCAAGGCCCTCAAAGGAGTTTCAGAATGGTAAAGGTGCCCACACCAGGCCTCAGACATGGACCAACAAAAGGGTTCCACAGCTGGCTCTGTCACCAACCCAAGTCGATGGGGGCACAAAGCAATGTAAGGTAAGATTCCACTGCTTGGAACCACCTCATTTGCCCAAGGGACCTGCCCTTCCCATCTGGGGATTCAGAAAACTTGCTGTCCAGGTGCTAAGCAGTTGTGCCTATACAATTCACATCTCCAAGTGACACCCTCACATTGGCCAGATGCTAGAAGGTCTGGGAGGCCCCCAACTAGCACTGACCCCAATTAAAATAATCTCTCACTGTTAACAGCCCTGAGCTCCCGAGACAGGGGGTTCTCCAACCTCAGTTTTCCCAGTCCACACAGCAGCCAATGGAGCTTGGAAAGGAGAACTACTGCCTGGTAAAGGGCAGCAGAACCAGCACCCAGGTACTGACATGAACCACAAGGGAAGAATCTTGGGGAAATATGAAGCAGGGCCAGGCTCTGCTCATTCCTTGCAGCTTCCCTGAGTCACCTCCTGAGATGAGGCCAAGACAGTGGGGTTGGTGGGGATGTGGGGGCAAGTAGAGATCCATTCACTCCTTGCTATGACTATCTAGCAGTAAAGCAAAAATAACTCCAGGCACCGAGAGTGGCCTGACCCCCATAGCTTCCTTCCCACACCCCTGGATGAACAACTTTGTGCTCTGAGCACCCCACCCCTTGGGCTGAGTACAACTAACCCTGACAGCTCCATTTCTCTGAGCCCTTGTTCTTCCAGGGAACTGTGAACCCCAGCCAGGGAGCATCACATGCCCTTTTTCTTCCTCCTTACCAAGCCCTGGGGCTGCCCCAGACTTGCCCCCTCTCCCAGGCTCTGCTCTGTACTCAAGGATCTTGATAAGCATTTGTGAAATGAAGAAGTGCATGTGTGAAAAAATGAATGCAAGGCTCTTGCCCTCAAAAGCTTCCAGAGTGGCTTGGAAGGTGGCATGGAGGAGCCACCCAGAGATGAGGGACACTGTCAACTGTGTCTGGGTTTCTCCCCCAGCCTGGTCCCCTACTCCTTCCATCCCAATTTCACTCTTCCTGTTCTGGCCTTGCCACCACTCCTCTGGATCAACACTAGGATCAGGAGATTCTGGGTCCCAGGAGGTGATCCAGTTCGGCGGGTCCAATACCGACCCACATGGGAGCCTGTTGGACTGGACCGGGATTTCTGAGCTGTCTAGCTCCCATCTCTGGAATTAGCGTCGGGTGGGGCTGCTAACTCATTTCTGACGAGCTCCTAGCATGACTCTGGAGTTCAGCCAGGGGTGCTAGTGAGGAACCAGTGCCCAGCCCACACTCCCCAACATGGTCGCCCCTGCATTTTCCTCACATCTGGACACCCCAGATGTGATGCTGGTACTGGAGAGTCCTTGTGAGGCAGCCTCCAGCAGCCATTCAGGGTAAGAACAGAAGGGAGCATGGGTTATCCTTATTGTATTCTTAGGCCTCTCCACCCCACCCTGCACAAGGGCCTTGACTCCTTCCTGCCTGGAGATTCTGGAGCCTGGGCCAGAGCCCAGGCCAGCATTGCCCATGTCCACTCTGGGGGTACCACAGACAAGCCTATTCTTCTCTTCTAAAGAACCGTCCTGAAATCTTGTCCCTGCCCAAGTCAGTGCCATTCTATTGTTTTTGTTTATTTTTTTAATTTTGCATTTTTTTATCTATTACATTTCTATTTTAGCTTTCACATTGAGACCCTCAAATTTTTCAATCTGAGGAGGGCAGAGGCCGCAGAGGTGCCCAGGGCTTTCTCCTGGCTCTGTGCTCAGGGCCATCCCTGGCAGTGTTCCAGGGATCTAATGTCTGCTTATATTTAGGGATATAAGCGCCTGTTTCCAGGTTGGCTGCTTGTAAGACAAATGCCCAAATCCCTGCACTATCTCCCTGGCCCACCTCCTGGGGATTTGACTGGTATGTTTTTGAAAGTACAGATTAATTTATAGGGGAACTGACATAATTATAATATCAAGTTTTATATCCCCTGGGGTATTCACATCTTACTCCTATCACATTTAGGATCAGAAACTTGGTAGAGGACTGAAGCAAATGTATGGCAGGTAGTGTGCACTTGCCTTGCAAAAGGCTGATTTGTATTTAATCCCTGGCATCACATATGGTCCCAACCCAAGCACTGCCAGGAGTAATTCTGAGTGCAGGGCCAGGACTAACCCTTGAACATCACCAAAAGTGTCCCTAAACCCCCCCCCCACACACACACACATCCCTCAGAAACTTGGTAAATTATTAGACTTTTTTGTACTTCGTGGGGCTTTTGTTGTTTGGGGCTATATCCATCAGGGCTAGAAAATACTCCAGAATCAGTGCTCAGGGAGCCCCTCTTAGCTTTGCTCTGAGGATCATAAAGTTCTGGGACTGAACTTGGGGTTCCTACATGAAAGCATGTGCTTAGCCCTTTGAGTTACCAGCCCAGCCCCAACTTTGGCGTCTTCTGTTATTAAAAATGAAATCTTATTTTTTGGGCAATGCCATTGAAATGTTACTAGTTCTAACCATTACATTTGAGATATTAGATAATCTAATATATTAATAATATAATCTATTAGATATTTCTAGTCTCCAAGCCATAGGCCTTTTACTCCTTATCCATAAGCTTATTATTTCTTGCTCATTGGAATTCCCCGACTCAGGACCTTCACTCTACATAGGCCAGGCAGGGGACTCAGCATTTACCCTGATCCTGAGTGCAATGAAAAATATTTACTGGGCCTGGAAAGATAGCACAGCGGCATTTGCCTTGCAAGCAGCCAATCCAGGACCAAAGGTGGTTGGTTTGAATCCTGGTGTCCCATATGGTCCCCCGTGCCTGCCAGGAGCTATTTCTGAGCAGACAGCCAGGAATAACCACTGAGCACCACCGGGTGTGGCCCAAAAACCAAAAAAAAAAAAAAAAAAAAAAAAGAAAAAAGAAAAATATTTACTAAGCATGCTTTTGCCACTGATTCCTGGAGGATGATCTCTATCATGCCAAAGCTCTTCTCAGTTCCTAAGTTTCCAACCATTTTCATTATCAGTGGGTATTGTACTATATTCAATACTTGCACAAGTATATGGAAACATTCTTTTTATCCCCCTTTGTTCAGTTAAACTGAAGATTTGTTTATATTTGTTTGTTTAATAGCAGAGGTGATTAAACCCAGGAACTCTCGTAAGCAGGCATGTTAGCCTCATATTTCCTTGAGTTTTCATAATCACAGTTCAAAGTGAGACCAACAATTTTGTTCTCATACAATTCATATTTGGTTTGGTGAAAGGATTTTATTAAGTTGTAAAACAAGAATGAATGAGTGGGGCAGGCTTCCTTATGTTATTTTCTGGAACAACTTCTAAATATTGGAATTATCTGATCCACCACAAAAACAAATAAATGCCATCTTATTCTGAGGCTTTAAAGGATGAATTATCCTTTCTGTTTTCAATGGCATATCACTAACATCCAGTTTTAGCAACACATCAATGTAATTTAGTCATCAAATACATTTACATATAGTTATTTATAATATTTCAGTCTATTACATCTACAGTTATTTGCTCCTTTTTCATTCCATGTTTTTCTCATCTCTACTTCTTTTCATGACCAAGCTTGACAATGAGTTAGTCTATTTCATTAATTTTTTCAGAGCACTTCCTTTTGTTGTTAATAATTTTCATTCTCCCTTTAAGATTCCCATTCATCTTATCCCTATATTTATTACTTCCTGGCTTATTTCTTTGATCTAAATCTGTTACTCTTTTATGTTCTTAAAGTTCTTAACTCTGAGACTGAGTTGAATTATCAAATTTTGTTTTATGGAAAATTCAAAGTCATAAATCCCCCTACAATTTTTGGCTGTGTTTTTATAGTTATTCACTGTTTTTAAAATAATTTCCAGTATGACTTCCTGGAAATACTTCATGAATAGTATTCTAAATATACTTAAAAAAAAAACCTTCACAAGCAAGATTTTATGGCCATCTATAATTATTTTCTAATTTATTTGTGATCTAACCATCTGTAGAATCACTATGCATTGGGCTATAATGATAAATCCTTTCTGGCTTGGTACATGATTCTTAAAACTTTCATGTATGATTAAGCTATTCATCATGTCCTGTATTCTTTATCCTTGTTTACTATTTGTCTACATGATTTGTCATTTTCAGAGAGGAATATATCAAAATTTCCAAGAGCAACTGATGATTAATATGCTTCTACATCAGCAATCATAAACAGCTTATATTTCAAGTTCATGCTATGTATTCTATGGATATCCATGATTAATAGATTCTATTCTTAACTTCTTTATGAATATACAACATCCTTCTTTGTCTTTATATTTGAGTTTTACTCTATTGTGTCTAATATAAAAATTGTAACTCTGACTTCTTTCAAAGTTGTTTGGTTGTATCCTTTTGACATCCTCGTTTCAATTTTTTGAGTTCATATTACCTCATGTCATTGAATGTTTACGTTAACCTTCATTTGCATCACTGTCCCCAAGAGGAAACTAAGATCTAGAGAAGTGACTTACAGTACCAGTTATAAGATGCTTGACCTGAAAATCATATCCAGGTCAGACTGACCACAAATTTGTGCTTTGTAATCCATACCGTTCACCCCTAATTTTTTGGGTAGGTGGGGACTGGGGCCATACCCAACCAGTGCTCAGGAGCTATTCCTAGTTCTGTGCTCAGGAGTGACCCTAGGAGTGTTTAGGAGACTTATGCAGTGCCAGCTATCTAACGAGGGTCAACTGCATGTGTGGCAAATGCCCTAATCCTTGTACTGCCTCCCCCAGATGCCCCACCCCCTTTTAAGAAAGCTTTCCTTGCCACTGTTTTCCTCTTTTACAGAAATCCAATTTCATGGAAGACTGCCCTCAGCAGACCATCTTTTTCAGGCTTCCTGGCTTACAGGACATTCCACAGACATCTTCATCTGATTCTAACACTCTGAGCTGGTGGATAGCAAGGTGTAATTACCTTTCTTTTTACAGATAAAAAGAAGCTCAGAGGCTAGTTGATACTTGCCAAGTTCACCCAGGGGACCGTATCTCAGATTTTCTCACCTGATCCCTTCAAACCTTCAGGTCTTTTTCTCATCCATCCTACCTACATCTACTCCATTCCAAGTGTCACCACTGGAAGAACATTTCTCTGTATTTTTCTACTGTGGTTCCTGTACATTTAAAGTTTTGTCAGCCTCAGGTTTTTTTTTATCTACAAGAATGGATACAATAACACCCCTTTCACAGAGTTCCTGAGAAAACTGAGATAATAGAAATGCCAGGTGCTCTGAAGTGGCCATAAAACCACTCATATTTTTGACCTCAGGTCTAGGCTAAGAACAAGGTCCCTTCACTTCTCGGTCCAATTCTGTCTGACCCAAAACCTGGTAGATTCTCTGGGTCTCTGAGCATAAGTGGCTCTGCACTTTGGGAACCCATGAGATGGGAGAATAGCAAAGGGGGGATAAGCCACCAAGAGATGAAGAGGAAAGATGGCTGCTGTCTGGCTGTTATTTCCTGGGCCTCTGCTGATTGGCTGAGAACACTCTTGACCGCTGATTGTCAGTCACAGATAGGCTGGGCCCAATACTTGGGAGCCCCAATACTTCTGTGAAACTGGCCAAAGGGGATGCCCATAAAGATGTAGCAAAAGGATCCACTCTGTGCTCTTGTCTCACATTTAACTCGTCAAGCAAATGAAGGAAGGTAGTACAGAAAAGTTGGTTGTAGCTCACCAACTATCCTCCAGGCCCCATAAGGGGGATTTTACAGGAGCTGTTCCTCAAAGAACCTGCAAAAGCCAAGGAATATGGAGAATAGAGCTATTAATTAATTGAGAATATAACCATTCAGACAATGGTTATCAAACTTCTCTGCAAAAAGTACCACGAAAGAAAAAACCGGTCAGGATGCTCAGGCCTGGGTTCAGAACAGAGCACACCTGGACACTTGCCTCCCTAACAGACTCTCAGGTGGTACTGATTGGGCTGGAGGGCCTGGGACAATCGGGCTCTTCTGCCCCCAATAGGGTTGGGGTTGGGGAGACTCTGCTAAGCATAAACAGGCTGTCTTTGGGGTCACAGGGAAGAAAGAGGAGGCAGGAACCATGCTGCCCTTACCTACAGGGGAGCCCTCTGCCTCACAACTGCCTCTGAGCCAAGAAACAGGATTAAAACCCTCTTCACATTCTATGGCTCCCCAGTAAGACCACACAGAATCTACTCTGAATAATGGACAAGAATCTGCCTCTCATGGGACCGGGCGGTGGCGCTAGAGGTAAGGTGCCTGCCTTGCCTGCACTAGCCTTGGATGGACTGCTGTTTGATCCCCCGGTGTCCCATATGGTTCCCCCTAGCCAGGAGTGACTTCTGAGTGCATAGCCAGGAGTAACCCCTGAGCGTCACCAGGTGTGGCTCAAAATAAATAAATAAATAAAAGAATCTGCCTCTTGATAAGAAATGCATCCCTGCAGAAGCAGCAGCTCACCAGACTGGTGCTTCCAAAAGCTGCCCTGACCAATGGCAAACTCACTGGTAAGCTTGCTACTTCCCAGAGCCTGGGAGGACTTTTAGCAGTGGGGCTCCACACCCAACCCTCATGCTTAGACCCCACTGTGACTAGAACCAAAGCCTACTGGGCAAGTGGGCTGGCATTTTATTTTTGGCTTTGGGGGCCTGAACACAGAAGTTCAGGTTCTGTGCTTCATGACTCTGTGCTCATGTTCAGTGCCCAGGATTGAACTGGGGTCAGCAGCTTGCCAGTCCAGTGCTTTACCCTTGTACATTCTTTGGTTGCTGTTTTGGGGCCACATCTGGAGATGCTCAAGGGTTACTCCTGGCTCTACATTCTAATTACTTATGGAGGTACTCTGAGGACCATATGGGGTGCCAGGAATTGAGTTTGGAACATTCACATGTGAGGCAAGCACCCTATCTGCCATATAATCATTCCAACCCCTAGGCTGACTCTTTAATGGCAGCGCTTCAGGAGATAATGACCAGAGAGACAGAACATAAACCTATGGCTGAGGGAGACTCCCAGAGAACACCACTGCTTTCTTTTCACCCACATTCTACTACTGGACTTGTCAGGACACCAATACCTGTTCCACAGCAGTGGGGAGACCAGACTACTGGCTATGCTCATGGGCCCTGTCCCCATTAGGAGGCAGGGATAGGGTTTGCAGGGCTTCACTTAAAGGGGGGTTATTCACTGTCCCCAGAAGGGATCTGGCTCACAGGGATATCCCTTCCCGAGAATCACACACAGAGCTTCAGGGATGAGGGACATGCAGAGATGCATGGACACACACACAGGCATAGGTGCATAGATGACCCTCCACAATGCAGAGGTCCTCAAACTATGGCCCGCAGGCCACATATTGTATTTGTATCTGTTTTGTTTCTTCATTGCAAAATAAGATATATGCAGTGTGCATAAGAATTCGTTCATAAGTTTTGTTTTTACTATAGTCAGACCCTCCAGTGGTCTGAGGGACAGTGAACTGGCCCCCTGTTTAAAAAGTTTGAGGACCCCTGCAGAGAGTCACGCCCACACACTCATCCTCTTTGTGGAAATAAAGCCTAAAGCATGCCTCTGTCTCTGTCACTGTCTTTCTCTCCTCTCTCTCTCTCTCTCTCTCTCTCTCTCTCTCACACACACACACACACACACACACACATACACACACACACATACACACACACACACAAACAAACACACGCACACACATACACATACCCCTGCTGATTTGGCCCACACGGTCAATTCAACCTTGAAAAGGGAGCAAGGCACATTCATTCCTGGTGTCCCATGCAGGGTGGCATGGTGACGGGGGTGCCCTCTGGCTTTGGGCTGCCTCTGGTTCCTGAGACTTACCTCACTGCTCTATGGGGGCCTCAACAGGCCCCCCCCCTTTTATCCACTTTCCTCCTTAGAAAGCTCAATCTTCTGACTCTTCCCACTCCTGTGAGGTTCATGTTCCACCATGAAAGCTGTTTTCAACCTGCCTCCTCATCAGCTTCACATGCCCTGTTCTATGCCTTACCAGTGGTACATGTCATCTACAACTGTTATAGAATCCTCAGCATCCCTTAGTTGGCCTGCAAACTAAATCAATGGGATTCCTCAGCGGGACAGGGGAACAAATAAGACCCCCAAAGGCAGTCTCCGTTGTTGCCAGAATGTGGGGGGTGTCAGGGACCTCTGTGGAGTGTAAGGGGTACACATAGTCTTCCAGTAGCCCTGAATAAAGAAAAATTTGGTTCTGCAACACTAAGATCTTAAAAATAAACTTCTCTTCTTGCCTCTCAGATGAGGGAGAGGCCAAACAAGACACAAATCTAGCTAGATCCTATGGAGTGAGGTGGGAACTAGAGTCTTCTGAGTGTTACAACCTCTGACTACCCAGTGGACCCCGTGGAATATTCACAGGAGAGGAGCTGGTGAAGATGGATCAAACATACCAACCTGGCCCTTTTGCCTAGAGCCAAGATTGAGAGCACAGAGAGAGCCAGGGATCACACATGTCCATGCATCCAGGAAGCAAGTTAGCCAGTTGGAATTGGAAGCAGAGAGGCAGGGGTACTGGTGAACCAGAGAAGAGATTTGTGAGGTGCCTGAGGGAGAGATGGAAGGATGGAGCAAAGTAGGTAGACTGACAGAACAGGGGAGAAATCCCAAGTACCGGAAATATATCAGCTAGCCCCACACAGAGGACAAGCTTGGAAACATCTAGAATAATTTTGTTCTGAAGATGAGAAAATAGCCTCAGACATGTTCATTAAAAATCGTAATGATGGGCCCGGAGAGATAGCACAGCGGTGTTTGCCTTGCAAGCAGCCGATCCAGGACCAAAGGTGGTTGGTTCGAATCCCAGTGTCCGATATGGTCCCCCGTGCCTGCCAGGAGCTTATTTCTGAGCAGACAGCCAGGAGTAACCCCTGAGCATCGCTGGGTGTGGTCCAAAACCAAAAAAAAAAAAAAATCTGTAATGATGTCCAAACCCAAGTTTGGAAGATGCTAGCAAGATAACGTTAAGAAGATAAAACATAAGTAGAAAAGGGTACATGTTATTTAAAATTCATTTCATTTACTAGCGTAAGGGGTGCCCCCCATGAGCCCTCTCCCTGAGTGGAGGAATTGGAAAGGCTCAATTTGATTTTGACTTTGAGGCCATTAAATAGTGTATGGTGGGATTATCTTAGAATCAGAGAAACAGCATTTTACCCAACGTGGAATAAATGAAGGTGAGAGCAGGTGACTCTGGGCTCTGGAAACAGTCTGGGTCCCAGGGCAGTTCCTAGGTTTTTTGTGCCAAGTGTTATTGTTGGCCACTGGAATGGGGTTGTTGGGGCAGGGAATGGACACCCCTATTGAGGAGAGCCTGCAAGGAGAGGGGAAGTCGCTAGCTAGTCCTTCACTGTGGCACACAAAGGGAAAGAGGGCCCTTTCCATGAGTACATGTGAATTCTTCAGGGTGAAAAGTACTAAGTTTCAGACAAAAACTCACAGTGTTTTGCGCAGCATGATACTTTCCATATCTGAAAGTAAGTAAAGTGATGTATGATACCCCTTCAGTAGTAATATTGCAAACAATGGTGCCTAGAAGGAAGGAAGGAACAAAGAAGGAACGAAGGAAGAAAGACATGTCTGCTAGAGGGGATGGGGAGAATGGGAGAGAAACTGGGGATACTGGTGGCAGGAAATGCGCAATGGTGAAGGGATGGGTATTGGACACTATATGACTAAAAACCATGAATTGAAAATCATGAATCAATCATGAACAAATTTGTAAATGTATCTCATGGCAATTCAATTAAAATGTATTAGTTAAAAGAAAAAAAGAAAAAACTCACAGTGACTTTGCCTGAAGACACTGCTGTGGAGGCAGAGGAAGACAAGGGCTCTCTGCTTGCTCCTTCTTGGGCTGTAGAGTTTAGGAACTGGCTGCTTACACTCTCAGAAACCCCTTCCCCAAAGCATTAACACTGCCAGGAGGTCACAAGAAGTGAGGGACACAACCTTCTTCTGCCTAGGAGACCACAGTCTCCAACAATCTGCTCAATTCAGGAAGGTGAGCTTTGGATGACTAAACCTTTTTAGTTAAAGTTGAAAACTCTAAACCTGGTGTCTCCCATCCACTTCTGCAGCCACCATTACCACATAGTGCCATCTTGTCCAAGAAGACTTCCTGGGTCACTTCCTTCCTGCCCCTGCATTGCCATCTTGCTGGATCAGAAAAGGTTATTTCCAAGGGTCTGAATTTCCAGCTAGTCTGTGGGATCCTAGAATGCTGTGTCACTCACAATGGGGCTCGGTCTTAAGTGCCAGGCTTGGCCTGTTGCAAGCCTGCAATAGATGTTTGCTGACTGAGTAAACTGACATAAACACAAGGATGCTTGAGATCCCTATGCTGGACTTGCAGGGAAGGAGGCCCTGCATTCTGAGCCTCTTATTGCCCAATCTTGACCCAGGACCTGACGAGTCCATGAGGCATCACAACGATGCAGACTGAAGCCCATGGGTATGACTATGTTCTTCCTTTCCAGGGCCATGTCACAGGTATAGTTGCAGGGGACTCATAGGGAGGAAGTTCCCAACTTCCTCTTGCCCTCCATTAGTCCTGGTTCCACTGTCCTAGTTTCAACTTATATAAAGCTTTGTTATGACCCCAAGTGTTCAGCCTCAGTCTGAGCTTTCATTGCACTTGCCTCCCTCTGTGCACACAGCTATCAGGCCAGGCCTCCAAGGCACTGCTTCCCACAGAGGCATGAACCACTCTTGGTCAGTCCTGGTGCTGGCCAGATGGCTGGTGGGGAGGCCCAGGGGAACAGCACCCAGAGTGCAGGTATAAGGCCTGGCATGCTTTGCTTCAGTGAAGTTCATGGTGCCCTGCAGCACCCAGTTAGGTGGTGGGTTGGCATGGAAAGTGGAGAATGAGGATCTGTGGGTGTGTGGCACTAGAAAACAGCCAGGTTGGAATCAGCTAAACGAACTTTAGAGGGACCTTAGCTCTGTCATTCTCAGGGGGCATCAGGGATCTTGAGAAAACACTGGGGTCTCCCAGTAAATGAATCAGCCCCAGCCCCAGGTCCATACCTGCCAGTCAATGACATCAGCCCCCTATAGCCCCCAGCACACACAGGGCTAATTGCTCCCCTCAGCTACCAACTGATCACTATCGGCTGCCAGCAGACTGAGCCCCACAAACAGACAAATGGCCCGCTTCTTGCCTCTCCTGGCCCTCATCCCCCCAGTCAGAGGAACCCCTCCTTGCTTCTCTCCTCATAGGGCATACGAAAGTTTCAGCATGCTAGCCCTCCTGTGAGCTCTGGTCAAAGCAGAGTGGGTGACACCTGGAGTCCCAAGCCAGACCAGGGCAGAGAGGCGGGGTGCGCAGGCAGTTTGGAGGGGATCCATACAGGAAAGGCAATTTTGTTTCCTCCTCAGTGGGGCCCTGCATCAGGAAGTCTCAGAGAGGGCGGGATAAAGGGCAGGGGCCTTGTATCCCTCTCCGCTGTCCCTTTACAATGATTCATCTAAAGAATGATGGCACTGTCCACTCTCCACCCAGTTCTGCAGATCCTCAGGAGGCCTGGGGTTTACCCATGCTGTTATAGGAGCCTGGGTGTAGCCTTTGGTCACTGTACTGTCCACTGTTCCCATTCTTTCTGAGGGGTCTTAGCTCCTTTAAAAAAAATCTCTCTGAGGATGGACATAGGACATATCATTTGTGGAATATAAAAAAGATAATATGGCAATAATACCCAACTATAATAGAGATGAGCACCAGGACTGTTCCATGATAGGAAGCTTTTCACAAATAGTGGGGGAGTGCAGTTAGGACAGAGAAGGGACCACTATGAATGATAGTTGGAATGATCACTGTGGAGAAGAATTGGGTGCTGAAAGGAGGTTATGTGATTTGCATCATACATCTTTAGTAACAATGCTGCAAACCACAGTGTCTAAAAGAATGGGGGATGGGGAGAGAAGGAAAGAAGAAAGAAAGGAAGGAAGGAAGGAAGGAAGGAAAGAAAGAAAGAAAGAAAGAAAGAAAGAAAGAAAGAAAGAAAGAAAGAAAGAAAGAAAGAAAGAAAGAAAGAAAGAAAGAAAGAAAGAAAGAAAGAAAGAAAGAAAGAAAGAAAGAAAGAAAGAAAGAAAGAAAGTATCTGCCATAGAAGCAAGTTTAGGGGTGTTAGGAAGTATATATTGACGAAGGGATGGGTGGTGGAACAGTATATAACTAAATCAACTATAAACAACTTTAACTCTATGTTACAGTGATTCAATTAAAAAAAAAAACCAGAGGGGGCCGGAGAGATAGCATGGAGGTAAAGCGTTTGCCTTTCATGCAGGAGGTCATCGGTTCGAATCCCGGCGTCCCATATGGTCCCCTGTGCCTGCCAGGAGCAATTTCTGAGCCTGGAGCCAGGAATAACCCCTGAGCACTGCCGGGTGCGACCCAAAAACCAAAAAAAAAAAAAAAAAAAAAAAAAAAAAACCAGAATAACTTTCTGAAAACTGTTCTAGAACATTCCCCTAAGAGTTGTTCCCCTGTGAGGTGGCCTCTCTGTCTTCTTTCTCCCTGTGGCTGGGCCTTAGTCACCAGACAAGTGGGGGGTACAAGGCCACCCCCTGACCTCTTTAGGAGGCTAGAGGATCCTTTTGTGGAGAAGCAACCTATTTATTTATGGGCACAAAGCCCCTGCCAGGGGCAGTGGAGTCCATGCTGCTGTTTGGAGCCAGGCCAGGCCAGGCCAGCGACCTAACAAGGCTGCCCTGCTGCTTGGTAGGAAAATGATGGGACATTGAGGCTCGCACCCTGCTGGACCTGGTCAATAGAACCCGGGCAGCACAGATTCCCAGGACATTTTCCATCAGTCCCAAAACTAGAAACATACTGCTCTCAATTCGTAAAGTATTTGATCCCAAAGGAGGAGGTGAAGCCATCAGTCCCCTTCCAGGTAGCTCTCATCACAGGCACCTTTGTCGGGAAATGATCAGGCATGCATGGTCTATCAAGGGGCTCATTGCCCAGTGTGCCTATCCAGAGCCGAGTAGTCTCACCTGCAGAAACGGGGGGATGGGGGGAGACCAGGTTTTCTGGAGCCCAGTGGCCTTCATCTGGTGGAAGAGCCTTGTTCACAGGCTCACCAGAAGCCATACATCCTCCCGAGGCTTACTTCTCATTCTGGGTAGTTTTGTTTTGTTTTGTTTTGTTTTGTTTTGTTTTGTTCCATACCCAGCAGTGCTCAGGGGTTACTACTGGCTCTGCACTCTCAAACCCATGTCAGCCACTTGCAAGGCAAACACCCACTCTATGTAGTATCGCCCCGACCTCGGCTTTGTTTCGCATTCTTGACCCCAGTCCCAACGATGGGTGCCCGGCTCTCCAAAGGAGAAGATGTTCCAGAAGACCCTGAGCTCTCTTAATGCATGCACCTCTAGCAGCTTGGAGTCACTCTGCATAGCTGTCTATCCCTTTCTCTTGGTCTGGGGGCCACCCAGCCTCTCCCATCTCTCTTCCAGTTTCAGTCTTCCCTCCACATTGCTTTCCCCAGGGATGGCCCAGACCTTCCACGGGCTCCTCGAAATCTAGGGAACGTGCCTAGAAAGTGCGCTCAGGCTACAAAACACCCTCAAGTCCAAACAGCCGCAGTTCACTCTTTCCCTGGCCCCATCTCACTTGAAAAGATTGTGGGAGCATTACACCTTCCTCCAAAAGGTGACCGACCTGTGAAGAAGGCCTGGCAGGGTGACAGTAGTTTGAGTCCAGCACCCAAGAGGGCCAGGCTTGAGGTCAAACTGCACTCCAAAGGCCCCCTGGCCTGCTGGAGGCTTCCAGGCTCACCTAAGAACCACTCAAGGGTCTCTCATACCTGCGAGTTGCGGGGTGCGCTGGGGCCCAGAACTGTGCGGGAGGGGCTGGCCAGGTGCTTCTCAGGGCCAGCATTTCCCCTGACCCACCCAAGTGCTGGTTTGCTGCCTCTGCGCTGGAGCCTCAGGTGGGTATCGGGCCACCCCAGAGGCGGGTCTGGGAGCCTGTGAAGCTCCCCTGCGCCCCCCAAATTGCCTCCCCTCACGCTCCTCTGTCCCCGGCGCCCCTCGGCGGCCCTGACCTCTGCAGAGCCCAGTTGGGCCCGTCGCCCACCGGCTCTCCTTGAACCTACGGGTGGTGGCTGGGGTGACTGCAAACCTCCCGACGGGCACCCCGGTTTTGCTCCCGGGTGTGGCCCGCCCGTGACTTCGCCGCCAGTGCTCGGCCCGTGGGCGAAACCCGGGTGGGCGGGTCGCGTGTTCCATCGACCCTCCCGGCCCTCCCGCCCCCCGCCGAGCCGACCGTCGCTCACCCAGGCCGGCAGGTGCTGGCCCCGCAGCTCGTGGCTGATGAACTGGCGCTCGTGGTCGAGGAAGGCGAAGGCGGCCGCCAGGCGCCCCAGCTTCCCGCGGCGGTTGCTCCGCCACCACGCCCACAGCCCGGCACCCAGCAGCAGCCAGAGCGTGCTGAGCCCCAGGTAGCCGGCCAGGTAGACGGGCGCTACGCAGAAGAGCAGGCGCGCCAAGAAGGCCGAGAGCTCGGGCAGCAGCCGGCGGCGCAGGCGAGGCTGCGGGGCGCGCGCGCGCGGGACGTCCGGGGGCTCCGGGGGCTCCGGGGCGCCGGGAGCGCGGGGCTCTTCCCTGAACATCCCGCCGAGGCCGTCTCGGACGCGCCCTCCGATTCTTCGCGGGCCGCTCGGGTTCCGACGCCACGACCCCAAGTCCGCACAGCGCCCGATCCCGGCCTGATCGCGCCGGGCCCGCCGGGTCTGTACTGAGTGTCCGGCGCCCCGGAACGCCGCGCTGCTTGCTCCCCGCTCCGAGGAGGCTCCGGATGACTCCGCGCGGGGGCGTGGCCTGAACACCGCCCCCTGCTACACCGGTGACTCCGCCCGGGGCGTGGCTTGGATGGCACTCTTCTACCCGATGACTCCTCCCGGGGGCGTGGCCTGGACACCGCCCCCTGCCACACAGGTGAATCCGCCCGGGGGCGTGGCTTGGACGGCACTGTGCTGCCCATGACTCCGCCCAGGGGCGTGGCCCTGTCACTGCCCCCTGCTACCCGATGACTCCGCCCGGGGGCGTAGCTTGGACACCGCCCCTGCTACCCTGACGATTCCGCCGGGGGCGTGGCCTGGACACCGCCCTACCTCGATGGGACGTCCGCCCAGCTGCATGGCTTGGACACCGCCCCTGCTACTCCAATGACTCCGCCCAGGGGCGTGGCCTGAACAACGTTCCTGCTACCGATGACTCGTGGCTTGTACGGGCCCTGCTATCCGATGACTCCGCCCAGGGGCTTGGTTTGGACGTCTCCCCGCTAACCAATGACTCCGCACAGGGCGGTGCCTGGACACCGCCCCTGCTACCTCGAAGACTCCGCCCAGGGGCGTGGCTTGGACGTCGCCCCTGCTACTGACTTGGACACCGCCCTGCTACTCAATGACTCCGCCCCTACTACCCAGTGGCTCCGCCCAGGGGCGTGGCTTGGACGCCGTCCTCGGCTACTCCGATGACTCCACCCGGGGGCGTGGCTTAGACACCGCCCCTGCTACCCAATGACTCCACTCAGGGCACGTGGTCTGGACACCATCCCCTGCTACCCCGATGACTCCGCCCAGGGGCGTGGCTTTGAGGCGGGACCTTTAGGCAGGGCCGCGTGGGCGTGGTCTTTAGGGACCTTGGGGGCGGGCCAGGTGTGACTGGCCAATAACTGGCGGCCCTGGGCTCCAGGCAGCGGGACGTTCCGCGAAGACGCCAGCAGAGGTCGCTGTTACAACACGCCGGTAGAAACCCGGGCGTGACTGCTGCGGGCTCTGGAAGGCTTATTCCTGACTCTGGAAGGCATGGATGTGCTCTAGAGGCTTGTCATGAATAAAAACTATTTCCCGTACCCAGTCTAGAGTAGACTTCTAGCATGACATCGGACCTGGGTCTTTGCCCTCCAGCTGATCTCTTGAGCCTTGGCATGGCCGTCCCCACCTCTGGCGTCTGCAAAGCTTAGAACCAGCCTCCAGTTCCCCTGCAAAAGTTCAGGGACCCTATCCACTCATGCTCTTACCGACCCCAACTAAGAAAGCGCCTTGGGGCCCGGAGAGATAGCTCAGCGGCGTTTGCCTTGCAAGCAGCCAATCCAGGACCAAAGGTGGTTGGTTCGAATCCCGGTGTCCCATATGGTCCCCCGTGCCTGCCAGGAGCTATTTCTGAGCAGACAGCCAGGAGTAACCCCTGAGCACCGCCGGGTGTGGCCCAAAAACCAAAAAAAAAAAAAAAAAGAAAGCGCCTTCTTTTTTCTGTGGTACCTTTTCCATGGAGGCAACTTGGCGTTCACCGTCACGGGGTGGTTGGGAGGATGAAGACAAGGTGTGCTGGGGTTGGGGAAGACAGCTCAGGGGTTGAGCAAGACTTGCTTTGCATACAAAAGACTGGTTATAAGCCGGCACCCCATGAGACTGAGCAGGAAGTAGCATCCGAGTTCCTCCTGGTGTGGCCTCAAAACAAATCCAAAAAGGGCCCGAGAAATAGGAGGTCAGGAACTTGCCTTGCAGGCAGCGAACCTGGCTTGGCCTGGCCCACATCTTGGGTCCTCGCGCCAGAGCTCTGAGCCAGCTGGGGATTCTGTCACGTCTGAGCAGTCACGCGGAGTGGGAAGGCCAGTGGCGAAGGGCAGGGACCCAGGGAGAAGCGAGGGTGCCCAGGCTGGCCTAGAGCCATGCAGTCTGGCTGCCCCCTGCTCAAGGCACACACCTTTGGGGCCCGCAGAGAGACTCACTTCACAGCCATGGGAATGGCTGGATCTCTAGTACCAGGAATCAATTGTGTTTGGGTGTGTGAGTGAGGATGTGGAGATAAATTCCAATGCACTATTAGTGGCATGTAAATTGGTGTGGTGTCTTAAAGATCGCATAGAAATTTCTTTTCAAAAGTTTAATGGGGAGGGGGCAGAGCAACAGTACAGCAGGTAAGTAAGGCATTTGCCTTGTACAAGATTGACCTGGGTTTGATCCCCAGCATCCCATTGGTCCCAGAGCACTGTCAGGAGTGACTTCTGAGTGCAGAGTCAAGTGTAACCCTGAGCATCACCGGGTGTGGCCAAAAACAAAAAAACAAAATAAAACAAAACAATTTTTGTTAGTTTTTTACTTTCGTTAAATGGGAGTAAAGAGCACAGTGGTTATGGTGTTTGCTGTGCACACAGCTGACCAGTGTTTGATCGCTGGCATTGCATGATCTCAGCACTGTTAGGAGTGATCCCTGAACACAGAGACAGGAATATATTATTGGATAGGGCTCCCAAACCAAAAATAAATGACTTGATGAATAAGAAAGATCAAGTCATTGCATAGGATCCAGCAATACCATTCCCAGACAATTCTCTGCAGACTATGGAAACACTAATTTGAAATAGTCTTTGCCCTGTGCTGGGCAATTTATGGTTGTGACTCCTAATGAGCATGGGCAAATGAGCAAATAACGGAGCCATGGTACAAATGTTCAACGATGCTAATCTGCTATTCAAAAAGATGAAAGTGGGGGCCAGAGAGACAGCACAGGGGTTAAGGTACTTGCCTTACATTCAGCTGATCCGAATTAGATCAGCAGAACTACATCTAGTCTCCTGAATACAGAGCCTGGAGTGACCACTGAGCATTGTAGACCCCAAACAAACAAAAAGATAAAGTTGTGCCTTTTAGGACAAAATGAATAAAAGTTGAGGTGATTATGCTGGGTAAAATATGTGAGGGCATAAAAGGTGATTCCTGGGAGATTTCACTCATCCGTGGAACACAGCAAACAAACAACAAAACTGATGCTCACTCCTGGCCATGGGGAAAACTTTTGAGGCTCTTATGAGAAGAGGGGGTCAGAGGAGAAATGAGCAGGCAGGTCACTTCGGGTGGGCAGAGTGGATCCTGATCCTGATGACACATATGGAGATATCATGCTTTCCCCCTGAATTCTATCTTATAAACTGCTAAATTAACAAAAGGGAAAACACAAAAATAATTAATATTTTAAACTTTTTTTTTTTTTTTTTTTTTTTGGTTTTTGGGCCACTCCCGGCAATGCTCAGGGGTTACTCCTGGCTGTCTGCTCAGAAATAGCTCCTGGCAGGCACGGGGGACCATATGGGACACCGGGATTCGAACCAACCACCTTTGGTCCTGGATCGGCTGTTTGCAAGGCAAACGCCGCTCTGCTATCTCTCCGGGCCCATTTTAAACTTTCTTAATCATTCTTTTATTTTTCTCCTTTTTGAGCTAAACCTAGTGATTCCTGGCTGTGATCAGATGAAATGCCAGGGACTGAGCCCAGCCTGGCTGTGTACAAGCTACCTGCTATACTTAATATTGCTGCTTTCTTGCTCTTGTTGTTCTTGTTCTTTTTGTTATTCTTGTTGTTTTCTTCTTGTTCTCATCCTTCTTCTTTTTCTTCTACTCCTCTTTTGCTTCTTCCATACCACAGTCTCTTTCAGTATGAGTTATGGGGTAATTTCCAATGAAAATTTCTATTCAATGTAAATTTAACATGAATTGGCACAGAGGTATTCATAATAAAATAATTTCTTTTAATTATTATAGGTCTTTTGTGTTTTCTCTTTTTAAAAGTTTCCCCTCAGGGGGAGGGGAGAGAAAGGGGGGGAGGGAGAGAGAGAAACTGTCTGCTAATAGAAGTCAGCAGGATGGAAGGTGGGGAAGAATGGGAAGCAAACTGGGGACATTGGTGGCAAAATATGTGCATTGGTGAAGGGTGCTGAACATTGTGTGACTGAAACTTAATCATGAATAACTTTGTTACTGTATCTCCTGGTGATTCAATTAAATCTTTATTTAAAAAAAGTTCCCCCTCATTGCACCCTGAACATTGACATGATGACCTGGCACAGGCCTCAGAGGTTTGGGCATTTTCTAGTCGCCCCTGAACCAGGGAAGCCATCTATGAAACATCCAAAGTTGTCTATGACATCACCTGGGAGCAATCCTCTACCAGGGAAGACCCTACTGCTGCTCTGACATCGATTTACTCAAAAGAGTCTTCCCTTAACACTGAGAAGATTTAAACAACAACGACCTATGTACTGGACAGGGCTTTCTGCATTGCCCTTTAATTGTGAGTTGAAATTAGATGTCGCTCCACACCATCCGGACTTCAATGTAGGATATACAGATTCCAGGATCTTCAATACAGAAACATAATACCAACAACAGAGACTGTGAAAAATATAACTGTATGGGCACTACAGACAATGACCTGGATTGGACAAACTAGTTTGCCTGGAGCCTAGAAATGGTCTTATGTCAGGTAACTTCAGGGGTAGGGTCTCCTTGTACTTAGGCCATAGTTTTTCCTTTCCATGACCCCCATACTTTGGTAGGCCCATGCAAATGATAATTGCCACTCTAACCTTGTCTTTACAGTGCTCCTTTGACTCTAAACCTTTAAGAAACCACTAGTAAAAATATCTGGAACTGCAAAAAAAAAAAAAAAAGGTTTACATTAGTGTTCATATATGCTTTTAGTTATACTAGCATTCTGGGGGATAAAGGAGGGAGATAAGGGATATATGCTTTGAAACAGGGATGAAGGGAGGACAACACTGGTGGTGGAAAGGCCCTCATTTATTGTCACTGTGCACCTTAAATATCATTGTGTAAGATTTCTAATTCACTTTGGCCACAATAAAAATTTTTTAAAAAATCATAAAAAAATTTAAAAAATAGGGGTCGGGAAGGTGGCGCTAGAGGTAAGGTGTCTGCCTTGCAAGTGCTAGCTTAGGATGGACAGCGGTTCAATCCCCCGGCGTTCCATATGGTCCCCCCAAGCCAGGGGTGATTTCTGAGCACATAGCCAGGAGTAACCCCTGAGCGTCAAATGGGTGTAGCCCAAAAACCAAAAAAAAAAAAAAAATTAAAAAATAAAAAAAGTTCCCCCTCAATTTACTAAAAAAAAAAAATTTTTTTTTTTTTTTTTTTGGTTTTGGGGCTACACTCAGTGTCACTCGGAAGTTACTCCTGTTTCTGTGCTCAGAAATTGCTCCTGGCAGGCTCAAGGGACCATATAGAATGCCAGGGATTGAACTCGGGTTCATCCCAGATTGCTCCAGCCCAATCTTACTAATTTTTGTTTTCTTTTGTTTTTTGGGTCACACCCAGTGACGCTCAGGTGTTATTCCTGGCTATGTGCTCAGAAATCACTCCTGGCTTGGGGGACCATATGGGATGCCTGGGGATCGAACTGCAGTTCGTCCTAAGCTAGCTCTTGCAAGGCAGACACCTTACCGCTTGCGCCACTGCTCTGGCCCTGCTATCTTACTAAATTTTATTTCTCTTTCCAAATAACCAACTTTTTTGACTTTGATGATCTTATCTAATATATGACTACTTCTTTGTCCAATGGTTCTACCTCTGTCTTCTCCTTTCTTCTACTGTTGCAGGGGATAACTTTGCTGGATATTTTTAAGCTAGTATCTTGAGATAGAAAGTAAGATAATTTCAATTTCTCTTCTTCTAGCTTACATAGATTTAGCTCTAACTGACTTCCCACAGGATTCTTTGTAACACTCAGAGGTTACTCCTGGCTCTGGGCTCAGAAATCATTTCTGGCAGGCTTGGGGGACCATATGGGATGCTGTGGATCAAATCCAGGTTGGCTGCCTGCAAGGCAAATGCCTTACTGCTGTGCTATCACTTTGGCTCCTTCCACAAGATTTTAAGTGATAAATAGATAAATTTTCTTTTCTTTTCTTTTTTTTTTTTGGTTTTTGGGTCACACCCGGCAGTGCTCAGGGGTTACTCCTGGCTGTCTGCTCAGAAATAGCTCCTGGCAGGCACGGGGGACCATATGGGACACCGGGATTCGAACCAACCACCTTTGGTCCTGGATCGGCTGCTTGCAAGGCAAAGGCCGCTCTGCTATCTCTCAGGGCCCAATAGATAACTTTTCTTCAGATCATATTTCTGTACACTTTACATGCATTCTGTATTTTAGCAAGAATTATTTTTATAAAATAAAATACTAAAATCTGAAAGGTGTGGTTTGACAACTTTCCCCCAAGTATACATCATTGTGGTCACATCTTTCAGATAGAGTATGTGGGTTTTTTTTTTTTTTATCACTGCAGAGCAGAAACTTTCCTTGTGCTTCTTAGCTAATACCCATGCCTACCTATTCATGTATTGTTTTTATTGCCATCAATGAGATCTCTCTCTCTCCTCTCTCTCTCTCTCTCTCTCTCTCTCTCTCTCTCTCTCTCTCTCTCTCTTTTTTTCTTCTTTCTGTCTCTCTTGTTTTTGGGCCACAGCTGATGTTCAGAGGCTACTTCTGGTTTGGGGGTCCCTCCCAGGAGTGCACAGGAGCAGGCTGTGCTGGCATAGAATCTGGATCTCCTAAAGACAAAGTCACCCATAAAGTTGCTCTATTTTCCCAACCCCAGAAATGTGACTGTTCTTGGGGCCGATGAGGTGGCGCTAGAGGTAAGGTGTCTGCCCTACAAGCGGTAGCCAAGTAAGGACCGTGGTTCGATCCCCCGGCATTCCATATGGTTCCCCCCAAGCCAGTGGCAATTTCTGAGTGCTTAGCCTGGAGTAACCCCTGAGCATCAAATGGGTGTGGTCCGAAAAAACAAACAAACAAACAAAAAGAAATGTGACTGTTCTTGACCTTCATAAAAAAAAAAAAAAAAGAAATGTGACTGTTCTTGACCTTTATAAAAATGACACCCAGGGCTGGAGAGATAGCGCGGCAGTAGGGCATTTGCCTTGCAAGCAGCCAACCCAGGACCAACAGTAGTTCGAATCCTCACACCCCATATGGTCCCCATGCCTGCCAAAAACCAACCAAACAAACAAAACCAATAACCAACAACATTTTTGTGACTGGACGTTTTGAATCTATGCTGTAAGTTTCTGGTATTTTTCTGTGTGATTGCATGTGTGAGGTTTTTTTTTTTAATTTTTTTTTTAATTTTTATTTTGAGGGTCACACCCAGCAGCGCTCAGGCTCCTGGCTCTACACTGAGAAATTGTTCCTGGCAGGCTCGGGGGACCATACGTGATGCCGAGATTCGAACCACCAGATGCCCAACCTCCATGCTATCTGTCTGGCCCATGTGTGAGTTTTTTTGTTTGTTTTTGTTTTTGGGTCACACCTAGCATCACTCAGGGGTTACTCCTGGCTCTACGCTCAGAAATCGCTCCTGGCAGACTTGAGGGACCATATGGGTTGCCGGGATTTGAACCACCGACCTTCTGCACGCCTTACCTCCATGCTATCTCTCCAGCCCCTGTGTGAGATTTTTTAATGCTGCATATATCTTATCTTAAAAATACTCTATAATTCGTTGATCTATTGTTCTGAAGATAGAAACTTAGATCCCTCCAACCTAATTTTGGGCTATTAGGAAATAAAGAGTGGAATTCTTGCATAGATTGCTAGGAAGCCAAATGCTGGCTGTGATTAGTGGAAAATTACTTGGTCAGAGAATCTGTGGTTTTCCAGTCTTGCAAGCTACTTGCCAATGTTTCAAAATTTTACATCACAATGTACTAGATGAGCATTCACTTTACATTTTACATATTTATGTAATTTTATATGTATGGGTAAGTACACATTGGCAATCAGTAATTATCTATTGTGACAGACAGTAAGAGTGTTCTAATGTTTTGCTAAATATTTTTTGTTTTTGTGATTTATTTTTGGTTGGGGGCACACTTAGTGGTGCTCAGGGGCTATTCCTGACTCTGTGCTAGGAGATGCTACTGGCATGCTCCTCCATATGCAAGCAGTGTGGGGGTTGAACTCCTGTATGCAATTCTGTGCTCAGTCCAATGAGCATTTCTCTGGCTCCTTAAACATTTGTTGGGGGGATTGGGGCCATAACACAGAAGGTAGGGCACTTTTCTTGTATGCAACCAGTCAATCCCATCTGGTGCCTGGAGAACCTCCAGGAGGGATTTCTGAGTGCATAGCCAAGAGTAACCCTGAGCATGGCTGGATGTGACACCCTTCCCCCAAAAAAGGCAAAATAAAACAAATATTTGTTGGGTGGCCACATTCAGTCATGCTTAGGGGTTACTGTCACTACCCATAACAGGTATGTCTCCATTATTAAGGAAGCACGCACCAGACATGTCTTTTGGCTTTCCTGGTGCAGTGCCTGATTTCCCCCCAAGAAATATATTTCAGCCAGAAGGCCCATTAGAGAAGTCAATCATAACCCCTGCGTGGATTACAGGCTATATTTCTGACATGGCTGTGACATTATTTATCTCTTTACTTTTATTTATTTGACTTTTCTCCTTTGCTAACTACAGAAATTCGGCCTTAGTTATCCTGCAGTCATAAAGAAATTTCAGTACCAAAGAAAACTACTAGAAGTTCTCTGCTGGCTAAGTATATTTGCATCTCAAAGCCAAGCCAGATACCTCTCTTTCTGTCAGCCTATTTGCTTCCTAAGGCCAAGTCAAAACATAGCATCTTCAAGACAATGATCTTCTCTCCCTGCCTTTGAGCACCACAACAAATGATTTTGCCTCAGGGACTTTCCCTGAGGCTTTGAATACCTGCTTACAAACAGGTTTGGCCAATGTAGAATTAGGCTATTTTACTAGGTTTAATTCTGTACCCCTTTCTTTAGTTTTATCTCTTTCTATTACCAGATCATAGGAAGTAGGTCTTAGCCCCTAGCTAGAATACTATTTCAGGTTAAAAATATTTGTTATCAGGAGAAAACCAGGATTTCCTGCTTTCCCTTAATTTACATCAGTAATGATTCCTAGGACCAGGTACTACTTTTATATGTAAGAAAATAGCCTTTTTATCCTCTGCCCTTTGTTCCCCTGGAAATACCTTGCATACCAGAGTTGTGCTTAAAATGTCATCAGCTGAAAAGTAAAGTTTGTCTCTCGTCTCATAGACGTGGGTCCCCATACAATGCATTTTGTGTGGTCTCAAGTATTTCATATTTCATATTTGTCTGCCTCGAGAACCCGCTTTCTTTCTTGTAGGTTTTCTGACCCCACTAAGGTTTTGCTTAGGGATGCAAGACGTCTGCAGCAGGTTACTCTGCACTCAGAAATAACTCCTGGTTGTGCTTGGGGAACAATATGGAGTGCTAGAGATCAAATCTGGCTGCATGCAAGGTAAGTGCCCTGCCGCTAGGTATTTAGAGGCTTTTATAATATTTCTCTTTGATATATGTTTCCCTGCCTGCTTTCCCACCTATGACCTTTCAGGTAGGGGGCGCTATTTGTATCTGAATAAATAGGAGTTAAACTGGAAGGACGGGGTCCTTTTGCAGCTGGCTAGTGAGCTCTAGAGTCTTGGAGCAGCTGTCTGGTTTTCAAAGGATTTTGTGTCCGACCTTCTTGCCTCTTTTTACCCTCTTGTCTGTGTGGATTATTTTCTGCGGATCTATACAACTGGAATTGCCTTCCCTTTCTGAAGCTCTGTGTGTGTGTGGGGGGGGATCAAACCTCATCCAGTCTCCTAGAAAACATGACCCTCACCCTACCTGTTGTACTGTCTCTCTGACCTCAACATTCATGATTTTATTCAGTGATTATTTTGATGACTAAGATCACCTCTAAGAGTTTCAGTCTGTCACACACTGCTACGCAATGGGAGGACGGTCTGTTTCTGTGTCATGGCATAGTGGCAGCTGTGACAGCCCAGCCCTTTGACATAAGACACTAGTTGATAAAAAGTCCCAGGACTGGCCTGAGCTAGGAGATGGGATTTCACAGCAGAAGGCAGAGATCTCTGGCACCAGCCAAGAATCCTGTCCACAACTCCCTCTTAACCACATGGAGGCGCCCAGCTGCATGCCCTTCCCTCCTCAGGACTTCAGTAGTTTGTGGTTTGAATGTGCATTGAACACGTTTTGTAGCTTTCGAAATAGAAGACTTGCTGTCCTATTTTTATAGAAAGTTATTCCTAAATTTTGTTCTTTACTTTGAGAAAGCCTCTCTGGGGGTGTTCTAGGGGCCCAGGGACCCTTCTGGTAATTCTCTGCGAAGAGGGCCAGCTATTTAAATGCTCTAATCCCAGGGTGTGGATTGGAAATTGCAGTGCTGGGATTACTGGACCACACCTAGTGCTGGGAGCCATTCCATGTTGGGTATCAAATTCAGGTTGAGTGCATTCTAATTCTTATACTATCTCCCAGGCTCAGTTTCTAATTAGTGTTAATTGTTGCTTATTTTGCAGTATTAAAACCAAACCCAGGGCCTCACACAGGCCAGTCAAGTGCTTTACCACTTAGCTACCTCTCTTGCCCTGTTGATTTCAAAATTGAGTACTCTTTTGTCTATTGATTTTTCATGCATTAAATTGATCCATTATCTTACTTCTAGATTCATTTGTATCTTTTGGAAAATAAATCCAGAGTAAGTACCAATAAGCATGTTTTCATTTCTTACTCTCAGGCTTTGTATCTGTTTCATTTCATTGCTTTTGGGCATGGACAGGACATGTACAACAATAGTATAACTTTGAGTAGAATGAGAAACATCTCTTATTTCCCATCTTTGTGGGACAGCATCATATTTTATCCTGTTGTAAGATTTAGCTATAAGTCTTTAAAACTATTCTTCATCAGAGTAAATAACTTCCCCTTTTATATTGATGTTAGGTTTGATTAAATGTTTTTCTCTGAATCTATGAGGATGATCAGATGATTGGCAAATTATGTGATAGATTTGTAGATACTTAACATGACTATCCAGATATTTAGTTTAGTCTTAGATCAGGTTTAGATTCAGTATGTTATCATTGCTTTACTCAGTTAAAAATGATTCTGTTTTCCCTCTGGGGATTTCCTCTTTGATCACTTGTAGCAAGAGTGGGGAAACTTTTTCTGCACAGGTCACTTGGATATTTATAATGTTATTCACGGGCCATACAATACAGGCATATGGGCCATGCCTGTCAATAATAAGCAGACATCTCTCTCCCATCAGGGCCAGGGTCAGATCACATGGTTTCATGAGCTTTGTGCAAACCCCAAGGTCGACATTCTCCACCCCTGACTTAAAAATTCCTGTTTAATTTTTAAATAGCTGAACTTTATAGTGTGTTTTGTTTGTTTTGATTTTGGGGCCATACATGGTAGTGTTTAAGGGTCGACTCCTGATTCTGGCTCAGGAATTACTCCTGGTAGACTAAGGGGGAAAGTGGGGGATCAAACCCATGTCAGCCGCATGCAAGGCAAATACCTTATATGTTGTACTATTTTTCTGGTACTAAAAGTGGTTTTTGTTTGTTTGTTTCGTTTTTGTTTTGGGGCCACACCTGATGTCACTCAGGGGTTACTACTGGTAGGCTTGAGGAGATCATATGGGATGCCGGGGATCGAACCCGGGTAGGCCGCATGTAATGTGAATACTCTATCTGCTGTACTATCGCTCTGGCCTCTAAAGGTGTTATTTATTTATTTATTTATTTTGGTTTTTGGGCCACACCCTGCACTGCTCAGGGGTTACTCCTCGCTGTCTGCTCAGAAATAGCTCCTGGCAGGCACGGGGGACCATATGGGACACCGAGATTCGAACCAACCACCTTGGGTCCTGGATTGGCTGCTTGCAAGGCAAACGCCGCTGTGCTATCTCTCCGGGTCCGTTATTAAATTATTTTAATTTCATGGTGGTCAGAGAACATACTCTGGATAACTTCAGTCCTCAGAAATGTGCTGAGTCTTGTTTCATGGCCCAGCATATGGTCAATCTTACTCTCATGGGTGCATGGATGCAATGAAGCAACCAGTCTCTACCAGGGGTTTGAGGTCAGCCAGGAATAATGGGGTCTGGTTTCCTGCATGGAATTCCAGAAAAACCGGCCTGGCTTTGAGTGGGGCCTAGAGTAAGAGGGGTTCATCAAGCAGATCAGCTTCAGCAAAAATCGGAACAGTTCCCAGGTTCCCAGGGTACACATTCCTTTATAGGCAGGGGCAAGCATGTAGCCTCCTCCTCTCTCCCCTGTCCCTGAAGGAACCAGCAGAAAGTTGAGATCACCTGGAACCCACCTGGAGAGGGGCTGGAAAAAGTCCCTCCACTCTGTTGAGGTGGCGCCACCTGGTGGCACAGGGCCGAGGTTGGGCGCCCCTGAAGAGGGGAGTCGAGGGTGCTGCAGAGATCATACACAGCCTCTAGTACCCCAAGATGGGCTGTGTGGAGAGCCAAGACTTCTCTGTGAGTGGCAGGCACTGTGTGACACTGGACGTGTCAAAGATAGAATTGTCACCACCATCACAGAGCTAAAGGTTCCTAGGAGCCCTGTCTCTCTGGGGAGAAAACTCAGGACCTCCTGCAGTAGGAACACTCCGCCAAGGAGGAAGCTCCTGTTCCCTTCTAGTGTTTGGCATTAGGACTCACCGCTCCACCGTCCAGGGTCCTCACTCTGCGACCCAGCCTGTGAGTTTGTGAAAATCAATTATCTGGGCAGTTGCTCTGCTCTCGGCTTCCCCCATCTCTGGTCCATGGCTCCAGAAGATTGACCCCCTCAGTCTAGCCCTATCTGCAGGGTGGCCCCACAAATGGCACTGAATTCCAGAAATGTGCTTAATTGCAAAGCTCTTTGATAGTAATGTTTGACCCCTAAAAATGGTCTTTTACGGGTGGAAAGAGCAAAAGGGTGAAGGCAATTGCCTTGCATGTGCCACATGATTCTTCATTCCTCAAAAATTCTGTAAGTATTGGGAGTGCCCCAAATGAAGATTTCTCCAGTAATATTGTGTTTATGCAAAGGAAGGAGCCAAAATTTTTTCAAATATCTAGTAAGGTGCAAGGTGAAGGTGGAGAGAAAAATAATTTTTATAATTAAAGTAAAGTAACCTAGGTGTAAAAGCATTTTTTATTAATTGTACTGAAACAGATCATAAATTACAAATGTAAGCATTAGTCTAACTAAAAATAATTCAGAGCTGTTTGTTAATAATGCTATAATGCTTTAATTTCTGTTGTTTAACTTGTGTTATCATTAATTGTTACACACTAGGTGTAAAAAACCTTAGATACAGAACAAGTAAGAAACCCCCCGGGAAACCTCTTCATAAGTCTTTTTCAGATACTTCTCAGAAGCCCGCAGCTTGGATGGTCAGTGGCCTGGACAGACTACAAAGGACCCCCCCCCTGCATATCCATCTGACTCAACTTCCTGGACCGGGGCAAAATGAAGATCACCTACTGTACCAGATGACAGCATGGGACTGTAAAACCACCGGTCAGGCATACTGGAAGCTCCCTTCCAGTTGGAACTGAATCGTAATAACCAGATTAGTAGTAAATCACACTTTTTGAAAAGCAGCTGGGGAAGGGGTCAGGCAAGAGAAATGCCTTGCATTGCCCTTGAAGTTTTTAATTTGACCTTCCATTATTGTGTGCTAATTAACTGCGCTCTTAAGGGGGGCCAATCAAATCAGTAATCACCCACCCCCCTTCAAGAAAGGCTAAAACAAAAATTCCGGGTTCAAAACAATTGGTTTCAGTCCTGGTTCAAGTAGTCCCCCTGGCTAACAACTCTAATGTCTGCCATTACAGGCCCGCTTGTGCTCCTGCTGCTATTACTGACTATAGAACCTAATGATTACTAGGCAGCAATATAAGGCACTTAATCAAACAACCCAGATCTCTAGGATTAGAGATCAAACAAAAGAAAAGGGGGGAATGTAAAGGAAGCTTGAAACAGCCATCAGGCAAGGACAGGAAAGTGGGCTAGACGTGGCCCTCAAAAACACTGGGGTCGTACAGGCATCCATGACAATTCTGGGAGTTTCCTGACTGCCCTGATTACCCACCCCCCTTCACAATTGTGGGAAAATGCCAGATGTCATGTACTTCCTAAAGCAAATCAATCTACTGTACCTTTCTATTGTTTAAAATACTATATATAGCTTGTAAGCTCATGGTTCAGGGCTGGCAGATTCTGGCTTATGCTGGATTCTGACAGCCCCTGCATGCTTGTAAGAAAAATAAACCCTCTGCTATTGCATGAGAGATTGTGGTCTTGGTGTCTTTGAACGGCGCATCGTTCTCCTGAACTTAACATGCTTAATTGCAAAGCTCTTTGATAGTAATGTTTGACCCCTAAAAATGGTCTTTTACGGGTGGAAAGAGCAAAAGGGTGAAGGCAATTGCCTTGCATGTGCCACATGATTCTTCATTCCTGGCATCACCAAGAGTGATTCAAAACCAAAGCAAAAGCAAAAGTCTAGTCCCTGAATTCCACCCTGAATTCCACAATTCAAGTGTGTGGTAAGGAATCTTCTGCCAGAGATGAGTGTTCAAAAGGGGACATTGAGCCTTCTTGAACCAGAGACTAGCAATGGTGGGTGAGCCCAGGGAATAGAATTCCTTCCCAACCAGCACATAGCATGACCTTTCCCAGACTTTCACCTGACATGCTGATGGGCAGGGGGCAGTTGGCAATGTTGGCTGAAGAGATTTAATAGACAGAGAAGATGCAAGTAGGATGTGGGTGTCTCTATGGGCCATAGGCATCAAATCTGGGCTGGATGAACAAAGTGGCCAGGGCTGAGCTTGACCTTGGGACAACTCTTGTAGGAAGATTTTGCATGTGTCCTCTCTCTGAGTTTCAGCAGAAGAATGCCTAGGAACCTCTTAACAGACTTCCTTTGCCCCCACCCATAGTTCTGTACATGAACTCCTCCTGGGTCACACACTGAGATTACATTCCAACCATAAGCTCTTTGATGAGGATAGGCTGTGTAACTGAATAAATTGTCTTGGGAGAATAGCGTTAGCACAAGATAAAATTGATTTTATACCCAGCTCCATACAACATTCCCAATGAGTTATGAACTGAACTTAACAGTGCCTAAGAGATAATACAGAGGGTAGGCGCTTATCTCATACATGACTAGCCTGGATTTTTTTTGGGGGGGGGCACACCCAGCTTTGCTCAGGGGTTACTCCTGGCTGTCTGCTCAGAAATAGCTCCTGGCAGGCACGGGGGACCATATGGGACACCGGGATTCGAACCAACCACCTTTGGTCCTGGATCGGCTGCTTGCAAGGCAAATGCCTCTGTGCTATCTCTCCGGGCCCACATGACTAGCCTGGATTTGATCCCCGACATCATGTATCCCTGAGCATTGCCAGGAATGATTGCCAAAAATGATCCCTGAACACAGACCAGGAATAAGCCCTAAGCACTTCTGGTGTGACTGCAGCAAAAAACAAAGAAAGAAGAAAGTTTAACTTCAAAATGGGAAACAAACAAAGAAAGTAAGTTAACTTCAAAATGGGAAACTATTGACCAGTTCTTGTTTTTAGACCTTTTTTTTTTTTTATGAATTTGCTCATTTTATCTTCATAGTAATGGTGTGAAGCCTGGCCAATTCTATTTATTATTATTATTATTATTTTGTTTGTCTTTGGGCCACACCCAGTGGCACTAAGGTGTAGATCTGTACTTAGATCTTTTTTTTTTTTTTGGTTTTTGGGCCACACCCGATGATGCTCAGGGGTTACTCCTGGCTATGTGCTCAGAAGTCACTCCTGGCTTGGGGGACCATATGGGATGCCGGGGGATCGAACCATGGTCCGTCTAAGGCTAGCGCAGGCAAGGCAGGCACCTTACCTCTAGCGCCACCGCCCGGCCCCCGTACTTAGATCTTTACTTTGAAAACACCCCTGGCAGGCTTGGAGAAACTATATAAAATGCTGAAGATAGCACCTCTGATTAGCCACGTGTAAAGCAAACACCCGATCCACTATGCTATCGCTCCAGCCTCACCCTTTTATTATTAAATTAATTGATTTAAACAAGCTGCAAAGAAGGCACCAATGTAAAAATATTAGAAGAAAATTATATATATGTGAAAGAAATGTAAGAAATGGTACAAAAATTACAGTGTATATTTTAGTTTGGAATTGAAAATAAGAAAATGTATTGCATAAACTACAAATAAAAAAGAGACAGAACATGCTGAGGAATTATTTTGCAATAAAAATATTTTCAACAGAAATATAAGTTGTCTGGGGTAAAAATATTGCTAAAGGCTTGGACCACATACTTTGTGCAAGTTTGATCCTCAGCACCAGACCCTGAGAGCAACCTGGAGCAACTCCCAAGTACTGAACTAGGAGTTGCTCCTGAGTACTACTGGATGTAGCCCCCAAATAAACCATCAAACAAGGCCAGGTTATTAAAAACATAAAAAGGGTCCGGAGAGATAGCATGGAGGTAAGGCGTTTGCCTTTCATGCAGAAGGACGGTGGCTCGAATCCCAGGATCCCATATGGTCCCCTGTGACTGCCAGGGGGGATTTCTGAGCATAGAGCTAGGAGTAAGCCCTGAGCGCTGCTGAGTGTGACCCAAAAACCAAAATACAAACAAACAAAAAAAATACCATAAAAAATTATGTCTGTAAGAAAAGTGAAATACTATATATATATATATATATATATATATATATATATATATATATATATATATATATATATATAAGAATGATAGTGGTGGGGCCGGGCGGTGGCGCTAAAGGTAAGGTGCCTGCCTTGCCTGCGCTAGCCTTGGACGGACCGCGGTTCGATCCCCCGGTGTCCCATATGGTCCCCCAAGCCAGGAGCAACTTCTGAGCGCATAGCCAGGAGTAACCCCTGAGCATTACCGGGTGTGGGCCAAAAACCAAAAAAAAAAAAAAAAGAATGATAGTGGTGGGCAGGGAATGTGGATGGCATGCCTGGTCTTTCTTAGGGGGCCAGTCTGCACTTGAATCTCTGGCAACTATGTATCTGAGACCTGGACTTCCTGGGTTATTGCTCACTTAAAGAACTTTCAATGCTCGGTCTCATATATGCCCAGATCTTCTCTGTTCATTATTCTTGGCATCTTTGATCATTTCATTTTTAAAAACCAACTTGCTTGCCAAACTTGCTTTCCAGGAATGTTTGAATCTGCTTTGTTGAGGGGGGAACTGAGTCATAGATGGGCAGGGCTAAGTGTGCAGGGCTGGAGTTGGAAGTTGGCATTGGCGGGAGTCACAGGAGGCGTGGGGGAGACCCAGTAGAAACAGGTACATTCCTGGGACCCTAATGTATGACACTGAAAGCTTGGTATGATCCTGAAGATGGGTTTCCTTGTGAAAATTGAGGCAGGGGCTGAAGCAGAGTAGGGGCTAGACACAGAGGTCCCATCAACTGACCTTGGGGCATCCTTAGGTCATGGGGTGGTGGAAAAAGAAAGTGGGGGCCCTCTGACTTTAAGATCTGGAAGCCCCTGAGACTGTACTAATTATTGCTTTATTTAATGAGCCTGGGCTCTCTTGGGCCCACAAGCTCTCCCAGGTTGGCCATAGGCACAGACTGTGGAAGGGACAAGTTTCAGGGACATTCACTTGCATGCACCTATCAGGGTAAGGAGCCTACAGAGAAGGGTGACTGGTTCTTTCCTCAGAGTGTTGGAGGGTGGGTTGCAGAACGTAGAAAGGCCTTGACCTAGAACAGAACTCTCTCAGTTTCATATATGGATCTCTACTCTCAGTTCATCTCTCCACTCTGGAACTTCCAGAAGGGTCTGAAGTCAGAAGAGGAGCTCCAGGGCTGCTCTCTTTGGCTGGGTCTGAGGAGCCTAGTCACAGCCAAGGGCATCTCTGGAAGGGTGAACACAGGAGCACAATTGGGCACATGCTTTCAGAGGAGTGCTATGACCAGCTTAGAGTCCCAGGTTGGGGCCAGTGGGGACTTCTAGCGGCTACAGGAAGAGGTCTGGAAGGCACCAGCTTTGTCCATGAAGGTGCTGTTTCCCAGGTGATAAGAATGAAGCCAGTGACTGTGGGGCTGCCTGTGGGAGGAATTCTCATTTCCAGCCCTGAATCATTGATTCTCAAATTCTTAGGAACATCAGAATCTCCTACAGGGCTAATTAAAAACCACAGAACCCCCCAATTTAGTGGGTCTAAGGTGGAGCCAGCATCTGAGGGCCAAAGCCATTATTCTAGGTCCAGGCTCTCTGCTGAGTCCCAGCTCTCTGCAGCCTGTGTCCAGACCCACAGAACCCAGTTCCTTTCAGCTTGAGGTCTGGAGAGAGGTGCAGGCTCCATCTTCAGGACCCAGGGGCCCCCTCCAGGTCTGCACTCTGCATGGAGCCCCTCCACAATTATTTGAGACCAGGTCTTGATGGTCTGGGACATGCTTGGCTGAGTGGCAGTGGGGTGTGAAAGGGGACAAAAAACTGTAGGACAGGCATCCTTGCTGGGATGGGGGCTGGTCCAGGAAATGTTATTCCCTCTACCCCCACCCAAAAGGGACCCCTCCTGGTTCCTGAGCTCCCACAAAGTGTCTGGGGTGGGAGGTGTCTGCTACTGCCCCACACAGGGATAGGCTCACAGGCAACCGAGGATCACGGCACAGAATCCCATCCAGGGCTACCAGAGGCACCTATCGGTGGTGCCTCCACCCTCAGCCCTGGCTCTAGTAGTGGAGGGAGAAGCTTTTCGAAGCAGCAGCGCCTCTTTCCCTCAGTTGCGCCCATGAAAGAGGAGGAGGTGGGCCCGGAGGGATAGCACAGCGGCGTTTGCCTTGCAAGCAGCCGATCCAGGACCTAAGGTGGTTGGTTCGAATTCTGGTATCCCATATGGTCCCCCGTGCCTGCCAGGAGCTATTTCTGAGCAGACAGCCAGGAGTAACCCCTGAGCGCCGCCGGGTGTGGCCCAAAAACCAAAAAAAAAAACAAAACAAAACAAAAAAAAGAGGAGGAGGTGAGTCAGGCAGGACACACACATACTTGCAACCAGACGGGGGGAATATAGAGAAGAGGAAAAGGTACCTATATATTTCTTCATTTTTTTTTTTTATTGATGAACTGAGATCCACAAAGACTTCAGAAAAAGATCCAGAAAAGGCTCAAGCGTCATGGGCACCGTTGGGCCTCACTGTGGCTCCATTAGAGGCAGCCGACTGTTCATACAGGGGCATAAGGAAGCAGGGAGCCCACATCTAGGAGGGGAGAATGTGTGGAAAATCAGGTGTCTTTCCTCCTCAGGAACCCTGACAAGAAACTTCTCACCCCGCATCTGTCTGGCTCTTGCTTGAAGGGTCGGTGGTGAGAGCTGTTAGTGGGACACAGGCCACACGAGGTCCACGAGGCTGAAGAGGACAGTCCAGGCACCCAGTGTGCAACAGGGCAGGGCAAGAAAATGGCACGGCCACAGGCTGGTGGTGGGGGGTAAAGGGTGGAGCAAGACTGTGGCAGGTTTGCTGAAACCTAAAATCTATAGCAAACTAAAACTAAAACTATAGGGCTGACTAAAATCTATAGCACAGTCTCAGTGCACCCAGTGGTAGAGGCTTGCAATCGTGGATCAGGAAAGGTGTGTTCCAGGGATGCAGTGGCAGCACTATGCAGAGGTTCAGACACTCCAGGATGTCACCCATCTCATGTCTCAATGGGACTCTCAGTCATGGAGCGGCGTGGCCAGAGATACTGTCTCGGGTGCTCTTGGCTCCAAGCATATTACTCTGACCTGCCTGGACACGCGAGAATCTGGACATGATTCTCTTTAAAAAGTGCAATGTACTCAGCTCACATTTTGGGAAAGTGAGGCTCTTGAAAGCATGCCTGGCCACAAAGGCTGCAGGAGTACCCTCAACCTCTCATGGGCAGAAGGAATTCATGTGGGCTGAGCTCAGGGCAGCTGGAAAATAGAGCTGACATGGACCGAGGCACCACCCTGTTAGGATGGAGTACAGGAGTGAGGGAACAGAGCCTGTACCTGGAGGTCAGCCTCCAACAGACCCTCCCTGTTCCCTACTATGGTGGCTGTAGGGCCTGCAGCTAGGGGCAGGCTTGGCCCAGGCTTCTGCAGAGGCCCCTGACGTGTTGGTGATTTCTCCTATTTTCCACTATTCTCCCTGCAATATCTTCCAGTCTCCTCCCACCTGCCTAGCTTTCCTCCTCCTTCCCCTCCTCCACTCTTCCTTTCCTACTCTCCCTCATCCTTTCCCTGTTCCCTCTCCTCCTTTCCTTGCTCCTCTCCTCCTTTCCTTGCTCCCCTCCTCCTTCTCCTCATCCTTCTTCTGCTCCCCTCCTCCTTTTCTTGCATTCTCTTCTCATTCTCATCTTCATCTCCTTTTCACCCAGCGCTGCTGTGCTCTGGGCTCAGGGGAACCTGAGAGCTAGACAATGCTGAATCTGAAGGGTGTTTAAAATGCTCTTTAACAGGAGGATCTCTCAGGAAGCTCTCAAGTATCTGATCTGGAATGTTCTTTGCTCTTAGGGCCAGAAACACATACATACACATAGCTGCTCAGTTCCCACTCAGAGCCATCCTAGCTATTGGACTCTAGCAGAATCATCACCCCCCCCCCCCCACATACACACACATACACATACACACTGGACTGGGACCCGGGAATACTGCAGAACCACCTGTGCTCTGAACACTTGCAAGTGGGGGTGGGGCATGTGACCCAGTGCTCCTTTTCTTGGGGACCTTTCTCCAAACAGTGCCCAGGCCACCTGTGAGGAATGTTGTGGTTTGGTTACCAAGGGGAAATTAGATCCTTAGCAATGCTTTGGGGTGCACTGCAGCCCCCCAATTCTGATGGGAAGAACACAACTTCAGGAGTGCCACCCTCCAAGGGGTGCTATGAGAACAAGCCCGGATACCATGCCAGGAGGTCCCCTTCCCCTGGCCTCATGCATAGGGTCCAGTGAGACTCACAAGGATGGTGTGGAAAGCATCCTCAAGGCCTGCAGGGCCTGAGCACTGATTCATCAAAAAAAGCTTCAGGGCTGGTGCAGGGGAGAGAGGACTTAATCCCCTGTTGAAGTTGCCTCAGGAGCCTGTTTGCCCTCATGGCATCCCTCTGAGTCCACTTGGCCTGCTTCTTGATCATGGGGATAGGGGGGCAGAGGAAGAGAAAGGAAGACCTTGCCTCCCCCCATAGATGGGGAAGTCCACCCCACTCCCACACTTCCAGAAAAACATGCCCTGCCTTTCCTTACCCCTTTCCAGGTACCCCTTAGAGCAGCCATTTTTATGCCCACTTTCCTCCTTAGCAAAATACAATCCTCACCCCGGAAAGCTGCATCGGCATTGGAGCAAATCCTCTGAGGAAACACTCCTTTCCCCACCCAGCTAACAGGAGGACCGAGAGTGGGGTGTGCTCCCCAAAGTTTCCCCCCACCTCTCAGGTCTCATTCATCCCTAGGCTCATTCATCCCGAGGTCATACTCCACTTTTCCTGTAGAGCTAAATCTTGGCACGGCTGGGAAACTGAGTTAGAAGGAGCTACAGTCTTCCAGGCAGGTCATGGCGGCAGACTGCTAGAAACTGGGAATGCCACCAGGCAGTGGGCCTAGACCCCTTTAATAAAATAATAATCACTAAAATAATTTAAAAATCTACAAAAGACACCCAGGCTTAGACACGGGGGAGGGGGTCACAGGGCAGGGGTGGGGTGTTGTTCATGGCTTGTTTGTACAGGATGGACAAATGTGTCCACCACATGGGGGTCACGTGGTTCACAAACACAACACACCACCAAGAGACAGGGAGGACCTGGGTGGAATCCACATGCTGCCTCAGTTTACCCACCACCTCCTTGTCTCATATGAGAGGTGGGAAAGCCCTTTGAGCAAGGCCAGGCCCCTTGTCTCCCCATTCTTCTCCCCCTCCAGTCTCAGGTTTTCAGCGCGGTCCGGCCGCCACAGGCTCCTGAGATCTGGCCAGTTCCCTGTCCCCGTGCCCAGGGCAAAGGGCCTGTCACAAAATCACACATTGTAGTTTGTGGGTGCCAGTGGCCCGGTCTCCCCGCCATTTGGTTTTCTTCTTCTTCTTCTGGCTCTTTTCCGGGATCTGTTGCCTTTGAGGACAAGAATGGTTGAGTGAGACTTGGGGCATCCCCACCACTCCCCAACACGATGCCAGGCTGAGGGTGCCTGTGACAGGACCGACCACTGGGTACAACAATTTTCATACACATCCTGGTAACTTTCCCTATGTCTGATCCTGCCCTGGGAACCACGGGTCCGTAACTGAGAACTGGTTGGGGCAAGAGAGAGGCATGAAGGAAAAAGGAACTCTAAGGTTAGGCTGGATTTCTGGGGCCCCAAATCCTGCTTTGAAGGGGTGGGTGCTCACCGGATAACTCGGACCAGGTCGTGGAAGGCTTTGTCCACATTGAGAGGAGGGTCCTTGGCACTGGTTTCTATGTATGGAATCTGCAAAGCAAAGCACAGCTTGGTAGCAGGCACATCAAGAACTACCAAAGATGCTGAGAAAGTGTGTTTTTTCAAGTCCCTCAAGATTTCCCAGAATTCCACAAATACTAGCTTCTTGTATGGCTTTCTACTCTTTAACTGGAAAGTCCTATTGAACCCTTTTTAGTTCTTTTTCATCTCTGGTCACAGAGATACTTATTTAGCCCCTAAAAATAAGGTGAAAATGGTCCTTTTAAAATATAGTTGAAGGGCCCGGAGAGATAGCACAGCGGCGTTTGCCTTGCAAGCAGCTGATCCAGCACCAAAGGTGGTTGGTTTGAATCCCGGTGTCCCATATGGTCCCCCATGCCTGCCAGAAGCTATTTCTGAGCAGACAGCCAGGAGTAACCCCTGAGCAGTGCCGGGTGTGGCCCAAAAACAAAAACAAAAACAGGGCCCGGAGAGATAGCACAGCGGCGTTTGCCTTGCAAGCAGCTGATCCAAGGACCAAAGGTGGTTGGTTCGAATCCCGGTGTCCCATATGGTCCCCCATGCCTGCCAGAAGCTATTTCTGAGCACACAGCCAGGAGTAACCCCTGAGCACTGCCGGGTGTGGCCCAAAAACCAAAAACCAAAAAAAAAAACAAAAAACAAAAACAAAACAAAACAAAACAATATATATATATATATATATATATATATATATATATTTGAAGACTAAAATCTTGAATTTACCCAACATAATCAAGATTTAAGTCTATACATTTGGGGGGAGGGAGTGATCATACAGTTGTTAGGGCACTTGGCCTTGCACAGGACCAAACCAGGATTAATCCCTGGCATCTCATATGGTCCTCTGATCCTGAACATAGAGCCAGGAACAAGCCCTGAGTACGATGGGGTGAGGCCCCACAACAAAACATAAGAAAGAAATCTCTCCGCTTTTTATTCTGAGGTCAATTTCTCTAGGCAGGATGTTCATGTGGGGAAAATGAACAGCCCCCTTAATACCTCATCTAATGCAGAGCCTTGAACACCACTGCTCTTGTCCAGGGCCTGTGCCCAGCACCTCTGACCCTCTCCTAACCCCTACCTACTTGAATATCCTCTGGTCTTTCCCATGTGTCTATCATCCTGCCTTCATGCTACCCGGTATTGCCTCTGGCCTCCTTCAGTCCAGCTCCTCTGCTCCCCTTCTCCCCTGTTCTGGTCTTTCCCTGCTCCGTTCTCAGGCTTAGTCCTGGGGTCTTCTCAGCCCTTCACCCCACACACAGCCTGTGTACCACCTCTGTGTGCCCTCTTCCCATTCACCCCTGTCAGCCCATTAATAGCCCCAGCCAGGAACTGCTTAGCCATTGGAGAGGCTTCAGGAGCTCCTGGTTACACCTCCACAGGGCTGCTTCTACCAACTCACTCCACCTCCACCTCATCTCACTGGACTAGACCCGACCCACTCCCAGATACCTGCAGGGAACATTTCCCACAGAGACTACAAATCCTCTCAGCAAGACATGCCCTGACTCCTTTAGGCAAGATCTCTCCCCCCATACCCCAAGTCCCGTAACTGAGGTTCCATCCCTGTTATACTCTCTGCCTGCCTGTTGTGGGGGAGGGGGAGGGTTTTGTCACTGAAGGGAGGGCGGGAGGGACAGTGAGAATCTGGGCCTGGCACTGCCAAGCCCAGGTGGATGATCAGAAAGAGAATTCCCAAATCAAGCATTCTCGCAGTGGGAAGGGCACAGGTCTACCCGTGGGTGGTAGGCATCACCGTGGTGGTCAAGTGAGATGGGCAGGAGTGCGAGAAGCCTAGGACTACACCCAGCACCATGCAGGGGGCCAAGGGGCATCTCAAGGAAGTGAAAGAAAAGAGAACAAAGGTATCTGAGAACCCCATCTTTGCTGTGTGGCCTGCATAGCTTGGGCTGCAACCCTGAGTTCTGGGATCAGTAAGGACCTCACAGACATCATGTGGCACAGAGCAGGGCTCCAGGAAAGGCACAGGAGCCTCACCTGGCCTAGCAATGCATCTTGGTGTCAGGGGAGGACACAGCCAGGAAGTGACCAGAGCCCCACAGCCTATAGGCCACCAGGAAGGCACAAGGCCCCCAGAGCAGTGGTGCCCGTAACTGACTTTCTGCTCTGTTGTCCTGTTGTCTGGTGTCCACAGACAACCTGTGTTGCTTGAGCCTGGTGTGGCCTCACTGCCAGGATAGCTTGGCTCATGATCCCAAGAAGGAAGGCAGGAGGACAGGGTGTGAACTTTTCTGCTCCTGTCCTTGAGTCCACACACACACACACACACACACACACACACACACACACACACACACACACACACAGTGCACATGCCAGCATACATATGGATAGGCTCAGGTGCATACATGCAAACACACATGAACAACAAACCTGTGCACACAGGTGCATGAAAATACAGTGCTCACAATGTGTGTGTGCCAACATGCATGGACACACAGAAAGTACATGCATATGCAAAAAGGACATGCACATGTGTGCACACACCATGCGAGTGCACCTGTGTGAGCATATAAACACATGCTATACAAGCACAGGCAGACACACGTGTCCACACACATACACGCAGAACCTACATTATGTTTGGTCGCCATTTCTTTTCCTTGCTCCCGCGTGATTTTCCTCAAGTGCATCAGATCGACCTTGTTGGCCACGAGGATCATGGGGAAAGATTCCCTGGGGAGAAAGCAGAGGGTCCTGAGTGGGCACTGCACCCACTTCCGATCATAGCATCAACAGCTCCTGCTGTGGGCTCTAGACCATCTGAGACACTGCTTTCCTCGTCTCCTGAGAGGGGAAGAGGAGCTGGAAAGGTAGTACTGTGGGGAGGCTTTTGTCTTGCACAAGGCTGACTTGAGTTTGATCCCAGCACCCCATATGGTCAGGAGCCAGGAGTAAGCCCTGGGCACTGCCAGATATGATCCCCTCAAAAAAAAAAAAACCCTCAAAAAACACTTGGAAGGAAAAGAGGTAGACAGTCTGGACTTCGGGCCAGAGGTGGTTAGAAGGTGGGTAAGGGGTGCCACTCCACACTGTTGGTTTGTGAGGGGCTACAGAACTGGGTGCTGAAACTCCAGACCTACTCCCTCCCATTTCCCGGCCACCAAACTGGTCTTTAACCCGAATCTTGAGAAGCAGGGCCAGGTGGGCACCAGGCTGCTTGGGAAGGGCCCTACAATCCCTAGATTCCCACCCACATAGAAAAGAGGAGGATGTGCAGCTTCCCAGCTTCTGTGGCTGCACAGAGGCCTCTGAAGATCACCTGCCAGGCAGGTGACAATAAGACTGGCTTCTTTTTTGTTCTCTAATTTGCAAGAAAGTTGAATATTTTTCCCACCTCTGGATCATTTCTCTTCTCTCTTTTAAGATCCTTAGAGCCAGAGGCTTGGCCCACATTGAACTCTTCAGGTCTATGAGGAATATGAATGTGTCTGTGTATTTTTTTCTTTTCCTTTTTTTTTTTTTAGTATTTTGGCCACACCCAGTGACGCTCAGGAGTTACTCCTGGCTCTGCATTCAGAAGTTGCTCCTGGCAGGCTTGGGGATCACATAAGATGCCGGGAATTGAACCAGTGTCTGTCTGGGGTTGGTCTCATGCAAGGCAAGTGCCCTACCGCTGTGCTATTGTTCTGGCCCTCCTACTAAGGTTTTTAACATCTTCCTTGGAAGACGTTGTTGACTGGACTGTGCTGCCCTTACTGAGTGCCCCAAAGTTACCACTCTCCTACTACTACTTTTTACTTTGTATATGTTGCCCATCAAACTGAAAATCCCACTTATGCTTACAACTGTCTCTGGGTTATTTGATGCCTTCAAGTAATGCAAAAGGAACCTTTCCTTAGGGGTTTATAAATCCTACTGCAGAAGGTGACAGAGGATTCCAGAAAGGGGAACTCTGAGCAGAGCATCTTGGGGGACAATGGAGCAAATATAAGCTCCACTGGAGCTGAGAAGCAAGGAGTTCACAGTGTTTGTCTGTGGAATAGACTAGGGTTGCACTGAAAGAACTGGGGCGAGGGGTCAGAGAGATAGAACAGCAGTAAGGCGTTTGCCTTGCAAGCAGCTGACCCAGGACAGATGGTGGTTCGTATCCCAGCATCCTATATGATCCTGCAAGCCTGCCAGGAGCGATTTCTGAGCGCAGAGTCAGGAATAACCCCTGAGACCCCTGTGGCCCAAAAACAAAACCAAAACAAACAAAAGAAGAAGAACTGGAGCTATGAGCTCTGTCCCTCTGCACCTCACCTAGCAGAGAGATGGGCAGACTGACCGCTGGGCACCTACCATGCACTCACCTGTCCTTGACGCGCAGGATGAGCTGATGGAAGCGGTCCACATGCTCAAAACTGGCCTTGTCAGTGACTGAGAAGACGATGAGGAAGCCATCACCTGTGCGCATGTATTGCTCACGCATGGCGCTGAACTCCTCCTGGCCCGCCGTATCCAGAACTGTAGAAGGAGCCACAGGAGGCCATCACCCTCAGCCCTGAGCCCCTGCTCCCTGTGCACCTCAGGAGAGGCACCAGAGTCCTCTTGCACTATGCTTTTGGGGTTCCTAAGGATGACTTATCTGGGGAACCCAACTGTGACTGCAGTTCTTCCTAGGCCTGTTTCTCATTGCACAGAAAAGTCTCATTAGCCTCTGAGAGCCTCTTAGGTCCAGGGTAGCCTCCTGGCTCAGGCCCTGCTCTGTTAGGAAGGAGGGTCTATAATGTCTGAGCATGGCCTCTGGGTAGATGAGTGGGAGGAGAGTTCTTGGAGAGCTGGGGTGGTTTTAAGGTGCAGGGAGGGGAGAAGGTTCAGGACTACCTTGGCCAAGAGCCTTCTTCTTCACCCAACTCCACTCTCACTGCCTCAGTCTGCCTGGACCCCAGTTCCTCCTCCTATGGTATCACAGGGTCACCCCACCCCCATCTACTTGCAAGATGAGGGGCCAAAAGCCTGAGCCTCCTCCCCGCCAGGCTCAGTCATACCCTGAAGGCAGCATTTGCATTTGCTGAAGGCAGAGCAGGGAGGTGAGCAGGGAACCAGGACCTGGGTGAAAGTGGATAGAAGGAAGAGAGAGAGGACCTGGACAGGAGTAGGGGGGTCAGAGAGGAGGGGTGTTCCTGCTGTGGAGGGCTACCTTGGTCTAAACCAGAGGGAGTAAGTCCTAAGATCAGAGGCTACTGAAAGCAATTTTCAGCAGCAACTTAGGGCTGGGGAGGTGGTCAGTGGAGATACTTGTCTGGCACATGTCATGCCCTGGGCTGGATTTCTCATAGGGCAAGCCCCTGGAGACAGGGCTGGAAGCAGCTTCTACAACAATGACATGAGAAAGCAAATAAACAAATTCATGACATAGGTCAAATGTTGGCCTAGTTGCCGAAAACATCCAGACCAAGAACAGTAGTTGGGAGACAGGGCTACTTCCTAAATAAGACAGGAGTGTGGCTTTTGAGAGGGTAACATGATGGGAGGATGACAGAGGCAATCTGAAAACAGTGGCTAAGTGCAATCTATCTATGTGGGGGTGACATAGACTGAGGCAAGGAACCCCTGGGCTTGGGGGGAAGGGGATGCCCCAATTTGAACCCAGATTTAAGTATGTGGGCTGGAGTGATATAGTACAGCACATAGGGTGTTTGCCTTGCATGCGGCCAACCCAGGTTCAATCTCCAGCATCCCATATGGTCCCTTGAGCACTGCCAGGAGTGAATACTGAGTAGAGCCAGGAGTAAGCCCTGAGCACTGCTGGATATAGCCCCAAAACAAAACAAACAAACAAACAAACAAAAACATCCTGGACCCCTATATGGAATGCCAGTGAGGCATTGATAGATGTTAGTCAGAAATGGAGGCGAGAAGGGAGTCAGGAGCTGGAGGAGTGGACATCTAGGCTCCAACTCCATGTCACCTCAGGCAGGCTCCTGAAGGAGCAACCCTGTCACAGAGCCATCCTATCCCATAGCTCACCACCACTTCTGTTCAGTGCTGTGGGCATCAGCCCCAAGATAGGAGATGAGGGACATGGCTGCGGGCCTTCCTCTATGTGCTACAGTATACAATCATCTTAAGGTACACACAGAGGCTAATGACTACCTAAAGATGGGACTCTGCTTTGCAGCAGGCCCTGGGATTTCCTAATAAATCCCCTCCTCAGAAGTGCTGTCAATGAAACTGTCCAGGATTTGGCTGAAGCCAAATGGAAAAGACCTGAAGAGCATGAAGACTTGAGGAGACCATTGTAATGAAGAGCCTCATAGATCTTGAGGACACAAGTTATCCAAACAAAGGCTAGAAATTAAAGCTACATTTCCAAACAGAATCACTCAGAAGTGAGATAGGGAGGAGGAGTAGGAGGAGCCTCAGTAGGGAACTGAAGGTCAAAATGGATCCTCTGGAAAGGCAAAATTGTCCCTTCAGACACTGAAAGCTAAAATATTAAATACCCACATTTCTCCAGAAAATTCTTTTTTACAGGATACATTCCAACGAGGTGAAAAGTGGGTCCCTGCCTGCCTGAGAAAAATGAGTAGAATAGCAAGCAAAGAGCAGAAACGAGAGTGAAGATAGGCCGTACTCTGCAATTTGAAGAGAACTTGATTTCTCCTTCTTGTGGCTCCCAGGCTGTGGAGCCCAGGATCACCACAATGCAAGGGCGACAGCATCTGAAAGCTTGTAGTCACACATGCCAGTGAATACTTGAAGTCACAAAGCCATCTTCCAGGTGCCCTCAAGTGAGAATTCAGAGCTAAAAATTGATGGTGACCACAGGCAAGCACAGGGAACCCACAGTCAGACGCTGGGATAGTCAGTTACCATCAGAGTTCAAACCAAGAGCGCCTTTCAGCACTGCCAGCAAAACCTAAGTGCAGACTTATATCGTCACAGCATTGGGCCTGGATAAAAATCAAATGCAAAACCCCTGAAGGGAAAAGAAAACAGATCAGAGGAAACGGGAGTGATCCAAGAATGGACAAAATAAACGAAGCAAAATAAGAAAGTTTTAAAGTAGATCTGAGGTGAGAAGAGGGGGCTGAACAAGAGAGGACCAGATTAGTTAGTTCGAGGGGAGAGCAGCTCCTTTCAGAACCCATGTGCATGTACCATGGAAATCAGATAGAACAGCAGCCTGGGTAGACACAGGGAGCATACAACAGGGAAGAATAACAAAGACTCTGCTGGCCACAAAACAGAAATAAAGAATAAGTGTGGAACAGGGCAGACCAGGTGCTCTGTATTGACTGGTATCTAGACCTGCTAAAGTCACGCATCAAAGGCACCCAAGAATGTTGCCTAAAAATGTAGACAGAGAAACACCTGATTAAAAATAAAATTGTAGGGACCAGAGAGACAGCATGGAGGTAAGGTGTTTGCCTTGCATGCAGAAAGTCAGTGGTTCGGGTCCCGGCATCCCATATGGTCCCCTGAGCCTGCCAGGAGCAATTTCTGAGTGTAGAGCCAGGAGTAACCCGTGAGTGCTGCCGGGTGTGACCCAAAACCCAAAAATAAATTAATTAAATAAAGTAAAGTAAAATAAAATAAAATTGTAGAACTTCGTGGGAGTTTTGGCTTCACTCAGAGATAGAATAAGTGACAATGATCTGTCACTAAGTAATGAAAATTAACTTGCAAATATCTTTAAATTAAGAAACCATATCTGAGAAACAGAGTACATATTTTACCCTCAGCCAGAAAATTAGTCTTTTCAAACACCTATGAAATTAGTCATAAGAACTGGCATGTGAGAGTTTCAAAGGAGTTGTATTTGCCCATTTTTTGTGTTTTGGTTTGAGGGACACACCTGGGAGTATTCAGGGCCTTGAGGTTTGAATGCAGGCCTTCTACAAGCAAAGCATTTGCTACAGCTATCCCATAAGCTAGCTCCTTGTCCCCAAGAAGTTCAATAAAGTGCAGAAAGTGGGAAGCTTGCCTTTAAAATGCAGTCATATCAGAAACAGAAAGAAATATGAGTACAAAAGAAAAATTTTCTTGAAAAATATGGAAGAGCCATATTACTCTGTGGTTAAAGAGAAAAGCAAAGCACAAATATAAAGCATCTGGAATTGACTGACTATGAATAGTAATAAAAACCTCTGGTTTGAGGCCAAAGTGGTGTTTAAAAGAAAATTAGAGCTTTACTGCACTCTAGAAAACAAGATGGAAAATTCACTACACATCACTTTTTCCCCTTCCCTTTCTTTTTCTGTTGGTATAATGACTACGGTCTTGGGGTGCTGGAGACCCCAAAGAGCAATGCCCTTGGGTGACATTGGGCATGTCGGTGGTGCTGAATATAGCAGAAAAGTCAACCGCGAAGCTACCCTCAGGCCTTAACTAAACAGTGAAATCATCAGAACTAGACAAGAAAGACTAAAATACAAGCATAGAAGGAAGAAATCATCAATAAACCCCAGACTAGAGAAAGGATTGGGTGAGGGTTGGTGACCTGGGATTTCATCAGCCCAGGCTCAGCAGCCATGTTCCCTCAGAAAGGAGAAGCTCCTCTGATGTTCCTGCTGTCAAAGAAGCAGAAGAAGCAGGGGACAGGCCTGGCTGGCCTGGGGAACCAGGAAGTGCCTGCTCTGAAGTTGGCCTATAGAAAGCCAGCAAAGTGCTCTCCATAAAAGGCCCTTTGCTCAGTGCTGCCCCCTGTGTCCTCCTTGCTTGCCCTCCCCAGAAAGAATGTGGATTCAAGTGTTGGGGTCTGTGGGGGAGCTAGGTCCAGGCCCCACAGAGAAGACAGCAGCACTTGTGTTTGCTATTTGGGCAGAAGCCAGAGTGGAAACTTCTGAAGCTGCAGGAGAAGAGCCAGACCTCCCGCTCTCTGCAACAATGAAGGATATGGGGCACTCTCTACCAGGGAGAAGGAGGCAGGGGAACAACAGAAATGGGCTGATGGTGTCTATAGCCTCTGTGCCCACTGTTGATCTCTAGAAGATGGAAGACAACAGAAGACTCCAGAAGCTGGATGGGCAAGGTTGGCTAGGAGCTGAGTGCAGGGAAGGGGGACCCCACTCCACCTGCCTACATTGTAAGTAGGCAGAGGACGGGGCCAACCTCTGCCTACAGGCTTCAGGCCTGAGCCAAAGCTGGAGGAAGCAGGAGAAGAGAGTTGAGAGCCTACTTGTTACTTAAGAGACCTTGGCCTGACTTTGCCTCAAGGTCTGATACTGGGCAGAGCATTCCTCCTGCACCCACAGAGTTTGAGAACCTTCAAGATGCCCCAATCTTGCCAAATAAGCAAGTTTGGGGAAGCTGAGACAAAACAAGTGATAGCACAGCAGCAGAGATCTGGGTCCACTGTGAGCATGGCCATGCTGGTTGCTACAGCAGAGGATAGAAACCACCATGCAAGCAGTGTGGGGAAGACAGGGCATGAGTTCTTGCCTCTGGAAGGAAAGGGGCCCCCACTGGGTGGGGAGGGGAGGATCCAAGGGACTTTGGAAAGTAACATCAGACAATCACAAAGGGCCCAAACTGTGAGTTGCCAATAACATGGGGTCCTAAGGGAGTCACAACAACAGAAAACGGGGGGGGGGGGATTTTGACCTCAGGGGCTGCAGGGCAGAATAGAAGCTGTTAAACGGGTGGAGAGTCCCAATGGGGTGCGGGAGTAATATTAAATTTAATCTATTTCTATTTACCTTGAGAAACAGTAAAGGAGATCAATTTCAGGTAATGAATACTAGACATCCTCACACACGCTGTGCGCGCGCGCGCACACACACACACACACACACACACACACACACACACGGCTTTGCCTCAGCCTGGGATCATCATGAAGCCTGACATTCAAGGTGAGGTTAGTCACACATGTGAAAGTAAGAGTGATGGGGGCTGGAGAGATAGCATGGAGGTAAGGCATTTGCCTTTCATGCAGGAGATCATCGGTTCGAATCCCAGCGTCCCATATGGTCCCCCGTGCCTGCCAGGAGCAATTTCTGAGCATGGAGCCAGGAGTAACCCCTGAGCACTGCTGGGTGTGACCCAAAATCCACAAAAAAAAAAAAAGAAAGTAAGAGTGATGGCAGGCTTGGTGGGAACAAGCCAAGGGGCTAGAAAGGAAGACCAAGATCCAGGAGATGAGGAAGTCACCATCAGTTACAAAAGGAGGAAAGGACCAGACTTTGAGGAAGAGAAGGTCCAGAGCAGGTGTTTTCTGAGCAAAGGGGATGAAGCACCCAAGTCTGTAGGAGGAACACAGAGCAGGCTGGCTCCAGAGCCCAAGAGTCCTCCAGTTTGGGGATACCCTCTACAACTTCAACAGTGTTCTAATCCTTAAAGAAGTTTCAACTGGGATCATTACATGCCTGTACCTTTGTTCCTATTTAGTTTTTGGACCACATCCAGTGCTGCTTAGTGCTTACTCCTGGCTTTGTGCTCAGAGATCATTCCTGAGAGGGCTTGAATCTGGGTCACCTGTGTGCAAGGCAAGAGTCTTACCTTCTGTACTATTATGCTGTAGCTTAAAGGTATAATTTCAAAGCTATCCTATTCACTCTCTTTGAAGTATGTTACTCAGTGTTTTTATATATGCAATACTATATGTTTTTGAAAGTGATGACTCGGTTCCTGCTGAGCTGATTTACCAGATTTACTTTATCACCTGAAACAATAACAAATCAACCGTGGTCTTCAAGATACTGGGCATCAGGCTGCCAAGGACAGTGATTCTGAGAGACAGAGTGTGGAGGCAATGAGGGTACACAAGAGCCCATAGCCTCATGCCTTGAGAGGATTCTAAGCTAAGGAGGGAGGAGGTAAAGACTGTCATTCAACAGCAGCAAAAAGTCATGTCATGGAGCAGGCATGTGCTTAAGGCCTCTATATACTTGCAGTGAAACTCAAGAAAAAATAGGCAAATGCATAACAGAACTTGAAAACTTCTCTCTCAGTCATTGACAATTACATGGAAAATCATTAAGGACACTGGAGATTTAGATGTAATGGATGTTCGCAGAGGTTCACATCAGGAAAAGCAAGGTAACTGCTTTTTATGGACCCATGAGACATGGCCAAAGCAGACCACTTCCTGGGCCACAGAGAAAACCATAAAATGCTTTAAAGAATTAAAATAATATACTCTATGTTCTCTGCCACAGTAAAATTAAAATAGAAAACAATGATAAATGTATCTCCAGAAAATTCCTGGGTACTTACTTGGACACTAAATCACATGCTTTTAAGTAACCATGAGGTCAAAAAAGAAATTGAAAATAAATAAAAATTCAAAGAGCTTTGAATTGAATAAAAATAAAGAAAAGATGCTAAAATATGTGGAATGCAGCTAAAATGAGAGGTTAGAGGGAAGTTATCACACCATATAAAGATTTTAAAGACATATAGTGCCAAGGAGAGACCTCACAGGGCTAGTGCTTTGCATGTGGGAGGTCCCTATTTGATCCTCAGCATCACATGGTCCCCCAAATACTGTCAGGAGCAACCATTGAGCACTGATACAGAGTAGCTTCCAAGCATCACTGGGGGTGGGACAAAATCCAAGAAAAAAATGGAAAGTGTTCACTTCAGCAGCACATATACTAAAATTGGAACGATACAGAGATTAGCATGGCCTTGTGCAAAGAAAACACTCAAATTCATAAAAAGAAAATGGAAGTTTGAAAATCCATAACATCAGCTTCCATTGAATAAGTTGGTTTTATTGTTTTTTTGTTTTTGTTTGTTTGATTTTTTTTTCTTTTTTTTCTTTTCTTTTTTTTTTTTTTTTTTTGGTTTTTAAAGTAGAACAAAATAGGTGGGCAAAAAGCTATTACAAATAAGGGAATTCCTGAGCCAGAGCCATAGTAAAGTAGGTAAGGCATTTGCTTTGCATGTGGAGAGAGAGAGAGAGAGAGAGAGAGAGAGAGAGAGAGAGAGAGAGAGAGAGAGAGAGAGAGAGAGAAAATAAAACTTCTTTTTTTTTTTTTTTTTTTTGTGGTTTTTGGGTCACACCCGGCAGTGCTCAGGGGTCATTCCTGGCTCCAGGCTCAGAAATTGCTCCTGGCAGGCACAGGGGACCATATGGGATGCCGGGATTCGAACCGATGACCTCCTGCATGAAAGGCAAATGCCTTACCTCCATGCTATCTCTCCAGCCCCGAAAATAAAACTTCTAATATTAGGAATGAGAGGTAATACCACTACAGATTCTAGATATATTAAAAAAAATTGAGAGAGAGAGAGAGAGAGAGAGAGAGAGAGAGAGAGAGAAAATAAAACTTCTAATATTAGGAATGAGAGGTAATACCACTACAGATTCTAGATATATTAAAAAAATATTTTGTGTTCATTTGGTTTTGGTTTTGGGACCACACCTGGCAGTGCTCAGGGCTTACTCCTGTATCTGCACTCAGGGATTATTTATGGCAGGGCTATGGGGACCGTATTGAGTGCCGAGCATTGAACCCAGGTCAATAAGACACAACAAGTGTCTTATCTGTGTGCTGCTTCTTCAGCCCCAAGATATTAAAAGAATATGAAGGAGGTGCTTGGGATGTAGTTCCGTGTTATAATACCTGCCTTTGGGGCATAAGGCAATGGTCTTACACTACTCCACATGGCAAGCACAATTCTGGCTGCACTGCTGCTTGGCATCTCCAGCACCACAGCAGAGTATGTGATCTGTGTACACTACAAATAAGCACTGCATCAAAAGTGTGCAACTCCTGGGAAGTACCAGAAGTACCACAAGAAAAGGTAGTATCATGACCAAATGTGTAACTGCAAGTGAGCACCACAACTCTGAGTGTGTACAAGCATGAATGTGTACAAACATGCAACTCTGAGTGTGTACAAACAAGTGTGTGACTCCAAATTTCCTCCACCCAGTCACTGCACCAACAACCACAAACAAGAGAGAACAATTAAACATATTTGCTCTAGAAAGAAATATAAGTGGTTCAATTCATCAAATATTCAAAAAATCACAAACAACTAACGCTATACTTTTAATGAGCTTTTTATGAGCTGAAGAAACTTTTCAAAGACAATCTAACTGCTGTCCAGTGAAGAAGTCACCTGCTTAAATAGCCTGATATAAGAAAGAAGTTGACCGTGCAGTTTAGAAACCTTCCCACAAAGAAAACTCCAGACTCAGATTTCTTTAGAAGCTGAATTCTCCAAAACATTTCAGGAAAAAAAATACAATTTTGTGTATATTCTTTGAAAAATTGAATAGGAGGCATACTTTTCAACTCATTCTAGAAAGCCAGTATTGCTTTGTTTCACAAGGAAATTTAAAGTAATATCTCTCAAGAATACAGACACATGAGGCCAGAGAGATAGCATGGATGTAGGGCATGGAGGTAGCAGTCTTGCATGCTGAAGGATGGTTCAAATCCTGGCATCCCATATGGTTCCCCGAGCCTGCCAGGAGTGATATCTGAGCGTAGAGCCAGGAGTAACCCCTGAATGCTGCCAGGTGTGACCCCAAAACCCAACCCCCCCCAAAAAAGAATACAGACATAAAAATTCAAATAGAATTTTAGTAAATCAAATCCAAAAACTTATAAAAGGGCAAGTAGGGCTTAACTGGTATGCAATGTTGCATTAACATGAAAAAAGCAATTCATACAATTTACCATATTAACAGAATGAAAAGAAAAAGAACATATGACTGTCGCAGAAGACACAGAAAAGAATCTGACAATAATCCTTCATTATTCCTGATAAAAATTCTGAGCCACTGAGTTATAGAAAGAAACATCTTCAACATGATAAAGGAAATCTATTAAAGCCCACAGGTAACCTCATAAAGCCAAAAGACTAAAAACATGCTTTTAAATTAAGAACAAGACAAGTCATGTTTTTAGTCAGTGAAAGAAAGCAGAAAACTAAAAACTGATAATTATCAATGCAGAAGATAAATGTATTTACAAAAGAATCACCTGAACTAACAACTGAGTGTTTCAAAATTACAGGCTCCATGATTGATATACACAATTCTCTTGTAGCTCTCTGCACTAGCATAAACAAAATTGGAGTGAAAGAACCACTTATAATATAGAGGTGAGTATTCATCTGAGAAAATATGTAAAAGAGGCATAAGTACAAAGCTAGTCATTCATGAAAAAATGAAAGAAATGAAGAGAAAAGCTTTCTCTTTATTGTGGGTTAGAAGATTCAGTATTTATGCTCCTCAAACTGATCTATAGACTCAAAATTTAACTGATTCTAAAATGTGTGGAAATGCAAAGGACCTAGAATAACCCAAATAAGTTTGAACAAGAACCTAACTAAAAAACTACAAAACTTAAAAAGGGACAGTTTTCTAGAATGTGTGCTGGTGTACAGTGGTGTCATGGTCAACAGAGATATCGAGGCAACAATGTATGGAATGTATGGACTTTCATCCTAAGCTATTCAGTGGGGAGATAGACAAATTTTTCAGTAAATAGGTGCTGTAACAAATGCAGATCCAAATACCAAAAGAAACCAGAAGCAAAAACAATCAAATTAACAAAGGAGCCAGAGAGTACAGGAGCTAAGACCTAGCATGCAGGCAACCCTAGGTGGATCCCTGGCACTAAGGGTCCTCCTGAGCCTACCAAGAGTGATCCCAGAGCACAGAATCAGGAATATGCTCTGGATATAGCTGGGTGTGGCAAACAAATACCAGATAAACCATGCTCTCTACCTCACATCCTACATAAAAATTAACTCAGGGGATGTTTAACGGGTGAGCATGCATGCTGACATGCACAAGGCCCTGAGTTTAATCCCCATAACCACATGATCCCTCTAGCACTGTCAGGTATGTCCTGGCAGCCTCCAGCGCCAGTGGGCCAGAGCTGCATTGCATCAACAGGCCAAACACTGAACCCTCCAGCCCACTAGGCCAGGTATTACTCATAGTGGCCAGGCCCCTTGAGCACTGCCAAGGAGGCTCCTCAAAACATTAACTCAGAGTAGATCATAAGTGTAAAATCTAAAATCTAAAAACCATTTAAGTGGAAGAAAACATAGGACCAAAACATTGAGACTTTTGTGTTAGACAAAGCTTTCTATTTTTTTTTTTTTGTTTTTGTTTTTGGGTCACACTTGGCGGTGCTCAGGGGTTACTCCTGGCTCTATGCTCAGAAATCGCTCCTGGCAGGCTCGGGGAACCATATGGGATGCCAGGATTTGAACCATCGTCCTTCGCATGCAAGGCAAATGCCCTACTTCCATGCTATCTCTCCAGCCCCTAGACAAAGCTTTATTAGCTGCAGAACCAAAACCATACTGCAGAAAAGAACAATCTGGACTTCAGGGGGAAAAAAAAGAAAAGAAAATCCTTTGAGAAACTTTGTATAGAGAATGAAAAAAAACAAGCCACAGACTGGTAGAAAATATTTGCAAATCACATAGCTGAGAGAGGACTGTGTCCCCGTGGTTTTGAAAACTCTCCTCCTAGGACAGTCTGTGATGAAGAAGAGCTCCTTGCTCAAGAGAGAGATTCAGATAATAATAATAATAATTAATAATAATAATAACAATACTGATGACAATACAAATCAGCAGTAAGAACCTAGAGTTTTAAAAACAGACTGCCACACCCACCCACCCAACCTCCTACCCACCTCCTACTTGGCAGGGCAGGGCCTGAGGTTTTTCATTTCTGATAGTTGTGGTTGTTGCTTTGACTACCATAGTTAGAGACCTGCTAATAGAGACCAATTTGGACTAAACAATAAAAAATGCAAAGTTTCTTTTCTGCCCAAAGGGCAATTCCAAGTAAACTTTACTTCTTAAAAAATAAGTTATTAGGGGCCGGGCGGTGGTGCTGGAGGTAAGGTGCCTGCCTTGCCTGCGCTAGCCTAGGACGGACCGCGGTTCGATCCCCCGGCTTCCCATATGGTCCCCCAAGAAGCCAGGAGCAACTTCTGAGCGCATAGCCAGGAGTAACCCCTGAGCCTCACAGGGTGTGGCCCAAAAACAAAAAAAAAAAAAAAAAAGTTATTACTGAAATAATTTACCTTCCCCTTTTTTATTATCTAGAGACCTCTGTACAAGTTAACTAAAATTTCTGATTAGCATGAAGAAACAAAGATGGGATCACTGAGTTAACCTGATTCTAGTGGGACTTTTGGTTTCTACAAAGCTGTTGGAAATGCGCCTGGGGAAATCATACACAGCCTTACACCAAGTCTCCCCAGACAGCAAAACAGAAAAAGGACCAGGCCTGCTGCCCATTGCTAGTGTTCCCAGGTTGCCAACCAGTACCCCCATCAGGCTCACCGTCCAAGATGGCCCATTGATTGTCGATCTCTGTGTGTTTCAGGTAGGAATCTTCAATGGTAGGGTCATAGTCAGGCACAAAGATCTTCTGAAAAAACTGGATAGTGAGGGCACTCTTGCCCACACCTCCATCCCCCACCACCACCAGCTTGTAGGTAGGGAGGTTGTCGCTGGGGACAGCACTGGTTGCCATATTGAGGGTAGGTCAGACCTGGAGAGGCAAGAGATGGAGAATCAGGAGCTTTTATTCTCTGACTTTGTAGGAAACAGTCATGAATATTCCTCCCTTCTAATAAAGTCATCAACACCTCCGAAATCAGAGATGGTTCTGGAAATGAAGAAAGTTTGAAAAATGTCAGAGCTGGTACCGCCCTCCCACTCCCACGAGATAATCACAATTGAAAGTTCTCTTTGGCCATTTCCAGAATAACAGCTCTGGGTGGGGGCTGGTCTTGGGACACAGCAGACACAGGGGACTAGCTGCTACATGGTTTTCAACGATTATTGTCCCAGTGGTTTTATTGCAAGTCTGCTTTCTTCCTGTACAGGTATGCAGGACGGTTCTCATTTGAGCAAGGATGGTCCAGACTGTTGCTTGGCGGGCCTGGAGAGATAGCACAGCCACGTTTGCCTTGCAAGCAGCCGATCCAGGACCAAAGGTGGTAGGTTGAATCCTGGTGTCCCATATGGTCCCCCGTGCCTGCCAGGAGCTACTTCTGAGCAGACAGCCAGGAGTGACCCCTGAGCACCACCAGGTGTGGCCCAAAAACAAAAACAAGAACAGAATGTCGCTTGTCACATCAGCTGACTCGTAGGGTCTGCCAGGCTGAGAGGGATGTGAGGCTGTCAGGACTGAGAAGGCAAGAGGGTCCCACAGTGTAGCACATCTGAGCACAGTCTCTGAGGTCCTCCCAACTCCTAGACTTCTATGGTCCTGGCCCCACCCTTGATCCCCTGGCCCTTTTTCCGTGCATGCCTGTGTGTTAGAATCTGGGCATCTGGTCAACTCCTAAAACAGGGTCAAGGTTTGTTTGGATGATGTTGAAACCAGCTAATTTAGTTGTTCACAACTGGGGGAAATGTTCTTCTCCCCCTGGGTGTTTGGAATGTGTAGCTGGGGGGGTGGGTGTTCTGAGTAGGTGTTTTGAGGCATCCTATTGGCAGAGGCCAGGAATAGTGCCAAACAACCTATAATGAATAGGAACAGTCCCCACCCCCCAACAACAACAACAAATTACCTATCCGAAAAACCAATAATGTTGAGGGTGAGAAACCTGGAGTGAAGATAAATAGGAACAGAGGCAAGAAATGTGTGAGAAGAGCCTGGAGTGATACTACAGCAGGTAGGGTGCTTGCCTAGCACAAGACTGAATCCCTGACATTCCAAATAGTTCCCCCAGTACTACCAGGAATAATTCCTGAGCGCAGAGCCAGGAGTAACCTCTGAGCATTGTTGAGTGTGACCCCAAATCAAACAAACAACAAACAAAAGAAATGTTGGAGAGAATTCAAAGAGATCATAGAGCCTGAACTGTAAATATAAACAGGAAAACAGAAACTTCTGGAAATAGTATTATAGAGTGACCAGGGGGAAGAAAAGGCAGGAAGTGTGGGGGTATGGAAAGAACAGCCAGAGCACTGGAGGGGGCCAGAGCAATAGCACAGTGAATAGGGTGTTTGCCTTGCACAGAGCTGACCTGAGTTTGTTCCATGGAGTCCCAGATAACCCCCGCCCCAGGAGCCTGTTCGGATAATTTCTGAGCACAGAGCCAGGAGGAACACCCCAAGGACCACTGGGTGTGGCCCCAAAACAAAAACAAATGGAAGCACTGAAGGGAACAAGGCTGTGGCTCAGGGGGAAGTACATGTGTGTGTCCCAGGTGTGAAGTCCTGGGTTCAATCCCTGGCACCAGGATCAAAAGGGGGAGGAGGCTGACTGCTCCAAATGGTGAATGTGGGAGTGTTGCGAGTGTCACCTGAGAAAGCAATCTGGAGTGTTGACCCAGGTCCTAAGCATTCTAAGATGAACCCCACTCAATAGAAGCAATTTCAGGACATGTTTGAGCCACCCGCCTCCACTTGGCCCACTTCCCCAGCCTGCACAACCCCTTCACCCAGCACTATGACAGTGAAAGGCCTGTGGAGGATTGTGTGCAGCAGCAGAGGAATCTTGGGGTTCAGAGAAGGGGTTTGGAGGCACCAAGAAAAGGCACCAAGATAAAGAGCTGGGTGCGTAAGAACATGCACCTTGCATTCACCATACCCTATCCTCAACGGTCTGGAGAAGGTGGAGAAGGTGCCCTAGAGATCATTCTAGAAATCTGCTTCTCTACTGCTATGGGTCCTAGAGGTCCGTCAGAGTGGGAGGTAGGACAAGGGTGCCCCAAGTTTTTGCTTGGTGAAGTTCCCAACACAGCCTCAATTTCTCGCTTGGAGCAAGGGTCATATTAGAGTCATATTTAGTTTATTTCTCTATTTATGTTTTGGTTCTTAGGCCACACCTGGTGGTATTTGGGACTGCTCCTGACAGGCTCAAGGGTCTCTCCCCTGTAATACTTCGGGGTGAGGATGTGATGCCAGATTGGAACCTGGGCTTCCTGCACTTACAGTTGGTGTTTTATTGTCAGAGCAGCTTCTCCCAGCAGAGAAAGATGAGTGAAGGTTCAGCGCAGAGAAGGTGCTCAGCTCCGTGGGTTCTCCCTGCCTCCAAGCGATGCTTCCCAGGAACCCATCTGGTCTCACCAGCTCCCCTGAAACCCACCCGGGGAACAGAACAGACGTGGGCAGGAGGGGGCGGAGCACCGGCTCCCTGGCAACGAGATGGGTGGTGTCTGCTTCTGCACTCTGCAGCCCATCAGCCTGCTCCCCTGCTGACTCCTTCTCCATGGGTGGATCCACCGCCCCACATCAGCAGTCTGGATGGCAGCCTCGCTAGCTCTTTCCCCAGCTGGGTTCCAGCTTGAAGGGGGTGAAGGTGCTTCTGGAAAGCACTGCCTCAGGTCTCATGAGGACTGCCCAAGGCCTTCTAAGGACCAATGCAAAGCAGCCTGCACCCACCCTGCCACCCACTCCCCTCTTGGGAGTGAAGCCCCTGGGTCAGGACTGGCTCTGGAGGTTAGGAGGAGGGGCAGGGGACCCAGAATAACCCAGAATAATCTTTCACCCAACAGTCTGCAAAGCAGGTCTGAGGTGGGGGTGAGGGGTCAAGGAGTTGAGCCTTTTGGAAAGGGACTTGTGCAAAGCCACTCAGGGATCCCGGAGGACAGCGGGGAAGGGAGGTCCAGCAAAATCAGACAGCTGCAAAGCCAGGCACCCCCTCTAGGGTCTGCTGCCCCCAGGAACACACATTTCTTATCTTCCAGGGCCTCAGTTTCCCTATTTGCAAAGCAACACAGCATTCAAGACCCACAGCAAGGGCAGATTTGCACCAATCTGGGGGACCCTGGTCTCCCCCACACCTGGTGGCCCCTCCTTTCCTGTCTCCCTTTCAGCTGCCAACATGTGTACTGCTGGGCAGGGGACCCAGCACAAGAGAACAAAAGTGCCAGGCAGCAGGCCACCTCCAAACAGCAATGCCCACTGTCTACCCTCTCTGACACTCTGTCCACTCTCTCTGCCATCCCACTCCCAAGTTCTCAATTTCTAGGGCCTCCCCAGGGCTTTTTTTTCTTTTCTTTTTTTTTAACCAAAGAATAACCTGAGACACCTAATAACCACTTAGGTCCTTGGTCTTCTAAGTGGGCGCTGTGTAAGACAGGACTTCAGAGACAGAGTGTGTGCATGTGGGGGCATCTCTGACCTCTCCACACTTCCCTCTCCACAGACAGCACCTCTCCCTATATGGGCCTAAGAGTCCCATCAGAAACATCAGTGCCTGGAGAGGCTGCAGGCAGGAACAGCTGCATCTCAGTGGGTGAGGTGTGAAAGGCCATGACTGGTTAGTACCCCTGCTCTCTCTAAATTTTCAGGGATCAACACACTGGCTTGTCATTGTGCTTCCCCTCCCCAAACCTGACTACAAAATGGCAGGGCCTCAGGGCTGCTGTGGTGGTGCAGCCACATGCCCTCTTTAGGGAGGTTCCACCCCTCTGTGCCTAATGGATCCTCTGACAACTGCTCCCTTCGGGCTTCTGCCAAACTGCTGAAAGGCTGCCCTGTGAGGGGTCATAACCAGGTAGGGTCATCCCAGGGGCTCAGGGGAGCAACGGGTTCATCATTCATACTGAGCTGAGTCAGCACCAGGAAAGTAGGTCTCTAGGATTCTGGGTGTGCCAGCCCCAAGGTCTTCGGATAGAGGGAGGCTGGAGGGAGGAGGGGGCCTGTGACCCAGCCCTGTGTAGGAAATGGCTCCACATTCCAGGAGCTGCCCTGCCCTTCTGCACAATTCCCAGAAACACCACCCCCAGCTGCTGACCTGCCTCAGGGCACTGCTGGGCCACCACGGGGGTCTGAGCCCTGCCTGCCCCTAAATTTGCTCCTACTAGGTCTTGCTCCATTGCAGATGGCAGCCCAGCATGGTCACACCCCCACCCTCACCCACATTCCTCTACTCCCCACTCAGCCCCTGCAGCAAGTCTACAGGGATTCTCAGCTCCTCGCATTCTCAATTTCCATCCTCTTTCCCTGCTCAGGGGCTGGAGCCATAGTACAGCAGGTCGGGTATTTGCCTTGCACATGGTCAACTCAGGTTCAATCCCCAGCATCCTGAGTCCTGCAAGGAGCAATACATGAGCGAGAGCCAGAAATAAGCCCAGAGCATCACTGGGTGTGACCCCCAAACAAACAAGAACAAAAGAGCCTCTTCTCTGCTCAGTCTGAATGGCCCACCATATAATAAAATGCAACCATTATGTGAAGTTTTTTTAAAAAAATTTTTTCTTGGGCCTGAGGATAGCACAGTGTATAGGATTTTTGCTTTGTATGTGGCCAACCCAGGTTTGATCTTAACCTAGGCATTCCATGAGGCCCCTCAAGCATTGCCAGAATGACCCTGAGTGCAGAGCCAAAAGTAATACCTGTTTGCCATGTGACAATCTCCCCAACAAAACAAAATTATTAATTTTTCTTTCTTTTTTTTTTTTTTGTTTTTGGGCCACACCCAGCGGTGCGCTGGGGTTACTCCTGGCTGTCTGCTCAAAAATAGCTCCTGGCAGGCACGGGGGACCATGTGGGACACCGGGACTCGAACCAACCACCTTTGGTCCTGAATCAGCTGCTTGCAAGGCAAACACCGCTGTGCTATCTCTCCATCTTTCTTTTTTTTTTTTTTTTTGGTTTTTGGGTCATACCCGGCAGCGCTCAGGGGTTACTCCTGGCTCTATGCTGCAGAGGTGGAGGCTGAGACTAGATGTAAGCAGGGAAGGGACACAGGCCTCCTCTGTTGACACAGGGGTCTCACCCCCAGAGGGCCTGCCTGGGGACCTGGCAACCAGAAATACAGTGACAGTAGTGAGTGTGTGAGAAACTGCAGGCCCCATCTTATCATAAGGGATGATAGTGCTGGTAGATGAGCTATGAACTAACTACAAACAGAAGTTGGAAGTCGGCGAAGGCCCTGGGAGGGCTGTGGTCAGCAGGAAGGATCCGACCCAAGGGGGGGTGTACAGGGCAAGGCTCAGAGACTGTTCATGGTTCTGTGTAGAAGAGGCAATGCTCCTAGCAGTACTCGAGGACTGTGCAGTGCCTGGACCCCCAACATTCGAAGCCAGCTGAACTCTCTGCAGCTGACAATCACATTTCTTTTTCTTTTTTTTTTTTATTTTGGTTTTGGGGCCACATCCGGCAGTGCTCAGGGGTTACTTCTGGCTATCAGCTCAGAAATAGCTCCTGGTAGGCACAGGGGACCATATGGGACGCCGGGATTCAAACCAACCACCTTAGGTCCTGGGTCGGCTGCTTGCAAGGCAAATGCCGCCGCTGTGCTATCTCTCGACCCCCACAATCACATTTCTAAAGTCCCCAGCTATAGAGCGGCAGGGACAGGGAAGATGAACTCTGGGATGAAGTCTGCAGGGAGGGGGTGACTATCTGACTGTACCCCTTTCCTGATGAAGGAGCAGCTGAGCTTAGCATAGGCTCATCCCCACTCTGACAGGATCACACTGCCTGGCTGCCTCTCCCTGAAGACCTTGGGAAGTTGGGATCATGTGGGTGCTGCAGGGCATGGAGGGGCAGGGATACCTCCTTGCCTTCTTGCACCTCTGTTGGGGTCTGTCTCCTGTGCCTCCTGCTCCAGCTAAGACTGTTTCCTAATGATTCTGCACCCAGTGCTCATGGCCCAACATGGAGCTGGCCTCTCACAATGAGCTTTGGACTCAGTCAAGGGATTGACCTTCTGGTACCTCAATTTCCTCTCTTGGGAAATCAGGGACAGGACAGTGGGGACCTGTCAGTGGCTATGACAAACTTCCTTCATTGCTGGTCTGGGATCTGGCTCAGAGTGAATGTTCCTAAGCACCCAGGTACGCCATCACCTGCTTCCCTTTTGAACCCAAGTCATCATTCTCCAGCAAGCTCTCCTGATTCTTACTGAGCTCATGCATGTACAATCGTGGCAAGATATTTTTCCCCTGTTCTCTCTTGGAAGGTGGCCTCTGACTCTTACATCTCCCAAATGCAGGGGACTAGTACACTCCTGAATGCTTGCCAAACAAGCAAAGGATAATGATATGTCAGCTTCCTGGAGAACCCCCCACATATCTGGGACATGTATTTGCAGAACAGTGTGCAGAAGATGTGTGGCTCAGCACAGAAGGGGCTTCTTCTACCAGTCTTGAATTCCAGAGATGCTCTATCCAAAAACCTAGGCTCTCTCTGAGCAGCTGCTGATGTGGTGGCTACATCCTTGGAAAGGAAAATCTAAGTGGGGGCCGGAGCAGTAAATTTGCCTTACACAAGTCAACCTGGGTTCAATCTCCAGCATCTCATAGGTGTGGCCCAAAAAGCAGAAGGAAAAATAATCAAAGCAGTCACCCTGGTCTGAGAGCACTCATGTCCAGCGGAAAGGGTATCAGGAGCCATGCTGGGTGGGGATTCCCATCCCCAGGAGATACTTCTGCTCAGATTCCAAGAGTCCCCTATCACCAGGAAGTTTCTCCAAAGCAGCAATCATAGGACTGAGTCTAGCAGTAGGGCCTCCAAGACCCACCATGTGTGTGGGACACAGGAGGTGAAGGAGACAACTCATTGTACATGGGATAGGCCAGGCCAAATAAGCAACAGAAACAAGTGTTTCCTAGGTGAGGAACAGAAGCTGCAAAGGCTAGAAGCATAGAGGTGCCAGAGCCCAAGGGGGCAGTAGGCATTGCAGGCTTGGAAGCAGTTGGAGTGTGGGATGTGTGACAGTGGGATGTGGAGGCCTCTGGAACTCTCCATTTCTGCACCCCAAATCCTGAGCACAGAGGCTGGCCCACAGGAGGCACACGGAAGAATGAAGGTGCATGGGACCTACAAGAAGGTTCTCTGTCATCCAGGCAGGCTCACCCTGGGAGGATCAAGAGTTGATGCAACAAGAACAACAAATGCAACCCCCCAGTGTCCCAAGATAAAGGGACAGGAGTGTTAGGAAGATGAGCAGGACAGAAGATTAGAATGCCTGTCAATCAATGAGGTATAGGGCAGAGGGACCTCAAAGCTCAGGGGTTTCTCTGCTGGTGCTCTGGGGTGTGTACGATGCTGGGGTTTGAAACGGGACTTCTGCATGCAGAACCTGTGCTCAGATTTGAGCTATGTTTGCAGAATCCTCAGATATTTTAGCAAGACAACAGTGCACTAATGGGGCCAGAGAGATAGCACAGTGGTTGGAGATTTACCTTGCATGTGGCCGACCCCGGGGTGGACCCAGTTCAATTCCTTCCATCCCATAGGGTGCCCCGAGCTTGCCAGGAGTGATTTCTGAGCACACAGCCAAGAGTAGCCCCTGATCCTCGCTCGGTGTGGCCCAAATACCAATCAATTAATAAATAAACAAGCAAAAAATCCAGTGCACTAAGCATTTTGAACAAATTTCTCTGGCCTGCCTTTCCCATCCCTCACCCCACCACCTCATCCCTAAAAGCAGGGGGAGGAGGTGCTGTGTGCTGGCATTCAGTTGCAAATTCCTTGACATAAAATGTCTTTTCTGCTGCACAGCCAGATATGATCTCACCAAGCACAAGGACTGTGCTCTCGGCAGTCTGCAGGTGCATGTCACACCAAGAGCTGGGTGAGGCTGTGCAAATCCTTACAACAAAATTGCGACATGTCATCGGGGGAGGAAAAACAGAACAAGCCCTTGCTCTGCCTCTTGGGAGAGATGGTCAGGACAGAATCTGATGTGACTGGTGGGCCTATCCCATAAGGCTTGCAGACATCATTCCTGCAGAAGGAGCCTCCCAAAGGTTCACTTCCAGTGTAGGGTGGGGCCTGGCTAATGTAGCAGGGGCTCATTTGCCTTGTGTATGTGCAGGGCCCTGGGTTCAAGCCCTAACACCAGCAGATAATGGAAACCTGGAACCTTCTAAAGGTTGGGGGCAGGTGTCCAGGAAAACTGATTTCTGTAAGTGGTGGTAAACGAGACTGGAGGAGGCAGCTGGCCAGGTGAGACCTAGCAGCCAGAGAGATATCTGTCTGTCCTGAACTGTAATTCTCTATGCTGGGAGATGGTTTTACACCTTATTCTCCTGTCTCTTCTTTCTTTATTCTTTTGGTTTTCAGAAAACACTCTGTGGTGCTCAGGACTTACTCCTGGGTTCACACTCAGGAATTACTCTTGCCAGTGCTTATGGGACCATATGAAATGATGGAAATCAAACCTGTGTCAGCCATGTACAAGGCAAATGCCCTACCAGCTATGCTATCACTCCAGCTCCTTTGGCCTCTTTTTATAGAGCCCTGACGGAAATCTATTAGATACAACAGCCTATGGGGCACAAAGGGCGAGCAATCCAAGTGTCTGGAGCCCAAACACAGGAAAGAACCATGCAGAGAATGAACCCATGCATGGGGTAAATCCATGCACTGGTGCATCTACATACAGGATACAGGGTGGCAGCTGATCCAGCAGGCTTGGTGTCTATCCTGATATCTTCAGAGGTGCTACCAACAGAAAGGGGTGGTCCTCAATGGTAGATTATTGTGGGGGATTTGGCCACATCCAGAATACTCAGGGAACAATCCTGGCAGTGTTTGTGCTTAACAACCAAACCTGGTTGGCCATGTGCAAGGTAAGTGCCCTACTATACTAGTATAGTATATATATATATATATATATATATATATATATATATATATATATATATATATATACTAGTGCTCCAGCCCTAATGATGGGTCATTTTGTTTTTGTTTTCGTTTTTGGGTCACACCCGGCAGTGCTCAGGGGTTACTCCTGGCTGTCTGCTCAGAAATAGCTCCTGGCAGGCCCGGGGGACCATATGGGACACCGGGATTCGAACCAACCACCTTTGGTCCTGTATTGGCTGCTTGCAAGGCAAACACCGCTGTGCTATCTCTCCGGGCCCATGATGGGTCATTTTAAAAGAAAAATCAGTGCTAAGAAACGTCCTCCCCACCACAGCTTTTGGGAAAATGAAGAGCTAGTAGGGAGAACTCCCCCCACATTCAGAAAGGAGCTTTGGAGGGTCTGCCCCTGGGGAGGGTGGGGCTGTTCAGAGGAGGCAGGGGGGCAAAGAAATGGGGACAGAGAGAGGGAAGTGAGGGTCTTCTAGCCCACAGGGGTCCTGGGCCTCCCCTTCCCACACAAGGAAAGCCCCCCTAAGTCCTTCACAAGAAAAAACTCTGCCACAGCCTCATGAGAGTGTGCTTTTGCTCAAGTGTCCAGTACCCTGATTCCCTTTCTATCCCTCCAGCCATCCCCAGTTGGAGTCTAGAGAGAAAACAAAGACCTGGTTTCTTTATTTTCATTTCCTCTGTAAAATCTCAAACATGCAGGAAATACCCACCCAGCCTCAGATAAGTAGACCTGGGCGCTCTCCACCCAGTGCCTGGCGTGGTCAGTGGCGGGTGGTGGGGCTGGAGGAGGGGCTCATGGGTAGCCACAGGCCCAACTTCTAGGCAGGAGTATGTGGGCCGGGGGAGAGGTGCCCCAGGATTCTCTGCCTGAGGAATGTGGGTGTGGAGGTGAGCCCCAGAGGAGACAGATCTCACATAGATCTCATAGAGTTTTCTATCTCTGCCCTCCAGGCTTCAGACAGCTGCTCCACCCTGTCCCCTCATCTCCGGTTTCAATAAAGCAGCCATTGAAAGAACTTGCTAGAAACTATTTTGGGGCAGCTCAGATGGGCTGAGAAAGTGGTCTTGGCCAAGAAAGATGGGTTTGGCCGGGCCTCCTGAGAGTAGAAGTGGGACTCCATTTCCAGCAAAATTAGAAAAATCCAGAGGTAGGTCTAAAGGGAGAGAATTTTCGAGAAGGCATGTTGTCATTTTCAAGACAAAAAAGAAAAAGCAAAACTGAATTTTAGGGGGCGGGAGAGATAGCATGGAAGTAGGGCATTTGCCTTGCATGCAGAAGGACGTTGGTTCATACCATATCGTCCCCAAAGCCAGGAGCAATTTCTGAGCGTAGAGTCAGGAGTAACCCCTGAGCGCTGCTGGGTGTGACCCAAAAACAAAAAATAAATAAATAAAAACTAAAACAAAAAATAACTGAATTTTAGCCTTGGAAATAATCCTGTGGGGAGCAAGACTCCAGCCCTTCTGGTCCCCCAAACTGAGGGGTGAGAGGACCTCCCCATCTGCACCTACACTGAACCCCACATAGCTTTTGAGATCAACAGAACTTTTCTTCTGGAAATGATATACTCTGGGCATCCTAACATCCATGATGGTCAGTCAATTACTCTCTGTACTATCACTCTGGAGCTTCTAAGCACTGCTTGGAAGCCCCCTGCACCCACCCTCAAGATTAAAAGTGAGTCAGGGGCTGAAGTGATAGCACAGTGGTAGGGCATTTGTCTTGCATGCGGCTGACCCAGGACAGACCCAGGTTTGATCCCCAGTGTCCCATATGGTCCCCCAAGCCAGGAGCGATTTCTGAGTGCAGAGCCAGGAGTAACCCCCAAGTGTCACTGGGTATGGTCCAAACCCTCCCCCCAAAGTGAGTGCAGAACTGGGGATGTGTAAGGCCTTGGGTTTGAGACCCAGAACTGCAAATAAATAAATAAATAAATAAATAAATAAATAAATAAATAAATAAATAAATAAATAAAATTAAAAGGGCCAGTAGGGGCTGGAGCCATAAGGCATAGCCTAGTACAGACCTTGGTTCTATTGCCCAGCGTCCCATATGGTCCCCTAAGCCAGGAGCAATTTCTGAGTGTATAGCCAGGAGTAACTCCTGAGCATCACCAGGTGTGGCCGAAAAACAAAACAAATTAAAAAAAGGGCCTGTAAACAAAAACGTGGACATGCATTTCTGTACTATTAGTCAGAAAGGGGTTTCCGAATGAGTCTAATGGCCTCCACGGTAGTCTGTGAGCTTCCCACTACGAGACAAAACCCAGCTCTGCAGGAACCCCTTCATCTCTGAACTCTGGGGCTCAGCAGCTTTCACAACAGCTCCACAGAGGGAGGGACAGCAGCAGGCAAGGGTTCTCTTTGGGGGTATCTTCATTCTCACCTCCTGAGAGAGGCCTTAGGGTTCATTTCCAGTCCTCCAGATCAAGCCCACCCCCTCAGCACTGGCTGCCTGAAGACTGTCTGATCCTTTTCTGCAGAGCTTCAATTCTTTTTAACAGGAAAGAAGAAGAGGGGAGGGCACACCTGGCATCTACCTCAGTGCTCAGAAATTACTCAAGGAACCATTTGGGGTGCTGAGGTTAGCTGCATGCGAGATAAGTGCCCTGCCCACAGTGCTCTCACTCCAGGCCCTCTTCAAAGCTTTCAAAGCCACTGGCAGGATCTTCAGTATTAGCAGTGGGCAGGGAAGGCTGAGAGAAAGCTCCTCTGCAGCTACTGGCAGCCAGAAACTGAGCCTTGCCTGCTGGAGAGGCCAAGAGAAGCCACCAGGGTAGGGAAGGGGGAGTTTCCATCCTATGCACAAGAGCAAAGAGGAAGCTGGAGCAAGTAACCCCAGTCAGAAGCAAGCCACTGGCCCCCCACTTGAACTCAGGCCTGCGACTGGTTTTGCTATTACCAGATGGCTCTGACTGCTCTCAACCAGTGCTGAAAGACATCTTGCTTTTTCGCTTTTCCAAAGACAACATAGCACATACACACATAAAACCATGTCAACCAGAAGTCATTGGGGTGCTTGGATACATGGTCATACCTACAATGGTCAGGACAAGCTTTATCTTTTTTCCCCTTTCTTTTTGGTTTTTGGGCCACATGTGGCAGTGCTCAGGGTATAGCTGGAGTAAATCAGGGCCCTGAAACTGTAAAAAGCTGGATATGGGCACTGAAAGTCTCTGAAAGGGGCATGGGCTGGGAACAGACTTGTAGGCGAGGTTGAAGGATTCCCCGCCTGCCCTATCCTGCCCTGAAGCTGGTGACGCGCTCCCACAATGGTCACATTAGGTCCTAGATAATGTGTACATAGGATTTGTTTTACTGCTCTTTGCATTTCTTCTTTTTTCTTTGTTTCAACCTTGACAAGTATTTTAAGCACAGTTGGTTTGAAGGTGGTCACTAAATAAGATTAATGAGATGGGGGACCCCTGCCTCCCCTTCCCCAGCTTTGTGACATCCCTGGGACCCCTGAACCTTTGGGCAACTGCGGTCCAGGCTCTGTGGGGTCACACTCAGAGTCACTAAAGAGAAGAGACCTGGAGGATTTGGCCACAGGTACTGAGAGTGCCTTGTGAGACGCAGGCTGCCCTGCAGCTCTGCACCTCTCAGTCTCTGGCATAAGCTCCCCAAGACTTCAGCTTCCACAGTAAAAGGCTGTCGACTTTCTCTTTACCAAGAAGCAACCGCATTTAAATATCACCAAGCCTTTTCTAACTGAAAGTCTGTCTGAGCAAAACGCCCATGAATAAACACCTGGCTGGGAGGTAACCAGAGTTCACAGTTGTTTGTCTAGTCTAGCCCTTGCTTGCAGGATCTGATCTGAGATAGGATCTGAACCCAGAACCACAGGATTCTCTGGGCACCACTAGGGAAGTCCAAGGAATCCTAGGTATCACAGAACCAAGCAACACTGTATCCCTGAACCCTTGCACTGAATTGTCAGCCTGATTGGCTGAGAATTTCCCCAGTCTCGTGATCACTGCTAGAAACTCGCCCACACCATTAGATAAAAAAACCAACCCAGCGGGCAATTTTTCTGAGACACACAACCAGTTTGTTACTCCTAGATGGGAATCGCAGCCTCTGTCCTCTATCCATTGCTATACCTCCCTCACTTGGCCCTGGTAACACACACCAGGTGCAGTCAGACCAGCCAAGTATAGGGGCAATACAGAAAGGCTGCTTTAAATCCTGGAGAAGCAGAGCAGCTGGGCCTAGCAAAAAGTGTCAGACTCAAGAACAGGTGGGGAGAAAAAAAGAAATTTGGCAAGACTGAGAGACCCTGGTGGGGACGGTGGACTTGGGGTTTAGTGAGACACTGGAAAGAGCAAGGCTACAGGAAGGACCCCACCAAGGCCATAGTAAATTTTCCAGGGATCACTTCCATGCAGCAATGTCCATCAACTACTGGATCCTTTCTGGCTTCATCTTGACCTTAAATGTATCTTTTGGTTTTTAGTTCGGGGGCCAGACCCAGCTGTGCTCAGTTGGGGAAAAAAGGGGGGGAATTTAGGGGCTGGCGATCGGAGGTTGACTAGGCTGGAAATTTCAGAGCAGTAACTCAAAAAAGGCTGGAGTACAGGCTTTGCATACAGGAGCCCTGGGATGGAGCCCTAGCATTGCACAGTCCCCCAAGCACTACTGGAAATTACCCCCGAGCATAGAGCCAGGAGCAGCCCCAAAGCACCACCACGTGTGACCCCAAAAACCAAAGCAAGTAAACAAAATCCAGGGTTGATGTGAGGCCTGGATTTCCCACCATATATGTAAGCTGGTGCATAACTGTCACAAAGAAAGCTGCTGTCTTGTGTTCCCCAATACCATCTCCCACCACTGAGAAATGTGTGGCCAGGGTCTGAAACAAGCACAATAGGCCCTGGGCTCCTTCTGCACTGCTCTGGGGTTCAGCTCTCTACGATCATGCGCACTTGTCACTCCTTTCTAGTGGCTCTTCCTGGTTTCCCAGCACTCCGCTGTGCATTTCATCTCATCCCCACAGCAACCCTGAGGCTAGTCCCAGAGTCACAGCTGCACAGAATGGAAGAGCTCAGCTCCAGTCTCCCTTGCCCATCTACAGCAACCCCAAATTATGCATCCCCAAATTTCCATACTCATTGGCCCAACCACCCAGGCATCAATCGCCTTTTCAGCCATGGAGGTAGCCCAATGCTAGGTTCTCTAGATGAAAACATGCCCCTCTAAGAGCCAAAAGTCACCTCAGCACCCAACAGTGACCCTCATTGTCATCTGGCCACTAGCAGTCTCATCTAATGAAACTGCCAGAAGTAGCAAATGACAAAGACAGGCACTTTAAGAAACCAAACACACAAGGTCAAGGTCAGGATACATCTCCAGGAGCTGCTATAGAAAGTGTCTGAGCTAAAGGGCTCAGAGACTCTGGGGGCTCAGAAGCAGGGGCAATATCAAAGAGGGCTGGTGGGAAGGCTGACATTTTCCCACACTGCAGGAAGAAGACAGGCACCAGGAAATGCTCTGAGGGCATGGAAGCGTCTCTCCACTGACAAGGAGGCTGCAGCTCTGGGCAGTCCCAACCTTTGCTCTGGCCAGGAAGAGGGCTCAAAGAGCTGGACTGAATGTTGTAGGTTTGATTCCCCCAGCACTGCACTATTCCCTGAGCACAAGACTCATCCTTGAGCAATGTGGGATGGTGCCCCAACACAATTCCTTTGCTAGGGCAAGAGTTTGCTTGGAGGCATGAATACCCATCCTCATGCACATGGAGAAAACAAGAGCAGAACACATCTTTGAGAGGGCTCACTCATTCTTTGGGTTTTGGTATTGGCAGCCAATAGCACTTGCACTAATTCAGTACCATAGGATTCCAGTCCAAGATAGCAAGGACAATAAGATCTCAGAGAGTCCAGGCAAAGTTCCTCCTCAATGTGCTGCTTCAAGACTGTGCACCTGCCAGTTCACCACCTCCTTCCATTCCACAGACCAAGGAAACTAAATGCTCCCAGTGGCTGGTCCAATGTTTGTTGAGCTCTGGTGCCCAACCTCGGAAAGTCTGTTGCACACTGTGGACACTGAGAACAGCCCAGCTCTGCACAAGGATGACTTCCTACCAAGTCTATCTGAGGAGGGCTGATACAAACTTCCAAAGGCTAGTGTGTGCATTGGCAGGGAGGGAGGCATTTGTGTCAGGACATTGCACTGAACATTGTTCCTCATCCACACCATCTGGGGTGGGGGGTTGTATAAAGCAGAGGGCTGGTTTCTGGGATGCTCACACCTTCCAACTGGTGGAAAGGCACCCTGGATTTGGTTCTGTTCATCAAAGCCCAGTCACCTTCCTGGCTCAGGAACCCAGCTGAGAAGAAGGCACTTTCTAAGCATGAAATATCTGTGGTTCGAGCTAATAAAAACTCTGTGTCCAACACAAAGAGCAACTCCAGTGATGAAAACCAAGTGGTGGAGGATACAGGGCATGGCCGGCCAGTCTTTGGGGCTAGTGTCAGCAGGGACAACACCCGTCCCCTTCCCCCTAAATGAAACACCGAGGCCACTGTTGGCAAGGGGCCATTTCCACCAGGGAACCCGCTTACTCAATACCCCCTCCTTTCACCAGACTCTGCCCCTCGAGGACCCCAGGGAGTTAAAGTCACCCCCACCACCTCACCCCAGTCTCCAGTCCTGGCAGGGAAGGATAAATTGCTGCAGCCAGGGACCAGAGCGGTGGTGCAGGTTGTGAGGCGTCTGCCTTGAGCGTGCTAGCCTAGGACAGACCTCGGTTTGATCCCCCAACGTCCCACATGGTCCCCAAAGCCAGGGGGATATCTGAGCGCATAGCCAGGAGTAACCCCTGAGCGTCACCAGGTGTGCCCCCCCCCCAAATAAAAGAAACCACAGCCGGAGTATGCCAATAGCTTGCTCTGGTGGTGAAAACAGACCCAAGGGTGAAAATCCTGGTGGCAGCAGGGACAAGCGATTCACAGGAAGCACAAAGGGGCTGGCTTCGTTTCTTTCTCCCTGGACAGAGATTGGAGGGAACAGGACAGTCCCCACAAGAGCCTGATCATTGACATGTGCCAGTCATTAGTGAGGCATGCACCCCCAATTCAGCCAGCTGATGCCTGAAGGGTGAACTGGGACTCAGAAGGCACCTCGCAAGAGGGGCACAGCAGACCCAGGGATAAAAGTTTGGTCTCCAAACGAGCCCTTGGGCAAGTTCTTGACCTTCTGAGCTCCAGTTCTCCATATCTGCCTGTAGGGACAACCACAAATCTTTCAGGAAGATGGAAGTGCGGGGGGGGGGGGGGTCCCTTAGCAAATCCCAGCAGACACATCACTCGCAAAGCCTAGCTAGTCCTTCTGGCAGCTGGGGTTCAGTTCTCAAGTGGCATCTCCTCCGAACTCCGGGGGAGAGATTCTCTCCGCAAGTCACAATCCCCAGCCCTGTCCTTACCTTGGGGTCAAGTCCAGGGCAGAGAGTGAATCCCGGTCCCTATAGAACCCGTGGGTCTGCACTTGGGGCTCCTGCTGATGCCCCCCACCCCACCCCAGCTTTCTGGAGGCTTTAGGGGCTGATCTCCTCAGCACACACCCCAAGTGTCTGGGGGTGGGCATGCCCTCTTCCAACCAGGAGGCTGTCTTGACCTCTGCCGTGATGCGGGGGGGGCCGGGGTCGCTCTCACAGCCACGAGCGGCTCTGACGATCTCCCCGAGCCCGCTCCGGGAAGGCGGCTCAGCACCCCGAGTTTCCCGCGGTCCTGGCCCTGGGCCCCGGGACCTCGGGACCTAGCGGCAGCCCCTCCGCCCCGCGCCCCGTCCCCGCTCAATGAATGACTTCTGCGCCCGGGCTCGAGCGGCCTTCGGGGAGGCCGGGCGGCTGCCGCTCTGGACCCCAAGAATGCAGCGTCTTCTTCCAGGGGCCTGGGTACCCCGCCCGCCGCCCCCTCGGCGGGTCCTGGCCGAGACCGATCGGCAGATCGGCAACCCGGGGCACGGCGGGGAGACACCCCGGAGCCGCTCGGGGGTCCAGGGGCCCGTCGCTCGTCCGGGGCGGCCCCAGCCCTCGGAACCCAGCGCGGGGCGACGCTCGCTCACTCACCCGCTCGGCTCCGGCCCAGGCCGCCTCGCCTCCCCCGCCGGCGCCGGGGAGGAGGCCGCGCGCGCCCGCCGGGCCCAGGCTGGCGACGGGGCTCCGAGCGGCTCCCGCTCCGGCTCGGCTCGGCCCGGCTTGGCTCGGCACGCCCCGCCCCGGCGCCGCCTTAAAGCGCCCGCGCCGCCCGCCCCCGCGCCCCGGCCCTGGCCCCGGCCCCGGCCCGCCCCGGCCCCGAGCGGCCGAGCCCCAAGCGCCTTTTCGGGGACCCCGGCCACTCTAAGGGCGCCCGAGCCGCCTTCCGAGCCTGAGCCCCCCCCCAGACCCCTTCCCCGCCGTTCCCCCACTCTAGCCCCTGCTGTCGAGCACCCCCTAACTCGTGCTGCTGTGGGAGACGGTGGGCAGCAAGGGACCCTCACACTCCACGGGCCAGGAAATGCCACCGTTTAAAGTGTGCAACTGCATGGTTTTAAAATCTATTCGAAAAGTTGTGCAACCGTCGCTTTCCGATTCCAGGACGTTTCATAAGCCCCCACCTTCCAAAAATCTAAGAAACCGTTCCCAGCTGCAGCCTCTCTCCTTTTGCAGGGCCTGGGGAGACACTCCCCGAAAACCTCCGCGTACAGCTGTCTCCTGTTCCTCCCCTCAACTGCCCTTGTCTGCCCAGGATTCTCCTCTCAGTAGAATCTGGACTGGGACCTTTGGTGGTCATGGTCTCCAGGACCATTCCTGTACCTGCCTGCCTTAATGGGTTCTTGTACACCACTTTGGGCATCAGCTAGGCCTATTCCACGGGGCCGCTGCAGAGTACCACGTCACTGCTCTGAGATTTTGTGGATTGTCGCTGTGTGGCATGTTGTGGGGTCCCTGGGCCACACACCTATGAGCAGAGCCTGGTGTGGTTGCAGCTTGCTGAGATCTTTTCACCAGCAGGCGATTGACGTCTTCCAAAGGTCTGCACTCAGCGGAAAGGCACCTTGCACGCGGCCAACACAGGACGGACCCACCCCGGTTCGATTCTAGACATCCCATATGATCCAGGGCAACTTCTGAGCGCAGAGCCAGGAATAACCCCTGAGCGCCGCTGGGTGTGACCCAAAAAACAAACAACAACAACAACAAAAATAAAATCCATCAGTGTGTGCGCTGATCTATGCCCACCTATAGCTACTGAGTCTCAGTGTGCTCAGACCCTGGTCCACTCCTGTGATCTGTGCACTTCCTCACCGCCATCCCTAAGGTCAGATTCTGGTTTGGATCCTTAATATCATTTGGGAGTGCATTCTTTTTGTGAAAAGACCCTGACATTGCCTTGAAAGCCTCATAGATCAGGTTGCCTGAGCCACTTGGTTTCCAAAGGGTAACCTTTTTCTTTCCTTTGGGGGGTCTTCTTCTACCCCAACCCTACTAGTAGGCTTCTTGTCTCCCAGTCTTAGGTGGCTTTGATCCCCATCACAGGCCCATAGACAGTCAATTGCTTAGAGCTCTGGGACCCCCATATCTGCTTCTCTGAAGGCCCCTAAGTCCTTGGCAGGTAGCCGGCTGTGGATTGAGGGGCACCTGGGGTGCCTCCCCTCGGTGCAGACTGGAAGAAACCATTGAAAGGTGCTGAGAGGTTTCCATCCAGATTGACTGGGTCATGCCCTGAATTGGCCCTTTCTTCCCCCTTCCATTCTGCACAGGCGTTGAGGAAGAGGTGGGGAATGACTGTCTATGTGTCCTGGTGATCTGCCAGCTCCTCCCAGCCTGTCATCATGGCTGAGAGTGTGTGCACAAGAGCCTCATGCTAGTGTACCTGGGTTCCTGTGCGCACATTAGATCATGTCTCTATGGCAACGAGTGATCACACAGCATACTTGGGTATCTGGCGGGTTCTACAGCCCAGATCAAGTCCTGGTGGTTAGGTACTTACAAAAGGCCTCTGGTCCCAGCTTCTTTTGCTCTCAGGAACCAGAAAGGCAGTCTCTATTACCAGCAAATGGGCTTTTGAGATGGAAAAATGAGGACCAGGTTAGCAAATCCATTCATCAGGTCAGTACCCTCTGGCCTGTAAGCCCGAGCATACAAGACCAGGTCAGTAGGCTGAGGAAGAGGAGAGAAGCAGAATTGTCTTTCTCCAAACACCAGTGGAGACATATGGCTGAACCAGAGTGTTTAGGGCAAAAAAAAAAAAAAAAAAAAAAAAAAAAAAAGCAGGGCTCAGGCCTGATTATCAAGCCCCGAGGCCTGAGTTCTGTCACTGGGCCAAGAACCAGCTCAGAACTGAGCCTAGTAATAGCTGCTGGGCCTCTCTAATATTTGCCTGCTTAGTGAAAGCTAAACATGGGCTTCTCCTGACTCTGTGGGGCCCCGAGGACAACCTGCAATGACTTCAGGAGCCTTAATGGAGGCCACACTTTGGGCAGGGTGGTGATGGGTCCATGCCTTCCCTTTATAAGATACAAAACAAACACCAGTCAGTCTGGCCAGGAGTCCAAGTGGCCTCTTCCCACAGGATCCTGCACTCTCCCAGTGTGGCCTCTATGGGGAAAGTAGGTGGTACATGTGTTTGGGGTTGGAAAAGGGGGAGAAGGAAGGACAACACTCACCCTTATCCCAGTCTTATTTTTTCCTAAAGAGCCTCCATAATTTAGCAGAAGGCCCCAGCTAGTCCCATTGCAAGCCTCTCCTTCCCTCAGCTGACCTCTCTCCAGTGCAACAATACAGGTCCTTCTTCTTCTGAACTGGGGGGCACAGTCTAGTCTGGGGTTTTCTTGGCCCATCCCAGACAGGGACATCATTTCTTCTCTGGAACGGTCTCTGCTGCTTTGGCTGCCCCAGGCTTCTGGGAATGGGTTCTTGAATCTGGGGCTCCTTCTACAGACCACTAGAGGCTTCAGTCAACTATTCCCACTCCTGCCTAAACTTCTCCCCAGGGTTGTGCAAACTCAACAAATGCCTTTGTTTTTGATCATTTTTTTTTCTGCTGTTTGTCTCATTTTCTGTTTAAACTATAGACTAGTGACTTTTAAACATGTTGAACTGCTACCCACAGGAAGAAGTAGGTTTTACATTGCTAACCACAACATTCTCTGTCTCTGTCTCTATCTCTGTTTTGCTCTGTCTCTCTCCCTGTTTCTCTCTCATACACAGAAACTCATACAGATACAAAAAGTTCATAAAACAGGGGCTGGGGTGGTGGCGCAAGTGGAAAGGCTACTGCCTTGCTCGCGCTAGCCTGGGACGGATAGCAGTTCGATCCCCTAGTGTCTCATATGGTCCCCCAAGCCAGGAGCGATTTCTGAGCCCATAGCCAAGAGTAACTTCTTTTTTTTTTTTTTTGGTTTTGGGCCACACCTGTTTGATGCTCAGGGGTTACTTCTGGCTATGTGCTCAGAAATCGCCCCTGGCTTGGGGGGACCATATGGGACGCCAGGGGATCGAACCGCGGTCCGTTCCTTGGCTAGCGCTTGTAAGGCAGACACCTTACCTCTAGCGCCACCTTCCCGGCCCCAAAAAGTTTTTTTTTTTTTTGGTTTTTGGGCCACACCCGGTAACACTCAGGGGTTACTCCTGGCTTGGGGGACCATATGGGACACCAGGGGATCGAACCGCGGTCCGTTCAAGGCTAGCGCAGGCAAGGCAGGCACCTTACCTTTAGCGCCACCACCCGGCCCCCAAGAGTAACTTCTAAGGGTCACTGGTGTGGCCCAAAAACCAAAAAAAAAAAAAAAAGATTTATAAAACAATTGGATCTCTGCTACGTTTTATGCTCACTGGCCCTTCTATTGGTATACTTTTAAAGCACAAGCAAGTTCTGCTAACTTGCTTTCATGCCCCATATGTGACTTCTGACCAATAATTTGAAAACTTGGAGGGGCCCTGTGTTGACACTCAAAGCCTCAGGTCATGAGATTGCATCAGAAGTTACCAAAAAAGAAAAGTCAACTTTAAGATTTCGAAACACATCCTAGAGAAGATAGTTTGTAAAGAGAAGAGTTCTGAATTTTCAAAATCTGGAGATTTCCTCTCCTGGTCAGATGTAGTCAATAGTGGAACGCCATACCATAGGTCCAGGTAGCCCCTCTTCCCTTCCTCAGGACAGTGGTCAATTCAGGACACTGACTGTTGATCAGATTTTGTCCTAATGAAAGACATTTATCTGCTGGAAGAAATAGAAAAGCTCTTAGTGAGCCTGTGGACCAAGGGCAACCAGTTGTAATAAGGCCTCTTAAAATACTAGTAATTCTTATCATACCAGGTTTGAGGCAGAAAATAAATGGAAAAAGCAGAGTGCAGTCTCCAATATGCTTGCAGCACCTATGGGGGAAAAAGACTCCCCAAGAAGAAAATGTTTCCAAGACCAAGCCAGCTCCTGCTTCAAGGCATTGCCAGGTTTGGGGTCCCTATAGGAACATCCAAGAACCTCAGAGAAAAGCTGAACCTCCTATGTCTCTCTAAACTGTCCCAGTCAAAACTCACAGATGTGGGGACGGAGGGATAGCATGGAGGTAAGGCGTTTGCCTTGCATGCAGAAGGTCAGTGATTCGAATCCCGGCATCCCATATGGTCCCCTGAGCAGCCAGGAGCGATTTCTGAGCGTAGAGCCAGGAGTAACCCCTGATCACTGCTGGGTGTGACCCAAAAACCAACAACAATAACAAGAACAACAAACTCACAGATGTGGGGGGGGGGGGACTCTAGATTAAGCACTACAAAGCTCCTGAGCATTACTAGAGTGATTCAGAGCCCATGAACACAGCTGGAGGGTACAAAAATTCATGAGTGAGGAGTAAAGGTAAATCAGAGATAAAAACTGAAACCAACTCAGTTCTGAAACCAGGCTGATCCTATTTCTCAACTCCAGGATATAGCACAACCTTTACCTCGTGTCTTGGTGCCTCTGACACCATCTGCATAGAGCTCAAAAATATGAAATTATTACCAGGAAATAGGTAAAAATAACTCGATAATGAAAGCAAACACAGACCACTCAGCTGTTAGGCAGGGGCTCAAAGAGGTAGCACAGTGGTTAAGGCACTTACTATGAACAAAACAAAACAGAAACAGACATAACACAGGTTAATAAACTATGGGGAAATAAGATTCACAGCTACTGGTGAACGTGTCAGACAATATCTTGGGTGTCTGCTGAGTTCACTTGGAATACAGAAAGTTCCTTTTACTTAAAATAAGAGAAAACAAACATTTTTACAAACATTTACAAACAAACATTCTCAAGGTTTACTCCCAGACTAGTGCTTAAAGATAATTTCTATGCTTGGGGATGGCATGGGGTATTGAAGATTAAACCTGAGCTTCTGGAATGTACACTAGCCCTTTGTGCTAGCTCTCTGGCCCTAGATACCTGGCTATGTTCATGTCTTACTACTAGTTCTGTGCTCAGAAACCACTCCTGGTGGTGCTGGGGGTGGGAGTGGACTTATGTAATGGCAGGGATCTAACCTGGGTCAGCATCATGCAAGCAAGTGTCAACTATCTGGTTGACACAAGGTAATTTTTTTCTTTCCTTTTTTCTTTTGGTTTTTGGATATCACCTAGCAGCCATACTCATGGTGTACTCCTGGCTCTGTGCTCAGATATCACTCCTGGTGGGATTCAGGTATCACTTATGAGGACTATAGGAGGTGCAGGACATGGAACTTGAGTGAGCAACTTGAAGGCCTTACTTTCTGTACTATCTTTCCAACTCTAAGTCAAAGAAATTTTTTTTTTAATTTTTTTGGGGGGACCACACCCATTTGATGCTCAGGGGTTACTCCTGGCTAAGCGCTCAGAAATTGCCCCTGGCTCGGGGGACCATATGGGACGCTGGGGGATCGAACTGCAGTCCTTCCTTGGCTAGCACTTGCAAGGCAGACACCTTACCTCTAGCGCCACCTTGCCGGCCCCAAGTCAAAGAAACTTTAATCTAAAAAGTTATTAAGGGCCAGAGAGATAGCGTGGAGGTAGGGTGTTTGCCTTGCATGAAGTGCTTCGAATCCTGGCATCCCATATGGTCCTCTGAGCCTGCCAGGAGCAATTTCTGAGCGTAGAAGAGCCAGGAGTAACCCCTGAAAAAGTAAAAACTTATTAAGAGGGGACTTGGACTCTGTAAATAGTTGGAGAACATGCTTTGCTCACATGAGGGCTTGAGTTTGGGCCTCAGCACCAAATAACTGCTAAGCACAATCAGAAATATGACTAAACACCACTGGATGTGACCCTGATGGCCTCCACAACTGTCATATTGGGCCCAAGCACGGGACCATTAGATCAGCACTGTAGGCCAAGTATTACCTGGAGAGGCCCCCCAATAAAGAAACATGTTAATAGATGATAGATGATAGATGTTGGAACAGAGGTAATCTTCTGGGGAAAGTGATAAGTGTTCACTGAACAGGAAAGAACAGGTGTTACCCCTTCCCCAGTAAAATATGCTAATCTCACCTGGATGGTGAGACCCACCCACAACTGGGAGGGGTCTGTGGGGTCTGTGGCTAGGGAAGGGGTGAGAGATGGGACAAAGGTAGGGTGCTTGCAGGGCAGCTGATGGAGGCTGCTTAATAAAGCTTAGCTTAGAAACCATGTGGCATGTGGAGGTTAAGGCCTTGTCATAAAGCTGGATATCTCCTGAAGCTTTGACTAACTGCCTGTGAAATTATTTTGCCTCTTCTACCCTTCAACTTACAGACCAACCAGGCAAAGGGGCTACAGGCACCAGGCTGAGCCAAGAAAGGCCTCACCACACCAACACTAGGACTCATTCATTTATATTAATGCAACATATTGGCGCCCAACATGGGACATGAACTCTAGCTCCTAGAAGACCTCAGTGATGGTGAGTGCCAATTGTGCCTTGATTATTTGGTGGATAAGCTGGAATAAGAGGAGAGCCCAAAAGGTTTTACCACGTGGCACTTGATCTGAACATGGTGGAGACCCCTCCAAGCGGCAGAGCGGACAGTAAAGTGGAGATAGCTGAAAGAATTGAGCATCCCCAGAGGCCTAGGACTGCAACCGTTATTCCAAGGACCTCAGCCTCCCAATCTGCAGAAACTTATAGAGGCCACTGATTGAAAAAAGGCCAGAAAAAGGGGCTTCATTGATGGTGGACTGACATCAGGAAGACGACCAACAGCTCCCAACATGTATTCTAGCTCTGGAACTGTCGGACTTTCCCACTCAAACGACCTCAGCTGCCCCAAATTCCCAGTAGCGAAGTTACTGCTGCGCTCCCTTCAGACAGGTGTTGTGCTCCCTGAGCTCCAGCACTAGCTTCCCCTCGGGGGCAGAGAGGCGGCAGCAGTGGGGGAGCGCTTGGGTAGGCAAGTAGAATCCACATGGCAGCTCCAACCCGGGATCACCTGCGGGGCCCGGGGTTCTGAGGAGCTAAAGCCACCTTACAAACTAGAAATGATGTTTATTTTGCTCAGAGTCGTGGTTACATGCATATGAACTAGGATGGAACTTGATTCATCTGTGCAGCTCAATTCAGACATTTTACATATTTCATTGTATGAGCAGTATACTTAAAAGTTCAGAATATTGGGGCCAGAAAGAGTACAGATGTCCTCCCCACTGTACTATCACTCTGGCCCCAGGAATTCCCGTTCTTCCTTTAATCTCAGATCTCCCCTTGCCTGGCAGAAGTACTTGTTTTTTCTGGTGGGGAAGGTGATGCTTCAGGGCAAAGGAGAGGGAACAGCAGGGAGGACGGCAGTGCCTTGTGCCAGGTATGGTGGCAGGACACATGCTAAGAGGGTCCAATCCTGGGCATCCTATAGGGTCCCCGAACACTGCCAGGAGTGATTCTTGGGGTGAAAGTCAGACTGCTGAGAAAAAGCTGAACTCAGGAATGGTACTACCTAAGGCATAATTTCTGTCACCAAGTGAAATTCTTACAGCAGGAGAAAGGTAGCAAAGGGGAGCAAGCCAGTTGTTCATTTTAAGTCCCACCTGCATGGGGGCAACCAGTCAGTTTCACTCTTTTAGATCAGAACTCAACAAACTTGCATGTACATGCTCCCCTGTACCCCAAACTGTGGCCAGAGATGCTGTTAGAGCTGTCACCCTCACACCGTGGCTATTTAATTGTTGTAATGTGACATTTTAGGCAATATTAAGTCAAGTTAAGGACTAAATTTAAATAGATATTTGCAAATGGGTAAGTGCTTGCCTGAATGCAGCCCGCTCAGATTTGATCCCTGACATCCCATATAGTCCCTAGAACCCAGAATGGAGTGATCCCTGAGCTCAGAGCCAGGAATAAGTTATGAGTACTGTTGAACACCATGAAGTCAAAGATGAAAAATAAATAAATAAATAAATGCATCTATGGCCCTGTTAATCCTGAGTAACCCATCCCAGTTGGATCCCCTGGCAC